>NC_052530.2:19716427-20341427 GCF_016746365.2 Drosophila yakuba
CAAGCCGCCTTGGCCAAGGATTTGGGCCAACAGCTCGACGGTGGTCCGCTCGGTAATTACAATGTAGCCGTCTGTGAATTTAACGATCTGGGGGGGATTTCGGAAGGCGGAAACGCAACAATCCCACCCACTTCCGTCCGGAGTCCCATCCCATCTGAAAGGAAAGGGTTCTCCTTCGGTCAGTTCGGTTGGTCAGCGGGTTGCCGGTTGTGCATTCGAGGCGGCATGTTAACAAAAGTGTGAGCGAAGTGGAAAATAACATTAAAAGGGCTATAACAATAACTAACAAAGACACCAAAAGCAAATGGCAATGCAAAATGTTTGCCTAACTGCAAAGGGGCCAGCACGCTTTCCACCAGCTTTCCACTCTTCCCGCTTTTCCTGCTTTTCCCGCTTTTCCCAGCTCGACCAGGAGCAGGCCGACAAAAATTAAATGGCGCGAGAAAATTGCATGGTCGGTGTGGTCCAAAAAGAGAAAAAAGGCAGGATTACATAATTGCCCGGAGCCAGAAGACGCACTTGGATAAAAAATCGGCACTTAAAGCCCAGCGTGTACCGAAAGTTTGTTTTAAAAAATCCTACTAAAATTAAAATCATGTAAAAATTTAATGTAAGGTTAAAGGAACAAAAACAAGAATGGTGGGTTTTTTACCTTTCGTATGATAAAGAAATAAATAATTTAAACGACGTGTGTATATAACGAGTATACAGTAAATAAATGTAGTTGATTTTAAAAGTTTTTTGTAGTCTCAGGTATTAACTTTAGTATTAACTTTTCGTGAATTTAGAAATATTTTCAGATTTAATTGTGAATATAGTGTTATTTTTCTGGGAACCCGTTTGCAATGATTAAGATCATTAATAGATAATTACCTTTTTCGTTTCTTTTTTACCCTAGAGGAAATTTTCTCAGTGTACGCTCGTCAGATTTAAAGCATAAGCCACAGACTAAGGCTCGGACCGGAAAGCAATCGTTGCTACAACGCCCGTGTGCATATATGTACGTATGTATGGGGTCTACACAGAGCAAACCCTCTACAGTATTATTCTGAAACAGTATTTTCTGAAATATACACTCTGTGTCTTGGGCAGCTCTGCGGTGGCTTGGTTTTGGCTGCTCCTTCGCTTTAGTTGGGCAGTAAGTCACTTTCACAGAAGGCTGGAATTCAATGGTCCTGCTGATGTGGTAATACAAGGACATTTGGGGCTGCCGATCCTGACAGGAATAATCATCTGGGCTTAGCACCCACTGCTCCTCCATGTGGGCTAAAGTCAGCAAAGAAGTATGCAACGCAATCAGTGAATTTCCAAATTAATTTTAAGCGCCGCAAAACATTCAAGATGGCTGCAGCATTTAACCGAACGCATAGTAGATATTGGGCTTTGCATACTTTGCGGCTTAATTTCAAATTAATGAAACATTAAAACGCTAAACTGGCTTAATTGCATTTGAAATATATGCTCTGCACTTCAGGCAAACAATTAATTTGTCGGCAAATATTGGTTTTCTCTTGGTGAAATATTTCATCGGTCCGACAAACATTCTAGCCACTCAGAAAATGTATTATTCCCTTTTATATCGCACACATATGAGAACATATGAAAACATACTGGCTTCTTGGTTGACTTTTTATTTATTGCTGAATTCTTGCTGGTTTTGATTGTTTTACTAGCTTAAAATTGACGAACTTATACATATTTATTCAAAAACTTAAATGTTCACCGATAAAAGAAACATTTATTGACCTAATAATAACCTATCCTATAAGAAGTCTAAAACTAACTCTTTTTTAAAAACGATTTGACACGTTTTAGATAGCGTTATAAGCAAAATAAATGCGTCTGTGCAATTCAGTTAGAGAATACAATTTTTAGCAAATTACTTAGCCCATATTTTCCTATTCCCCAATTTATGTCCCCTTTAATGCTCTTTTGTGTAGAAAACCTGATAAAGGAAAAAAGTATAGAAGTATGTTAAGTACCCGCACTATTGTCTCGAAAATTAAACAGAAATAAAAAACACAGAGCCCTGGTACGGATTAGCTATTTACTACTTAGGCCTAGCGTATTTCGAGTGTATTGGATTTTGGTGGCCTAGACTAACTGGGCTTACGACTACCAGAACTGGAAGTGGAACTGGAACTGGAGCTGGAACTGGGACTGTAGCTCAGCAGTTGTGGCACTTGACCAGGCCCACCTCGTCGCAGTTCATGCACTTGAGGGCCACGAACTCGGCAGTGAAGTGGTTGCGGTGCACGGACTTCTTGGACCCGTTGCAGGAGGGGCAGGGCAGCAGGCGGTAGCCGCCGCAGGTCTGGCAGGTGTAGGTGCTGGCCATGGACTTGTACGGCTTGAGCAGCTGCCTCAGTTCGCCGGACTCGTTCAGCCGCTCCACGGTCTCGGCGTCCCCGATGTGCTGGCCCTCGACGTACAGCTGTGGCACCCGCACCTGGCCGCTCTGCATCCGCTGGCGCATCTCCGCCTGGTACTCCACGCTCATGAAGACGTCCCGCTCCTCGAACTTGACCAGCAGGGTGCGCAGGATCTGCTTCACGTTGGCACACTTCGTGTAGGTGTCCCGGATGATGCCCATGCTGGTGGTGTACAGCACCACCTTGCCCAGGTCTTTCTCCTTGAAGTTCTGCGGGGCGAGAGGAATGAAAAAAAGAGCGGAAAAGCAGATCACAGATTAGTTCGAGATTAGTTCTGGTTTGGAGTTTGCAGTTCGGCGACGGCGCTCTGAAATGATGAAAATCAGGCCATCGAAAACTGGAAACTGGCCCGCCATTCGCCACAGAGTGCGGATTTCGAACTCTATCATGGCCAGGCAAGAATGGCAATAATGGCAATGCCAAACTGGGTCTCTACCCACTGAGGATGAAGGCCAGCCGCAGACAAAGGCGATGCGGAAGCCGCTATGCAGGCATAACTTACAGGTTTTAGCATTCCCAAAATATTATTCTACGTTTGACTGTGTCTTATGTTCGGGTAATCAATGCACTTCAATCATATTTCTAATGCTGCGCTCTGAAAACGAGTTATTCAGATGATTACATAGAACGGCACTGTTTGATTTGTACAATTTTTACATGGAAAAAATCAGATTTCTTGTTGTCTGACTTTAATTTCCGACGTTACTTAGTAAATAATTATGGTGTTTAATTGAAAGACTACTGTGAAATATTTTCTGGGATAAACGTGGGCAAATATGGTATATCGTTTCGAGTGTTTCCTAAACAGAATAGCTAACATTTGGACCTAGAATCAGGTCTTGGAAATAACTCGACAAGGCAGTTTTGAGTTCGGATTTCATCACCCGAATTCCAACTGGTTGGAAATTGCATTTCAAACTGCGACTAGTGAAAAAGTCACCTCTCTCTGCCAGGCTTCGAGTTCATTAGCTCGAGACTTGGACTCACGTAACCCAACTCCGCAGCTCCGCAACTCTGCATGTCACTCAAAATCCTATTTATCAATACAATTAAGCAATAATAGGAAAACTGCTAGGCAATCGCCAGCCACCAGCTAGAGTCACAATGGAAACCTGGAATGTTTTCCCGACAATTTATGATGTCTTATTTTGTAAGATAAACCGGTTCGCTCATTTCATTTGTCAATTAACATTTCCGTTAGTTGGCCAACTTTGGTGGCGTCTGCTTTGGCTAATGAACCAAGTCGGTCCGAACCGAACCGAACTGAACCGAACCGAACCATTCGGATCTGATCCCGGTTCCCCCACCTGCACTACTCCTGAGGTATCAATGAACCGTGCAGATACGTCTTGTACACATAAAAGAAAAGATTGAGCAATCTTAAAAGTTGAATGTTGAATAGGTGTTCGAAAAATGAAGAATGCCTTTTAATATTTAAATATTTATTAATAATTATATTCATAATGCAGGAAATGTGCTTAATACTTTTCTATCAAAGATACTATTCTTTGCTGGTATAGACTTGAAATTTCCTTCCGAAGGTCAATAAGAATCCATAAATTCGTGAAATTAGCGGCTGATTAGATATTCTTGAAACAGTTAAGATAAGAATTTGCATGCCAATGAGAAGAGGGAAACTTATTAAGCTGGTGAGGCAGGGAAATGGAAAATGCGCACATACACTGCCAGTCAGAGACAAAAACACAGCATTCGAAGAGAGATGCAGCTGCAAGTGCCGTTGTCAACGATAAACGACAAAAGCGAGAAAAATATTTCACGACAAAACTGAGGAAAAGTTCAAAGCCACGCAGCACGAACCGAACCGAATCGACAATAAACAACTGGCTGGCTGGCTGACAAACAAACAAACAACTAGCTGCGGTCAAATGGAAAGTCAACTCCAGCTCCAAGTGCCAAGTGAACGTCGCCGAGCTGTTTTTCCAATTCAATTCCACCGATTGTCTTCTGGCGAAAAGAAAAGCCCCCAAGCCAATGAGCCACCAAGTGATGGTAGTGATGGTAGTGATGCTGCTGGTGGTGGTGGTCGCCACTGACGAAGGCAGTGGTTCAATGTCAGCTGAAGCAGCCGATTTGCATTGCCAAAAACACGGCGGCAATTAACAATTACCACACGTGATTTGCACGGTTGACCTCGGCGGCTTGACGACTTTTGTCACAGCAGCACATCAACACGGCATGAGCAACAGCACATAAGCAAAATCTACCGAACAGCCACTGCTACATATAAGTGGACAAAAGAGAAAGCAGGTCACTTGTATGGCCAAGAGCCAGCGGTGGAGTGATTGGCAATCGAAGAGTTGGGCAACAGTCGCATCGAGATGGAGGCTAATGCCGACCAGATACTGATGATGCTGATGCGGCTGATGCTTCTCGAAGGTGACAAAGTGAGTTGTCTGTTTTCCGAGCTGAGCAGCAGCAGCAGCAGCAGCTGGTGATTTGTGGCCAGCTCCACCGAACTCCAATTTGCGGCCAATCGGCAATCGAAAATTCGGTGAGCGCTCTAATTATGGCTTGCAGCAATGCGCTGAATACGAGGGTCGTTTGATAAGTCCGTGACTTTTTGTATTTGCCGCGCACCTGCTCTAAATACAACACTGCTCCTGTCAGCAGTTATCGATTAACAGCTGACTGTAAAATTTTGAGAAAGCTGCGTTTTTTGGTTTGCGTTTTATAGGCATTGAAAGCAGACGATCTCGTGAATTTTAACGAAAATGGAAAAAAGTGAATTTCGTGTGCTAATTAAGCATTATTTTTTGCGTAAAAAATCCATCACCGAAACCAAGGAAAGACTTGATAAATATTATGGGGACTCTGCACCATCAATTTCAATGGTTAAGAAATGGTTTACTGAGTTCCGTTGTGGTCGTACCAGTACAAGTGATGCCGAACGTTCAGGTCGCCCAAAAGAGGTCGTCATGCCAGAAATCGTCGACAAAATCCATGGAATGATATTGGATGATCGGAGAATGAAAGTGCGTGAGGTAGCTGAGGCTGTAGGCATCTCAACTGAACGGGTACATCACATTTTACATGAATATTTGGACATGAAAAAGCTTTCCGCGCGATGGGTGCCGCGATTGCTCACACACGACCATAAGCGCAACCGTGTGACCATTTCAAAGGAGTGTTTGGCGATGTTCAACCGCAATCCAAACGAATTTTTGCGCCGTTTCGTTACCGTAGACGAAACATGGATCCACCACACCACACCAGAGACCAAAGAACAATCAAGACAGTGGGTTTCTCCGGGTGAACGTGCACCAAAGAAGGCCAAGGTGGGTCTGTCGGCCAACAAGGTCATGGCCACAGTTTTTTGGGATGCACAAGGTATCATTCACATCGATTACCTTGAAAAGGGTAAAACGATCACCGGCGAATATTATTCAGAGCTTTTGGACAGATTCGATATTGATTTGAAGCAGAAACGACCGCATTTGGCGAAAAAAAGTGCTGTTCCATCAGGACAATGCACGGGTGCACACGTGTGTAGTCAGCATGGCAAAATTTCATAAATTGGGCTACGAACTGCTACCCCATCCAGCATATTCTCCAGATTTAGCCCCCTGTGACTATTTTTTGTTTCCAAACATGAAGAAATGGCTCGGCGGTAAGAGATTCGGGTCAAATGAAGAGGTCATCACAGAAACAAACGACTATTTTGAGGGCCTTGAGAAAACCTATTATTTGGAAGGAATAAAAAAATTGGAAAAACGCTGGACTAAATGTATAGAGCTAAAAGGAGATTATGTTGAGAAATAAAACGCTTCTTTGACGAAAAAAATATATTTTATTCAAAAAGTCACGGACTTATCAAACGACCCTCGTAGGTCTAAAAAAAAGGGGGTAACAAAAAAAGGTAGAAGAAAAGGCCAAAACAATGCTGGCCCAGCTTTTCACTTTCGATTTTACTGCTCTGCATACCGACTGGCTGCATTGTAATTAGCAGCATCTCACTTTCCTCATTGTGGCATTCGAATCATGTGCTCATTTGCATGCGAGCCGCTATAAGGCCATAAAACATTTCTCATTTCTATTCAGTTAGCATCCACTTAAGCTAAGACGATTCGCCGTTGTTTCTAGTCCGCCAAGCAAGCCAGCTATCATTCCATCAATTCATCAGGTTCAGAAAGTGAAAAGCCACGGAGTCGCAGGCCGAGACGCAAAGCAAAACAATAAATGTGATCTAAAATCTGCTCATTAAATTAGATAAAAGGAAATCTGGCAGCGGGCCACTAATAAAAGCTAAAAAGCATAAAAACAACATCGTGCCCAAACAGAAGTTTATATTTGGAATGGAAGAAATCTCTACTCCCGTCACGGTTGATAAAGTCGTAACGGGAGAAAAGCGCTCGGAAAGCCGGAAAAACCCATTGACAATCCAACAAACGGGGACAGGTTTCTGATCCTAAATCGCGTTTGATGTGGAAAGACTCGAAATCAATGACAGCCCTAATGGGAATGGGAATTCCTAATGGCGGTAATTGAGATAATTTGAGACATTAGACTCAAAATTTCGTTGATTTTTGAAGACGCAGCCGAAATACAAAGTCGGTATTAACAAATCAGCATTGGGAATATAAATGATGTTGATATCTAAGACTTAATACCTATTTAATGCTATCATGAATTACTAGAAAGCTCTCTCTCGAAACAAATTGGTAAAAAAAAAAAGAAATATGCGAAATTAAGTTTATATGCAGTGAAGCATTAGTATGGTCACTCCTTAAAACATCAAATTTAAATTGGAATTTCAAGTGCTAATAAATTCCACAGGCTTTGAATGCCTTTAATCAAAATACTAGAAAGCTCCTTAAGCCAATGATCATAAATCAGCGAAGAGATATTGATATATCAAGTGAATAAATTAAGATCGCTTTATGCAAATCTAGTTCCGAGAACACGCCTCACACTCGGAAAAGAAACTATTACCAATCAGTAATCCCGCTTTTACGATGACAACGCCACTTGGCTCCATTGTCTTTGCGGAATTAGCTGTTCTGTGTATCTGCTTTCCAGCCCCAACTGCCCGACATTAACTGCGATTAGTCGTGTCAATTCGGCACCCAAACTACCAAACTACATGTCTCTGGGAACGAGGGGCTAAAACAAACGAGACTTTGGCTAAGGCGATAGCTGGCCAACTGACTTTCTGGGCAATACAACTTTGTGAGCGGGCGCTAAGCGCATACAAAACGACATCGGCGGAGACAAAATAAGCCACTTAACGGTTTCCATTATAATTGAAGAAGAAACCGGCGAAGACGCTGAAAGCGCAGCTGGTCTCCAAGATCTCTCGTGGCTTCCAAGGGGGCGATGGGGAACCGCGGGCTGTTCATTAGATTACGGGCAATGCCAAACACGAAATACGAAATACGAAATGTGAAAGATATGTTATATTGAATAGCCACAGCCACACATCGGTTTTGCCAATTGCAATTGTTGGCCAGCACTTTCTCCATTTCAGCCAACTGAAATGCCGAAATGCCGAGATGCAGACAATTGGCAATTGCTCGCACCGAGCCAATTGCATAATTTGGGCGGGCAGGTGACTCAACGCCACTGGAGGCCTCTGCCACTGGACGCCCAGCAGCGTGGGAACCAATATAACCAACGATAACTGAATAACTGAATATTCATATCGGTATTCATTCATCACAGCGGAGGGCAAGATTTTAGACAAGAAGTCGTTGCATCAGGTAATGTAAGCGTTTGTAAGACGTAATTTAATGATCTTGTAAGTTACCAAGATCAAGTTAGCTTTACTAAAATAAACTAAAACCTAAATTACTTCTCAAAAATATAAAATTACTTATGAGTAATATGCTAATTTTAAACGAAGTTAGTATGTTTCATTGTGGGCTAAATGTTATAAAAAAAAATACTTTAAAATTGTAAAAAAAATAACTAATAAAAACTATACGCAAATGGATCTCGATAGAAAAAAGAGTTGAAAAACTAAAAGCATTTTTACTAATGGTGGGCCTCAATCTGCATATTTAAACCTAAAATGTAGCTTTTATATTTTCCGATCTTTCAGCATTAATATGGACAACAGACGGACGGACATTTCCAAGATGCAGGGAGCTACCATTACTGGAAACTAAGTTTAAGACAGTGATTAGTAAACCGGTAAAAGGGGAATGCTACTGATTGGCAATGCCTCCACTTTGACCTGAGTAGTTTTTCAATATTGCATACACATCCCATTCCGTTTCCAATCCCATCCCGCCATGAACCCGGAACTCACCTTGGCATTGGGCTGCTGCTGGAGCTGCAAGAACGTGGCTATTCCATTGCGCACACGGTTCTTGACGCCCCGCACCGTTCCCTTGGCCGATCGGATGGTGGACTGGGTGGAACTGGCTCCACATCGCACGTCCCGATAGCCGGCGAAGAGGTCTTGCTGCTCCGTTAGGATCCCGCTCACGGAGCCCGCCTCCGTTCCCGTTCCCGCTCCCGTGGAGTGATCCGCCTCGTCGCCACTTCTCGCGCTTCTCGCACCAAAGTTCTCGTGCTCGTTAATGTGAAAGCTGTAGTACTGGTCGTCAGCATACTTGTAGTTGATATTGCCCCGGTGTCCGCCGATGTTGCTGTTTGCTGGCAGAGATTGCGAACTGGCATCGATGCTGTCCAGCGCCTCCTCACCGGTTTGCACAAAGTTGGCCCGCTCCACGGCTGCCCGCAGCTCCTCGATTTTCTCCTCGCTCAGCGACTCGCGGGCCAGGCGAAATGGGCTGGGTTTCTCGGGAATCTTGTCGGGCACCTGGATCTTCTGCTCGTCCACTGGCTGGGAGAACTGCACCACATACTCGGTGCTCCTTCGGTCCCGTATGTCCCTGAGCAGGCTGTCGGGCAGCAGGGCGCCCAGGACCCGCATGGACTTCTGGCGCTGCCGCTGGCCACTGGGCTGGGAGGCGGACTGACGCACATACTCCGTGCTACTGCCGTGCATGGAGTCGCTGCCCAGCGAGGAAGGGCCACTCTCCTCGCTGTCATCCGGCTTGGTGGGCAATCCGGTGCTCTCCAGGTCACTGCCATTGCCACTGTCCGCGGTCTCACAGTGGGCCGCATACTGCTGATACTGGTCCATGAAGAGGCCGCCCGCGTTACCGCCCTTGCTCACAGGGGGCGTGGCCAGCACCATTCTGCTAATCACTTGTTCACTTGTCTGGCTATCTAGTGTTGGCGGAGTAAGCCGACTTTCGGCTGGCACTGTACTGTATTGTCGTTTGGCCCAGGAAAATGCAAGCGTTCAATGACTCTGACGGCCGTTGCACCCGAGACGTCGCATGTCTTTATGCTTCAGATATCGTCGTTAGACTGGCCCGACTTTTTCTGGCCAAGATGGTAAGCCAGAGCTGCGATCGCTTCACTCAACTCTCTCTCTTTTTGCTCTCTGGGCCAATTTATTCAGCGCTCAGGCGGAGATTCAGCAACTCCGAGGTGGCTTTCTTTCGGCCAGATTGCACCTTTGGTAATTTAGAGCCCGTTGCCGGGCTTAAATTGTTTGTCATTAGGCGGTAGGAGAAGAAGTTTCTGGCCGCCTCGCGAATTAGCAATTGGCCTACAGAGCCGGGAGCAGCAGCTGCCAAAGTTGGCATGACGCCTGCGCGTGACTGTGACGCGATCCAACTGGGAATCCAACTGGGAATGTAGTACGCCAGATCGCTTGGCCAGATTGCTGTTCCGAGATTGCAGAACCGTAATAACACGAGTTAGCGGAGACAGCAGCGCTTATTAAATAATATTTCAATTAGGGGTCCCATCATCTCTGGAACTTGACCTTGCTGACCCACTTTTTCGATTAGGAGCTGGCGATTGATTTTGGCAGCAGTAGTCGAGAGCCCAAAGAAAATGTATTATTAGCTGGACTATTTGGAGAATTTAAGTATAGTATATATGAATAAGCTCAAAAATATTTAGGGGAGCACAGATTTTGTAGAGTTGTTACAGACCTACTTAAATATATTGTGAATTTTCTAGGAAAAGGAAATATAATAAAGCTTTACAGAATAATGGTTTTCACAGAATATTGAGTACGCGCTGTTGTTCTTGGCTCCGTTCTTATAGCTCTTACATACCTTTTTATATAAAAATCATAAAAATAAAAAGTATTTAGATCTTGACCTTATCTAATAACAATATCTAGACTGCCAATTAACACCTTTATTGAGAGAAAAGTGAATTAAAAACATGTAACCACGATTATAGACACTCAAACCGAAATAAAAGCGGTTTTTTTTAGCATATAGCAGTCCATGGTATTTCGGACTATCTCAACACAATGTGCGTGACAATTTTCCGAATTTTTTATTGAATGAGTCGCCGTCATCGGCACAGCTTATCCACCGCATCTCGGACAACTTCCTGTCCAGATAGCAAAGGTAAAAGTAACTCATTCAGTCGTCGGTGGAAATGTGCCAGCATGGCCAGCATGAGTTGGCCAATAAAGAATGTCTGATGTGTATTTTCCCCAAACACCCTACCTCACTTATTTTGATTTATGCCACAATTCTGGCTGAGGATGAGCGCGTTATCGGCTTAGAGAAGCGAACGGAAAAGATACTAACTATAAAGCTGTCGCCCCGCAATCTATGCAAATGGCAATGGGGCTTATCTCGCGGCTTTCCGAAATCGGTCGAATATCACGTAGCCGCAGAGTCTGCACTCCGCACTTTGTGAGCATCTAATTGACGCGTCGGATGGCGCTATCAATAGAGTGAATCCGGGCAATCGAAGCATCTACATCTATCGACTGTGACAAATTTCGCAGAATGCCGATGCCAAGCGTGTTTATCGCGCAATGTGATGTCTGCAGAATTTCGGCACCGATAATACCATCAACTCGAGCTATACTATGCATTACTATGCATCAACCTTGGACGCGTGCCTCCGGTGTCATATAAAAGGCCCGGACGCATCTCGAGTTGCATTGAGTTTCGCAACTGACTCAGAAGAAGAACTGCAAGAACATGGTCGGGCGAAGGGCGATTGGTCTCTGTTTTGGAATACTCTCACTTGTGGTGCTCGCCACTGCTGACCAGGATCGGATGAGCATGCTCTGTTCCGACGACGACACCCCTGCCTGCGCCCAAAGTCGCGAAAATGGCATGTACTTCTTGTTCGCCAACGAGTGTGACCTTCGAAAGGCCCAGCGGGGCAACCTCATGAATGGCCCTCTATGTAAGTAATATCTACCGATGACTAAATATATAACTCGTAACTTTGTTAGCTTAATGCTGAAATCAAATATAAGGCATATTTATTTTGATTTGTTTAATCGGTACTTATAAAAGTTTATTAATAACTCACACTTAAATATAACTTTAATATATTCCCTTCAGATGACGTTACCCTCCGCTTCTGCTTTCCCAGCTGCGAGTTCGAGTGCAGCTCCAGATATCAGCCAGTTTGTGGGATCAGCTCAAAGTCCGGGGAACGGAAAACCTTTAGGAGTCGCTGCGAGATGCTGCGAACCGCTTGCCTCTCCCGGTCGGACTGGATGGTCCACCGATGGGGAGTGTGTCCCAAGGCCAACACGGTGCCCCAAAACAGTCAGAAGCCACCAGTGCCCGTGCCCTGCACCAGGGTCTATAGACCTGTGTGCGCCATGTACGCCGGTGTCAAGTCCACCTTCTCCAACGAGTGTTTGGTGAACGCGGAAAACATCAAGACCCAGAGAAGTGAGTTATATCACAATCAATATCAAATCCCAAGCAGTACGTTTAAGAAAAACAAAAATGTACCTTATACTCGTATCAACTTATATTGTAACGAAATGTGATAAAGGAAACCATAAATTTCCATGATTTTCTCCTGTGCAGATTGGCGCATCGTTTCCGAGGGCCTTTGTGGCGAGGACAGCACCAAGATGAAGCACAGTCGCAAGCAGAAGCCGAAGGCCAAGCCCAAGTCGGATGCGGAGCGCACCAAGCGGAGCCACGGAGGCAGAAGGTTGTCCACTCAGGCGGAAGACTTCCAGATACCGGAGGACGCCGTCGAGATCTACGCTCCCTCGACCTTCCACACGCAGTTCATCAGCCAGTCGGGCGCCATGGAGAAGAGCTATTCGCTGCCCGCCAGGAAGCCCTACGTGGTGGCACCCCCCAAATCCAAGTGGCGGGTCCCCACAAAATCCTGCGTTTTCGGAAATGAACCCGTTTGCGGGAGCTTGAGGGGCCAGAGCCGCACCTTCTCCAACGTGTGTGAACTCATGGAGTTCAGCCAAAAAATCGGAAAAGGTAAGTGCTTCATGGGCATTATTTATATGCCAGCAAAAATGTAACTTAAAATGTACACTTAATAACGCTTTAAATCAATGACTGGAACTACGATAATGCTACTATATCTGTCTAGAAAATAGGTTAAATGCTATATACTAATTATATACTAATTGTTGGATTCCTCATAGCATGGACCATTTCCCATCATGGAGCCTGTCGCCGCTGCGATAAGAGTTGTCCCACAGTTTATCAACCAATTTGTGCCACCCGAAACGGCATCAATCACACAATCGTAAACGAGTGCTATTTGGAGCGAGTGCGCTGCAAGGATCCCAAGAGCAGTACGTTTTACATTATTATTAACATTATTTAAATAATTTAAATTTAAATAATATTTAATATTTAAACTTCTTGCAGTTTGGAAGCTATCCCACGTTGGTGAGTGCCCCAAGCCAGTCGGCAACCCATCCCCAATGTCTTACACTGGCAAAAGTCGCCCAACGTCTGTGGTGCCAAGTGTTTTGTATGGAAAGAGTGCCACCACACCACGGAACCGCTTCCGGAAACCATTGCGTAGGTCCACAACCACCAGGGCTCCCAGCACACCATACAAGATACGGTCCTTGGCGAAGACAAATTTCACGGTCCCTTCGCCTTCCCTGGAAGCCAACAATCGCAAAATACGCAAAATCGAGCTGGCCGCTGCGGGATTTGGAGGTTTTGGTGCGTCAAGCGGGTCAAATTACCTGGGCTCTGAGGAAGATGCCTTCTGGTCCTCCAATGACAGTTGGCTGGTGCGCAAAACTCTCGATAATGTCAAGGGCTTACTTGGAAAGAAGCCTACTTCCTTTAAGAAGGCGCACGGTGAGAAATTCCCACTGCCCTATTGGATGGCCCCACCAAGGCAAACAAGTGCCACCAGCACCACCACAGCTGCACCACCAGCTAAACTTCCAGCTATTCTTAGCAGGGCATCCACGGAGCTATTAAATTTGGATATTGGAAACACTGCCAGCGTCTACGAAGAGGATGAGCACGAGCTGCTGCTCATGCTAACCACTAAAAAGGGCACCACCTCAACCACCCCACCACCAGAGCCCAGCACCACTGCAGCGCCCAGCAGCACCGAACCTTCAACCACTGAATTGCCCACCAGCGTTGCCATTGTCTCTTCCTCCGCGGAACCGGACAGTGAAGAATCCACCACTGACTTCGATGAAACCACTGATCCAACGGATTCCAGCACCTCAGCTGCAAGACAGTCTTCCACCACAGAGGCCGACGAGATGAACAGCCAAACCACGGGGAGTGAGCCCACAACCACCGTGGCCTCCGACAAGTTGGCCACGACCACTTTGAGTGCTGACTACGCGGCGGATGAGTCCATTTCCGAGTCCAGTGGTCAGACCTCCATCTATGGGCTCGACAAGAACTCCTTGATTATGAGGTTGCTGCGCGCCAGAAGCAACCAAAACGTGTTCATCTAGTTACGTAGCTCTGTTAAAGATAAATTTAAGTTGTTACTTGCTTACGTTTCCTATAAATACAAGACTTAAATATACATACATGGATTCTATCTTAGGGGTTTCATGGGTTTAACAAATTTCAATAGTTGATGTGGGTTATTCAATACTACATTTTAGACATGGTTAATATTTAGAAAGAACTTGCGCTAGCCACTAAAGTGTGGCCATTATTAATCGCAACTTTTATATATTTATGGCTCAAAATATAAATACACACGCATGGAAAACTGTTTATATCGGACAGAAAATGATTTCAATGTGAATGCTATCTGTATAACTAACAGTCTACATACACTGAAAACGACTGTTAGTACTGATTATCTTTTATTTTTATTTTATTTTATTTTATTAAAACGCTCTGCATGGTCTAACTATTAATTTGTGTGACTCACAAGTTTTGTATGGCTTAAAATTTGGAAAACTGGTTTTAAATGCATTTTTGTTTTTATGAATTCTACGATCGTTAGTCTTTACAAACCGTATAACACTTCCTTTACCATTTATCCGAGACTAGCACCTGGCATACGTTAAATACATAATGACAATTGCGACCTTTAAATGCTTCATTAATACCCGCATTCTACATCATGTGCCTATCGCCATCTTGCGGAAGCAGACAGAAACACTTGTCGAGTGGCTCTGCTACTTAGGTGTTTGTATCGGAAGGTACATGTAGATGGCGCTACTGAGTAATATTATATGTATAATGTAAAATCAATGTCAGCTGTATGATAAAGTCTGATTCAGCCAACTGCCGCTTACTTATACACTATCTGCAACAGAAAGGACACTTTTGGGAAAGTTGTATGCAAAAAGCTTTAAAACTAAGGCACTAGTTTGGGTAGAACCGGAAGTACGGACGTGGCTATATCAACTCGACTATTGCTGTTGATTAAGAATTTATGTATATTTTCGGACTTATATCAATACAATCTCTGAAAGAAAACTACTTTAATCGCTAAATTTTCACGTTTAGTATTCAGTATCATTTTGTTGTGCATTTTTAAAACCTAGCCAACAAAATATTTGGTGACAGTTCGCTTAAACAGTCACTAGCTTCTTGCAACAAACTATTTTGTATAAAAAATAAGGAATTATAAAGGAAATATATCGGATTTAAACACCGCTCTGGTGTTTGACTTTGATTTTCTCTACTTGCAAGAGTTTAGTTTCTAGATTTCATCCAGGTTACTGTCAATTTAATTTGTTCGTGGAGTCAACCAACCGCCCATAGAATATATATATTCATATAACCATAAATTCTTTGCATTCTTTCTATTTGAAAATACATTTTACCTATCCTGTAACATAATATGAAACTTTCCTTTCACTCACGTTATAATTATCCGCATTTTATTGAAAGGACCTCTACATTGGGAATAGTGGCACTAAAATGGACTTGCTATCTAAGTGCAAAGTCTTGTCATTTTGTGTCTGCATATTAGTTATCCCAATAAAGGTCAATTAAATGTGGTTAAGGAATCTCCATTTGGCTGGGATATATTTGCTGAAACGGCTTAGCACCAAGCCAATCAGGCATAGGCAGCTGAACAGAAATTTCACTATCAAACTGGTCAAGGCCGTAACCACGTCTTTACGACCCAGGTCTGTCTGATGGCCAAGTTAGCATGGCTTAGCATGGCCAGTGGCACCAACAATTATCGGCCCATCCGGCCGACGGCTGCACGGGCAGGCAAATGGTCCAAAAATCTTGGCACATCGGATTTTCTTAATTGCCTGGGCAATTTGCTCTCGGTTTCGGCCTCTCACCGCCTTTGTTAATTTCTCGTAAAAGTCGTTGCGGGCCGTGGATTGTGGTGTAAATCCGAGATCGGAATACCCGCACGTTTGCGTGCTCCTTGTGATTTAATATGTAGGCATCAAATGGAGCAGCCAGTGGGGTGGGCTTTTGGTAATTATTGTTAGCCTTGGCTTGGCTTGCTGGCCAAAAATATTTTCGATCCTGGAATGTGCCGAGTGGCTACTTAAATCTTTCCCTGCAGCTGTGTGGCCCGATGGATTCTAGCCACTCATTCGATTACCTCATCCTCATTAAATGCGACCCCATATGGTGGCCAGCAAGCAGCTTGTAGCCATCATCCAATTAATCTTTCTGCAAGTGGTGTCAGTCAGCGAGTCAGCGCCGCTCGAGAATTCGACGCAAAAAGAGTCGGCAAGCTGCGCCAATTGTTACTTTCACTAGTCAATAATGCAACAGGGGCAATGCATCTCCATCTCCATCTCCATCTGCGACAACAACAACTTTCGCATCTCGCGACTGCGGCTTGGTAATTAAGACGGTCACAGCTCCATCCCCATCTCCAGCTCCAAGTAGTCATTTATTCCCAGGCTGCGAGCACTGGAGTAAACTGAAGTATGCAAATTGCACGATGCAATAGCCACCCGGTGCATGGCCAGCTTAAACCCGCATAAATGCACATTTGCACTTATTCTGATTGGCATCGTTGGATCGAACGGCGACTGCAACCGACAATGCCACTGCCACTGCCACTGCCAGTGGCGCCAGGCCATCGTAATTGTTTTGGGGCACGGAACGCGATTCACTTTCGATGGCCGGCTTTCATTGGGACTCACACTCACACTCGCACGCAGCGGGAAGGCGGTCAATTGGCGGTTGCCTGGCTTCATAATCCCGCGACAATGCGTTTCAATTGGTTGTCGATCGAACGAACGCTGATCACCGATCGCAGATCTGCGGATCGCAGCTAGCAAATCGCAGATCGCAGATCGCAGAGCGCTGACCCAGAAACTTTCAGTGGCATTGGCATTGGCGGCAGGAATTGCGATTCCGGTGCATGCCCCAAGCTCATACTCCATACTCCATACCCCATGCTGCATGCTGCATGCTCCATGCTCCAGCTACATGAGCACTGGCTGCAAAAACCAGTAGAGTTGGCCTGTGGTTGCGGCTGCGCGATAAAAGGAGTAGCCAGCACCTCTCGGTTGCCATTTGCGAGTCGTCCATTCAGCCGTGCGGTGGTTTTCCAGTGATCTCGTTGTCATCCTGCGTTATATCGATACAGAATCCAAATCCCAGTTCCGACCACAATCACAAACATGCTGCTGTGTCGCGTTGTGCTGGCACTGCTGTTGCTAGTGCTGCTCCACTACTGCCAGGCGCTGGATGCAGGGGAGAGCAACCAGAGTGGAGCGGTGCCGGTATCCTTGGTTGAGAGCATGGCCAGATCGGCAGGATCGCAGGTCGTCCCAGCCGATCCCTTCATCTCGCGCAACCAGAAGCAGTGCTTCGAGACCCGCAGCCTGGTGTCCTGCATCAAGTACAAGGCCAGCAAACTGATCTGGAAACTGGCCACCAACAGCATGGGCTTCTTCCCCAGCGAGTACGGACGCGATCTGGCCGGGGACAGAGGCCGCTGGCTGAGATTAGTCCAGTTGGGCGAGCCAGCCGACGAGGTGGTCGTGTTCAACGACGCCAAGAGCTTGGAAGGTGGGTCCGCGCAATCGAAAGTTGTTTTCGGGCCAATCTGCAGCTCGAATCTCCGAGTTTGGGGCGGGGGGATGGGGAATGGGTCTTTAATTGATCACCTGTGCCTGCTCAGTATCCACGGCAAATGGATAAAACGCACAGCATAACGGATGTTTACGATCCATCCGGTTGTAAATGAATTTGAAGAATTATGGCCGCTGCTTTTGCATTTCTCGAATCCGTAATTGACTTGGCTCCTGTGTTTGTGTTTGTTTTGCAGGTGACAGCGAACTGACGACGATTCTCAAGTTCCTGAAGAGGGCAGTGGAGACCTTTGGCAGAAACCATGGACTGCAACTGAGACTGAACAGCGAGGGCGGCGCGAGAGTCATGGAGGAATCAGGTGGGTGTTAGCAGAAGCTACCAGTTATAGCTCAAGTATAATGCAGATAAACCACCCTCAGAAGCGCGATTGAAGCGCAAGAAGAAGAAGTGGCTCATTATCCTGCCCCTCATTATTCTGATGAAGATCGCCCACCTGAAGATGACCTTGGTGAGCATGCTGATGGGCGTGCTGGGCATGAACGTGCTGCTGGTGGGCGGCGTGGGCTGGCTGATCCACTACCTTAAGTACAAGACCATGTGCAAGATCCATCCGCACCTGGTGCAGACGCACTCGCATGTCTACGAGTCGGATCCCTCGGACTACTCGCAGTTCGTGGGCAGCGGCAGCTACTCCAACTCCTACTCCCCGTACAGCTCCGGATCGGGGGCTCCTCACGAGATCGGCGGCAATAGCTACAGCAAGGACTGGGCCACGAGTAAGGCCTACAACGCGCACAACTATCTGGACACGATCAGCAAGCGGATACAGTGAGGGAATCCGAGGAACCAAACGGACTTGTGCCAACTATACCGAAACCTAGTAAATTGTTACTCGTCGCCGTCATCGCGCCATTAGCTTAGGTAATTTATTTGTATCCTAATAAAGGTATTTATTTTTTTTTAATGAGCAACCCTACACGATGGAGTTTTAATAAAAAAATGTTCTAGTATGTTTAATATTAACAGAGGTTCCGCTAAGAGAAACATTAAAACGCGCAGTAATGATATAAATATTCCTTTAGATAATTGTATGTTAGATGTGCACCAACAAATACTATTTTTATTTACCATTTCAACATTTATTGGCGGTTTTGTTTAGATTTTTTGGTTCCTGCATGCGCTGTCACCAAATTAAAAAACCTTCCCTGAGTTGATTTCCCCGCTGGCCCAACGGATTTTCCAGAGCAAACAATTCTCGTTCAGGCATAAAGCAATTTGTTTATGACGAAAGCAAACAAGCACTTCCCCACAGACACCGCTGGTAAAAAAACCAAAAAAAAAACCAAAAAACCAAATAAAAATGAAAACAAAAGCGTGTGAGTGTTTACCCGGTTCTTATCAATGGCATTGCCGTTTTGTTTACCAAACAATGCGGATTTGCCTTCCGAGAAGCCATTTCAATTTGCTCGAATCAATACGCCTACTAACTCCGAATTTTCTGACCAAAATCTAAAAAATTTTATTGTGCGTACAGGGAAATTTAACAGAAAGGTGAAAAAGTTCAGTTGGCGATTTAATATTTTTAATATGCCTAATACTTTTTAAATACTTGATTGCTACATGCCGAAAGTTAAGCATACTTGCTCGTGCTTGCAGCTGGTAAGTTTAAATTCATTTAAGATTTAATTTGCGACTCAACTTTTATAAGTATAAAATATCCAGCAACTTCTGCGCCAGACTCGGGGTTGGGGTTTTCATTATTATTATTATTATAAGTCTATTAAACTATATCAAGATCAATAGTTTGATATTTAACTACTTCGCAATTTGAAAAAAAGAAATTGAGGTTATACACTCATTTTTACGAGGCTAAGAGCCACTGAGGTGTATTTTATTTTCAATTTGAATTTTATTCAGTTTTATGTCATTCAACCAAAAGTGAATGTCTTTCTCAACATGGCAATATCGGTACACATGTTAAAAAGATTGCCATTAATAACTTTGTCTGTGTGCAAGCACAATGAAATATGTTTTGGCTTCCCATATATTATAGATAGATAGATATATTTGTTATTTTTGCATTTTGTTTATGCCGCAGGCAATTCTTTTTTCAGGCTCCAGATGGGCCAATATACAAATGCTCTGTTCGGCGTCCTTTTTGTTCCGATGTGTACCAGCTTCTTATCAGGGCCTGCCTTTGTTTGCGGTACAATTTGGTCCGGACTCCCAAGAAGCTACGCCGCTTGTTTGGCCAGCCAACTACGCACGTCCCGTAATCAATTGGCTTAATGCCAGTTAAGTCGCCATCGGGCCAACTGGTTGATTCGAGTATCTGCCGCAACACATGTAAATGATTTAGCCGGGCAAATATCAGTGTGCACATTCATCTGTTTGCTCTCATTTATGGCCCGATGGTACGATGCAAAGCCAACAAAGGCCGAGTTTTAGTGTTGCTCTAGCAACTGTCAGATATGTGTAGAATAACAATACGAATGGAAAGTGGGAAAGTGGGAAAGTGGTGTGAGCGAATGAATTTATGAGCTTGGTTCTTTATTGAAGCTCTGGTCACCAGAATCATCTAACTTTATGCAACTGTTACGTACATACTAATTATTCGTATTAGTTTAGTTTAAAATATTTATGGGTTATTGCTTTCAAACTACTTATATGTGATATGAAAAGGGGGCGCATGTATATTGCAGTATGTTTCTATTGCGGTGCTTAGTTATTTTATTTCCCGCAGTTAAGATAGGTTCCCCAAATGGCTGTATACCATCTCTTTAATTGATAAGCTATCTGCAGGCACCACTTTCTTCTATAATATCTCAGTTTGTCATTTTGGCGTTAATTTTTGGTGCCATCTTAACCCCGACTGTTTATGTAGAACTTTATTTAATCAATGATTTTCAGGCATACGCAAGTTTCTGGCATCCCCTTGACCAATGTGCGGAGCTTTTCCACCCCTAGCTTCAGTGATAAGAAAGCTCCGCACAGCTGACGGGCCCAAATCCAAAACAAACTCGAAGCGAGGGCCCACGGCCTGTTGACCAAGTGCGATGCCTTCAGTCACGACCTTTGTGCCACACGGCGTATACGCAACGCGCAGCGGCAAATAGCGAATCAGAAATTAGCGGATATATCGCTATATCGGTGGTACGAGGCTATATAAGCTGGGGATGCGCACTGAAACCCAACAGATGGTCGCCGACTGTGCATGCGAGTGGTTATCGGAAATCAGTAAAAAGCCAAACTAAACACCGAAACTAAGTGTAATAAAAACGCGGGGAATAAGCGAAACAATCAAAATACGGCCGCATATTGAAGTTAAATTTTGAGGCGGCTGAGCACAAGGGCATCCAAATTCTTTGGATCTGAATTGTGCCGCCATTAAAAAGTGAAGTGTGAGGATTTCGCACGCAGCATCGACATTTACGACCATGTTTCCGTGATGCGAATTGGTCCGCGGAAATTCGCCAATTGTCTGCCGGACGCCTCGCAGTTGTCGGTAATTATTATGATTATTATTCCGAACGCGCTCCAATGAATCGTGAATGTAAGTTGTAAATTTATCGAAAGAAATGATTCCCTTGCGCCTCACGGGCAAACAAATCTTTCAAGTGACGTGTGTGGGCAAAAATGTATCAAAATTTTATTCTAACAAAAATTCAGGACAGTTGGTGTCCTAACAAACTATTGAAGTGCGTTCCAAACGATGGAAAATTTATAAATGTACTGCGCGTAATGAAATGTAAACGAGTGCTGCAGTTCAACACAAATTACCACCAAAAGGGATTAATTATAGAAGCTGAGTACTAAAGCGGATTTCCCGCCACATTTCGCAAAAGTCTTCTGTGCGTTACGGGAAAATTCTGACAAGAATATGGCAGCAATAATAATTATAATGACATGACAAAAAAAAAGTGTATAGATAGATATTTGAAATGAATAAAAAATAGCACTTATTGCTTTACCTTTTTTCATTTTTTTAGGTTTTCTTGTTCTTATTCAATCATTTATGCTCATCGGTGAAAACTAACGAGTTTAATATGAACTGAGAACATAAATTGCCTTCTTAATATTAAATAAAGTTTTAATGACATGTCGAGTCAATTTAAAGTTTGAGGTTTTACCGCTCAACTGAGCATGACTTGAACGGGAAAAAACGTCCTCAAAGTGCTTCAGAATCTGGAAAATGTTCCAAAAGTTATGCATACCAATGGAAAAAACTGGAACGCCCAAGGCACTCGAAAAGTGTAACTTGTGAAAACTTTTAGCTTCAGTACCGTGTGTTTGCTGCCTTGAGGATAACGTTGTATCAAGCACTTTGCTCAGTTTAAAGAATATTTTATGAAATTGATTGTGCCCGCATCCAGATTGCTTAGATTAAATGCAAGGTGCATCCGGCACTTGAACTAATACATCCATTAGCTGAAATGTTATCTTTACTTTTCATTTCAAGAGCAAAGAGACAAACGCGAAGTCCCATGAGTGCACTCCAAGTTAGGAACTAAAGGATCAACTGCTGCTGTGGCAGCCGGGAAAACAGAGATTCACTCGAGTCACTCGCAGAAGAATAAACTACAACCGACGGCTAGAAAACAATACGGCACGCTCTAAAGCAAATACATAGCATACATATCCCCAGGGCAAGGATATTGCCAGGACGATGGTGAGTGTAATTGCAATGTAAATACTTAAAACCAGCTCAGAAAGCCATTTAGGAGTAGATGTCAAACGGAACGAAATTTCTTTGTTCCCAAAATGAAAAAGTTTATTCGAGTTGCTTTGGGGAAGTAGACTGTTTTCCAAGTTGCCCATATGGTTGTCTGAGCTGCCCCTTCCTTGCTATTTGCAGAATACCTCGCCGGATTGAGAGACAGATTTCAAAATATTGCTTCCTCCTGGCGGCCACATTAAAAACTTGGAGAAGGTTTAAAAGTCGCGTAGAGCCATATTAAATTACCTGGTTACACAATCGCATGACATTTTCGTGGTAGGGAGTCTGGGCTCTTTGGTCTTTTATTTTTATCCCAACTCCCTGTGGCTTTCCTTTGACACCAAAGAAGTGTCGGACGGCATAAATAACATGATTAAACGGCAAGGTACTCAGACAAATGGCTAGAATTTGCGTTCAGTTCTTAAGCAGCTTAGATGATTAGTTCCGTAGAAACCCAGTTTAGCCCTGTGCCAGATGTCTCCGCTTAACCACAACACTTTTCCTCCTCGTGAATGACTTGGAGTTGACCAACCGCGGAGATGAGGCCAATTCAAACTACATCCCACCTCTTCCTTTTTGAAACTAAATCGACTTCAATTAATAAGGAACCAGTCTTAAGGCAAACAATGGGCACCCAATAACCGTCTAATAAATTCATCAGGCGGCAGTGTTTCTAGCAAACAAATCGCACAAGAAGCAATCAAATTTATCTTATTGTGGGCGAAACATGAGACCCACCGCAAATAAATCACAAAAATAGCTGACTAAAAGTGCCAGCAGCTAGGAATCCGTCTTGAATCGAATTTCCCAGAAAACGGCTGGCATTTAAAATCTTTGTCATGCTCGCTTATCCAGTAAAGCGAAAATGTTGTAGGCACCCGGATTGCTAAAATTATTCCAGATTTGTGACAACTGCCGATTACTTGGAGGGGGCTGCTTTACATAATTTAACCCACACAAAATTCCTTTCTTTCCTCCCAACGGAGAAAGCAGCTTCGCAGTGATTTTCTTTTGCTTTGCTGAACAGAACATGAACAATCTGTCGAAGTCGTGTGATTGGAACTTTTGCGACAAATTGATGATTAACTTCGGGCAGTGTTTAATGCTCCTTCTTGCTAGGATGAACATTTTCCATTATCTCCTTGCCCGAAGCGGAATGGGAATCCTACTTGGCAGACTGCCCAGTTAGCGGTCGACAGACTTTTCCTTTTGGGACTCTTGTGTTTGAGTTGGAAGTGCAAATATTAGTCAATTAAGGGCCAGGCAACTTGAAATTAAATTTCCATGAAAACTTGCCCTCGCCTCGATGCTCGATACCCGAAGCCCCTACTTTCGATGTGGTATCTGGCGAGTTAATCCCCCGATTGGGGAGATTTATTAGCACCTCATTTATCGCAGCTGTCAGGGGCACATAATGCATACCTTTGGGCGCCTTCATAAGTCTGTTTCGCCAACCTTCGAGCGAGGCATTCGATTTTATCGATACTGACAAGTGCGCAGCCATCCGCCGCATAAAATTACACAATTATTTTTAGCAAATGTCGTCATTTATAACCTGCCGGTTTCTGTTTCTGTGTCTTCTATATCGGTATCTGGATGTGGGTATGAAGGGTGTCCCTCGACAAGGGAATATCTTGATTTGGCAGCAAATGCAAGGCATCAAAAACAAACGCACGTTTCCCTGGAGAAACGCCACTTTTGACCTTTTCCAATTAACTGCATGTCTCGCCCTGATGTGCTGCATAAATTACGGCGACGAGTAATGCATGAATATTTACGAAGGAAAACAACCAACTAACTGAAGCCCGGCAAAGAAATATTGCATAAATTGACTGCGAATGGGAAGACATTTTTCAAAAACGACGAACTTGATAAACTTTAAAACAAAGCGAATTATTTTGCCTTCCTACAGATATCCTGGAGCAGATAATTTGAGACTCAAGTCGAGTCCCATGAGCAAATGCCATTGTCTGTGTTCGGAAAGGCATTAAAAGTCGTATGCCAGGGCCTTTTGAAGTTTTATCAAGCCCCGAGATTTGAACTCAATTATTAAAATGGCCCACTGACAAATGGATTTAGCATCAAGATGAGGTGCTCGTACTCGATATGATTTTTATGTTGACAAAGATGTTCTCTTAGTAATTTTTAACTTAAAATAGTGTCATTATCTAAGAAAATTTGAAAATCTTTGTCCTTGTCTATTTACTGATTAAAGTATATAAAGTTTTTTAAGATTCTCCCTGAAGTATTGAACAGAAAACAGTTTTTGAATAACAAGTTTTATTCCTTATTTAAAATGGCCTAATTGTCTACTGTCGTTTATGTTAATCTAGCAAAGAACTCTAGTTACTTGTACTCTAGTCTATTTAATTTACCTTAAAAACCTTTAAAATAATGAATATATGATGTATATTATGATGGATATTAGAATGGAACTGACAGTAACAAGGTCTTCGTAAGATTACCCCGTGTTTTTCTCAGTGTTTGGCTGCGGGTGAGAACTTTTCATGCATGTCGTGTGCCCATAGAATCCTTTGGTGCTGGGCCACCTACTGGCACCAAACAAACTTTTAATGCGATATTGCCCCATATTTCAGGCCACAAAGCATTAAACTAGTGAATTTTGCCTTTCGCAGCTCGCTAGAAAGTGGCGCGCGTGCAGCAAGCCAGTCTCATAAATCATACGTGATGTGGCACGCATAAGTTGCTGTAGCTTACTTGCCCCCTGACAATTGAATATTTCATACCGCGGATTTGGGGGAATAATGAGACCATGTTTGCCTACTTCGTTCCCCAGATAATCAGCATGAACCAGACGGAGCCCCCCGCCCAGCTGGCAGCTGGGGAGCATCTGAGTGGATACGCCAGCAGCGGCAACAGCGTGCGCTATCTGGACGACCGGCATCCGTTGGACTACCTGGACCTGGGCACGGTGCACGCCCTCAACACCACGGCCATCAACACCTCCGATCTGAACGAGACTGGGAGCAGGCCGCTGGATCCGGTGCTCATCGACAGGTTCCTGAGCAACCGGGCGGTGGACAGCCCGTGGTATCACATGCTCATCAGCATGTACGGCGTGCTAATCCTGTTCGGAGCCCTAGGCAACACCCTGGTGGTCATAGCCGTCATCCGGAAGCCCATCATGCGCACTGCCCGCAATCTGTTCATCCTGAACCTGGCCATATCGGGTGAGTTACCATCCTCACAGACAGCCGTCGCAATTGTATGTCTCATTCGTGTGGACTTTCAGACTTACTTTTATGCCTAGTCACCATGCCGCTGACCCTGATGGAGATCCTGTCCAAGTACTGGCCCTACGGCTCCTGCTCCATCCTGTGCAAAACCATTGCCATGCTGCAGGCACTTTGTATTTTCGTGTCGACAATATCCATAACGGCCATTGCCTTCGACAGATATCAGGTTAGTCCCGGTTCGAGTCCTTTTAAATGCCAATATTAGTATGTAAATGGGGCCATCGAGGTTAATGGTTCACCTCATTCAATTTGTAACCATTAAATTGGACATTGAGGGAAAATCGATGGTATCCGAGTAAATATTTGGCGATTACACAAGGGCTTAACCCACAATTGTACCTATTTATATGGTGTCGAAACGAGGACCATTAAAAAGGGTTGATGGATTAAAGGCAAACGTATTTATTATAAATAGTCAGAATGTTCTGGGGGTAAATATTTATGCATAAATGTTGGAAAGTAGAGAAGTAAAACAAATATAAATTAAGCCAATTTTTTCTTCCATTTAAGGCGTATTGGTGTTTCTTGCGTTTATGAAGAAAGATTTATGAGTTTTCTTGAATATCACCTACCACTTATCCGAAATGTAGTGATAAAATAGTCGTTATTGTCAGGTTAGAGAATGAAACTTTACACTCATAGAGCTATTAATTAAAGATACTATTTCTTTATGAAAACCCACTTAAGGTACCCAGTTTAACAATATGTATTTCGAGTAAGTCATATTCACAGTGCAAATAACTTCACTTTCAGGTAATCGTGTACCCCACGCGGGACAGCCTGCAGTTCGTGGGCGCGGTGACGATCCTGGCCGGGATTTGGGCACTGGCACTGCTGCTGGCCTCGCCGCTGTTCATCTACAAGGAGCTGATCAACACGGACACGCCGGCGCTTCTGCAGCAGATCGGGCTGCAGGACACCATACCGTACTGCATCGAGGACTGGCCCAGTCGCAATGGGCGCTTCTACTACTCGATCTTCTCGCTGTGCGTGCAATACCTGGTGCCCATCCTGATCGTCTCGGTGGCCTACTTTGGGATCTACAACAAGCTGAAGAGCCGCATCACCGTGGTGGCCGTACAGGCGTCCTCCGCCCAGCGAAAGGTGGAACGAGGGCGGCGAATGAAGCGCACCAACTGCCTGCTGATCAGCATCGCCATCATCTTTGGGGTTTCTTGGCTGCCGCTGAACTTTTTTAACCTGTACGCGGACATGGAGCGCTCGCCGGTCACTCAGAGCATGCTCGTCCGCTACGCCATCTGTCACATGATCGGCATGAGCTCCGCCTGCTCCAACCCACTGCTCTACGGCTGGCTCAACGACAACTTCCGTAAAGAATTTCAAGAACTGCTCTGCCGTTGCTCAGACACTAATGTTGCTCTTAACGGTCACACGACAGGCTGCAACGTCCAGGCGGCGGCCCGAAGGCGTCGCAAGTTCGGCGCCGAACTCTCCAAGGGCGAGCTCAAGCTGCTGGGGCCGGGCGGCGCCCAGAGCGGTACCGCCGGCGGCGGGGAGGGCGGTCTGGCGGCCACCGACTTCATGACGGGCGCCCATGAGGGCGGACTGCGCAGCGCCATTACCGAGTCGGTGGCCCTAACGGATCACAACCCGGCGCCCTCGGAGGTCACCAAGCTGATGCCGCGGTAAAGCACAGGGTAGTCGTAAGATCTTTGAGCTCTGGTCTCGTGTCGTCCACCTCCGCACGACATATGCGTATGGGCATGGGTGCATGTACTCTTGTGCGCCCTCGGGCTGATTGGATTTGCATGTTCCAAACGTCGCTGCTGCTCGCATTCTCGCATTACGTTTCACTTGTTCCAACTGCAACTGCCACCTCTCCAGCACACTGAGCGAAAAGCCGTGTCACAAAACCGGAAAAAAACTCTGGCTGTAAAATCTATAAGCAGCCTTAAACACGTTCGAAAAGTTCCTAGCTTATGTTAATTTATTTTATTGCTCCCCCATTTATATGTTTTTGTTTATACTATAAGTTTTTGAGTGTAAAAATTGGATAATATTTTACAAAAATACCAAAAGCAAGTGTTATAAATATTTTTGTAAGTATCGTATGAGCACATGTCAATCTTAACATTTAAAACCATCTAAATATTATCTTAACCTCTACTCCGATAATTATTGACTTACATTTCCATTACTAATTGTACGAATATTTCTGATCTAAGGCTCCAACTTTCGACTACTTTTCAGTTAGGCTAACTGGCCATATATTTTCTCAGTGTATGCATGCGCTTCTCTTATCGTTGCCTTGTCGAGCTGTAACTCTTGTCGTTGCCATGTTGTGACATTATTTGCTTTTGAGCAGCAATCGATTATGACCCGCCTTTTGTGACACATTTTCAGTTTGGAACAGTACTAAATTGGCAATCAATTGGCAATCCTGGAGCAGCAAGCGGCTAGAGCAGCGTTCTATGAGGGAGACTGACACTGACATGTCGCTCTTAGACTTAACACATATTGTTCAGTGATCAAAAGCCAAGCTGAGTTAACCCTAAGTTAAGACACACGCGAGTAAGAGCTCGGATCTTGTAGTCTATTTTTAAGCGACAATCTCATGGCATCCATCATCCATCCACCGTCGGACTTAGTCTATGGGTAAATCATTTTCGTATCGAATGCCGAAAAGTAATTGATTGAGCCCCCAATTGGATTTCGGGTATTTGATAAGTAGAATACGCCTAAGACCTCGAATAAGTTCTCCCAACAGTTCCTAGGAAATATTTTCGTTCTATGTCATAGCTTTTCTTGGTATCATCTAAGCTAAGGATTAGCCATAATTATTGTTTTGTTCGTTACTCAGTAAAAGTAGATTCACTAAGCTAACTTGAATTTAAATTAAATGTAAAAGATAATATTAAAATAAATGAAAGCTGCTCTTAAACATTCAAGGCAACTGTTTTATTGTCTGCAATGGGCGAGAAGTGCACAAACCCGAATAAATGTGTAATAAATATCGTTTATAAGTTCTGCATTATAGAAAGGTTGCACCAAAAGTTTGACTGAAGTGCAAATTAGAGTTTCTTGCATTGAGAAAAATATGCTTTCAAGTCCCGAAACTTCAGTTTATTTTTTCCCTTATACAAATAAAGTATAAATGTGTATCTAGGTTGAAGTATGGTAAGTTATCTTAAAGTTGTGTATAAGTATGAAGTAGATAAGGTATGTAAACTAAAATATATTAATTCTCTTTAAAGATTATTCGAGACATTTTAAATGTATTTCCTAGTAAGTGAGCCAAAAAAGGAACACCGTGTTCCGAAGCTGAACAAACACAGTAATAAACAGCAGCTGACCGGCCCAACACTTAACCTTTGACACTTTTGTGGGTTCAAGACACTCAAGCAGCCGCTACATAAAAACCTACGACCCATAAAAATAGCGCACGAGCATGTGAGACATTTGAGACGGCAGTAAGGAAGTTTGAGAGCCACAATATCTATAAATATGGGAAATATACTTGTAAGGAAAAGCACAGTATTTAAAGAGTTGTGCACCAAGGCCGGCTAATAAAAAACTCATTAGCAGATTTGGATGGGCGACCGGTATAAAAGCACCGTCGTGGGCGAAACTCTGGTCACCATCTCCTCAAAATCGCTGCTGGGTTCACAGTTCGCCGACGTGTGACACAAACGTGACCGGTGGCGAGTTAATTATGGATCAGAGTCGAAAAGAGAAATGTTCCCACCAGGCAGCGTGAAAAATGAAACAAATAAAATAAACTAATTAAAAATTTCGTTGGGAACGAGTGACGAGTGATGCGACACAGGTGAGGGCTCACCTCACCTGTTTCTGGCTGCTGTAAAACTGTCAACGGTTTGTTTTGACGGCTCGTAACGGCCTTTTGCACTCGAGCTCGTGAAAGTGTTTACCTTACTTTTTGTCACACTCAGCCGGCTTGGCTCCACACCATCTTCCCCTTGGTCAACACCATCACTACCATCACCACCATCCGCTCCACGGAGTGCTGATTACGCAGACCCATCTCACTTTCTTCTCATGCAGATTGCGCAATGCTGACAAAAGCATTCTGGGTGTGTGATAGTATCGTGGAGCAGCTATAGTAAACCACATTTGCACCATCGAAATTTTACGAAGCCGGCGTGAGCTGGCAATTAGCATATTTATGAGTAAAAGTGAAATTAATGATTGGAATAAAATTCAACGCAAAGGTTTGCAAATATTTGCGGCACACTAAATATTTGCATACCAATGTATTGGATTCAGACTCTGACTTGGGTTCTTTTCTCAAACATAATGTAATGCAATATGTGAATGGGTTCAAGGCACTTAAGACTGGACACATGTCAGTCAAAATGATAGAGGATGCCTGGGTTTTCTTTGACATCTTTGGCGGCTTCTTAATAGGTGCTAATTGTATTCGCAAAGAGCGCTTTCACAGAAGATGGCCAAAATGGGTGATAGTCAATTGTTCAGCCTTTTCTCGGGCAAAGAAGTTGGCCCCGATTTTGGTTGGGTTTTTAGAAAACATTGCTTTGACCATTGTTACATTGAGAGTGGTTATTGATTTTGCGGTCTCATAAACTGGCTTTCATTTCGTTTTGGCTTTTGAGCTTCCCAGTGGTTCAGTGGTTCAGTGGTTCGTCGGATTGGTGGTTTGATGGTCGGGGGCGGAGTGTTTCCGCTCGTTAGCCACAAGTCAATGGCAAAGTTTGTCACCAGAAATTAATAACAATGTGACGCTCAGTTGGCCAATTCTAAACGACGACTTTCCCATGCGTAAACCGGCCAACAAAACCCGTTCACAGAGCAAACGGTGACGGTGACAACTTATAAATAAGTGAAAATCTGCTTACAGCTAAACTAGTTCAGCTTAAATATTTATAGAAATCGAAAATGCTCGGCAGATGTGCAGATGCACAGCTGCATTTTGCCACCATGTTCGGAATACCTAATCCTCAAATCCCCACCTCGACACAATGTGCAATTTAAAGATATATACCAGATATTAGGAAAAATAAGGAAAAAAAGAAAATTATGCCTGAGGGTGTACTTTTTCAAAATCAGTAAAATATGGTTGGTTTAATTTACAACCAGGCATCTTTTAAGAAAAACTTTAAAGTTTGCTACCGTAACTTTTGCAAAGAAATACTGGAAAAAAAAATCTTATTCCCCATTCACTTAGTTTACAGTCAAGCAGTGTCTTTTATTATAAAATGTTATATATTTTTTTATCTTGTTCAACTATTGAACTGATTATATTTTCCTTTTAAAAATGCCTAAAATGCAATCTCTGCTTACTTTACCCGTTACTCGTAACGCCCACAGACCACTAGAACTACCACGCCCACACTTTTTAAACATGTTTTGGTATTTTTCACAGTTTTATTAGTCTTGCAAAGTTCCATTGATTTGCAAAAAATCTTGACTTTAGCGTTATTTCTGGTTTTCTTTTAAAGTTATTAAATTCTTCGGCCATTTGCAATATTATTTTTCTTAACCGAGTGTAAATGGCGTGGGTTGCTCAGCAATTCAAAAGTTTAACCGCTTGTGGCGGGGAAAAACACAAGAAACAAATTGCAACAAATTAAATAAAGTTTGAGGCAACTCTTGGCCAAGTTTTTGAACTGAGGTCCGCAGCTTCCCTCAGAGGGCCAACGAAATCGAAAGTTCGACTAAACCGGCGACTGACTAATAAGTGACCACTTTCCGCTAGCATATGGTGACGATTTTTTCGCGCCGTGACTTGACTTATTTTAATAGCAACGTATTATTATTTATTTATATTCACATGAAAAATTGGCTTGCAGTTTCACGGCGACTCGGTTTGTAGTTCAAATTAGCGACTAATTTCCCGCGTTGAAGAGAAAATGGGTGGTCACTGATGAGACACTGAGATTACTTTTGGAAGATTATTAATTTAAACTCTAAAATGATACACTATCATTTAGCGCATATTTCTTATAAGACATATATTCTTATTCTATAAATTAGACAAGTGAACCTTATTTGAAATAAAGATATGCCAAGGCAGTTAGTTAGATAGCATGCTGAACAAGCTAAGGAGTGCTTAACCACATTTTTTTACCGTGTAGTGATCGGCAGTGTTAGCTGTTGAGGTCTGGCTCAAAGTCTGGCTAAGAGGCTCTCTTAAGCCGCTCTTCGCTACGTAAGAAGTGGGTCTGCTCACGTAGTGCTACGTAAGGTAGAAACTGGTTGATGGCACTGGCCGTTCGGCTTTCGCCCGGCAGTCAAAATCTTTGCGAGCTGAAAGACGGACGCATACGCGCGAGAAATGCGAGAATAGTAGTTTGCGATCCAGAGCTTCTGATTATAATAACTGCCAGAATAGAGCCTATCAGTGGCGTGTGCTGCTCCAGTTCAAAGTGGTGGTATTGTTTGCAGTGGCCAAAAAATCGGATGCAGTGAATCGAAGTGTTGTTAAAGTGAAACGAGCTGTGGCAACTGCATTGACAAAGGAAGTGAGCCAGTGAGTGAACGGGTTTTGGCCAGCATTTTCAACTGGCCAAATCGGAGAGCCGACGCGGAGCGGCAGTGAATGCAATTCCGATTTCGAAACATACAGAAACGAAAGTCTGGTGAAGAAAGTTCTCCGCCGCCGAATGCAAAAACCTAATTGCCAACTTAACAGCCAGCCGAGTGAACCAGAAACTCCTGCAGGAATTACAAGCTGCCGAGTGCGAGAAGGTAAATTGAGTTGTAATTGATGACCGCCAGAGAGTGGCCTCATTAATCACCAGCTAGATGCTCTGTGCAATCTTTATTCACGTATCTCGATTCCAACAATTGATGAGGTATTGCCTGCTAGGGAGAAGGTTGTTGCCACCACAAGAAACCGATTGTTAACATTTCCCTGTAGACACTGCTGGGGCTCTTTAAAGCCATTCATTTCGCTGTCCCTCCGCATCTGTGCCTTTGTATCTTACTTTGTATCTATTGGAGTCCCACACTGTGTGCGGCAACTACTTACTGGCCGCTAACTTAATAGAAAAGCCCCGCAATCTGCGTAATTAATTGTCGAGCCACGTTACGTAAGCCGACCAGCTGGCCTACCCCAACTGGGGAATCAAAAAGGGAATCATCTGCTCAGCTCGGCCGGCAATCGAAGCGTCGCCAAATGTTTAACGATACTTTCTTTTTTCGGCTCACAGCGCGTAAAAATGCGTCGAAGAAAGCTCTCGTCTCAGTCGATCAACTGCAAATTATGAAAATGATACGAGCGGAGGAGTGGGCAGCACAGCAACATCTCAACTCGGTTGAAATGTCATTAAATTACGAAAACGAGTGATATTATATTATGTATAGGAATAGATAATGTACGAATAATATCATATTCAAACTTCCCAAACTTTTCTTAAATGCACATATCATTGCTCTTGTGATTGTAAGTGATCTGTAGCGCACGTATTATTTTCCAGTGAACCATGGAATTGTGGTTAGTGGTCCATTGGTGCAGCTAAGTGAAATGAGAGGATGTTGGGATTCAGATAAAGGGGCAGATGCAGAGGCATATGCACATCCTAGTGAGTCATGAGTGTTTCCCCCCAACTACAACCGACTCGCACTTTCATTTTGCCATCTTTTTAATACCGCCTGCTGGAGAAGCAACTTTCTTGTCGAGAGCACTCATATCATCCGACAGCTGCAGATGCAGACCGCATTCACACTTATTTCCCATGTGGATGTGCTCTCGCCCGACATCCTCGCAAGATGGTAGATGGTGGAGTGGTTTCACGGCCACTTGAATCCGGACGGCATGAATTGGTTGTGAATTAAATGTCATTTGAGTAAAATCACAGAAAGCCACGATTGCATCACTCTGCCCCTGCAAGAGAGTTTAAATTGGACTTACAGCACCGACTTAATGACATAAATAGCTGTCGACTTTCTAAAGCCCAACTGAGTAGCGGGCAAATAGCAGAAACACCTCTTAGGTGCTGGGCACGCATTCAAATCACTCAATGCGAGTGAGTGGCAACGCCCCGTAAAACAATCAGCGCCTAATGGCCTGCTAACATCGCCGCCAAATTGGCGGCTAATTGGCGAAAACCAAATTCCAATCCACAGAGATGGCCTCACTGGGTTGCTGGGTGGCTAAAACCGAAAGTCCTACCCCGGAATGGCTTAACGCCATTCGGAAAAGGTCTGAGACCTGAGACCTGAGTCCGTTCCCCACGTAGCGACCATTATTCCGCTTTCAAGCAACAGCAGTTAAGTCGAGAAACTGCTCGCTGAAGCAATTCAGGATTTGTCAGACAAAAGCTATCGTATGTGACTTTAGCTCGGCTCCGAGCTGCCAAAGATTAACGCATTGACAAGGGTTTCGCGCAGTAAATACACAACTGATCAACTTAGGTTTCAGCTTAATAAAGTGAGTTGGAAGCTTTCAACAATTTGATAACACTTCAACATAATAAATGCATATGATACTCGGACTATCTCGAGTAGAATGCTTCTACTTTCTACTGCTAAAGGGAGTTAGCTTTCATCAGCACTACCATTAACTAAAGTTATTTCAATTCTTTATGCAACTATGAGCAAAACCAGCTTATATTAATGTGGCCTTCGCTTAATATTTTCCTTTAAAAGGTTGATGTTCAACCAGGGAATAGAATTTCATTAGAAATAATAAGCTGCCACAAAGTCGACCTTCTCGACCATGAATCCCAATTTGTCTGGCAGAGACACCGCGTCTGTCTCTGGGTAAATGCACCTGTCAACCGACCAGAACATATGGGCAAGCGAGTCCACTCGGGTCTCGACCAAGCTGAGGTCTCGACCAACTTGTTCTCGGCCATTGTTGGACTTAACAGTTATGTCACACACTAACAGTTACGATGCAGCGTGTTTACGAGCGTTTTCGACCGTTAGTGGTCGCTGTTTGTCAACCAAACTGGTTGCCGACGTCTAAGTTTGATACTTTGTGCGTTTTTTAGAGTCGTTGGACGGGCGTGTCGCAAGCAATGATTGCCAGCTTATTAGCCCCGTGACCCACGCTCTTTGCGGGGATGGAGCCACTGGAATTATGGAGCATATGCGGCCAAGACATCGCTTTCCATTAGATCAGAAACCGGGAAACTTTGTGACTTAATTGGGAAACTTCGCCTCGGATGAGCGCCGCTGCATAGAGAACAGAATAATATGGTAAAAGGCAGGGAGGTAGAAATCTGATTAAACGCAGCCTTTTCGAAAAGTTTGCCTTAACTATATCAGAGCGGAATATCAGAGCATGAAGGTAGACCCACCGACTCACCGACCCACCGACCGACCACAAACCATAACCAAGTCTTGCCAAAGGGAGGCGGCGTGCAGGAGAAGGGGCGGGGCTCAAAGGGTACGGAATTCAGTTCTAATTGTAATGTTGGAAACTAATTTGCATGATGCCATTGCCATGACCCAAAAGCGTGCACAATGTGAATAATTAAAGCAGCAGCCAAACTGTTGAACCCACCGACGTGGGGAGTACGCAGCTTAAGTTGCCTGGCGATACTTTTTAATGACATGTTCAGACGGTCGCACAGGGGAATTCTACCGACGAAAGCGCAAACCTATAAATGATTGCCCTAATGGGCGGCCAAAAAGCTAATGTTTTCATTAGCTGCTCAGATACTGGTCCACTGTCTTCTCATAGCGTTCCCATGATGCATCTTGATGCTCAAACAATGCGAGCTGAGCTGTTTGCAGGCTTACAAAGTGCCCCATTGCATTTCATGGGAAATTTCCCATTACCCGAGCATCGAGCAGAAACAATTTTCAATCAGTCACCGCGGCTTTTAAGCAGTTTCCATTAAATTGGATTCAGACCAGCTCACAATAAGAAAAGGAGAATATATATTTAAAATATCTGGGGCATGCAGATGTTTCTTTTTGCTTTTATGATTTATACTGTGTCAATAAGTTCATTAAGTCTACTTTTCCTTTATTAAAATTCACTTCAATGGGGCTTTAAGAGAGAGACTTTTATGAGACAATTGAGTATTGCTAGTGGTAAATTAACACAGCAACCTAATCAAAGCAAAGCTAAATTAATTTACGAAATTCCAGCTGGCAAAGTGCGTACCTATAGGTTTTCAATTTCCTCTTCGGCATTTTGGCTGATTTCAAACATCTGATAGTCCAAGTCGAATGTCATTGTAACCAGGCATTCCATCCAGGATCGAAAGTGACGTTCTCCCTGCTCCACGGTATTCAGTGCGGAAACATTCGAGTAATTAACTGGGGAGCATTCTAAGCACCTGCCAACATGTGATGTTCAATTTAGGTTACAGTAGTCGACTGCAGAAGACAGACTCTCTTGGCGTTGATGGCGGTGCAAACAAATAAACAAGAAGTTCGCTGATTCGTTTTGTACAGCTCAATTGTGGGTGCAATTTGCGGCTTTAGAGGCACACACAAACACAGTTCTGTAATAGTTTTCATGCCACTTCGGCTCGCTGTGAAAATCGAAAGTGAAAATTCAACACGAAAATAACGTGATCTGGACCGGAGTCCAAGGCCCGAAGCCCAAAGTCTAAAGTCTGGAGGTAGCGCCAACGCATCCGAGGCGCTCGTGCTGGGTAAATGTAAACACAAACAAAACAGAGTACATTTTCACTTTTCCCCAGTGCGGAGCTCCGCACTCCGGAGCCCCAAAGTGTGGATGGAATATGGCGAACAGCCCATGCCGAATGCCGAATGAATGGCGTGTCGCACAGCGAGTGCGACGAATTCCAAAGGCAAATAAAAAGTTGGCGACGTGCTTTGTGTGCCGAAGAGTGGCGCTTTTGAGGGGAGGAGTGGGTGGTTCAGGTGGTGCTGGTGGTGCTGGTGGAGCTGGGCACGAGCCCCTCCAATTGAGATGCCCAAAGAGTGGGAAACGGGAAATCATTCGCATTAACCGGCCTGATTAGCGAGGTGCCTGAAACAAACAAAATGGTTTATACTGCACTAAAAACAATACCACAAATATCCAAAATGTTTAGCAGCATCAATTCCCCAGCTGTAAACTAGTAAACTAGATCAACATTGTATACACTTTATAGGGTCGCAAACTCTTCAGTCTAACTCTCAAATACTTTTCAGCGAATATCGTTACCCTTCAACTTTACGATTATATTGAGTAATACATCGTTACGGCAATATAATTAACAATGCATATATAGAACAATTTAAATATTATTTAGTTTTCCATCAAAATAAGTTAAAATTTACGCACGAACTTAAATTGGTAAACATAGACTGAAACAATACATTTTTGAGCTGCCAATTTGGGTGATTAAATAGATTATAACCACACCTTTCACCCTTTACGCACGCAAAATTCATCATCATTCATCATTCATTCATCATCATACACACTGAATGTTGAAAAGAAATGTAGTCAGTTAATAAGCGTACATTGAAGATTGAAAAACTGTTAGACTACGAAAGAAAAGATTTTAAATACAACAAATAAATGAAATGACTACACAAAATGATTTGAAAATTTGAACTTTACCAGTTTAAATTCGCTTATATTATATTATTCGTAAATATAGTTGCTCAGATGAAGTGCGCAGCTCTTAAACTTTACCAATGGGTCTTAAATAAATTATTTATGGGGGACAATAAAAGAAAGAATGCTAACCAACTGTACCTGAGTCTTCGCATACTTTTATCCATCCAAGGACACACGTAATGCGCTTATCAGGTTGCGAATTTTTTCCAGTTGCCTGTCACGTTCCCAAAAGTTATTTATTCGTGTGCCAACCGCGCTGAGTTCGCGGAAATTGGCCACAACTCCATCGCACCGAGAAGAGAATTCCCCACTGAAAAGAGCAATTATTCATTACAGAAAACTGAACCGAATCGAGAACCTTGGCATGCGAGTGCAGCTGCAAGGCGAAGGATAATGAAAATGAGTAGCCAGGACATCGACGGGGCGAAATTAAAAGCAAACATCCACAGAAAGCGGCGATGCAGTCCACTGCTATATGGAATTATTTTGCTTTACAAAGTGGCAATGATACCGGCAGCTGTTCCGCAATTGGAAGCAGGAACGCCCTATAGTCAGCCCCTAACTACGATGGCGGGACAGCCGCGCAACGATGACACATTCCGACCCATCCTGCCCATTGACATCAGTCCGGAGTTCATATCGCGCAATGTCTTCACCAAGTCGGGACAGTACCGAGTGTTCCAGCCGGCGGAGAGCGAAAGTGATCTGCGCTTGGCAGTGGCCATGCGTCGCCGGAACTTTAAGCACACCTCGGATTCACCAATACAGGAGGAGTCCAAGAGTTCGGGAGTCGCCTTCAAGAACAATACCGCTGCCTCTATTGACGCCGAACTAAAGGGTCTGGAGGATCTACTCGTGGACTACGTGGAGCAGTTCTTCAGCAACGGCAAATATGAACCCACTCCTGGATTGATCCTGGCCCTTCAGCAGAACCACTCGCACCCACAGTCTGGAACTGGAAAGCGCACAACCCGAAGTGTTTTGGAGGACACCAACGTGGAGCTGAATGTTCCAAGGGCTTTTGAAAGCGCACGCCTGCTTTTTTTCAGCGGTAAGTAAAAGTAAGAGCTAAAATCCTTGAAACTCCATTAAATGTCTCCTTACTTAAGTAGCAGGTAGATTAATTTTTGAAGAGCAACATTTTTCACACATATTTAAGTACTTAAATCTCCATGCTTTTCTTCAAGTACATAACCAAATTAAGTAAAAACAAGAGAGAACGCTATAGTCGAGTTCCCCGTGGGCGTGGCACCTTTGGGCGGTTTGTGGGCGTTAGAGTGGGCGTGGCAACATGAATCAACCGTAAATCAGCAGTAAAAATAGTTGTCCAAAAGTAGAATGTCATACCTCGTTGAAGTCGTAACAAAATTTCCTAACCACATGAGCTCAAAAAAATAAAATGTAATTTTTGGCCATTTTTTGCAAATTTTGATGTTGGTACCCCTTTTCGAAAATGCAAAACTTTGAACTTTTTTTTCTTTTTTAAAAACCGAAAAAGTAGAGATGTCTATGTTTATTAGCAGCACAAAACAGTCTTTATTTTAGCTGTGCGGCCATTTTTGGCCAAGTTATGCCGAAAACGCCGATTAAAAATATCAGATTTTTAAAAAAATTTTTTTGTTTAATTTTTTGATAAAAAATAATCATTTTTTTTCGATAGCAAGGAAAATAATTGTCCAAGACTGAAATGCCATACCTCGTTGAATTCGTAACAAAATTCTCTATCGATCCATGTACATAGATTGAAATGCTAATTTTTTGCTATTTTTCGCAAATTTTGATGATGGTACCCCTTATCAAACATGCAAAAATTTGTACAATTTTTTTTTTCAAAAATTGAAAAAGTAGAGGGAGACATAGTTAGCTATGTTTATTAGCAGCACAAAACAGTCCTTATCTTATGTAGCTCTGCGGCCATTTTTGGCCAAGTTATGGCGAAAACGCCGATTGAAAATATACGATTTTTTTACAAAAATTTTTTTTTCCGATTTTTTGATCAAATATAATCCGTTTTTTTCTCGTTGAATTCGTACTCTACAAGTAACGGTAAAATAAATTAAAGGGACCAAAAGCAAAAGCAAAATCGGATACATCAGACATCGTTACTCACAAAATTCTCTCAATAGCTTACTTGAATAGTATATCGGCTATTACCAATCCAATATTAAAGTTATTCAAGTTATTGATTCACACTTGGTACATTGTTCTTGTATTAACTAACGACATACCAATTTTCCACACCAGGTTTGAAGAAGGTGATGTGGCCCATATACATGGGACTGCAAGTGCTGAAGAGCGTGCTCTTCGCCATGTTCCTGCCAACCATCATCAGCAGTGTAAGCCGACTGATTGGCAAGGGTAACTACATAGGCTTAGGGCACTTGAATAAATTTAAACATTTGTATTCCTTTTGGGCCAGGCATCACATCCGGCTCGGCTGGGTCGGTGCCGTTGTTCATCCGTCCCATGGAGCCGCCGCAGGAACTGGACTTCCGGGACAACAGCATGAATTTCGATGACGACAGCAAGTTCTCCCTGGCGGAAGAGAGCAAAACGCCAGCTAGCTACGAGTACAATGCAGGTAGGTCATCTGAAGAAGAAAATGCCGTCTTGATGATAGTTATTATAATTTTTGCTTACCCTGCAGAGGCTTCCCAGCAGCAGGCGCAATATGCCCAGGTGAATGGGAACTCAGTAAGCCAGGCCACTTTGTCGCGCTACGGAGGTCAGCAGATGATGCAGGACACCTATCTGAGTGCTCTGCAGAGTATTGGGGCTGCCTCCTTCAAGAACTCCCAGAGCATGTCGGGATCCTTCAGCGCAGGTGCTGGTGGCGGAGCTCCAGGAATGACCAAGAAACCAACGCCAGCGGTCATGAACACGTTCCAGAGCTTCCAAAAGGTGCCCAGTTCGTCGCTTTTGCTGTCCAACTACGACCCCTTCTACAGTCCACTATTGTCTCGCTTGGACTCGGTGTTTGCCCAGCTCAAATTGAATCCGGAGAACGAGGCTTGCCGGGAGAAACTCATCTGCTTGATGTACGCCAACCCCGCGAAGTATGCTCCGTACAGCAACCTGGTATCCGCCCAACTCAGCAGGTGAGTTTGTTTTCCGCCTGAAAGTATGCCATAATAAATCGCAGTTGAAATATTACACTAGGTAATGTTATAGGGAAATTCCAGCTACCGCTTTGTGTCCTTGGCGCCGTCTAAATTTGAAATATTAATATTAACAACATTAATAACATAACAACAAGAGAGAAAAACAATGTACAGTCGAGTTCCCCGACTATCAGATACCCGTTAGTCAGCTAGAGGAAGGGCGAACGAGAAATTTTGTTGATAGAAGTGGAAAAATATAATAACAAATAAAAAACCAATTAACAATTCTGAATCTCCTTAGAGCACAGCGGAGAATAAGGTCTCTCACTCAGGCAGTCACAGAAATCGCTTATTCATATTAATGACAATTTAACAATTATTTAATTCCTTAAATTTAATTTAACTGCCTCGCCCACTTTTAGGGAACTAAACGAGCTACGGAAGCCGACTTCCGACAACCCGGACATCCTGCGATTCTTCAAGTACATGCGGGCGGCGAAGGACGGCCAGGACGGCGTCGACTGCGACGAGTCCTTCGCCAAGTGCAAGGAGCTGAAGGACCTCGAGAACCCGGCAATGCTGTCCACCTACAACGACATCAACAAACTGGTCCAGGCCCGCAAGCTGGCGTAGACAGGGTCGAAATGGAGTAATGGACCACGGAGCAATCTCTGGGACGGGATGGAGTCGAGATGACAGCAAAGTTCGTGGAAGTCACGTCAAAAGTCCGTCTGACATCCCGACATCCCGCCTGCCTTCTGGGGATGGGCGGTGTAATTATGCAAATCGTACTTTAGATAGGATAGCCTAGCCATATATATAGAGGATCGTCAGACGACGGCAGCTGTCGGCGGAGGGCGAGGGTGGGTGCGCAGGGGCGGGGGGCATCATTAATACGCTGTAAATAGAAAAGTTTGTTTCGTTTAGTTTAATTAGCGCGAGCACCAATTACTGGAGGACGCTGTTATTTTTAGCCATTTAGCTGAATTTTAAGTATTTATTTCTAGCCTACGACTATGCTTAAAACTTACCCAACTAGTTTTAATTATTTATTCTGTTGTTGTTATGCGATTAGTCAGCGAGCGTTGTTCAATGTCCTAATTATTCAATAAAATCATGTTGTACCACCAGAAATAAACTGCTCTAATAATCTTTCAGCGGAAGATTAACACTTTGCGCTTGATACGGGAGGAGAAACCGGGATTTGGTTTCTTAAGCTTATTCCTGCTTTAAATTGACGTCAAGGAGAAACAGCTTTTAGTTTTATTGCAAATATCTGCGTTATACAGAAATCTCTGCAAGACTTGAATTAGCACAAAACCTACTTACAAGCAAACATGTGTTTGCTAGTATATGGCTAGTATATGCATCTAAATGTATGTACATGCGTGTAAATAAATAATAGTATCCTTCACAGAGATAACGTTCTGTCCTTTCTCCTTCAATACAGTGTCCGAATAGTGACAATGAACCATCGAGAATAGTTAATTCATTTGTAATATAACATGTTTTAATATTACCAGTATTTGTCAAAAAAAAAAAAATGTTACGAGTGGTTTTGAACTTTTATCGATCTTTGTTTAATGATTCTGTGTGATAAAATAATATCTATATTTTACAGAGTTATAGAAACTTTAATCAAAGGAATATTTTATGGCTCTTGTGAAATTGTTTTCTATTGAGTGACTTAGGAAAAACGTATTATGATTAAATCATGCAGCTTGATATTTATTGTCGCGGTACTCGAAAACTAATAGTGGTAAAATGGCATATTCTTTATTATAAATAGAAACAGATATCACGATTTAGTGGATTTCTCAATCAATTCAAAGTTGACAATTAAGTAACAAATATTTAATAGACCCTTGACTATTGCGTTTCGCCTCGATTGGTATTGCTTCGTACATTTATCTACGGAAAATTGTGCTAGGTTTATTTATTGCACAGACTGGCAGTGAAAGTGGAAGCACATATTGGGTTTAGCCTTCATGTTACCGGAATTCCGGCCCACTTGTTTACATGTAGATACATAGTACATATATGTATGTATATGCGGAATGTCCATTTTATTTACATTTGATGAATTTTCCCACTGGTCGAATCCTCGAAAGTTCTGGACTAGATGATTCAATTACGTCCAGATGGGGTCGGGACATGTCCGGCAAAAGAGGAGCGTCCCCGACCGCAACTTCGCCCCCACCCCCCCTACGGCAGACAAGTGCCCTCGAACTGACGGAAACAATTTCCGCCGGCGGGCTTCTGTTTGCGGCCTCGTTGGCAGATCGTGCCTACTCTGACCGAGGAAAATCGGGAAATCGTGCGAGTGTGGCAGCGGGAAAACCCGCAGCATGCAGCTTGTTGTTTTGATTTTTGTGGCAGCCAGAGGGGGAATTGCCCAGTTGCCCCACAGTTGCCACCGCAGGAAATTGCAGAGAATGCAAAAACCAACTGGATGCATTTGCCTCTGGTTCGCATTTCGCTCTGGCTTTAAACGTGGGCGTTCCCAAAAACCCGTTTGCAGTAAAAGTAATAATCGCATGTGAGGCAAGAGGCCAAGAGTTACATAACCCCGGGCGGCTGTGACGTACGTTTTCCCGGAATGAGTCACTTCAACAGTTTGTTGGCTCTTTAAATCAAACTCAAATTAAAGCCAAGGCCTCGACGTGCGCCACAATAATTTTTTGGGATTTTCTCAAGGCACACGAACGCTCGACTCGCCCAGCCGGACGCGAAAAAGCAAAAGCGCAGGTCGTTGTCTCTCACCCACGGAGGCAAAAGTAAACCCGATCGACTGATCGTATCCACAACCTACCGCAAGTGCGACTGTGTTGAGATCTGCCTCTTAGCCATCATCATCGTTGTCGGCCAAAAGCGACGACAGCGGCTGGCCTATTGTCTCCATGTATTGACTTTGCCAACGACTCCTCCTCTCGCCACTTATCGCATTTCATATAAAATCTTTGCCGGCCAGCAGCCACGGCACAGTCGCTTTTGGCCCACAGAAAGACAGAGTCGCTTAAAAAACGCGTTAAGGATATACCCAATAAAAATCACCCCAGGCGCTCATAGGAAACAGCTAAAGGTAAACAGCGGAAAAAACCGAGCGAAAAAATAAAGTAAAATTGTGTGAAGTGAAGTGAAATGAACTGCGAGAAATTGTGTAATAACCAAATAAAATAGATGTGGGAAATGCCAGCATTGCCAAATTTAACGACCATTGGATTGTGGCAGAAAGGTTTTAAGCGTACTTTAATAAATCGGTTGAAAATATACTATTTTTTTTGTAAAATACACTTCTCTAAACAGAAAAGTCTTTATAACATGCCTTTAGTTATTTGAATATTTTCTATTAATTCCAATTAATATAATTTTCTGCATGACCATAAGAAAAAAGTAATTTAGTTACATATAAGCGGGTAATGAAAAATAGGAAAATGAAAAAAAATGTAAATAATTTGATCATCAACTAATTGTTCACATGTATTCAAAAATTGGTTAGGAGATGCTATTTTCAACAATTCTATACTATTCTTTACTTTACTGTACTATACATTATATACTATTGTTTATATGTATAGTGTTCAAAATCAAATGGGCATATATGTATATTGGTAAAAATATATTTTTTTTCGACAAATATGTACCCACATGGTGGGCGTTTGAAGGGTGTGCATAAACTGTTTAATCTACCGACACGATTAAGCCATCATTTCCATTTATCGCCAATGTAATTTCGAAATGCCGACCATGACCAGTCCACATTTCATTGACCTTCGATGGCGAATGCAAATCGAAAAGCAAAACAAATAGCGAAACAAACACGGCAGGCACAGTGACCAAAATGTGTTAGCTTTTTCGACATCACACTCAAAGACTACTAACTGGGCACAATAAATGATTCACTAATCCATAAATCTTACGCACCCATTCCCAACCTATTACGATCCCTCATAAACATTTGTTTATGCTGAATTTGTTGCGTGCTTTCGGGTGCTCGACTTGCAGTTGCCATAAACTTTTTACTTTCGCGCCATAAATTGTTTTTCGCTGCATAGTCTTTGGCGCTCCACAAACTTTTCTTCTCGTGGACATGTAACTTCTTTAAAACTTGGTGGCCAAGCTAAATTCTTTGTTATTCACACAAGCGTCGGCTGATGAGTCCCAGTTCCAATCTGTGTTTGGGTTCCCAAATGGGAACCTAACGAAAGTAAAAGCAACTGGCCAAAATCGCCCCTCGAGCATAACGAACTTTTCGCGTGCGATTTCAGCTGGCGTCCATCTTAATACAGTGGTCTGAATCTCTTCTTTATGGCGAATTTAAAGCAAAGAAATATAAAATGGCGAATTTAAAGCAAAGAAATATAAAAAAGGCGAATCTAAAGCAAAGAAATATAAAGAAATTGCAATGAATGAGGGATTTTTTTGTATTGCAAATCCATTTTTATTTTTACATAATATCATAATTTAAAAGGACCGAGTATTAGTAAACATTGCGTACACTTTATACCCCATCGTTATTATCCGAACCACGGTCAATAATGCGCATTATGAACGCCTTACTGCACTTCTGCTTGACCAGACTGAGCTGCTGACCTTTTTAAAGCACATTAGGCCCGCTGTTTATGCGCTCTAGCACGGAATTCAATTACGAGCATTTGTCGGCTCATTGCCGGCAAAGGGATAGGCCGGCAAACCGGTTCGCCTGCATTTCACTTTGGGTCCGACTCAAATGTGGGCTTATCTGTGTTTTTGGGTGCAGAAAGCTCCTCGAGAAATTTGAGCAAACTCGAGTTAGCAGTAAACACCGAAGAGCAAAGAGTGGTGAGCCGAGTTAAGTCCAAGTTGGCTTGAAAGCGAGAGTTATTACGTTTGAGTGGCTAATTGCACGGTGAGGCATCGGGACCGCTAAGCCATCGGAAAAGTGTGTCAGTTTTAAGTGGAGAGTCGATCCGTTAAGCCAACAAGACAACAAGCAGTTGCCAAAAAGTTGCTTATACTCGTATACACTTCTTCTTTGTCATCGCGTGACGGAGCCGAAGATGCTGGAATAATCGGGTGATTGGGAGAAAACTTCAGCGACTCAAACGAAACTGGTGCCTGTAGTTTTTTTTTTAAAGCCATTTCACCTTCTCCTGCTTACAGACATGGCAATGAGAGCACTCATCTTTCTGGCCCTCGCCGCTCTGGTGGCCGGCGAAGGTCTCCGCCTTCCGGACCAGCAGTCGTCCAACAACATTCAGCAAGTCTACGCCCCGCAGCCGGCGGTGCAGCAGATTCAGCAGCCCCAGCAGCCACAACAGTTCCCACAGGCACAGCAGCCAGGAGTGGGCGAGGAACGGGGACGCTCCTCCCTGCTTAGCATCTTCGGCCTGGGCAACGACAACGATCCCTTCCTGGCCAGGACGAATAGCAACTGCCTCGGCGGCGACCTCTCCGCGTGCTTCAAGACCCAGGCGCTCAACACCTTCGACGAGATCTTCTTCAAGGACCAGTACAAGTAAGCTCTAGGATTGTACATAACCTGTAGTCAGAAATCTCTATTAGTGGATTTCTTTAGGGAAAAAGAATTTCCTTATGATATTTCATTCATCATTCCCCTTGAAATGAACATTTAGCTTAAATCACATAGAAGATGGCTTCCTTGACATTTTCTATGCACAAAATGTAGTTGCTCGACCAAAATTTCATCTTTGAGGAAAATTGTTTGTTCGGGCGTGCTATTATAGGCATATTTCCTTTTTCTTACAAACCACTCGAAGAGGAATTTAATCAAGAATCCCTTCAACTTTCAGGCTCTCCGACTTTGCCCGCGTTGTGCGACTCCCAGAAACCCAGCAGAGGTCCTTGCTGCAGGAGCCCTTCGAGTACTCCGAGGAGCCACGTGGCGACGACGATGAATGGAATCAGCTGCTGAAATATGGACTCCGAAGGACCGAACGGTAAGCTGTCACAATTAGCCAAATGACTGCGACTCGTGCCGTATGCAAATGAATTTGGGCCGCAAAGTTGGCCCGGCTTTTGAATAAAAAATGAGATTTTTATGAAAATGTAAATGCTCATTCTCGGTCACGTTTCCGCATGCTTGCAGCTTCCTCAAGTCCACGGCTCTGGAGGTCGAGTGGCCAGAGGAACTCACCGAAGCCGGTCGTTATGAGGCCCGCTTCATCGGAAACGACATTGATGGCGAACTGGACCTCATTGATGATGGACAGCGGGCTGGACATTTCTGTAAGTCTCAAAAATATTCTTTATTTTCAGTTGAAGAGATATTTGCATGTGGATAAATGTTCTAAGTAGATGGAATTGCAAATGAGCCAGGAATGATTTTTATATTAAATTCATTATTAATTTCTATTTAAAATGTAAAAATTTGATTGAAGAATGAATCATAATTGAATATTCTTAAATTTGCAATGGAACTTTGAACTAACAAACTAGATCAATTGATAATTAAATTGTCTTAAAATGACCTCAATACCTGAATACTATTGCAGCGCGCAAGAAGCTGAAGAAGATGATCATTCCCCTGCTGTTGGTGCTGAAGATCTTCAAGCTGAAGCTGCTGCTCTTCCTGCCCTTCATCCTTGGAATCGCTGGCCTCAAAAAGATCCTTGGATTAGCCGCTATCATCCTACCCGGTCTGTTCGCCTACTTCAAGCTGTGCCGTCCGCCAGGTGGCGTTGGAGGAGCATTCGGCGGTGGACTGTCGGGCCTGTTTGGCGGCAAGAACACCTTCCCCGAGTACAATCCGCAAGGAGTGGGAGCTGCCACCTACTACCACCACCACGAGCACTTTGAGGGCGGCCACGGAGGCGCTCCGGGACCCTACTACCGCCAGGAGCCGAGCTTTGCCAAGCCCTACACCGACTACTATAGCAAGAGCTACCAGGGTCAGCAGGTCCAGGGTCAGCAGGTTGCCGGCAACTCCGTCAGCTTTGGGGATCCGCAGGAAGCGGCCTACAACGGCTACTACGGACGCAACTCTGGCAAGGACATTGTGGCCGAGCAACAGCCTCAGAAGAGCTAACTTCGAGGACTCCAGCCACCTCCGCGTTGTTATTTATTTGTTGCATTCCTATAAAATAATTTATTAAGCTAATTGTAAATAAAACAAAGTTTGTGAAATGAACCTCAATTTCGCACTGGGAAAGGAAGGAAACCATAGTTGCCTGGAAACAGAGGTCCAGAGCTGTTTTCAATTAACGGCAAAAATTTCACTACAAAACGATTCTCCAAATTCTGCACTTGCTCTGCTTTTACTCGCGCCGTAGTCGATACATATAAAATTCAGCTTTTAATTAAGGCAATGAAAAGCCAAGCCGAGAAGCTGAGAAGCTGAGGAAAAGTGGACTGGTTTTTCTTTTTTTTTTTGGCTTTGCCTGCCTCAGCGAGGGTTGCCATTGAGCTCGGATAAATCGCAATAAATCATCTGCAGCTCGATGTCCCTTTGGTTACAGCTTGCTTCCTTATTATTTTATCTTTTGAAACATTAATCAACTTGGTTCAAAACCATATGTTGCTGGAGTTTATATGGGTCGAAGTATTTTGGAATCTAAGCTATTGTTTAGGGGATTTACAGGATTTTAAAATTGTTTAAAATTTGTAGTTTCATTTCTTATTAAATTGTATTCCCCTTACAACGGCTTGAACCTCCTCCGATTGGCTCGACCCACTCAAAGTCAATGCCAAAGCGAAACAGGTGATACTAGTAGCTGCAACTGGGTAGCCGAGAAGCCTGTGTCTGGCGATGTCAACACTGTCGGAGGAGTCGACTGGCCTGGACCACATTTTCCAAAAGAAAGCGCAGCAGCCGCTTTGCTGGGCTGCCAGGCGGCTTGCTTTAGATTAACAAATTGTTATGACTCTCCAGCCTAATGCCACATAAAAAAAATTCATAAATCAACACCAGCTAATAATTAATTATATGGATATATATAATTGTCATAGTGTCTTAACAATTTAAGAACACAAATTTAGGACGCCTATCTTAAGAGGTAAAAAACAACTTTTAATCAAGAAAGAAAGTCTTTAAAAATTTTTTATTGTGCACTTAATGCCTGAAGTGGCCCGGTGAAGTCTGATTTGGGAGCTGCGATCGGAGGAGGCAACGTTTTATGGACAGATCAACTAGCGGGTTTTTGCGACCACATGAACACACCACTTTCGTGGCCAGGCGTCCCATTTTAGCCACTTTAGCTGACCAGCCGGCTAGCCTACTTCCAGATCTGTGGAAATTCCGTGAAAATTCGAGTGGCTCTGCGGCTGGCCGCCAATTTTTTTGTGTGTGTTCAATAGCTTTGGTCTTGGTGGGGAAATTGATTGAATTTCCTCACTAAATGGCCAACGGACGCACAACCTGTTGGGCCGTCTCTCTGAATCCGTAATAGCTACAAATACGGCTCTTTATCTGTTCCGCCAAAGAAAAGGCCCCAAATTGATTGTGCCAAAGGGCGGTCCCTCGGCGGTGGGAAAAACCATGAGTTTTCACCTCAACCCCGCAGATAATAGCCGCGCGGCTGTAATGAAAGTGTACCATTGTACATGAAAAACGAAGAGCATCTACCGAGTTACATTACAATTCCTATAAACTAAGATTTCGCCATTTCAATAAGATCGTATATGGTCTAATATCTTATAGTTAAGAACAATAAGTTTTAAATATTTCCCAGTAAGAAAACATTACCCATTTCTAACTAGGACTCTCTTTATCCTCCTCGAGTGACGCCACGGACTCAAAGTGGAGCAACTGAAAAGTTTTCAGGTTTGCATGCGTGTCGTCAATGGCACTCGGCTTTTCACTGCTAATTTGCTGCTACTTTTCCGACCCCCTCCCCTTACTCACACCACTCCTCTGCGGCTGATGCTGTGTGGGAAAATTTGGCTCTTTGTTGTTGGGAATTAGGTCTGTTGTTTACTTTCGACTGGCTGTGTTTTTATTGACGACCCACGCTGGCAAAGACAACAAAGGCAGCAAAGAACTTGTCGTCGTAGAAAAACATAAACAAAGACATACCCATGGGTGGCAGTCGTGGGCAAGGCCATAAGAGAAGTCCCAGAAACTGGCCAAACCAGTGGCTCTTGGCCAAGGAGCTAGTTGCAAAATCCAGATATTGTGCCTGCAAACACAAGCGCCGGCGTCGCAGTCGGCGCTGACTGCGACAGAGACCTGTATTGTGTTTGCGGTGCTTTTGGCCGCTTTTCATATAAAATCGAAATCACTGGCGGGAAATTCGCATTAGGTTTTCTATCAAGACGACGATGTCAACAGCAAGAGCGTAGCACTTCTAGTAGAGCGAAGACGCGGGCGACTGTGAGAGTGTGATTGTGTGTGATCAGAGCCAAAGGATAAGGCCAGGATATACCAGAAATACGTGTGCTTTTGTGTGTATCAGTCAGTGCAAGTTTAGCCCAAGAACAATCGCCAAAAACTGAACAATCGCTTTAATAGCCGCAAACAAAACCAACGATGCAAACATTCAAGGTCTGCGCTCTCCTAGCGTTCTGCTTGGTCCTTGTTTCCGCCCGAGGCAGCAAACGACGCGATGGCACCGTTACGGTAAGGAAATGTCCTGGAATGCCGGTAATAATTGTCAGTTTCAAGGATAACAGCAGCATAAGCACACTGGCCCTTCTTTTGGCTGTCCGTATTTATTGCTTTATCCAAAAGTTCATCGCCAGTGTCACCTAAAATACAAGTAGAAAAGGATTGTTGTTTCCCTTCTTAGTGTAAAATGGGTACCGTGACATTTTGTGACCTTTGTGACATTACGACTTTTAGGGTCAGCCTGATAAAAAGATCTTTATGGTGCAGCGTACATAATCTTAGCAACTTATTTAATTAAAAAACAAGAGAGAACGCTATAGTCGAGTTCCCCGACTATCTGATACCCGTTACTCAGCTAGTGGAAGGGAGAAGGAGAGTCTTAAACACAGTTTTTGACGGTTTGTAGGCGTTATAGTGGGCGTGGCAGAAAGTTTTTTGGCAAATCGATAGAAATTTACAAGACTAATACAAAAATGAAAAAATTTCAAAACATTTTTCAAAAGTGTGGGCGTGGCAGTTTTGGGCGGTTTGTGGGCGTTAGAGTGGGCGTGGCAACATGAATCGACAAACTAGCGCTGCGTCTATGTCTCTGGAGTCTGTATGCTTAATCTCAACTTTCTAGCTTTTGTAGTTCCTGAGATCACAGCGTTCATACGGACGGACAGACAGACAGACGGACAGACGGACAGACGGACAGACAGACGGACGGACAGACGGACATGGCCAAATCGACTCGGCTATTGATCCTGATCAAGAATATATATACTTTATATGGTCGGAAACGCTTCCTTCTGCCTGTTACATACTTTTCAACGAATCTAGTATACCCTTTTACTCTACGAGTAACGGGTATAATGAATAAATCTTTAAACCAGAAATTGCATCTATTTTTTATAGATCCATTCTAAAAATGCATATAAACTTTGAAAGCATATGGACATCTTATGGAAATTCTTCCATATTACATATATTTTTATTAGGATTTTTTAAATGTCATAATTCATTAAGAAATGCCACCTATCATTCTTTTAAGATAACGGACAGCGAGCGTAGGAACATTGAGGACTTTCTGTTGGCCAAGCTGAAGCAAAATTGCAGACAAGAAGACGATCGCGCCTGTAAGATGATCAAGATGTCTATTGTAATGAACCATCTGTATCTGAACACCCGTATCGACCTTGGCGACCGAGTGAAGGTCACTGAAAACGGGTGAGCACGGATTAACGGTTTAAGCACTATCATAAAACTTCTAAAATTATAATAAAAAATATTAAATATTTGTGAAAGAATATCTATATGAATTAAATTATCATATAAAAAATTTTAAATACTTGTAAAAGAATAACTAAATAATTATGATGGTATTTAAAATAATACTAATAATAATATAAGAGAAACAAAAGTGTCGAAGATTACGAAGTTGGCCATACAAAATTACCTATTTCTTATAAATTTCGGAGAAACAACTTTAATGTTGAAGAACCGCAGTTCTTTTTACTATTTTTGAACGGCCGCGTTTAAGTGTTAAATATGATTTATTTTGTATTTGTCATGCCAATTTCCCACTAGCTGAGTGCTATAATTGCAAATCTTCCAAGCCTTTGTGTATTTTACTTTAAAAAAAGAATTTGATTGGATCCGTAATCAAATAAGTACCCTTGCAGAAATATCTCAATGGTGCCGGATGATCCAGAGGTGAACCAGCTACTGTCCCGTTCTATGGGGTCCGATGAGGAGACGTTCGCGCTTCTGATGGCCAACAAGTTGTGGAAGTTCATCCGGTCGCGCTCCCTGCGATACAAGTTCTCGGAGAACGCGGACTTTGTGGTCAACAGCGATCCGGAGGGCAGTCTGAATCTGGGCGTGTCCGTGCGCCCCTTGGAGGCGTTGCAGGAGGGGCGAGGTAAGATGAAGAACATGGGACCACTGCTGATGATGATGGCGGCCAAGACGGGAATGGTGGGAGCCCTGTTGCTCAAAGGACTCTTTCTGCTAGCCGGCAAGGCTTTGATTGTCTCGAAGATCGCCTTGCTGCTGGCGGTGATCATCTCGCTGAAGAAGCTGCTGTCTAGCAAGAAAACTATAGTGGAGGTCCCATCCCACCACGACAGCTACAGCTCCGGCTGGTCGAGGGCCTTTGACGGATTCGTGGAGGGCCTGGTGGACGTGCCCGCCGATGTGTTGGCCAAGGAAGTGCAGCACCAGCAGGAGCAGGCCCAAAACATGGCTTACAGTGGCCAACAGCCGGGGAAAGTGGCGCAATAAAGCTTGTTTTAACTAACTTGTTATGTATGTCAATAGATCAGGAATGAACTGAATTGGGTTTTCCTCGAACGTTTTTCCGCTGGCTTTGGGAAACTCCTCTTACTCTCTTCTCTATCTTCCTCTTTATCTCTTGTAAACTTTCTCCACTTTCCCTTAGAATAACTCTGTTCCGCTCTAACTCACAATTGCATCTGAATGCAATCCTCTCGCACACTTTCACATTCCGTTTCCGTTTTCTCAATGATGATCATTCTATCGTTTGTAATTTATTTAAACTTACACTTACACGTAATTTATTTATTTATTAATATGTATTGCATAAATAAAAAGCACACGCAAGCGATTATGATTTCTGAACAACTTTGTGTCCAATTCTTTAATGCTTTTTTTTTTGTAATTTTTGTAGCACTTCGACTGCTAATTACAGAGACATTGAACTAGACTAAATGTGTGCGCCAGGTTTGACTAAATTAAATACGATTCAATAAATAATAACAATACGCCAGCTCGCTAGGCTGCTCTTCCGATGCAACGTGTCCGATATTGGGGTCCTATGGCAGCAGAGCAACCTCCTCCTCCTCCTCCTCCTCCTCCCACGAGTCTTTGGTAGCTGGTAATTGGCTAATCCTCGCCTCAGGAACGGTAGTACGGCATGTGGGGTTGCACGTAGTTGTAGATCAGGGGTCGCCGTGCTGGAGTGGCTGCAGTGGAGTGAGTTATATCGTTAATCAGGCAAGTAATTAGTCCCGGGGCCATTTATTAGCCACGGGGGTCGGGGCATGTGGGGTATGTGATGTTGGGAGGGAAAGGTGGAGAAGGTCAATGTGTGTCTAAGTTCTGTATTAAAGGGTGGACCTCACTCGCCTCCAGCTTGGAGATATGGGAAAATCCACGCCTCTGCTCTAATTGAATTTCTCAGCAATATAAAATATTTCTCCTTAATTCATATAGATACCGCTTGAAATTGTTATCCTACGTTCTGAAGCCCTAAATTCCATTTTTAATCTGTATTAAATGCCTTACAAACAAATCGCAATGCAAATTACTTTGCCTATTTGTTTGCAATCTAAAAAGAGAAACTGTCTTCACTAATTTGTATATAGTGTTTGGTAATTCTTAAGGATATTTCTCCACTCTGTGATGTTAAGATACAATATTATGATGTGATGTGAAGAATGCACTTAAAAAATATTCATAAAAAAAAATAAATAAAAGAAACTACCTAAAAGTATGCAACGCAAATTAAAAGCTGCACAAAAAGCCCACAAAAAGCTAGAGAGCCCACACCTCATGTGAGCGTGCCGGATAACAAATGAAAGTAATAAGTACACTATTCACTCATTGTCCTCATAGTCGTCCTCAATGGCGCCCTCGGCTGCAGCCGCTGCCACCGCCACCGCATTCAGGGAATCTATCTATTTGGCCATGGAGTTGCGAGAAAATGGGAAGGATGTGGGGTGTCTGGGGGGCGCGACCCTTCCCCCGACTATCTGGAATATCAAAAGGCTGGATCAACTTACACTTACTCTTCGCCATCCAGGAGTCCTCACGCTTGATCTTGTGTCCAAGTCCGCCGAGACCGCCCAAGGCGGCCAGCACCTGTGTGTTGTTGCTGCCATCGCTGGACACCTGGGCGGAGTGCAGGTGGCTCTCGGCGCTCAGGTTTTCCAGTCCCGGATGTCCGGGATGTCCTGGCAGCTGGCCGCCTCCGGCCATCGCAAGATGATGCAGCGAGGCCGGGTACATTTCCGGCGATATTTCCGCGCCATGCAGCGGGTAATCCATTCCGTACGGCATCATGTAAGGTGTCTGCTCCGGAAACTGGTACATCATCCTTTAAACAAATAGGAAAGCGATTTTATTTGCGTTTTGTATTCTAAAGAGGGGGGCGTGAACCGCCATATATTAAATTGTGTTAGAAAGAAAGCCGTAATTTTTAAATGTTCACACACAATTTTAACAGCTGGGCCACGCCCACTCTTCCTTAATTTCTATTAGCTTTCTGTCTTGTTTTGGACTTGAACTAATTCGCTGGCAATCTTACGATATCCTTACTATAATAGAGGCAAAAAATGTACACATAAACTAGCATTCGTTCATTTCTCTATATTACGTGTTAATAACCATAAATGCATATTTTAAAATTTTAAGCTTTACTCCCTTCGTTTATGTAAATTTTCTGTTATTTCATATTTTAAAAGGTGCATTAATCAAAATAATAATAGTATTTTCCAGGGACACAGTAAATTTGTCCTATAAATTGTATTTATTATTTTTCTTATACTCACTTTTCGCTGGCATTGTCCATGAGCTTCTTGATCAACACTATTGCGGCTACCACGAAAGCAATTTTGGACAGGATCAGAGCCTTAAGAGTCAGCAGTCCCACCGCCTTTGCTGCCACCATCGTCCACCCAAATGTTGTGGCCGCCAGGTACATGGGTATGAACATCTGGAACTGCTTCTTGTCCTGGTGCTGGTGACGCCTCCGTCCGCCCAGAAGTCCTCCTCCGCCGCCATTGTCACCACCTCCCAGCAGACCTCCTCCCCCGCCGCCGTTTCCTCCCAGACCACCACCGCCGCCCAGTAGTCCTCCTCCATTGCCCTGCAGGCGGCCTGTAGTGGAATTTTGAGAAACAAGACACGTTTTAGGTTTAATGCCTTTAATGGCACTCGTACGTATACGTAATAGTGCGGCACAGGATTTCATTCACCCGCCCCTTTCTTGTCAAGGGATGCGACATGATTGATGCGCTGCTGCCATGTATATCGAATGTCATATTAAATAGGGGTAAGTAATGGCAGTTTGGTTGCCAAAGTCATTGATATGCATTGGCTGTTGGAGTAGCTTTGCAAGTTTCCAGAATCTGTACACTCATAACACATGGGTTATATGAGGTTTTCGAAAGTGGTTCTGGGTAGCACAGAATTACACTACCATCAAATCCTGTAGATGACAGTGCCAAGTGGGTTGATCAGAAGTAAAATTATGGGTCCATAAATATACAGGTTTTAGTTGAACAATTTTAAAAGAGTTTAAAATTTTAAAAGAGTTTAAAATTGTATATATTACTTATTAAAAAATAACTCTTTCTTTTATTTATAGCTTCGCAGTGTAGGCTATTTTGAGGTAGTTTTTAGAGCCATTGATAGGCTGGTAACTCTCAAATGCTTGTCACATGCCAATCAGGAGCAGCTGGTTAAGCCTGATGCCATTCCTTGATTGGAACCCCTTTGTGGTGATTACCTGTGCTGCTGGAGGCCTTTTTCAGCAGTGCCACCTCGATATAATCGCTATCGTCCTCGGCTCTCTGAACACTAAAGACCATGGGCCCCACGGGCACCCTGATGGCGTTTCCCGTGACAAAGTCCATAAAGCTGGAGAGACCGCGCCCAGTGCCCCACTTGTTCTTTCGAGAAGCATCAAGTTCGGGCAACTTGACTAGGTCGAACAATCCCAGCTTGAGGGTTTCACCACGACGGTAGGAGGCCATGAGACTATTGGTCACCCCGTACAGGCAACTCGCATTGTTTGCGCACTTCCAGCTCAGCTTGTCCAACAGATCCGTGTTCTCCACACTGGCCGCAGGACTCGCCGCAGGCTTGGCCTCGGGATCCACTTCCAGTGAATTGGCACCACTGCGCTTGTGAATCGCCGCCAGGCTCATGTTCAGACCCAAAGCCAGTAGAAGGCAGCTGGCAACTAGATGGCTGGGCATTTTTGGGCTTTTTCAGGTTTTTTTTTTTTTGTTCGATAGAACGCACAACACAACACACGACACAGTGGAAAAAGGACGAAAGCACGGCGTATCCTTCACATGGATGCAATCGGTCGCGATTCGATGGCAGCTGATGCAGCGCCTTGTGGAGACTAATTACCAGCCGTTGCATGCAACTCAGTTTTATTGAAGCAGCTGCGGCAACAGCACAGTGGCAGCAACATTAGCAGTAGCATCCAACCAAGCTGCGTGCAGCACCAATGCCTGTACCACTGCACCACCTCCTCCTTGGCATCCACATCTACAACCACCACCACCACCACCTTCACCACCACAGTTTTGATTTCAAGTCAACCAGCTGAGTGACGGCCATCACAAAACCAGAGCTGTGGGGCATCCATTGCGCACAGTGGCTTCAGCCACACATTTCTTTCTTAGAAAAATTTCTATCCCAACGCAAAATCTCTCGATATGTAAAGCTGTCAGCTTTCAGCTCATATGCATAGAAAAACTATGAAGCTGCAACTAAATATGTATATTTAAATGCTACAATCTGCAATTTTTGTTAAATTTAGTTAAAAATATTCGGATGCCATATCTTTGAAGTTTATCAGCTATTTACTAACTACGACGATACTTATTTTAAGCTGGATACTCAGAGTAATATAACACTAACTTAAATCAGCGGCAGTTATTTAGTTAAAAATTCAATATCAACGAGATTAACAATACCGGATTAATATATTATTACAGTTAACTCACACTCAATTCAATATTACTATATTTTGTTGAACTAACATTTTTCTGCTGGTTCAGCAAAATACATTCCAGTGTAGATTCAAACGCAGTGGTCTGCAGTTTTTTAAGCTGCAATCCCTAAAGGTTCAAAGGGTGATATAATTAGCTGCAATTTGATTAACCACATGGCATTACGCCGGATCCCTGACCTTGGCCATGAAGGTGGGCGACTGCGGCTCACATGACTCTCGGCCAGGAGCGAGAATCGTGGCCATGGCAGTGACAATGGCTGAAAGTCACTGAATTCTGCGGCGTGCGTGGCATGTGGCTGCTGTACTAATGCAGCTAATTTACTGCTCATTAATTTGCCCGCAATTTGCTGAAAACAATTTTCGCAGGCAAAAGTAAAAGCAAAGTGCAGCTCGAGTCGAGTATGAGTACAATTAAACAGCAAGTCGGCGGGAGGTGGGTGGTTGGTGGTTGGTGGTTGGAAAAGTGGGAGGCTGGTGGTGGTGCTGGTGGTGGTGGGGCTTATGCTTGTGATGTGGCCACGCCTCGCCGCCTGTACACAATAAATAAATAAATAATAAAAGAAAAGTGAAACGAACTATTAGCTCTCGTTTTTATAAATCGCCGGCTCAGTTACATTCTGCTGAGCAGGCGAAATCCGGTGAGGTAGCGGGGTAAAATCAACCAATAAGCACTTTTCGTCGGTTAATGATGAGCGGACTAATAAATATTCACTTTTCCAGCCTGCCAGGTGAGCACGCAGGTGGGCTTGGTAATTGTGGCCAACTTCGAGGCAGTGGCAATCAGACCTCGACCGTTCTTTGGCTCTGGCATCGTTTTATCGGCCATCGCGGCTATATCTCCTATCTGGATTTATCTGTACGGAGATCCACTGTGAGTGTAATGACTGTAATCTGGATGTCCGCGCCATTCGCAACTTGACACCACAAGCCATCGTTCGATGCCTTAAAAGCGCAAGTAATGCGAGGCGGTTGGCCAAGAAAGCAACCGCAGTAGCTCCAATCCAACATGGCCCAAACCCGCAACAATGGATGGCCAAGGCCAACAGCCAACAGCCAACAGCCAACTGGACATCGATAGAAAGCTGTGACGCAGTCCGAAAGCGGTAATCCGATACGACACCTAGCCGCTCCAGTTTGCGGGTGCCTCCAAAGTTTAATGATCCTTGACTGCAAACGGATCCGCTGGGTGGAGTCCGCTCCGCAGGCCAGCGGCTTCTTCGCCCAAAGTGGCTCTGATTTCAATGCTTCCAATGCACTTAGCTGAAACCAAAAGTGACCACCTCCTATTTAATTATATTTACCTGACGAAGGCTTTTTACTTTCATCTAGTCATACATTTCAATCGCGTTTAAACAGTACCAAATCCCAGAGACCACAGCTGCAAATCAAATCACGAACTTGGGCAAGTTCAGATCTAAAGTTTTGTAGCCAAAAAAAAATATTATTCGCTGAGACCCAATTGCTCGGACGCTTGTCTGCACCCGAAAACTTTTTCAGCAGTAATCAAAAATATACTTGGAAAAGACACTACTCTTTCCCTTATTTTGCTGTTTATTTATTAAAAACAAAAATATGACCTTTTGAACATAAACTTCGATAGAACTTAAGTGCTTTAGAACTTTTTGCTTTTACCAAAACAATAAACTTCATGGTAAGTATTTTTTTACTGATCCTTTTCCTTTTGAGTGTTGGCCGCTAACAACAAACCCAACTAATACACTTAATAACCGAACCAAATCTGCTCAAATATATGGCAATGGATTTATAGTGCAGCACTTTCGTTATTTTAAATGCTTGACTTCTAACAAACATAAACAGCATACTTAGGTAACTTATTGAAGCTTACTGAAGCAATTCTATCCATTTCAAGCCATTGAGAGTTTTAAAATTAGAGTGCAAGCTTTAAGGACCCCGAGAGCATCTTCAGATCTCGTTGCAACGAAAAATATATGTGAAGCAAAATTGGTTGAGTATCACACGGCCTTTGCTATTGTGCACTTGTTATGCTTTTTAAGCGCTCTGCTCAAAATTGCAGTCCTTAAAGGACCTTTCCCTGCCGACGAAGGACGAGTGTGAATTAGAGCTGCAAAACACCCAGCTAAACGCATGGCTGTCTGCGAATCGTTTGCCTCGTTGATACTACATAATCATCCCGAAAATCCAGAAAAGTGGGTCTGGCAATCCACTTGTCTGAGGCTCTTGTCGCACCATGACCACCGGATTTGCCAGGGCTGACAGCCAAATTGACTCTTTGGCAGTCAATCAAAGCGAAATGGTCACGAGTCATGCGAGAAATGCAAGTGGCCTGGAAACAAGCGCAATTAGAGGCATTCGCAAAGGAGTTTGAATTTTCGTATTTGCCGGTCAATATTGATAATAATAATAATATTGTTTATTTTGTCCAATTACGTGGCCATACATCCCGATTTCGAGACTGTGGCTGGCCACGTTGATGTTGATTTTCTGCGGCTTTGCTGTGTTGCTGCTTTATTTTCACCGACACGAATTTCGCTTGCATTTTAATCGCACGGCACCTTGTTTGTTTTCTTTGGCTGTTTCTCTGCCATTTCTAATCGATTGCCTGACTGGGCTCGTATCGCTACGTTTAATTTATTTTAATCTAATTGTTTTATAATTAAAACATACTTCTGTTTGATTTCACCTGTGCGTGTCGCAAGCAACAAACTTGCGGCTTGGCTTTTTCCGACTCAACTTGTTGTTTCAGTTGCCGTGCCTACTAGGCGCCTTAATTAGTTGCCACTGATTTGCAGCCCCGCCCACATTCTGCAGCCCATATGCCACAGGATGTTGACGTGCAATTCGTGGTAATTGCGATGCACTAAAAAAGTGATTTGTGGTCCCTGGGCTTGATTTTTCAACATGTGACGTATACTTTGGGGCTGGCAAAAGAGTACAAGGCATGTGGGGCAGAGTTTTAGGAGAGAGGCTTTAATAGTTCCTGAGATCTCCACGTTCATACAGACAGACGGACGGACAAACAGACGGACGGACAGACGAACGGACAGGTGGACATGGCCAGATCGACTTGGCTATAAATCCTGATCAAGAAAATAATACTTTCAACGAACCTTGTATACCCTTTTACTCTACAAGTAACATTTCATTTTGTATAAAATGAAAAATATAATGCTTACCTTTTGAACAATAAAACTATAATTATAAAATCAATATAATTCTGTACTGAATCGCGCTTAGCCCTTTATTAAAACATCAAAATAAGATTAATAAAAAATATTTTTTTACACTTTGTGTAGTTTACTCGGGGTTTTAAAACCATAAATATTGTTTAGCAATGAAAATGTTTTCTAAAATGTATATTTGTTTTATTTCAGGATAAATTGTCGATTGTTATTGGTAAGTTAACAATACTAACTGGCCACAAAGTGCGAAGTTTGTAAGGCCCTTTCAATAATTTTTTCTTCAGTGTTTAATTCCTTCTGCGTTTTGCTAGTCAATTTGGTCACCTGCTATTTTAGTTCCTTTTTATTAGTCAATTTTTTTTGTACAAACTTCTGTAAATCCCTTATGCCAACAGCAGCAAATCGATCCCAACTACTGGACACTGGGACCCACACCTGCTTACTCCCCCAACAGTTTGGAGCCACAATTGCGACGTCATTCAATCAACTCGATTTCATATACCGCAATGCACATTGCACACTGCACATTGAATTGTTGTCTCAATTGAATGTGCTGCAAATGAGATTGCTTTAATGATGATGGAGATCATAATGATGATGCACAACAATCAATTATAACAAGTTGCAACAAAAACTCGTATTCAGATACAGATACATATACAGATACAGTTGCAGATACAGCATCACATTGAAGTTGGGACAAACAACGGATACAAAGACCTCGAATGAATATGAACCGAATCGAAAATCGGAGATGATGACGGAGCTACGGAGCTGCCGATATGCTGCCAGGGGGAGATACTTTCCTTTTATTGTCGGCACCGACACAAGGCAAACGTAACGAGTTCAGATCAATTTTTGGTTGACTGGCTGCCAGTTCGGCTCAATAGCGTACGACTTGTTTTGTTGATGCGGCTGCGCTGATGTTTTTAATTTTTAGCATCGTTTGGGTCTCAAAATTTCCAGAGAATATGTAAGTGTGGCGTGAAGTGTGCGTGTGTTTGTGCCGGCCAACAATATGATAAATATAAAAATTAATACATTGAGAGTGAAAGTTATTGCTTTTGGAGCGCAGTCCATCATCATGATGATGATGACCACGATGATGGCCGGTTTAATCATCACCGGCAGTTGGGAGAGATATGGCGATAATGAAGATCAAAGCGGGATTTTTATACTGCCAAGGTGATTTCTTTGGCCTGCCCCTTGGACCCAGTCACGTTAACTTGATTAATAAGTTTTGGGTGTTACAAAATACTTCAAAACTGACCAACTGCTTATGAAATCCCCGGAAGATGTTTTTCCGAGACTTTGCCTTATTGATTTACGCCACCCAGTTTTATGTCAACGCATTTTCAAAACTATGGGCGTGGCAGTTTTGGGATGCTTGTGGGCGTTTGACGAAAGGATCTTTAACAAATCTAGTATATCCCTTTAATCTATATGTAACGGGTATAAAAATGCATGTTAAAACGAAAACAAACCTTAAATATTAAGCTTTTACATAAGACGTCGATTTAAATATAGAATTGTTAGCCATAAGAACAATGAAATATCATTGTGCTGCTTGCCTAGTTTCGATATGAGTCAAAATGCTGCTTCTAGTCTGAATTACTTTCGATTACTAAGACCTCGTGCTCCACACCTTACCCCTTTTCACGGTCTGGCGACCCATTTTATGGACACTACATACGCTGGCCGAAGCAAATTGGCACTAAACGTCTACATCGCTCATCTTTCGGGCGGGGTAACTTTCGCTTTTTCGGCTGACGACACGCTCGCTAGTTGGTTAATGGAGTTGTTTGGGCCGCCGAGAATCATGTGAAGTGGAGTAGGAACCAAGGAACCAGGTGTGGGCTAGCATCAAACCCGCAGCACTTTAACCACTTCTAATCTGTATAATTTGGCCAAAGCCGCCGTCGAGTTGAGTGAACCAGAGGGCAAGTTGTTGGTGGAACGGGCGGCAGCCAAGCGCATCCCACGGCTGTCCGACCAACTGACCGTTGAAAATTGGAAAAATTGCAACGGCCAGTGAAGAAGAAAATTGCACAGCCGAAGCAAAAAAAGCAGAGAAACGCGAACTGAAGCACATTTCTTTCTTTCCAGAAGCAGCATTGTTTTAATTTACAATTGTGACAATTCGGCCGTGGATGCTTGACTGATTCCCGCCTCCTCCGTTTTCCCCCTGGGAAAGTGCGCCTGGGAAATGGGAGCTATAAAAAATGACCATGCAATTGTCAAGGCTTTTAGTTGAACTTCAAGCGTTTTGGCAACATGTTCCGCACTTTTCCGCTGCTCTGTCTGCTCTTCCTTACGAGTGTCCGTTCGGATAACTGTGATCAGGACGCGGGTGCCACGTTATATTGTCGCGGTGAACGTGCTCTGCGAAATGTCCTGCGGAATTTCAATCGCAGCGATAAGCCCCTTGTGGTGGTCAGAGGATTGGAGATAGTTCCGCTGCAGAACAATTCAATTGCTTTTGAGCAGCAGGATCCAGAGCAGAGTCTTCTAGACAGCCTATCCTTCTATCTGCGCACCCACGAGATCAATGTAAAGCTGGCCGATCTCCTGGAGGATGAGGCTCAAGTTTCAGGTGAGTGTGTTTACCAGGCAATATCATAAATAAATGAGGAACAGCCCAGTTTCCAGTTATCTTACTAAATTTCTTTTTTAGATTTCCTATTTTGACTTTGTCGAAAAATCTTAGTTTTTAATGGTTTTCTCGTGGTTTTTGAATCGTAGAGCTACAAATGCATTTGCAATTACCTCTCTAAGTTTAGTTTAGTTCTCTCCAACGTTTGGTGGCATATGTATGCCATCGATCCCAAATATTTGCATATTGCATCCTACGCTGTAAAATCCTAAGCCAAGAAAAACTCCTGAACGAGCACAGTACACACAGAGTTATAAATACATTTTTAATTGTTTCAGAGGCCCGCAAAAAGGACAAAGGCCAGGGAATGCTGTTGGCAATGGCTCTGATGTTTGGCAAGATGATGGCCGTGATGGGATTGGGCGGCATCGCGGCTTTGGCCATGAAGGCACTGGGCGTGTCCTTGGTGGCTCTGATGATGGCCGGGATGCTGGGTCTTAAGACAGCCGCCCAGCACGGCGGAGAGTCCAGTCACAGCATTTCGTATGTGACCGGCGAGGGACATCACCACAAGCGGAGGCGCCGCTCGTCCGGCCAACAACCCTTGGCCTACAGAGGCTGGGACTGAGGCACTGAGGAACTGAGGAACTGAGGGGCCCATCATTGTGCTATCGTGCATTTTGTTAGTTCTCATGTAGCACTTAAATAATTTAATAATTTATTCATCATGCAACAGATCCAAGTTGTTTTTATCCCAACTGCAATTGAATCGAGTGCAGCGGCGGCACTCGAGACGTTGCTGCCACATTGGACTGCCTGTTGTTGTTGCTGTAGCTGGCATGAATACTGCTCTTTGGTTTATGAAATCGGTGAAAGTTTATTTGAGACGAGCTCGCATTGTGTATCCATCAGCATCCGCAGCAGCAGATGGCAACCTACACATGGCCATAACGATTGTGTTTGTGGCTATACCCTGAAGTAAAGTCGCTTTGATCGCGCTTCTATTCTAAAAAACGGTATTCAAGGTTTATTTTGGATTTCAGAAAATTATTTTAAAAAAATATATAAGGGCCTGCATTCAAGTTAGGCTTAAAAATTTGTAAATTTGTATTCAAAATGAATTAATTCATATCTATCCGTTCAACTAAATCTTTGACTTATGTCCACAAATGATAAATGATTTAAAGTCAAGGATAAAATTTTAAATTTCGGATATGTGTATACTCGTACTTAAAAACTATACAAATTTCCGAAAATTAGTTTTTTGATAACCTTATAAAAAAAAGTAGAAATTATGTTTTTTTTTTAATCACAGTAAGAGTATCCCAAGCTCCATTTCACCTATGTACAATATCGGATTTCCTCTTTCTTGTGTCGTCATTTGTCAGCCCGCTTTCGTGCAGTGTTATCGATGAAACTCCCAGATACCGGATATCGGAGTTAAGATACTCTTCATCGGTTCTCTGCTGATCCGCGCTTCAGATAGCCGCTGAACTCTTGTTTTCCGTGGAATTTGGTACACAACCACTGGCTAACTGGAGTCGGCCAGGCCAGCGCAGAGATTGAATTTGCATAATGCGTGGCCAACTTTCACTGGATTTTGGCAGCGCCAACGGTTCTTTCCGACCACCAAAAGAGCCGTGGGCCAGAGTAGCAACAAATTACAGTATGACAGACCCATAGCAGACCCGAAAAAAAAGGGGGAAAAACGAGATGTGCGTTCTGTTACACAATACCATTAAAGCCGCAGCACTTGAACGACCAAAACCCGTTAAGTGGCCGGCAGGGATACCGGAGATACCGGGGATACGGGGGATATGGCCACCACTACCAACTGGCTCTTGGCCGAGAGCAACTTGCTCTACCTTTACCTTTACCCCCGTTCCACGGTCTTTTGTGACCGAACCTTGTACCGTCGCCTAATTGCTCCGTCTACTGGTGCTACTTCTTTGTTGGATCGCGCGCTTCTGCTAACTTTCCCTTTTCAACGGCATTTTACGAGCGCGTCTGCTGGCGTAATTTAATTATAAAATAAGTTCATAAAGGCAAATTTGTTGTTTTACAATCCATATATGTATGTATGTGTATATGATCTACTGATTTATATAAGAGTGCAGTTGCTCTGGAATTGATTTTCTAAATGGCTCGCTTTGATTTTTACCCGTTTACCGGTTGACCATAAAGGCAGCGGGTTTTATGGGTTTATGAGCACGACGATGATGATGATTGTGATCAGATGAGATGGCTGCCAAGACGTGTATGAATGCTGGAGCTCCAGCCAACCAGTCCACAAGTCCACAAGTCCGCAGTTCCCGTGCATAAATGAAAGTTCATAAAGAAATTAGCTGATTAATCGTCGTTCGATGAGCTTGGAACTCGGAGCTTGGAAAATGACCAGGCCGAGCCCAACGCCGCTGGATGGGATGGGATGGGATCGGATGGAATGGGATGGAATGGGATGGGATGACTGACTGAAAGTGTCACGAAGCCCACATTTCAGTGGCTGCCTCGAAAATTTCACTTTTCAATGATGCTGCTTCGCCCGTTGCCGTTGTCCGTTCAGATGTAAATTAATATTTAACCCAAATACCGCGAATTCTTTATTTGAAATGCTCGCCGTATCGGTTACTGCTGTCGCCCAGCGGAGTCTGTATACATAATCCCCTTTTCGGCATTATTATGCAAATTTCGCATTAATTCAAATGGCTGAAAAAGGGAAAATGTATTCTATTAACTTGACATTTTTATGGCTTTCCCGTCTTCTGGACTGTTTTATTTCTGGGTGTGTGCTTCTTGGTGTTGTGGCCAACTTTACTTTTACTTATTAAAATATGCATGCAATTAATGTTCACTAACTGGGATTTAGTTAATAGAAGGTCCCCCTAGAGCTTTTCGGCCTGTGAAACGTAAATTACATCATCGATTTTCACTTTCCTTGATTCCTTGGCATATTTGTTGTAGCCCGATATATATTTATATATGTACGTAGTTATGGTATGTATATATTTATCTGTTGCCATGGCTGCTGTGCTGTGTGCAAATGGCTCACTTCTGACCACGACTTTCACCGAAACATTTTTGTTATTTATTCATTAAATTTTTGCCTGCTATGCTTCTGTTGTTGTCCATTCTGGTTTTTTAGCCGTTCAATAAAACCTGTACCTCGCATACCTACATATCGCACACGAAATTCTTTTTGGATGACCACGGCTGAAAGATACAAAATAAATACAAAATTAAATGTAAAGTCAACAAGAGTTTTTAGCTCGCCAGGGCAAACACACCCACAAAATGGCAATTGATTGAAAAAGTACGATTCGGGCAAAACAAAAAATAAATGTCGGCACACAATGTGAAATTGTGCTACCAATTGCTCGAAACATTTTTGGTTTTCTGCCGATCCGGTGCGGTCCATTAGCTTATCTGTTAAGATATCGTTAAAATATATATAACGGCCAGAATTCCTAATGTACGCCCTCGTCGCTTTCGTCGCTTATGCTAATTGGCCAGAAATAAAAGAAAAAAACTTTCACGGCTAACCCATTAATTCAAGCGGCTAGAAAAAGGGCCTTTGCTGATAAATAATACAGTAAAATGGCCTCTGTGTGGGACACAATAGTCATCATCGTCGTCTCAGCTCGATCCACAAATGAGTCTTGGGCCCAAATTGATGTCAAGCAAAATGAAAGTGAGAATATGATGATATCTCCGCGGGCCCAAAATAATCACCAATTCGGACGAACGCTTGTATCTTCGATCTGCTGATTGAAGCCCACTCAGCTATTGGCCTAATAAGTAGTGTAATTATTGAGATTTTCTTCGCGCTGCTGTTTGACTTGACCATCTTTTCGGAGGCTTGTGACCAACTTTCTTAAGACATTAACTTTTTTGTAGGCAAGTGCATAATTTGAACGAGTGAAACGCAAGTATGTTGGAAACATAGTGGAAACAGTTTTCGAATTAAAGATGGTTTGTTTACGTTATAAGGACGATACATTATTACTAACAGTTACCTATTTTAAATTACTTTGAAAACTTAAATCTAAAACTTATAAAAGTAAAAAATAAAATGTAATTTATACATATTCATCAACGTTATACGGATTTTAGTTAAGGTAATTTTTATACATTACTTTAAACAAAAGAACCTCGTTTAATAAATAATTTACAAAACTTGTACTTTCGCTTTTAAATAAATTTTCTAAAATTAACCTAATTTAATAAATAAGTTCTAAAGTCTGTACTTTTAATGAATTTCCCAAAAGGATTTTGCAATGTTTAAGTTGATTAAATGAAACCAAAGAGCATTTGACCTTACACCCTCGTTAACTAAGATGCTTAGAAACAGCCGGAAGATAACTTACAGAAAACAGCCCTTCGTGCGCTTTAAAAAGGTAAATACCCTGGCGTTTTAAGGGGACGAAGGTTTTATGAATGGTCTGCTATGCGTGATAACAGGATAGCCGAAAGCTATAAATTTACCTTTGGGAAAATGGAAAACGTTGTACATTTATGGCCAAAAGAGTTGACCTCCATTGGGTCAGTTTCTGATGTAATATAATGCTCAAGTTGTGCGTTATTTTTTTCTTTTCAGCGTCGGTAAGACACTTGCGATTTGTTTACCCAGCTGTGATAGCCATAAACAATAACAGCAACACCCCAAACACAGCAGCAACATCAAGCAGCAACATGAACAACTACTTGCCAGTTCCAACTACGAGCGAAATTCATTCATAAAAGCACACACACTGGACATTTGGACGGCTGTGTTTCGCATGAATGGTCAAGCCTGTTGGCCATGCTCTTGGCCATTGGCTGTTGGTCATTTGGTAGTTGGTATATGGTATATGGTTTATGGTAGTTTGGGAGTTGCAAGTTGGAAGTTGGCACATGCCAGTTGCTAGTTGCCAGACAAATGGAGGCGTTCACACTTGGCGCGTGAACCGACATAAGTTCGACCGTTAAGACGGATGTGCAGCGGCATTCAAGTTTGCATGGCTATGCAGCTACGAAACCCATTTGCATTCAAATATGTGCCAATTTATGGCTGTCGAGGAAAATACAATGCGGAATTCTAGCTTAAAGATCGCATCACTTGTTTTGATTTTCTCTTTTCGGAGGCTGCACCCATTTTGCCGTTGAATGTTGCGTTACGAAATGCGACGCACTTTTACCACTGCACGCCTATTTCGATTGACGTCACACGGGCCAACTGAAAGCCGATTTAATTGTGATAGCAAATTACACATACGCCCCGTGGCCCATCGTCTGCGGATGATAAAGGGGTTTCGTAAGTTGCACCGCAGATCCGCATGATAGTGTCGGATGTCGTCAGTCACCGACATTCACCTTGAAACGGGAGCTCGGATCTTTCCAAGAAAGCTGCCATCCATCCAAGCACACTGAGAGAAAAGCCAACACGGCTGATAAAATATATTTAAATTTAAAGGCTTAGAAAATGTATTGAAACGTACTGTAATACATTAACTTATTTACCCAATCAAATCAATTTTTAATAAGTATATTAATGTATGTACTGTACCATATAAAAACTTGGCAGATTTCGCTCAGTGCAGTTGTCCATCATCTGTGGGTATCTGGCGTCTTGTGCGCATCCGTTTTTGTTGGCTTTTCGTGTAATTTCTCTTTCATTTCACTTGAGCAATTGAAGCGCGCTGTTATTTGCACTTTTGCTAAGCTCAAATTGTTGACTAATGTGTCACAATTGCCGAGTCAGGCCGTTTCTTATGATTATGGCCGCAGAGGTGTTTTCACCTGTGCACTCCGACTGGCCGAAGGAAAAGTCCCAAGTAGGACGTGCCTATCTGGCCGTAGATCCCACCACCCAGCTCTCCTGTTTTCAGTCTCTGTCCTAGTTACATAACTGTCATTGTATATCACACTTTATGTTGCGTAATAAAAACAGAGCCACATTGAAGTCAGGAAAATGAAAAGTAATTTCAAGGCGCGCACATGGGTTAAACAAACCTATTTTCGGAGTTACCGGGTGGAAGGGGGTCTTAAACGGAGAAGACATACAGACCACAGACCAGGGGCCAGAAATAACAGTAGTATGAAAATATCGTACACACAGCTTTCATTTCTTGCGGCAAAGTGCCCAAAAAAACAAAAGCGTCCAAAAAATTATCAAAACCTGAAGAATATGTGACACACATAGGGGGTCTGGGCCGCGAAAGGGGCAGCCATGGGTTAAGTAAGGGCCGGGGTGTGTGGAGGGTTAAGCTGCGCAGCACCTGTTTACCACCTGATGTGTTGTAATCTGTGAGGCTCCAGAAGAAACTACATCTCTTTGTCTGCGATTGTTAGTTCGAGGAGCTGGGCAGACGACAGACTGCGGGAAGACGCGTCTTCTGGGGTCTCTCCGTGTGTGTGTGTGTGTGTGTGTGTGTGAGTGTGTGGGGGAGAGAAGACGGACAACCTTGGCTTTGGCTCTCTGATGAAAACTTTCTCGTGCTCTCACACTTAACAGCCCTGCTGCCTGCGCCGACGTCGACCGAACACACAGAAGACTCGTCTTCGCATGCGCATGCGCAGCGACGACTTTCTTTAATGCGGAAGCAGACAAAGCTCTGCCTGCGCTTGCCTAATGCGGCTTCTAAGCTCGGAGGCTGCTGAGAAAGAGAGGCTGACGCTGCGGCCAGAAAGAGAGGGCTGTTCGCCGTCTTCGCAGAGTGCCAGAAAGAGCGCGGAGACACGTGTGTGGAAGAGGGCTCTTCGGCGACGAAGACCCTAACTGTAAGTGTGTGTGTGGGCAGGGGCACGGGCACCGGCGCTTTTTACATAATTTTACGTTATGCCGCTGCCGAGGCGACCGCTACGTTGGAAACTCTTTAAAAACAGCCTGACAGCGGCGAAAAGTTATCAAACCGCAGCTTGTTCCATTCGAATGAACACACCAGTGATTTCGGTGGTGCCCAAGGAATTCAGTCGCAAAAATTACCAATCCGCCAACCCAGTAGCCAGCATGAAGTTCTTCGTTGCCACCGCCTGCATCCTGCTCCTGGCAGCAGGCATCTCCGCCGATCCCGTCAAGGCCGCCGAGGAGCAGCCCGGCGCTTTCAGCCAGTGCCTCGAGTCCGATTCCATCTCGTGCCTGCAGCTCACGGTACGGATTAACTAGGCCCCAAGGATTACATACCCCACATACCCCTATTACAAAACAAAACTCAAATCAAAGCCCAATCAAGAACAATTGCAAAGATGCTTAACAGTGAAAGTGACACTTAAAAAATCCATTGATCTCTCATGTGACAATTCAGTGTGACTCAAAGGATACTACTGAAGTGAAAGTGAACTAGTTTTTCTTCACAGCTTCCTGTCAAGCTGCAATTATTTCACAATAATCTATATTTAACAGAGTGTTCAGCCTACCAGATACAATTGACACCTGACAGGAAGATGTGAAAATCAACTGCAACACTTAAAAGTGTCTTTTAAACTTGCAAGCTGGTCTAAGCACATTACTTTTATATTTCCGAGCTGTATATAAAATCAAATTCCTATTTTAAAATGTTAAAAAGCCGTTGATAAGTGATAACATATATATCAACCATTTAGCCTAAATTCTTACTTAGCCACTTTTTAACTTAAAAACAGCTTTGCCGATTATTCAATGCAATCAGCCAAACAATGACCAATATTTTTGACAATAGATCACCGTTCAACATCCGCTCTAATTCGAAACCACACTTCCTTCTCCACAGCTCTTCCGCAAGGCCAAGTCCGTGTTCGATAACCCACAGATCGAGCTTTTCGGAGGTGTTTCTCTGGTGAAGTCGAACGAGGGACGTCAGGGCAAGTCCCTGGACAACTCTCTGGCTGTTGAGGCCGCTCCCACCGTGGAGGCTCGCACCGCCGAGATGGGCAACTACTTCATGGACAATGCCAAGAGCTTCTTCGCCGAGCGATCCCTGAACTTCAACTTCGCCAACGCCGCTCGCAGCGTGGCCCGCGCTATTCCCGATGACATCAAGGCCGATCTCCGCGAGCTGGTCGTTGAGTCCCGTACCCGCAAGAAGAAGCTGCTCAAGAAGTTCCTGCCCATTCTGCTGGGAGTTGGTGCTAAGATCGCTGTCCTTGGCGTTGGCTCTATCTTCGGTCTGCTCTTCCTGGCCAAGAAGGCCCTGGTTGTGTCCGTGATCGCCTTCTTCCTGGCTCTGGCTGCTGGTGCCTCCAGCGGACTGGGACGCATTGGTGGATCCGGAGGCGGCGGCGGTCTGCTCGGCGGTCTGGGTGGTCTTTTCGGTGGCAAGAACGCCGGTGGATCGTCGGCTGCCAGCACCGGTGGATGGTCCTCGGGCGGTGGAGCTTCCAGCGCTGGATGGTCCTCTGGCGGCAGCTCCGGCTGGGACACCCATGGTGCTTACAGCTCGCCAGTGGCCCAGACCATCGCCTACCAGGGATACAAGCAGGCCCGCCGGTAAACAGTTGGTCAACAGCTAATTTAACCGCAGGACGAAGGCCAAGGAGAGAGAGAGAAACAATCGCTAAAAATGATGACCTATATTTATATTTATTTATAAATTATTTATTTTAATTTATTACTTGAACGAGAAGTACGAGACGAACAAAGTGCCTTCCATTAGACAAAAAAAAAAAAAGAAAGAAAACAATCACTTAATAACAAGACACACCCGAACACCACCTTTCATCAAGAACCGCCAATAACCTCCACCAAGGAATCTTTACCACTTTCCGCACTCCTTACTCTTCACACTGTATCTCCATTTCATGGCTGCTCCTTTGATTAATGGACTGCAAATCTTTGCGACTAGTCGATCCATCAGTCAAAGCCAGTCGCCTCGCCCATCTATACTGTATCTATCTCTCATATGTTTCCATCTATCTCTGTGCTACGACTATCTGTACCTTAATCTATCTGTCTATCTATCTATATCTGTCTTACTATCTGGGCTTACCCACTTTACCGCCTGGGAAAGACCAACCAAATGCTGCTAAATCAAAGAATGAAATAATAATTCAAAATACTTTACAAACACCACTGACTCTCTTTTCTCATCAACACACCATTTTCCTTTCGATTTGCATACGCAACTCGGCTTAACAGCCCTCGACAAGCAACCAAGCAATTTGCATCTGGATGGCGCAACTTTCATTTCACATCTGCCCATCTCATTCATCTTGCTATCAGGCTCGAAAAATCGAACTCTTTATGGGTTTTCTAAATTTCACCCACTTATTTCACTTATTTCACCTCGACTCTTTTGCCTCTGGTAAACACCATTTTCACTGCACTTTCTTCCGTCTGACAGAATTTGAACAAAGGCAATTTGCTGAAAAATAAAACCAACATTTTGCTACGCGCATTTCGGTGCTCATTCAAGGCGGGACCCCATCGTATTGTATTTTAATATTTCTCCACCTGCCGGTGCCCGGTGCCCCATTGTTAGGCCAAGCTTAGCACCTTTTGGCCCAAAGAAAGTTGTAAACGCCGTCGATGGGCCCGGCTCAATTGAGCCTAAGTAACTGAACTGAAATGCAGTTGTCGGTTGGCAGAACGGCACTTTACAGCCTCTAATAACTGATGCCTCATGGCTGATGGCTGATGGCCGATGGGTGCTTTACTTATGAATATGACCCACTTTGTGGGCTGGCTTATGGATGCTGAGCCCATTGACTGCCTTTTGGGTTTCTTTGGCGCACAAATACGTCAGCAATTAATGTGTCGCCGACTGGCTTTAAAGCACTATTCTATGATCATTTGGGCCGGTTGCTTGCTTGGTTTTTTGTTGTTTGACTTGCTTAGCATTCAGCTGCTTGGTTCTGCTTCTGCCGCGTTTTACAACATCATTTCGAGCCAAATCGTGGTCTCTGCTCTCACTTCTTTTTTCACTATTTTGTGAGTAAGTGAAATTTCAAAGTAGTTCTTCATTGAAGGTGTCACGCTTTAAATCAATAGCTATTGTTCACACCCACTAGTAGGAACACGCAAAGTCATTGCCTGGTGTTCAAGAGGCAGTGAAATTAAATTCCTATTCCCAAGTCCCGAACACAATCGTGTCACAAACGAGCTGTTGCTCAGAAAAGGGGAAAGTGCATAGAGTTTTTTGAGAAACCATTTCGAAAATGAAACCTTTCCAATCAACTAAGTTCTAAAAAAAGCATATTTATTTAATTTTGATGTTGTTATTATAATTGGTTATCTTCAAGCTTAACTAAAAATGCAGGATGTTAGAACCATAAATGGCGTATAGGTACGTCAGTGTTATCCTCCTCAAAGGATATCTGACCTTTTGCGGTCTTCTGTTTAGCCTTCTTGGTGGGCAAGTACTGCTCAGGAAGACTGTCAGTCGATTCCTGTGTCGGCTCAGCCTTTAATGGTAGTGACTGAAGTGCTGGTTTATTTCGTAAAAGACGATGGTCAGCTTCAAATCCTTGTGCAAATAACTGGATAACCAGGATTCTTTTGATTTGGCTGTTGCAAGCCAAGACTCAGACTTGTCACCCGTACTTCCAAGTAGGAGCTAGCCAAGACCAAGATCCTTTAAAGTGGCTTTGCAGATGACGTCTTGGCCTGGTGGTCTATTGCTGTTCTGGCTTGATATGACTTCAGCTATCCTATTTTAATTTACAGGCGATTCTTGTGACGCCTAAAAGCCTTTCGTCAAAGACCGTGGTCAGCTGCAAATGGGTGTGTGTGCGGGGTGGTGAATGAAAGACTTTTTTGAGTCTACTTTTCAGCAACACCTATAATTTTAAACGTAAAATTTCGTCTAAAGTTTTATTCATTTTACTAGCATATTTATTAGCGAAAAGGCAACGTATTTAAAAGATCACAACTGTAAAGAGTTTGTCTGAGAAAACAAGTCTTTCTCTAAGCCATTTTCAAGACTTTCACAAAAGACTTGACTTAAAAAGCTGCGATCGAAAGGCTTTCTTATTTGTACTAAAAGCTTGATTAAGAAAGTTTATAATGAAGACCATCTTTCGGAGTTTTAAACCAACAACCGCTCTGCAAATCTAGCTGGATACTATCGATACATTTTTATTTTGTAGTAAATTTCAAATTCTCAAACGCGGCCAATAAAGCCCAGAAAAGATCAACATTTAATAAATAAAAAACATGTGAATAAATAATTTCCATTTATATGTATATTTTTCATAATTAAAAAAGTTGTTTTTGCTCTTTTTGAGGAACGATTAAAGCGAGAAACACAATAATTTAGAGCCAAAGTTCAGTTTTTTGCCTATTTTTCTATAATCCACTAACAGAGCCTTTTACGGTCTGAAAACCAGGTAGGCACTACCTGGTCGGTCGGTGGTACATGTGGTCTAATGCAACTGCCAGTTACCGAAAGCTTTTCCGGTTTTGTGGTTGGTACTCGTAGTTTGAATGGGGGTTCAGTGGTTGCAGGTCCGTGGACCATCTGTGTGGGTCAATGTACACTTTACGGATTTGGTTCCCAATTCACCAAAAAAAAACTAAGTTTCGGGTATGGGAATCTGCGGCTGGAGCTGACGAGCAGGTGGGCTAGGTGCTGTGTGTGAAAGTGTTGCAACTGGCGAGTTGCACTTGCAGTGGGCTGGTCGTGTTCATAATTGAGAGCGGCTGATTCAAGAGACCGGCTGACATTGAATAATACAATCGGCGAAGATTGGACTGCGGATCTGGGCCTGGGCCAAAAGGCAGTAAAAGTGTTGTTTTCAAGTGGCATATACAACTTTTCGCACATTGCCCAGCCGAGCGGCTGATGTGTGAAAGTTGTCGGCCTGACGATTTATTGTCAACATATCGGCGAACGGTGGTACAAAACTCGTTTAATGGAGAGCCGCTCGTTTGGGCCAACAAAAGAACGAAACGCTGACAACGAAAGCGAAATGCTTCCCCGCTCGCTTATAAAAACGATAATGACAAATTTTCGTAATGAAACGAAACTGAAGTGCCTTGAAAGTGAAACCTGAGCAATTAAGGCTGCCCCGACCACGCCCTCATTTCTTTTTTAATTTTTCTCTGAGCTTTCGCATTTCTTCCGCGATCTTTTGGCTATTACACAATGCAGGCGTGGCGGAATATTTGCATTTCATGATTCGGCGATTTTTGGCTCGACTATACCTATACCACAAATATTTTGTTAAAGGGAGAAAAAGAGTTGAGTCCGAACTCGAAGCCGAATCCTGAGTCAAAGCCAAATGGCAAGCCGCAGACAAAACTGATTATGAAGTGGAAACTCTCACTTTTACGATTATTTTTCTTATGGCTTTCGGTTGTCATGATCTTCATCATCTTTCTTTGATTTGTTTGGCCATTGTTATTGTCTCTTCGGTCTTCTGTCTTCTGTCCCATTATGATTCGACTTTCAGCCCCGCTAGAAATGCGGCATAAAAGTCAATTTTATGCTCACTTTTTGATGCTGATTAGCCAACCCCGATTGTGCCGCGACATTATATGCGCGCCTGTGATTTGGAGCAACACTAAATATCTCAATTAGAAGTTATTGTAGGGTTGGAAATGACCTAATGTGGGTCAGACCTTTCTCCACTTTGTACGAGACCCAAATTAATTTCTCAGCCAGCAAAGATGCGCTGCCATTGATATAGAGCTGGGGCCCATTCGTCGCAGTCATTTCGACCCATGCCATTCATTCAACAAAACATCTAGTCCAACCCTCTAACAATTAATTAAAATCGAAGTGGCTCTGGTTTTTTGGGCTCTGACCAACTCTGTCACTTCGACAGACTGTTGCCTGTGGCTGCCACGCGCTCAAAGTCCAGTCCGAACTAGTTTTACTTCGATACCGGTTGCCAGTTGCTGTTGTTGCACTATACTCGACTCATTGAACTTCAACTTCAAACATTTTTAAGCTGCAGTCACACGTTGAAAAATTCCACATAAACTAATACGAGATACATTTACAAGGCATGAACATTGCAAATGTTGTATATATAGAGATTGGTTGTTTAGTTAGATATTTCGTAAACGCACGATACATTTTTTAAATATATTTTTCAAATTAGATATGTATTTAGTTAATGAATTAGAGTCCAATCAATTTTTCCTTTTGTATTTGCGTGAATGGTGCATTTATATTGTTGTAAGCATACTCGTAGGACTAGGTATAAATAACAAAATATTTTAATACAATTTAGTAACAACAATTAGGTCAGATACTATCTTTGGAAATATAATACTGATTAAGTGATTATCATCGTTTTTTTCTTTCTCTGCATTTATGCAAGTCGAAGAAAGTGGCGGAGACTTTGGGTTCGGCTGTGCTCGACTTTGGTTGTTTTTTTTTTTTTACTCATTTCTGGTGTTTTTTACTGCTGCCCATATCCGTTTTTGGCTCGATTTATGCCTTGCGATAAACTCAAACCGCCAGGCAGACAAAGCGGGGACTTGCTCAGTTACATCGACGAATCGATGACGAGCATCGAATTCGACGGGGCAGCTGCGAGCGCCTTAGGTGAGGTGCGTTATAAATCGGGAAGATTAAAAAGTAAGAAGAAAATAGTTTCACTTTCTCAAGAGTTTACAGTTACTCATACAAAAATATGGAAGCTATTGGTCAGCAAAGTTATTGCTCTTTGGCCCCGCCACGATTGGCAGTCGGCAGGCGAAGGGGGATACGGCTGCAGTTTCCTCCAGAAGAAGCCTGCAAGCTAGTTTGATGTCTTATATTGACTCTCTCTTAGTGATCCCTCTCTAATGGGTGAATGTGGCTACGAACTTACTTCAATTATATCAGCAAAAAATTATATTCACTATTAAACAGTTAAATTCTAATAACAAGCGCACTTTATGCAAAAGATAATTTAAAGCACCATGCTTTAAACATCTTTCATTTTTTATCATATATCATATCATTTAATATCTTATATCTGATTAACACATGTAAACAGTTTAAAAATTGCTTTACTTATTTAACTAAATAAACGCCGCTTTTAAATTTAAAACAACAGAGAAGGCCATAGTAGAGTTTCCCGACTATCAGATACTTCTTCCTCCTACCTGTTACATACTTTTCAGCGAATCTAGTTTACCCTATTACTCTATGAGTAACTGCTTTATTTACACGTATTAGGTTTCCCTTCGGCAATTGCATATAACACCTACTATATTTAGGCTTCCCAACTCCACAGAAAGCAATTCCATTACGCATACGCCGCATAGTCCCGCGTTCATTCAGTTCGCCTATCTGAATGTCAGGCGATGTCATTAAAATTTCAGGCACACTTCTTAATGGACAATGACCGCAGTACAACGAATGTTTGACATTGATAGAGCGTCGATTCGGATGCAGCAGGTGCATGTGCATGTGCAGAAGAGAGTGTGGATGAGCTTTTACCACATCCGCCGCACCGGACACATTATAATTTATGGCCTGGCGGAAAGTATTGGCTTAGGTCAGGTGTTAAATTTTCCAGTGTCAGTTGGGGTGCTCGAATCATAATCCATTAAGTGGCCCGTGTCAACCCCTCGCAACTGAGGATATTGCGAGCGAATTCAACTAATTACACCGGAGACATCGAATCAATAGCCCAAACAATAGGCAAAAAAAAAAAAAAACTCAGACAAAGTGTAATTTTGAAGGTTGGACCAGCAGCTGCCCAATTCCAATGGGATTTTCGGAGTGTTTCGCATTTTGGAAGGGGCAGGTTCAATTCACATTCATACTTGTGGTGGCCATGGACATAAGTACTCGCGTTCGTACAGAGAGTGAGTTTTATGGCCGTAGCAAAAAACTTTCACTCATGTTGTTTTCGAGCGGCTCTGGTTCGGGTTGTTATTGTTGCTCCTGCAAAAAGCATGCCCATTTCATTATTAATATCGCCATCGCACTAGGTGCACCGCTGTCGTGACGAAAATCCATCCAGTGGACTGGACATTGCCACTTGGACTCAGAGCTCAGAGAGCTCAGAAACTGCTACCCAGTACATTCGTGTGGCTAATAATATTGTGTACCTTCAGCGTAGGCTTTCAAGAGCAATAGGCGGTAATAAGATTTAATTGGCCGCATTTGGATCACACTTGACCAGGCAATAGCACTCCAGTTTGTTTCACTGCGTTGGCCGCCAGTTCGCTTCCCTCGGTTGGATGCCATTTTTTGTGCTTTTCTGGTATTGTGATAGCAGGTCAAGCGAAGATACAGTTTTATCAATCGAAAGGTCTTTGATTTCGCGGTACCTTCAGGCTCGGCGTGTTATTACCGTCATAATGATTCCTCTTGGTAGTTTCTGACCGAAATACCATTGAAAGCAAAAGAAGAAAGTTTCTCAGTGCCAGCGCACACACACATTGTCTTCTTTATTCACTTGCCAGCCTTTCCCCCGCATTCATTGCGAACCAGTCGGTTATGCGCCTTTTTATTTGCCTTAATTTAATTAACAGCGTCGTTTTAAGTAGCCATTAAAACAAGTGGTGGAAGAAACAAAAGCGGTACAAGAATGATCATCATCGCCGAAACAATGATCATACAGCGCTCTGGTCAAAGAAATTTCACTTTAAAGAATGCAATGATCGCCTCATAGGATCGGTCGCCTCGATTGCCTCGATCGCAGAAGGTTGCCGGCCACTGAAACTGAAATCGTTGCATTATTTATGCCGCAAAGTGGGGCACAGCATCTGCGTGCAGCAAAAAGGGCGTAACTGCTTTCCTGTTGCGGCGGCAACTGCGTGAAAGTTGCGGAAGCTGAAAGTTTGGGCACCGAAAGAAGCAAGCTTAACACACATAATGTATCCTCGAGAAAAAGCGAAAGGGCTTGGGAACATACACACACGTGCGCTGCACAGATCGGCCAATAAAAATTGCAATTTCGACAAGTTTCTCAGGCCAGGAGGAGAAACCCTTTCTCTTTCGAAAGAAAGCGACGGCGTTGCCCAGTTGCTGCATATGCGTTTGCGAACAATTTTTAGCACACAACTGCACTCGAGGGCTATAAAAGTTTTTCACACGTTATATAATTTTTAGCGCCGCCGGCGACTCCTGCTTTCATTGCATTTCCAACTTTGTGGCATCATTTGCTTACACTGTGGCAATAATTATTCAATATAAACGGCATTTAACGGCTAAGAAATTACATAAAAAATGAAAGCAAAACAAACGCTTATAAATAATTAACTAAATGCTGCAATAAACCAGATACGAACACACCACTAGCCCCTGTCTGTGTATTATTATACTCTACCATCTTTTAATATATATTTATAAGGCTGTTAAAGTGGAGTGCCAAAATTCTTTTATTAGAGTCAAAAAATAAGTATGTTACAGGTACAAGGAAGCATTTCTAACTATATACAGTATATATATTGTTGATCAGGGTCAAAAGTGGTGTCGATTTGGCCAAGTCCATCTCTCCATCCGTTGAGATCTCAGAAACTATAAAAGCTAGAAAGTTGAGATAAAGCATGCAGATTCGAGAAAGTTTGTTTGCTAATGTGACCACGCCTACTCCAACGCCCACCAACCGCCCTTACTTTTTAGAACTGTTTATTTATTAAATTTTCTTTTTTTCCTAATCTCTATAGATATGGCAGAAAAATGTTAAAATTTCTTGTTCGCGATTCCACAAGCTGAATAACTATAGCGACTGTAGCGTTCTCCCTTGTTTAACATTAAATCAATTTAGTTCATGAGAAATATCCAATCAAGCTTTACAATATAGTCAAAATGCCCAAAGCCTGGGTGTGTAACTGTCACCAAGACATCCGTGCTCCGATTTCGCAATGAGTGCCATCGACAGCGTCATCGCGCCTCGGAATTAGCCATACTGCTTTGATTATGCCCGCTAAATTAGATAATTTCGAGTGTGGGCCATATCCATAACTGTTTCAGTTTTTGCCTTGGTTTTTATACCCGTTACTCGTAGAGTAAAAGGGTATACTAGATTCGTTGAAAAGTATGTAACAGGCAGAAGGAAGCGTTTCCGACCATATAAAGTATATATATTCTTGATCAGGATCAATAGCCGAGTCGATTTGGCCATGTCCGTCTGTCCGTCCGTCTGTCCGTCTGTCCGTCTGTCCGTCTGTCCGTCCGTCTGTCTGTCCGTATGAACGTCGAGATCTCAGGAACTACAAAAGCTAGAAAGTTGAGACTAAGCATACAGACTCCAGGGACATAGACGCAGCGCAAGTTTGTCGAATCATGCTGCCACGCCCACTCTAACGCCCACAAACCGCCCAAAACTGCCACGCCCACACTTTTGAAAAATGTTTTAATATTTTTTCATTTTTGTATTGGTGTTGTAAATTTGTATCGATTTGTCAAAAAACTTTTTGCCACGCCCACTCTAACGCCCACAAACCGCCTAAAGCTGCCACGCCCACACTTTTGAAAAATGTTTTGATATTTTTTCATTTTTGTATTAGTCTTGTAAATTTCTATCGATTTGCCAAAACACTTTTTGCCACGCCCACTCTAACGCCCACAAACCGCCAAAAACTGTCAGTGTTGAAGACCTTCTTCGCACTTCCACTAGCTGAGTAACGGGTATCAGATAGTCGGGGAACTCGACTATAGCGTTCTCTCTTGTTTTGATTTTTTTTCCTGCTGGATGCATATGCATATTAGCGCTCCACGGAAAGTGAAAGTGATGCGGCCGATTCCGAGAGCGATTCGTGCATGTATAATTTGTATCTCCAGCCGCAGTTGCCATGTGGGCCGACTCCGCGGTTATGCTAATGGGCGTGGCAGTATTTTCTGCTAAATGATTACAGCACAGACCGCTAATTCGCCTCCGTTTTATCTGATCTTTTCCCGCACCTTGGGGGTCGAATCCGCTGCTCCCATGACGTGGGCATGGGCAGCCGAGCCAATTCCTCATTTTTCCAGCCGACTGTGTGCCATTAAAGCAGTCGAATGCGTGTAAGCGGGAGCTTACATCTCTGGATGCAAGACTCGGTATGGTGTCTATGTCGTAAACCTCGACCTGAGAAAATTCTCACATTTACACGGCCTTAAACAGCTAAAAGAAAGTCAATTACCACTTATTTTTGAATGCTACCCGTAGTTGGACCCGCCACTCATGCTTTTAGATTTTGTTAAGTTTGTTTGTGTGAAAATTAAAGGCTGTCAATTAGTTTGCTAAGTACAATGTTATATATGCAACACAAATCCGTGAGTCATTCAACTAAAGAAATGGATATGCTAAACAAAGTGGGATGCCTAAATAGTCTGAGATATCATTATTCTAATTGAGAATACAAAAATTATTAACCCAAAATTATATTTCCCAAATAAAAAAATGAGGCTTTAAAAATATGTAATTCCGGGATACCGGGATATTTCCATAATTTACTTATTTTAGTTAAAAGAATTCTGTCATTTCTTTGCCCATGCTTTTTTTTTTTTAACTGGGCCAAAGAAATGTCGCCTACATGACTTTTTTCTGCCGCTCTGCAAGTTAAAAATGAAGCTATTAAGTGGCAGTTGCAGTTTGTTTTGCAGTTTCACTACGTGATTTACTGCACGGCCATCAGTATTATCATTGACATTGTGGGAGTTGGCTGATATTTTTTGTCTCGGTGTATGTCAACACCCACTCAGCGGTAATGGTAATGGTAATGGTAATGGCCATGGCAATGGTAATGGCAATTGGGAGTGCTAGGTCCGGCACTCACTTCGTCATCCGTTCATTCATGCAGTTTTGATTTTATGACTTTGAGAGTTTGTTGGCTTGCATTTTCAGATACAGAGCTGCATCTGCGGCGGCAGTGAATGTTGTTGTCTATGATGGAAAAGGAAAATTTAACCTGAACTTTCTTTTTTTGTGTACTGCTGCAGTGTCAGCCACAATGGCAACTACATTATAAATAAAATATATATTACTATATATATATATATGTGTACATTCAAGCTCTGAACTGCGCTGCAGCTCTTTTCACAAACACAGGTTTCGTCGCTTAAGGTCTGGTGCTGAAACCTGTTGTATTGTTAGGAGCTTACTCTCCATTTTTACAAGTCATAGACATAATGCAACCAGTTGATATGACCCACCACAACAATAGAACAAAAAGTGGTTCGCATAGCTTATTTAATCCCGATCTGCTGCACTCTGGGTCTTGGCCTGAGAGGCTGGTGGCCATTCTTGTGGACGGAACGTGGATTCGAGGTCTGCGGAGCCAATGCAGTGAAAGTGTCGTTTCTCATGTTTCGAGCAAGGCAGCAACTCCCAAAGCAGCGAATATTCAAACGTAATTAAATGTCAAATAATTCAACATTTGGCGCCTAAGCACATTTGCATCCCTAAACGCACTGGAAAAAAGAAAGGGTAGAGATGCGGCCTAAAAAATTGCGAAATATAACTTCTTTTACTTTGAACTTAACCAAGTTGGTTTGGTATATGAGATAACGAACTATATAGATTATTTTGAGCCTGGTGTAAAATAATCCTTCACAAATTATTTTTACGGAGCCTGAAGTGTAACATATAGAAAGTATGCTGGACAAAAAATTTTAATTTTAAGGAACTAAAAAAATATTTTTTAAATATAGGCGTTTTATGATTAAATGAAAAATATATTTTTTAAGAAATTCGATGTACAAACAAATTATAAATGACACAACATTTTTAATGCAAATATTTATTTAGAATAAATTAATAATAAATCAATAACTTATGTTATTTAAAAAATGCTTTTTATGACGCTTCAAATATTTTACATATTTGTTGAATTTTTTCTTTTGGTGAACTTAGTCAGATACTCACGTAATGCGTGGCGGTTCCCTGGCAGCAGCAGATGCATACGAGATTCGCTTTCACTGGGACACGTCAGCTGAGCTGATCTTTGGCTGATCTGGAAAAGCGTTTTCACACCGGTCGCCCGCCGCTGCTGGGGCCCAATTCATAAGCGCATTTTCATTGCATTTTCGCACATTCATAACTCTTTAATTAACTATTTCTAACACTTTCGTGGGGTCCGTGGCAATTGCATCCTGCTCGCGGTCATTCGCCGCAATCCGATGCACTTCACGGGTCCACTCACATTTCGCATTTCGCATTCAGCATTTTTCATTTGCACACTACAAACTCTCTCGCCCGGGGATGAGAAGATGACTTTCATTTGGCCGGACTCCTGGTCAGTGTCTATTTGCGTACTTTTACCTGTCCCAGTCAGTTAGTTAGTCACTTTGGCCTGTTACTTGGTTAGTTGGAGACAGCTGTGGGTCGAGCTACTGGTGTTTGCACGTCGATTCAGTCTGCTGGACGCCATCGGTGTGCTTTTCCACTTGGCCATGGCAACTATTTGTTTGGGTCGCATCTATTTGACAACGCATATAATTTGCGCATTCATCGCTAAGAAGTGCAGACCGCCGCATACCACGCATATTTCTCGCAGATGTATCCGCGACTTTCCCTTTTCTGAATGGGGTTATGATTATTATAATTGGCACTGTCACTGCCTTACCTTCTGGTCGCAGACTTAGCGTTAGCATAGATTCTCTGCCCTCAGAACGTGATCGGCTTTTACTCGGAATATGTGCTTATAGGAGCACACACAGAAAAATAATGACCCTTATCAATATATTATTGACAACATTTTGTTTTTGAACTCGAAAATAATTCCATAATCATGTTTAAAGTTGGATTCCTACAGATGAAGGATAGCGAACCCAATTCCGAAGGATTCCTCTTAGAGGTGTATGCTCTATTAGTATGTATATGCATAAATAATGTATATAAATTATTTTATTGGTTTTAATAATATATCTGATACATATTAGACAAATTTCTGAAAAAAATAATTGTTATACATATATTCTATTAAGTAATCATATATTTTATTCGAATTAAGGATCACCAACTAGGAAGAATTAATTCATAAATTTCCTCACTAACTGATAATTTGATATTTTAAATAATGTGTTATATTTTCAATAAAAATGGTATATTAAAATTCAAGTTTTTTCTGCCTTTTTTAATTTTTGTAATATATTGTACTATCTTAAAAAATATCAAGTTTTTTGACAAAATTAGAATTAGGGTTATAAAGCCGACAAGATAGTGAAAAATATTGATTTTAAACTACATTAATTCAGCTATGCAAATTAGCCGTTCTGTTCACATCAGCCGCTTGCTTCATGCGCTATACTGGGCTTGAAAGGGAAATGCTTTTACTTACTTTTACAAAATCTCATTTTCAATTAAAGCCCAGACAATTAAGATTACGACTACGATTTTCGGCACTTTTGTCCCGCTCTCTGCCGTCCAGGTAAAAGTAGCTGGTTATTTGTTCGCTAGTTTCCCCACCGGCAGGAGGCTGCGACTGTTGACAATGTTACATGAACTTCGGGCGAAAGCAGCGCAGCGGCAGCAACAACTTACAAATTACAGTAACAATGCTTTTCCAACTGCCGCTGCTGGTGTACCGCTGCAGCGCGTCCGACGCTAACGGCGACGTCGATGCCGACTGCGCATTACCGTTGGCCGGCCAAACGAAAGACTTAAGCGAGAAACTTGCGCGACTAGTTTAGTGGAACTGGTGCTGGGGCCAGGGGGCGGGTGTGCCCGGAGAAATGCTTTCGCAGCAGATGAGCATGCCGATGCCGAAGTCACTGCCACTGCTGCCGTATATAAATTGTCGTGTGCGGTGGAAAATTGTATCATTCAATCCTTAACCGTCTGAGCAGCTATACGGCAGCAGCAGTCAGCCTAGACCGAAAAACACAAAAATACAGTTTTCCATTTAAGAGAAAGTGCGTTCGCCGCCGAACTACGTGAAAGTGTAGTGTGGATCAACAAAAGGATTATTCAAAGAACCCAAACCGTAAACCGTGCAAGAACAATAAAAATCAACCAAAAACGCATAATGGCAAGCCATAAAGTTACTTTCGGTGTCTTGTGTCTGGTCGCCTTGAGCGCCGCCCTTCCGGCCGAGGAGACGCGCGGCCACGCCCGCAACGCCATCGGCGGCGAGAATGACATTATGGATAGCATCTACAGCGACTGTCTGCGCAAGGATTCCGTCTCGTGCGTCAAGTACAAGCTGTTCAGCTTCGTGGACAAGGTGCTCGGTGCCCGCGACCAGTTCGCCCTAACCGAAGGTGTTACCGTGGTCCGTTCGCCAGACGCTCCCCAACAGGAGGCCGCCCGCTCCATCTCCGCCGACGAGTCGTTCGAGTCTCTGGCTCTGAATCGCATCAGCAGCTTCCTTAACTCGCACACCATCAAGGTGGAGCTGAAGGGTGCCGACATCGTGCAGGCTGTTAGCTCCACCGGCCGTGCTCTTGAGGATGCCTCCGAGTCTCTGTTCGGCTCCAACGACCCCAACGCCCCCGAGGAGAGCCGTGGCAAGAAGAAGAAGGCCGCCAAGATCCTGGGCCCCATCCTCGCCCTGGTCGCCCTGAAGGCCGCCGCTCTGCTGCCCCTGCTGTTGGGCGCCATCGCCCTGATCGCCGGAAAGGCCCTGCTGATTGGTAAGATCGCCCTGGTGCTGTCCGCCGTGATCGGCCTGAAGAAGCTGCTGTCTCAGGAGAAGCACGTGACCTACGAGGTGGTGGCCCACCCACACCACAGCAGCAGCCACTCCACGAGCCACGACTCGTACGGCAGTGGCTACAGCGCTGATGCTGGAGCTTCATCGGCTTCCTACGGCAGCAGCGGTCACGGTGGCTGGGGACGCTCCATCGACGCCCAGGACCTGGCCTATGGTGCCCAGAAGCCCGTGCAGGCCTAAGATCATACTGGATCACACCACACAATCACTCAAGAAGCAAAATCAGAAACGCGAACTCACACGACTCGAGCTGCAGAGCTCGCCTGAGACTCTCGATGAGAAACACACATTATTTATTGTTCGTTTTAATTAATTTATTAATTTAATTTATTTTATTTATTTCTCCAAGCAATGAAAACGAAAAAATAATGAGCCACACACACGCAAGATAATGTTATACCGGACAGACACCAGAATCAGAATCATATATATGTTAGTTGTTAAACTAATGACGCTAAGCTTAAGTTTGTAAAAAGAGCAGCCAGCGAGAGTTACCCCACAAGTTGCAAATACTCAGCCTTAAGTCTAAGCTCGCACAGCAATTCCCGCACCATCAGCCAATCGATCACCCAACAGCTCTATATCTAGTGCACTCTCATCTGTCAGCTTTTACACCTATATATTTCTATATAGATCTACATCTACATGTCTCCATCTGTTTCTGTCTCTGTCTCTTTTCTTATATCTGTGCTTCCATCTAAACATCTGCATACTGCCTATACCAAAACTCTGCCGATTGCCATGCAATCGCAGAAGAGTACAAATCCTAACTCTATAATCTATATCTGTACGTTCAACTCTGTACTCTGTCTGTTCAGCTATGTTCTTCCCATGCAATTCTAGTCTTACAATACAACAGCACCAGCAACAAGCATGCCTACTATTAGCTTTAACTTACTAGCTCTAACTCTATCGCTATCTATCAACCTAACTATCTTTCAACTGTCTATCATCTGACAAACTTCCACATCTTCCTTCAATTTCACGTCTTCAGCTGAGTCATAGTTTTGGTCATTCGCTTGCCATTACTTGCCATAGGTCTCCGAATACACATCGCCGCACCAAACTGAACTCATTTTCCGGCTTCTATCTCAGGGCCACTATTTCCTCACTCGACACTCGACTTCCACTTCGACTCTTCAACTTTCTCATTTCATTTCTCGTATCTGCCATCTCTTTCTGCTGCCTTTGCATCTGTCACTTTCTAGCGCTCTACTTTCCCAAAAAAAAAACTAAGTAAACCCCACTGCTACTCACACATGCACACGCCCAGTAGTTCCCCGTAATGTTAAAAGTATTTTTTTTCAATATTTTTTAACTCCTTAAGCGTACTTTATGCATCCGAGCGACTCGAACCGCTTGTCGGCCCAATTGGCGTCGGGCTCACCTGCTCTGTACACCTAAACAGATTTTTAATTATCAACTTAAAAATGCCTCGTTTATGACATTTGGAGGGCCCTCTAGCCAGCGGCTGCAAGTTTCGAGTCGCAGCACGTCGTCTACTTTAATTTAAGCAAAGTCGTACGGCGTTTTCAAAACTTTAAACTTTATAACTCAACATCTAACTTCGGCAACAGTAATAAGATGATGATGAAGACGAAGAAGAAGCGTGAAGCTGCAGATGTGGGCAACTCACACAGATCACAAAACTCACTCACAAAAGAATGTAAATTCCATAGATTACAATCCCCACTCTCTGTCATATATGCATGTCATTAAACACAACAAAATGATGAAAACAAAACAACAAAAAAAAAGTTGAAAAACACAGCACGGAAGATTAATAAATAAAAAATCAATGAAAATCAAGACCAGTCTCAATAATTTATGGCATACCACGGGGTGAAAGCGAAACGACAAAACCGAAAGCTCTATGCATAATTCCAAAGACGAAAACTGGCCGTTGACAAGTCCATGTTGGGCCGAAATGCTTTCATTTCAAGTGAAATTGATTTGCGACCCAGTTACCCCAGCGAATCTTAAAGATCTGCCCGTTAATAGGTGTAAATAATTATGACTCGAGTCTGTCCAAGACAGGTTAACGAAAACCCAATAAATCCCGCTGGCTTCGAACGACCCCAGAAAAAGAAAAAGAAACAGTTGAACATCGGCCACCGACAGTGAAAGTAAACAGTTAGGAAACCAAAACAGCAGCCGTCAAGAGCCCGAAAACAACCGCGATTGCAATGAAAAGTCTTGGAAATCGAGGCACATGGCCAAGACCAAAAGCGTTTTTCAGGCCGCTCTAAATGTGGCTTTTTCCTCCGCTGCCCAGCGAATGCCCGCGAAAACAAAAGACAGGTTAATGCGCATTAATGTTAACAACTCATTTAAGCAGCTGCCAAGCTTGAGCAAACATTGACTGACCACTGTCAGTCTTTTTCTTCTATTTATTGTGGCCAACGAAAAGCACACTTAATAAACAGAAAATTTAAAAAAGTTTCGGCTAAAATTTATCTCTAAGACCTTTTAATGCCAACAAATGACAGTCGTTGCTTAAAAACACCTATTTGGGAGATTTACCTGGATTATTCGTGCTTTTTAGTTTGTATAATGATTAAAAATGCTATTCGAAACCTTTCCTGAAATACATACAAAATATCACTTTCCAATAGTTTTTGCGCTTTCTAATCTATACTGCATCTAGCTGTTATGTCCAAAAGATCGACAATCATTTAACGAAATTGTTAACGTTCTTCGACTTTTGCCCAGCCTATGTTCGCTTCGGATAGATTTCATTCACTGCTGCTGAACATGGTAGTATATGCAAATCGACCACCAAAATGAAAGCCCGATTCAGTGATTTGGAGCGAGCAACGGTTGTGCCGCTAAAGAAACACCGCCTCAGCTGGGGCCAAACTGGTGCAGCATCAGCTGCATTGCACCGGCTCAATTTCACATTCTGAAAACCAGATAAAAACCACAAAATTTGCAATAATTCATAAGGCGGTGGGGGAAGGTGGTGGTTTGGTAGAATCGTGCAGAGTGCCCAATTTGAAAGCAATTTCACTGTCACTGGACGGGGGGCAGTGGGGGTAAAGCCAAGTAGATGATGCCTGCAAGGGCGTCGTCGCAGCGCAAAATGTGTGCAGAATGCTCAGCGAAATGAAAACGAGTTTAGGCTACGAAAGCAGGTCACCAGAACGTACACAACAACCATGGGCGGTCCCGGAGCCAAAGTTGATTGTCGGCCTTGCAGTACTGCGCTTTCCAGCAAAACGCAGACAGAAACCAGAAAGTCAGCAAAAATCGGTTAAAGCTAAATATTCGAAGTGAGTAACCATCGAGCCTTATAACTACCACTACCATCATTTTCCGCTACAGCGCGTTTTCCCACACTCGACAGTCGACTGTCGGCAGACAAGCCACGCATCTGAATGATTATGATTACACCAATTGTTGGCGAAGTTTTGCTCGCCGGGCATTAAATTAACTGAGCGCATCAACGAACTTTTATTGCTTTTGATTAATAAAAATTAATTGGCCACGAGCCCCGCAAAACTGTGAAACAGTTTGGTCACTCGAGAGCTTTCCGCACGCCTGATTTGCTGCCGCTTCTACCAAAGTCGTTTGTGGTCAATATAAATTACGCTATCCAGTTAACAACAATCGATCGTAGCTGTCGAATGACCGTTGCATCGCCACCACCCCAGCGTTTATGTTGAACATTGCGTGAGGACGTTGATTAGCAGTTCGATTTGCATTGCAGCTGAGGAGCGCCTAATTTCTTTCATAACTATGCTCTCGAGCGGCAATTGGTTGCATTGTAAGCCGGTGATGTTTAAAGTTGAGGGAAACATTTACTAAAATTGTGGGCAAATAATAAAATGAAAATATTTTGAACGTCGCTAAAATAAATTTAAAAATAAAATAAATAAGTAAATAAAATAAAATTAAAAAAAGAAGTAATATAAATTGTTTGTTTTTGAATTTGGAAACTTTTTGAAAAATATTATTAATAATAATATAATAGCAATATTGACGTCACTTAAACCTCCCCTACCTCCTTATCACCCTTTTACAACATTAAGCACATACCAACTTTTATTTTTTCATGTCGGTCAATTTTTATCAATTTAATTATTCCAAACGCCACCTCTCGGCCATTTAGCAAACCAAAAGTTAAAAAATGTTAAGCTTTCCTCGGCCTTCGTTAAGTGCGCTCAAGTTCGTGTCTTGACTCTTTCGTTCAAGGAGAACCACTTTTTTCCGCAGCGCCGAAAAGTAAGCAATAAAAATGTTGTTTAGCAAAGTGTGCAAGAAAAAAGAAAAGTTTTTGAGAAAATTGGGTGAAGACAGTGAATCTGTCCCAAAAGAATTATTGAAAAAACCGAAAATGCACATGTTAACGGTCTAGTAAGTTGGACGCAGAGACAGAGAGGAATGGCCATGGCAATGGCAACGGCAGTCACGCACGAGCTCAATAGCTTAGAACGGGCTGAAAAATGGGAATATATGTAATTGCTAACGAAACTGCATTTCGGCGGCTTTCGCAGCGAAATCACGAAAGCGCAGCCCCGCCGGCCAACAGCATCTGGCTAATTGCCGTGATATTTAGACTAAGACAAAGCATGTGCTTTTGTGTTTTTTTCAATTTCAGGCAGCTGGCCGACATGCGATTTATCCGGCACAGGTATAAAATGCATAAGACCCACCGGGCAGCACTCAGTTGAGCACCTAAAGAGCAGCGCCCGGCGTCTCGTTCCCAGTGTATGCCTCATCTCAAGGATCGCCCAAGCATCCTCATCTCGTCCAGCGTCCAACAGCAATACTCAGCAGCGACATGATCAAGTACGTGTGGCATGTGGCTGCTCTGATGATCGTCTTCTGTTGGCTCTCCAGTGCACGCAGTGCCACCTACCAACATCAGAACCCAAACAGTCTAAACTCAGCCCCTCGGCCCCAAATCCAGAGCAGTAACCCCGAATTCGGTTATACGGGCCTCTGGAAGGACATGTCGCTGGTCTATCGCATCTACCAGCAGTGCTCGGGCGATAACATGTCCGTTTGCCTGAAGGTTAAACTGCTAACCGGCTTGGAGAAGGCCTTCCGATCGGCAAAGTCTCTACCGCTCATGGAGGGCATTCAATTCGTCAGTTCTGGTATCAAAAGTGAGGAGACCAATAGAGCTACCGTCAGCGAGAAAGACATTGAAGCTGTCTTGCCGAGAAGCGTGGACGCCAAGGAGCAGGTCCTAAACAACATGATCCTAAAGCGGGTGGGCAACTTCCTACAGGATCACACGCTGCAGGTGAGTGTAGTTTGAGACACAGGCAATACTGTTGGCAATAACTTCAATTAAAAGCCAAAAATAAGCACAGCTTCAGACAGATTTGTTTGAAGAATGCTAAAGTTATTCAAGAGTATAACAAATAATTAGTTTTGGTTACAGGATACTGTTTTAAATTTATACTAACTAAAATACAGAACTTACTCAAAAACAAGTGTTTTAACAATAGTGGATTACTTTCGCTCTCTTTGTTACTCTTCTCCCAAAGTTTTTCCTTGACATTCATTTATTTACTTCCAAATTTGAGTTCTTCAAAATATGTAAACGTCTTAATCCTGCTACTTTAATTCACATTCTTATACATTTTACATCAGGTAAAATTCGACAACGAGGCCAATTCGGTGGAGGGTCGCAAGAAAAAGGAAAAGAAGGGTAACGGCGCCATGATCATGATCCCCCTTCTGCTGGGCGGCACCATTGTGCCCCTGGCCTACGGTGCCTTGGCCATGTTGGCGGGAAAGGCGCTGATTGTGTCCAAGCTGGCCCTGGTCCTGGCCTCGATCATCGGTATCAAGAAGCTGCTGAGTGGAGGCGGCGGCGGAAAGGAGTCCTCCCACGAGGTGGTCGTCTCCTCGGGAGGCCATTCCGGCTGGGGTCGCGAGCTGGACACTGCCTACAGCGGATGGAAGCCGGCGGCCAAGGAGTCGACGGGCAGCGCCAAGAGCCTGTGAGCTTGCATTTGCATTTGGGAAGAGGAGCAGCTCGAGATTGGAGATTCTCGGGCGATTATCGTGGAGAGTGAACCAAAGAATCAAACGCCGCACGAACTGTCTGACTAATGTCTAGTTTAATTTGCCTAATCGATCCTTAATTTAACGAACTAAATGTGTGTGTTAGGTTTAAGTAAGCCCTAATTAAATATAGTAAATTTTGATACCCGAAATTCGCATAAAGATTAATTATTTATGGTGTCGTGGCCGCTCCCCGCACATGAATTTATGATGAAAATTAAAGTTTCATGGAAACGGGCTTACGTGCGTGCAAATGGCACGCTTTCTACCAAAATCCATTTCAGATATATATATTAGTTTCCACCTGCTGCGGTAAAAATTAATTTCTTAATGAATTTTATATGTTAAAATACGCTCAAAAGAATTTGTACATTCTTTTCAACGAATCTAGTATACCCTTTTACTCTACGAGTAACGGGTATAAACATTTTACTAAGTAGATATTAAAAACCATTGCTTTAATGCTGTATAGATTGCTTAATATCGATTTTTTTAGTGTTTTAATATTTGGGTACAGCACACTATTCATCGACAAAAAGAATTTTCTAGCTTTCATTTTCATTTAAATAATTTCCCTATAAATTCCACAATGCAGAGATTGACGTCAGCTGCAGTTTTCTGTTGGCCTGAATTGGCTGAGTGCAATATTCATAGATAAAATATTGCTCGGTACTTGGGCCTCTGATGTTTTCCCTCTCTGACCATTGTTGTGGCTGCCTTCTTTGGTATGCGACAATTTCACTTTAGAGTCACTACACGAATTATTAATGAGCTGCTGCTCCTCAGTGTAGAACATTGAACCTGGCCAACGACGTTCCCATTCCCCCTCGCCCCTTTATTCGGTTTGTTAGTTGTGGGTGCCCTTTGCAGTCGCAACACTGACGTCAGAGGGGACTTTCATTAATTGAAAATTACCCAAGCGCACCACGGCAGAGGCGTGTAAACAGCGCCGGCCTGCAAACTGAAGCCGGAGCTGAGCTGGGCTGAACCGAGCTGCCTTAACCCGGAATTCCATTCCAGCCAAGCGGAATGAAAGTGAAACTTTGAAGAGGTGTCAATTTTGAAGATGCCACTGAAAAGGGTTGGGGCTGCTAAGCGGGTGGTGCCGAAATTGGGGATTGTTTGCCTTGAGTGTGCGATGCTTTAAGGCGCTTTTATCTCTAGAGCGAATATTTCGCATGCCTATTTGGGTCAGCCAGTGAAATGGCCAACTACGAGCAAAGGGGCCAATTGAAGATAGCCTGCGAATTTATTAAGCACACTCAATTGAAAAGACTGGGCTTATGGGAAATATTCGGCGCGGAAAACCTGACTAGCTAGCTGTACAGCCATAAAACAGAGATTCCTTTTCCCTTTTAAAATTAAAAAAAATATATTTTTATATAAAAGCATAACATACATGTAGATATTGTTCCAATATTGCATCACTCAATGTTTAAAGTGCCGCAGTTGCATTCGTAGAAAATTATAGCAATTAAATTACTTTTTCACTTTCGTTGCGCACGCACAATGCTAATATATTTCTTGAATATATATTTCGCTTGCATCATATTGACTGTATAATACTCTAACTGGGATTAAAAAAGGTTAAACGCTAAAATATTTTGTTAATCTTTAAATATATCAAACATTTTGACAATTAATGAAATAATTAAAGTTGCCACACAGAGACTAAACGATTTTTAAATGTCTGACTAAAAAGCTGCACATACGTATCAAGTATTTTCTGTGTAATAAAGTAAGAAATAAATTAATAAATGGCCTAAAAAATATAAATATGTACATATATTGTACGTTTTTTTCTTATAGATATATCTTGTAACAATATTTCTTTAGAATCATATCTAGGGACGGTGTAAATTTGAAAAGGTTCATTGAAGAAAGGGCATTAGATGAAAGACATCACAACGTGACAGTGGCAGGTATATGTTCACGTGCACAGCATTTACATATTCCATCAACGGATTTTGGGCTCATTTTGCCGCTTTGGATAATCGTCTGCGAAATGTCGAGTGGCTTTGCATCTAGATGTGAGCTGTGAGCTGTGTACTTTGTATCTGTGAAGTTGTTTTCGGCAGCATGCAAGTCTGTGGAGTAGCTTTCTTTCGTGGCACTTGCTCCGTCTAATGCGTGAATTACCAGCTAACGATGAGCGATGGACGATAGAGTGATGGGGCGGGAGGCAAACGTGTGGCAATTTTTGAGTGCTGCAAATTAAAGCGACATAATGCCAATGAAACTCTCTGTGCGACAGTCGCTGTGCATCCGTCGACGACGATCGGATTGGCATACAAAACTGCAGATACATTATGCGAAATGCCCGCTCGAGGCACAAACACATAAATAAATTAAAGTGAAATTTCCTCGACCGTGCCGCCGCAGCGCCAGCAAACTAGTTAATTTTCTATTTTACTCCAATTCGAGTTGCTGTTGCTTTCGACCATCGCCGGCCATCTTAAATGGCGCTCTTCATTAACCACCCACCGCCCCCCACCCCCGCTTGTAAATCTGGTAGTATGCATGTGTGTGCACAGACTGTGTGTGGGCAACTGCAATTTGAAATGAAACCGCTGCTGCCGGCACTTTCTGCTGCACTCAAGATTTACACAGTGCTGAAAGTGTGTCATCATCAGGTGCCTCAAATAATCTTTACCACTTTACAGCTCGCTACATTTTAGCTAGCTCTGCAAAGTAATCAAATAGTTTACAACTAAATGCGGTAATTTAAACTAATAAATTTGCAAAGGAGTTGAAAAATTGGGAAAACAAAGGCCAACGACTAGTTGGTATAAAAGTTGAGCTTATCCTTACTTTTTGCAGTTTATCTCGCATTATTTTAAAGGTGTTTCAAAGTATTGTGTGTCAAAACATAAATTCAAGTTGTCTTTGTATTGGAAAACTCTGTTTATTTTATTCCTTCAGCTAAGCTGATGTCAGTATGTATGGCTTAATAAAATTGAATTTAAGTTGCCAGTTATTTTCTGCCTTTAGTGCTGTAAAAACCAAAATCCCTCCATTGTATTGTAAAGCTTACTGAGCTAATACAGGTAATGTGTAGTTGCAGCCTTGTATACATAACTTAAACCTTAAACCATTAAGAATTAAGGTTCTCACATTGCCAAGTGTTTACGATAGTTCTATCTCTTTAATTTACAATTTACAAGAAAAAGAGCTGGCCGATCTATCTATTGGGCCCCTGAACAGTTGGCCCTCTCCTTGTGGCAGGCAAACATCTAACTGCCGCCGAAGTGTGTTGACAAACAACAACTGCCAATCCGACGAGCTCTGCCGGCGTAAACGGCGACTGCGGCCACTGCGGCGCACCTGTCCAGATGTCGCTGCCGCGCCTTGGATGGCCACCAAGATTCCGAGTGCGACTCCGAGTGCGACTTCGGCTGCAACCTGGCCAGGTTCGTGGTCGGGTTGTTTATTTAAATTCTAAGCTCGGCTACTGTGTGCGAGGAGCCAAGCGGGGATGGTTGGAGGGGGGCGGGAGCACTTGCGGAGCGCTAGAGCGTCAACGTTGTCGTTGTCGTCGCTGCTGGCCAACGCTGCCGCCGCTCTGCTGGCCGGGAATAAAACTCGATCCGCGTGCGTCTTCTAGCCACAGTTTACCGGTTGCCTTCTGACCGACAGATCGAACACGCCAATCGAGCGCAGTGCACTTAATCAAGTGAACACCACTTTCCAGGAAGTGGCAGGATATCAAATCAGCAAGGCAGTGTCCAGTGTTTGTGCTAATCATCATTCAAAAAATAAATACGAAAAAAGGAAATACCCAACCCGAGCCATGTTCAAGTTTGTGTGCCTTTTTGCGCTGATTGCCTCCACGGCGGCAGCTACCTCGGAAGCGGACAGCCTGCTGACCAGCGCCTTGAAGATGGTCAAGGATTGTGGCGAGCGGTCCATGGTCTTGTGCATGAAGGTAAAGCATTCGGTGGCCAGTAAACAGTAACCCAAGAGAAACCTATCCTAATTCCTGATCAACCCAAAAGGAGCGTGCCCTGCACTACTTCGATGCCGAGAACGGAGATGTGCGGCTCACCGAGGGCATTGCCCTGGTGAAGACCGATGAGATCCCGGTTGGACGGTCTCTCAACGAGATGCAACTGCCCGAGGAGGTGGAAGCCCGGGAGGCCGAGGTGGACTCACTGCTGGTGGAGCGCGTTGCCCGCTTCTTTGGCACCCACACGCTGCAGTTCAAGGTGCCCAAAGACTCCATCCAGGACATGCAGCGCGCCCTCGAGGAATGTGAGTATTTCAGCTAGTGTCCCACGTCAAATCCCACATAAATTACAGTTCTGGTTGGCCAAGACATTGCCTATTTGGGTTAGTAATGCAAGCGACCAGTTCGGGCAGATGGCTCTGGCGCAAATCCTGTTTTCACTGTTAAGTCGCCGCCATATCGAGGTCATCCTGTGATGTAGCCATATGCCATATGCCATATGCCATACGCCATATAGCGGTGCATTGACAGCTGGTTATCCAGATAGTTAGCTATTAATTACACTTTAGTCAGCCAGTTAGCGCAAGGCTTACTTTCTTTTTGTGCGCAGAGGCTGCAATTTCCGATTTCCAATTTCCAATTTCTAAGCGCCGCCACATAGAAAGCGGTCGATCCTGTTCGCTGGCTAATTATCTGTGCTCCAGTTGCTAATGAGCGGTCAGCTCCGCTCCAGGGAAAGTAATGCAAATCATATCTGAAACTACTATATATCGCTCAATCTCTTCAGCTCGCGGCAAGAAGAAGGAGAAGAAGAAGTACCTGATGCCCCTGCTGATGCTCTTCAAGCTGAAGATGGCCGCCCTGCTGCCACTGGCCATTGGCTTCCTGGCCCTGATCTCCTTCAAGGCCCTGGTCATCGGCAAGATCGCCCTGCTGCTGTCCGGAATCATCGGTCTGAAGAAGCTGCTCGAATCGAAGAAGGAGAACTACGAGGTGGTGGCGCATCCGCACTACGAGCACGAGCACAGCTACGGCCGCTCGCTGCCGGCTGATGACTCCCAGGCCCAGCAGCTGGCCTACGCGGCGTATAAGCAATAAGCTGATGCCAAATATTTTGAATGCTGAGGCAACCGTAATCAGTGCAATACTCGGAGGGCCGTCTAATTTATCTATTTATTTAATTTATTTGTATAGCATAGTTGAGCATGCCAAGCTTACACACTTAAGGCGCCATCAAGAGAAATAGAAGGAAAAAGCTAAATCCCGAACCAGAACCCACACAAATAGGTCTAAGGAATCAGCAGCAGGGGGCTGCCGCCAGAGGGGAGCATCTGGCATTGTTCAATCTAATCTTAAAAATGACTGCCACTCTTGTATTAATACTCAGAGCTTTATTGTTTAAAACTCTACGCTTACACACTCAACTCAACTGAACTCTTAACTAAACTATTAAACTAAACTGCCTAACTCTGAACTGCCACTAGGCGCAGAAAACGCCCCACTGGTCAAGCCCCTCAACACAAACAAATCAATAAAAGCAATGCCGCATTTATCTCGAATATGTGTATAGCTGTGTTTCAATCGAATCGAATATCGCTCATACGCAGTACGAAGTGCTTTCACTCTTTCACTCGTTCACCGGCTAAGGCGAACTGGGCCAGCTATATCAATTGCATGGCATGGGCGACACACAAAATCACGGAGCAAGATCGTCGGATTTCACTTGGGCCAGCCACTTGGATCAGCCAGGCGTAAAGCCTCATCCTCGGTCTCGGTCAGTCATTTATAAACATATATGTATATCCAATGTCGCTCCAGAAACTGGCTCACATCTTACATCTCGGCATCTCGGCATCTCGGGAAAATCTAATGAAAGTTGCGACCTGCTTTTTGTTTTTTTTTTTTTTTTGCTTCGCATTCGCAGTGCAACACGTACGCCCCAAACAAATTGGGTGTGTGGATGGGAGCGTGGATTCCAGTTCCAACTGGGAGCACGCCCCACAGCTGCAATTTATGGCCGTTACCAGGCATCGCCATTCGGCATATAAATGCCCAAAGCCGACAAAACTCAAAACTCAAAGCTCAAAATGGCCAAAAGGCTTGCCCCGGCGCATTGTATGGCGCTTTTTTTTGTTTTTTTGCTAACTATTTGTAAACAACTGCAGGCAGCTGGCAGTGAATTTCAAGTATTGGCGGTGAAAGTGTTTATTAATACAATTTCTTTTTTGTCCCTGCGCTTCGCAATTGGAAATTTATTAGCTGTCGGCCATTGCCCGCCTGCTTTGCAATAAAAGAAAACAAACTTTTATAAAATAACCAAAGTTGTCGGCGACAACGGCGGAGGTCAAAAATTCTTGAAAATTATCTAGTTGGTGCAAATAACTTGGAAGAAGTCAAAATTTCGCGAAACTTTATCTGCTCGATGTCTACTCAGTTGTCTCAGGGGAAGTAGCATCTTCTTGAGTTCGCCAAAGGTCTTGGGGTGTTGAGTTGTCAGGGAATTTCTTATTCAAATCTCTACCACAGCATAGACCGCGAAAGTGCTCACCTGTTTTTGCTGCTTTTACAGTCAAGGCTCTGGACGTGCTGGCATCACTAATCCGAAGTCTTAACTCTTACCGACTTCGCCTAAAAGTTTGCTACTTAACTGTCGATCTCAGGAAGATTATTTACAACTTTTCTATGCCGTTCAGCTTTATTGTGAAATTGGTTTATGTATTAATTATAAAAATCATTCATCATTGTTCTTCAAGGAATAATCTTATTATTGACACTTTTCGATATATGCCAACCAGTTATTTAATGTTTGAAAAATAAATTCAAATACTATTAAATGCAATATGGTCAGCCGACTTGAAAGAGGAAAGAAAGAAAATCTATTAACTTTATTATAATAACATAAAACAACAAAACGTCCAAACCTATTTAGATTTTCCCATTGTATATAACAATGTTTTCTTAATGGACTTGTGGCAATTTTCAAGTTTTTCTCCGTAAACGAGGGACAATTTTTGGTAATTCTCTAAGCGTCTCCGTTTATTTAATAGACTTGCATTAGCAATGGTAATTGTAGATTTTCCGCGTTGTCCAAACGGTGGCGCCTCCGAGTATTTCATAATTCCTGTGGAAATACAATAACCGCTTACATAATGGCCGAGATGTGCGAAAAATTGGCCACAAGTCGACGCTGCTTTGGGTCGTGTGCACTGACCATGACCATGCCGGCTTAAATAAGAAGCGGCCCAAGACGAAGACCCACTGTTTGGCGTTGATGTACAACAATTTCCGTTATTGGGCCATGTGCAAAATAACAGCGCGTTAACTGAATGGGAGCAGATTTGGCCAAAAGACCAGTTGATTATTGTATAACAAGATGTGGCGGATATAAAACCCAAGGGTCAGTTGACCAGCGGGCTCAGTTGAGATCAAAACACTCGACCATTATGTCGCCACTGGATATCGTTTTGCTTCTGTTTAGTTTCCACCAAGTGCTTGGCAGTGACTTTTCCGCCATGAGCTCGGAGTTCAAGCAATGTGTTCGTGCATCCCAAAAACCTAAGATTAGTGAATGTCTGGGAAAATCGGCTCTGAACTTCATCCAGAGATTGGATGAGACCGATAACGTAAAGTTCGTGGAGGATTTTGTGACTGTGAAAAGTGAAACAGCTGCAGTCAGATCTCTGTCAAATGTGCTCGACACGGATCCAGTGGACTTTCGTGGTATCCTGGAGAATGCCGGCGCAGTGATGGGTCAACGAAGTATGGAGTGGCATATGGATGGCCTTTATCCCGGACTTATGTTCAAAATTGGTCCCACAGCGGATGCGAATAGTGTGGCCGAGTTCGTCCTCGATGGAGCGACGCAGGGAGAGCGACAATTTGGATTCGAGGATCCCTCAACTGGTAAGATTTCACTGAATGGGAACAAATTTAAGAGAAATAGATATGGGATTACTTTTTTATTAGGACACTGTATGCTTAATTTTTAAAACTAAATGACAGGATGTGTATCAGCTATAGCTGCAGTGTAGCTTTTTTTTTGTAGCCTAAAAGCAAGATGTATATCTATTTATTACTTGTAATCATATGTAACCAAATTTGAAAATTTGACTGAAATAGTATGTACTTCATAAAGTGTTCAGAACATTCATTCAAGTATTAGCACTATTATTTATGTTGTTTTAATAGAAGCACGTATGCAAGCCAAAAACATTAGACATTATTAAGATCATTAAAATCTGGTCAATATTGAAATTTTCTTTAACAAATATTTATAATTGTATTTTCAGGACGCGTCTTGGCCAAGCAGTATTTGCTTCCCTTTCTCCTGGGCTTAAAATTCAATCTGGTCGCTCTAGTACCATTGATATTTGCTGGCATATGTCTGCTCCTTAAGAAGTCATTATTTCTGGTAAAGCTGGCAATATATGTGAGCAGCTTCCTGGGACTGGGTGGAATCGTGGGTGGACTGGGAGGTTTAGGTGGATTTGGAGGCGCCAGCTTTAGCGGTGCGAACTTTGGTTTCGGCGGTTTTAACGGCCACCGACCCATCGGTCACTTTCCCGGAAAAACTACAGTATTTGGCCAAGGCCAAGATGAGTTCCACCACCAGTACGATGTGCACGAATCATCACCATATCGTCGCAGTGAGCGAAAAGTAAGATTCGAGCAGCCTCGAATGGCAGAAACACCTGGCCAAGCACCTCTAGTCAACCCCAAGCCAGCCACTCAAGACCGCTTTTATGACTTTGAAAACCAACGCAGGCCAAGTAACAAACTATTGGCAGCCAGTGTGGAGCAGGAAGGCGAACTCCTGTTGAGAAACTTCCAGGATCCCCACCGAATGGAGGGCTGGCAGGCGGTGGACGTGAGATCGCTATAGGGCAAGAAGTTTACACTGAACGAAATGTACAATTTTTGTATTCGAAAGTCAAAGGGCGATGTGTAGGGTATTTAAAATCCTTCTTTCTGTGTACATAAAATATGATTATCCTTAAGAAACTATCCTCACAGATGAGCTAACTTAATTTTATAATATATATTTAATATGGACTATTAATTAACTCAATATTTTTAAATAAATATTCGCGTAGAAGAATAAATAAAAATTATTATTATTATTAAAAACTATTTCATTTTTAAACGCTTGGTTACCCACTAAAAATTATGACTAGCTTGACGAGTATGATAACGATACGATGCAAATTTATGTTGTATGTATTTAGAAAACATGGGACTTGATGTTAAAGTGGGCGTGGCAAAATGATTTTTGGCACATCGATAGAAAATGTACAAAACGAACAAAAATGTAAAAAAACATCAACACATTTTTCAAAAGTGTGGGCGTGATTTGGGCGGTTTGTAGGCGTTAGGGTGGGCGTGGCAGCTTTATTACCTGACGGGATTTGTTTTGGAAGCAGACAACATTTATGTCCATGGGTTTACGATTCGTACCACTGTACAAAGACACGCAATTAAAACATGTAAGCGAGAACTTTGAATTTTGTGTGGGAGAGCGCTCATAAGAGAGTAAACATAAAAAATAAAAAAAATAAAAAATTAAAGGTTTACAAATTTTGTTTGAAATAGTGCACAAATTAAGGGCATTCACTCACGAGCGAATAGAGTTTAAATAAATAATAAGCTTAAATATTTGTTGACCAATTGATTAAAATCGCTTTTGGCAAAAGCTCAGAAAAAACCGCGACCGTTCGCTTTGAAGTCCGAAAGATTTTTTAGATGAATAAGATATTTTAATGATCATTTAGATATATGTACATAAATATTTCCTAGTGCAACTAAACTGTAATTAGCACAATGTAATGAGAGCTTTCCAAAAACGAAAGGTAACTTAACAAAAATTCGAGTTTCAGTTTTCGTTATATCAAGGTTCAGCGAGCAAACCTCCGAAAGCATTTCTATTTGATTTCTATCAAGAGAGCATTTTCGTGCTTTGACAAGCCCTTTAATTGCTACCCCCAAAAATGATCGAGGCAGTATAAGTAACAGTGCAGAGCAATTGTCTGGGTTATTTGTGGTCCAAGAAGCGCTCAAAGAGGTTTCATTAGTTTCATAGTATATAAATATGTGGCGCGTCTGTTTATTGCAGTGCATTATGCTTGCTAGTTCAGTTCTGTCATTAAGTCACAAAGGAAATGAAACTTCAGCTGAAACGTCCACTTCCTCATGGAATCCTAGAAGTCTAGGCCGAATTATAGCCCACTGCATGGGTGGCTTGGATTCTTGGCAGTGTCTGGAATCCGAGAGCGAGCGATTGTTGGATGGTGCCTCCAAGGATAACACTACCTGGCAGATCACCGATTACCTAAGCATCGAGCCACAGGCTGGGTTCAGCAAGTCGGAGACGAGGCGTATGGATATTGGTTTACCCGGGAAACTATTGGAGCTGGTCCAGGGAAGAGTCCTACGTCTTCAGCTGCCTCGGCAGTTGACCATTTCCAATGCCATCGATGACTTTGGCAGCGAGCTGGGTCTCGATCAAGGTACTTATGCGAGCGTAGATGATAAAGTCGATAAGTTAATAGGAGGATTTGGTAGTTTCCAAGTGCATGCAACATCCTACGATAAAGATAAGCAAAAGAAAAAGAAAAAATCTAAGAAAAAGTCTAAGAAAAAGAAAAAGTCTAAGAAAAAGAAAAAGTCTAAGAAGAAAAAGCCCAAGAAAAAGAAAAAAAAGAATAAAAAAGACAAGTATAAAAAGAAAAATAAAAAATGCTCCAAAAAAACAGGTCGCAAAAAGAAGGACAAAGACAAGAACATGGCGATGATGGGCGGCATGATCATGATGGCCACTCTGGCCCAAATGTTCCTAGGCAAGGTCATCCTCATCGCCGGCTCGGCCTTCATAATGGCCAAGATCGCCTTGGTCATTTCGCTGCTGGTGAGTTGAATCTGCCCCTGGAACAGTTCTGTCCAAATTGTTGGCGCTACGCTTCTCTCCGCAGGGCAGTCTAAAAAAGGGTTCGACTGGACACAGTGGTAGTGGAGGAGGAGGAGGTGCCACAGAGCATGTTGTGGTCCACTCCAGCCACGAGAGCGGTTGGCACCGCAGCATGCCCACCCACGACACATACTCGCAGTTGGAGCAGGTGGAGGAACCACCGCTGGACAGCCATATGGAGTACTACCAGGCCTACCAGATGGAGCCACTGAAGCGTCGCCTGCATCAGGCGACGATTTACCCAGAGCACCCACGTCCAGAGGCCACAACATCGACTCGGGGCTTCATTTAGATGTAAAGCTCAAACTCCATACATCAAATTATCAAAACGCTTACAGGTTAGAAAATCCAAAATAATTTTAGAAGAAAATAAAAACCAACGAAATTAAATTTCATTTCTTTTTAATGCTCGCTCTTTGATAACATAATAACTACGATAACTAAACTTAAACTGGAGGGCTGTCGAGTGTAAATACAAATTCATATAGATTGGACTAAGTGGGGCTGTTTGGAATCATTAGATCTTTGGTAGTAGAGCTGCTGACCCCGGAAAGAACTCCGTGGCCCGCTTATCGGGATCCCTTGGCGGCGGGCGAAGCGGATGCGGCCACGTGGGGCATCCAGGCCTGGTAAGCCTTGTCCTGCATCATCATCTCGTCGTCGATGCTGCGGTGGTAGGATCCTCCGTCATGGCCACCAGTATCGTACTCACCCTGGTGACTGGACGAGTATGTGTGGCTCTGTTGCACCTGCGGATGCTTGACGATCTCGTAGGTGGTCTTCTCGCCGCCGTCGTGACCCACCAGTTTTTTCAGCCCGATTATAGCACTGATGATCAGCGCTATCTTGCCCACAATCAACGCCTTTCCCGCTACAATGGCGATCGAGTGGTATGCCATCTTCAGTATTGCGGTCTTAAGCAGAACGGCGGCAATGAAGGGTCCCAGATACTTTTTGTCATCCTTCTTTTTGCGACCCTCACTCTCGCTGGATGGCAGAAAGTAGCCGATCAGGTGCTGCAGCCAATCCTGGCCATTCCGCTCGCCAAACCGCAGCAACCGTGGTAGATTCACCTGCAGCTGATGACTGTGGACAAAGCTGAGAAACCGCTCCAGCAGCAGTGCGTCCAGACTCTTTCCCGACATGTGCTCGAGATCGCGATTGCTGAGCTGGCTCTCGAGCAGGCTGGAGCGCCCACTCCGCGTGTCCTGGTTAAAGGACTCACGCCGCACCAAACTAACACCATCCACGATCCCCAGTTGCGGAACCTTCAGAGCCCGACCCAGGAGACGAACTCCCTGCACCTTGCAGCACCAGAAAATGTCCTCGCTATCCGAACACTGTCCATAGATATGACGCACTGTTCGCAGCAGTCCGCTCTCAGTGGAGTTCTGACTAAAGTTCGGCGGGGTTTCCATGGCCCAGGCCTGAAAGGCCGCCAGCAGCAGGGCGATAAGCAGACCCAGACGCGATTCCATCCTGTGCGTATATCCAATCCTTGTGATCTCACTCTCGTAGTTCCCTCTATGCCGTTTGCTGCAGCTGCTGGGATATCTCTAGGCCAACTGATCTTGTGCGCCAGTTTGTCCGCCAAATTTATACACTTTACCTTGCCACAATTAGCCAGGGAGCGTTGCAGTCGGGTTTCTTTTGCTGCCAACACTGAAAGAAGTGGGAACTTAATAAAAATATTCAAATAATTTAAATAAACTGGCATACAGGCCGTCAAAATGATCGTTATCGAAAATGTTCTAATTTCCAATTGAAAAGATCTTTAAATTGAAAGAAATTATTTACATATTATAATTTGTTTGAAATAGGCAATGAATGTTAGTAATAAAAATATTTATTAAAGTGGAGAATTGATTCGAATTTATTTAAAGGATTTTTTTTCTGATAGTCGGAACCATGCCTCTTATTTTTTGCCAGTTTTTAAAACTTTTTCATCACTTCCTGTGGTTTTCTCGCAGTGCAATAATAGCTGTTGGCTATTCAGAGCGTAGTATGCATGATGAGTGCATGCGGCAGCTGGCAACTGCCTGCAAGCTAAAGCACTAAAGCAAAGCTTCGCTGCAGATTTAGTGCAACCGGCAGGCTGGATTCAGGGGGCCAATTTCATTGCTCATTGCCGTAATTAGCAGATCTGGGCAATTATTGCAGTCTTTATATCGGTGGCCCGGCTTAATAAAACTTTACACCAGATCCGACGCCCACTTTCATCGGCACAAGCTGTGAAACCAAAGCTAGAGCTGAGATTCTCTCCAGTCGTGTGCTTTCGATTGCACACGCAAAGATTTGGGTATACATATTTATTAGGCGAGCGCATCGAAACCGAAATGAATGCTGATTGGGTGGAAAATTATAGAATCGCAGACAGATGTGTCGCCAGCAGCAGGAAAATAATGAAAGTGCTGCCGGCTCGGAATTATTCCTGTTCGAGTTGTAATGAACGAATTTGCTGGAAGAAAGCATGAAATTAGAGTGCCGCGAAGGATATATAGATGGCTAAATTGGTTCCGAATCGAATTTGCTTAGTTGCTCATCAAAAGCCTTGATTACCACCTAATAGTTCTGATACCGTAATTTTATAATTTTATATGCATATCAATATTTAATAGATTAAACTTAGGCACAACCTTAATAAGTTCAAAATACAATGAACTACAAATTGATTCGAAATATTAATAATATTTGTACGGATTTAAACAGATAACGAGCCAGGAAATGGTGATACAAATTTAAATTAATTTTTTAATTGGACTTTAAAACAAGAGAGAACGCTATAGTAGAGGATATATATACTTTAAAAGGTCAGAAACGCTTTTTTTTGCCTATTAGATTCTTTTCAATGAATTTAGTATATGCTGCTGCTCAAGAAGTAACTAGTAAATAATTTCTGGTCGAGTAAAAAGTCCTTTGCTCGATTGCCGCCACTGTGCAGTATAATTTTAATCCTTTTTGCTTGAAACTATATGAAATGTTTTCCTAAACCATGTGGAAAGATTAAAAAGTATAGGCGATTTCAAAATTTGCAACACAAGCCAACTGCAGGCTTTAAGTCCAGCTTTATCCGAAGAAAACAAGGTAGCTTTTCTGCCGGCAACAAAGCCAACTTATGGCATACTTTCAGGATGAGGAAGAAAGCTGAAAGTTTAGCCGGGAATTTCGCAAAGTGTAGCAACTGAAACAACAAACGGAGGAACACCTTCGCGGCGCTCATGCATAATTTATGCTCGGTGCTACTTATTTATGAAATATTAATTAAAAAAGCTGCGCTGACGAACATCTAATGATGGGATTTGCAATTTTATCGCTTCGAAACACGTTGCGGATCGTCGGACTCAAAAAGTTTTTTTTATTTTTTAATTTTCCAGCGGGAAAGTGCATAGCTATGCATAAGTTTCGGCTTGTTCTACATAGCCAGCCGGAGGACAAACACTGCATTCTGCGAATGTGTATGAAAATATGGAAAACACTTGCCGCTGCATAATCCGTCGGCGATAATTTATGATGATACACATTTGCTTCACACGCAATCCGACTTTCGACGGACTATCCACTGCTAATAAGCCGAAAACTCCAGCAGCCCACAATTTGCAGTAATTGGCGTTTTGTGTTAACAGCGAGCAAACAACCGAACGCTTAGTGATCGAAGCCAATTGCTTGCGTACACCGAAAGAAAATACTTCTTAAATCAAGCGCTAAGTAAAGCAGTGCACAAATTAAAACGTTTAGGATTGGATGATATATAAAATTATTCGTACATGCTCATTTAAGGTACAGCCAATTAATATCATTATTGTCATCACCGTTATCATAAGCTTGAAGAAATATTATCTCTTAAAGTTCTTTGGTATATCTAAATTCTAAAAGGTGGTTAGAACAATGTTTTATTCAGCTTTATTTTATGGTTGTTGTTAAGTAAAAACTTCAAATGTTCTAATTTTTTAATTTGTATTTTTATTTAATTTTTAATAAGACTTGCCAATTTGTATTTTATTTTTGAAAGGTACTATTTTTCCCTCTGTTCGGAGACGAACAGCTACAGCAACAAACTTGGCCAAGATCTTCACGATGCTTTTCCCCAGTCCCGAGCGATTTATTTGGCCTTTGTCTCTGCGTTCGATTTAAACTGAATAAGGCAGAATACACAATTCTGTAGCCATTTGGCTGGGAACCTTTTCCCCACCAAACAATTGCATAAAAGAAAAGCTGTGGTTTTCCGCCGCTGGATTTTCACTTTCACTCTGTGCTGACTTCGAAGCTCGCCCCCGCCAAGAAAACTAACCAAGCCGAAGATGTGGGCACAGGTTGGGCAGCGGCAACTTGCAGGTCGCAACTCGCAACTTGCAACTCCGGCTTCCTCTCCTCAATCAAATTAAGTGCCGCGGGCCAATTACGTTTCACTCTGACCTCCAACAACTGATGAACTGCACCGCAGTTGCCACAGCGTGGAAAGCCGGACCGTGACTATCGGATCCGATCGGACCAACTGACTGCCTGCTGTCTTGATGAATTTATTATCCGCTTGTCCAGAGCTCTTTCCTCAAATTGTACCTCTGTTTGTTTGTTTGTTTTGGCCCTATACAAGACCATTTCACTTGCCCTCATCCCGCGGCAGAACTCGAAGTCAATTCAATTTTGTGTCTAATAATTCGCTGGCACGTCTTCTACTAGGCGGGAAAAAAAAATTCTGTGGCGAATTTCAATTTCATTCGCCCTGCGGCCCGCAACAAGGAACTCCCTTGAAAATGCCGCTTTTCATTTGTTTGCCAGCGAAATTATTCACAAAAACGCGGCGTCTAGGCCTGTCGTCGCTTTCAGGCACAGGAAAAAAAGGTGTCCAACTTGGATCTATTATAAAGAGATGTTTATCCGTTAAAACTAGACAATTATTTGTAGTTTGCTATATTCGGTTCCCAAGTTGACACCGTAAATTGTTTAATGAGAAAAAGTGGTAAAGCACAGTTGTTGACAGTCAAATATTAAGAGTTTTAATTTTCCAGAGCAAGTCTCTTAAGTTCATCAATATTTTAAGTCAATCATAATTTTTCCTTTGTGCACTTTCGAAATTGTCAGTCTAAAAATAGCATGTCACCTATCAATCTAATTTTTCCGCATATTTGTGCTCTGATGTATTCTTTGCGTAACTCAATATCCTGTTTAACACCGTCTTGTAACATTTTTACTCCATTTCAGCAATGTTCTTAGGGATCTGAAAAAGTAACAAGCATTGCTGCAGGCTTAATTACATATTGTTTCTGTGTTTTCCAGCAGTGTTTCGGAAATTTGGCAGTGCATATTTGCGGTGAAATTCAAGGCCCAAAGAAGGAAAAGTGGCAAAGCAGAGTTCACAGTGATGTTAAATGCCAAAGAAGAAGGCTAGGCATCGTGGCATTGACGATTGCGGCAGGAAAAGTCGAAATATGCTCATCAATCAAGCTGGCATTCAACAGGCCACAATAACCACTCTGACGTAGCCGATGAAGAAAGTGCTGTGCGAGTCAAGTGATTTTACAGACATCCCCAAAAGCAGCCACATCGCATTAAGCACTTGCGCATTTCGCAATTTCGTTTAGTTTGGCCACATTTTAGGTGAATTTAATGCTTCGGCAGTGTCGTTGTCATTGCCAATGCCGTCGACAAAAACCGGGCCACGGGCGATGACTTTGAGCCATGACAGTCGGTTGGCCAAAACAAAATTTCATTTCATTGTGCGCATTATTATAATTTCTAGCCTCAGACAAACGGCGCCCGAAGCGTATACTTAATCCTGGATGCAAATCTCACTTGAGGAATTTGCGCAAATAAATCACAATTTGAATACTGTTTTAGGGTGGGTCAAAAGGGATGTCCGAATTCGTTTTTTTCCATTTTTTTCATTGCGGTCCCCCCAACAAATGACCAGGCTTAACCCCTTGCCAGGCGTACCTTTTTGCCACAAAAACGCCTTTTGACTCCGGTTCAACGGCCTGCATGGCCATCATGGCCATCATGGCCATGGATGATGATAAATTGAGCGGCAGGCGAACGTGACAACGGCCGAAAAAGTGAAAGCTTCGGAAGCTGGGACGGTGAAAATACTGGCCAAGGAATGAATAGTTGCTTTTCCAGCAACCTTTACCTCCGCTCCAGAGTTCACTGCACAGTTTGGTGCATGTAAGCATGTCGAGTGAGATCGAGATATGTATATATTTAAAGCCCACCGCTTGTATCTGAGACTTGCAGCTTGGGAAGGCTGTATTTTATTATACCCTTTTCGATTAGACGAAACTTTCACGGTTCAGCGGCTTAGGGCCCACTCGAACTTGACTCCTTAATTGTCAGCAGTCGGTCGCTGCGATTTGATGGCTTCAATTAAAGCCGGCTCATTGGGGTCGGGAGCTCGACCATTACGCACTTTCGCATTGTAATTGGCGACACCTGAGAATTTAATTGCCATCGCATCGCATCACACATGAGTGTCCAGTGGCGAGATTCCCTGGTCATCGGTCAGCGGTCAGCGGCTGCGGCTCCGGATGGCGGACTATAGTGTGGTTGAGGTCTTATTGTACGGTAAGCCTCGCACTCACCAATTGACTGGGGTGAGAGGTGGCAAAGAAAGCGAAAAGCAACGCATAATAAATACTAACGGTAGAAGTAATGAAAAAATACTTATCCACGATCCACTGAACTCCACTCACTGCAAATCTGTATTTAAAGCTGTCTAAGCGAGTGTATTCGTGCATGCAGTTGAATCTCGTAATTATACTGGCAATCGATGAGACCGAAAAAGGAATAATATCCCTTTTACAAGCCAGAATTATTTTGAATTTGAATTTTATTTTTGAGCAAGCTTATCCTCAACTAAAATTAAATGTGTTATATATTTTGGAATCGATATTAGTTTGTGTGCTTATGATACTGATCCTTTACCTTAATAATACCTCTAATACCTGCTGTTCCCCAACCCACCTTTCCCAACTCACGGCACATATGAAAACACACTAACGAAAGTGGGATAAATGCCGTCTTCTCGCATTAACTGGCTATCTGACCACGTGACACTTGGCATGGAAGACTGTGAAAAATGTTGGTGATTTTTTGTGTTAAAGTTAAGTCCCCGGGCGGGCATAACGCTTAAGTAAAATGTTCGCAAATTAAATGAAAATCAGCGGAGGCAAAAAAATTGGCTCGTGACTGTCGTGCCGGAGCGGATGTCCAAATGGCTGGCCAACTGGACAGGTGATGCTGTTGAAAGCCGGTGGCTTATCGCACCCGTCGTCGCTGATCCCATATAAAAGTTAATTAGCGTGAGATTTGTGCTAGCGTTAGGCGGTTAACTTTGATTAAAGTCAATGCGGCGTCAAAACATGCTATAAAAACCAAAATCAACACAAACATCGCCAACATGGCTAACAAGCAAACACAAAAAGCACACGCACACCTAAGCGCAGTAAACATTTTCTTTTCGCTTTCTTTTGTTGAGAAAATTGCAATTTTTATTGCACAAAACCTGAGAAGGCACACAACCCCCATGGCATGAAATAGAAAGTCCGCATGGGCCAAGTGTAAGTCTGGTTCTAACGAAAACAAAAAAAGCAGCCCAGAAACGAATAAAACCGAAAGTTAAGTAGCCTCCCAGGCTTAACCCGCCAGAGTTTTTCGCACTGCAAGAATTTAGAACGCTCTTTGGGCGGTTTTATCGTTGCGGTAGGTTGTTGGATTTTTATATACTTTCTTCGAGAAATTTCACACGCATTTAAGCCGCAACGACTTCCATGAACCAAAGGCAGCTGGCCTCTTAGATTTCTGCGGTTGTTGTTTATTAAAATGCTATTCTTCTTTCAATTTTGTTGTTGTGGCTGGCTGTCTTTTGCTTTATTTGACTTAGACCCCACCGCAAAGTGGCACAGAAAAGCTGAAAAGCTGTGAAAAATCTGTTGGCCAACTTGGAAAAGTGCAGGGCGTGGCGACGCTGTCAACTCAAAAAGTAGCTACCAGCCAAAGGAAGCAGGCGAAGTTGCTACACTCAGATTTAACTATTTCCCAAGAAAAACAATACAATTTGAGAAAAGCTTTTAATTAAAAAAAAATACTTTGAAAGAAGTTTTGTATTATTTAATGAAAATAATTATTTGTTAATTTAATAAAAATATGTTTTACGCACACAAATCTACTGAAAACAATGCTTTATCATAAAGAAAATTTGCAATTGCTTTACAAACCCAAAAATCATTTATGGTGGTTTAATTGAGGTTAAATAAGCATATTGATCCTGATTATGTCATTATAAAAAAGGGGTAGGTAAAGGTACGTTGATATAGATCATTGAAATATTTTATGATTAAGAAAAAGGTTAACAGAATTTGTTAAGTGCACTTCGGCTGGCCTTGCCCGCGGTAAGTGTTTGGCACGCAGAGGAAGAAGACAATTGGAATTGTTTCACATGCACATGCGCAGCTCCGTTTGATATGGATATACGTGTCTGCCATGGCACATTGTACTGCGAAAAGTGCAGATGCAGTTACTCGTGGGCCATGGACGCGGATGTTTTCGGCTGCAGCTGCAGCTGGAGCACCCGCATAAAAAGATAAAAATCATATGGTGGGAAGCCCCAGGGCTCGCATAATGTCCCCGACTTGATGGACATTTTGACAGGTCGACTTAGCATGGAATACAAACAATGATGCACATTAGTCACATTGCACGGCGAGTGGCAATTGGAAAGGCGAGGAAAGGAATTCGAAACGAAAGTGTCCAACGAACACAACCGAGGGGATCATGAAAACGTGTCGAACAATTTTCAATTTATTTATGCTTAGAGGAAAAGTGATTTGTGTAGTGTTAGGAAGACATTTCTTGACATTGAGAAACGTGATATACAACAGCAATGAGCAAACGTATTCTAAATTCAATCCAAAGAGGAATGGAAACATTTAAAACCCTTGTGATAAACTTTGTGATAGCGGTCTTAATATTGAATGTGCACTTGCTTATTTGGTCTTTTGAAAATATCTTGCGAGCAATTTCAAGAAACCAATTTTAAATTTCTTATGCGGACGACGTAGAACGCCTTAGAATTTCTCACAAAAACCTAAAATTAAACTTTTTATCTTATCTAACAAATCATCTAAATGTATTATTTTTGCTCATATATTATTTCGCCCGTTATATATATTATTGCAAGCATTTAAATGGACACAATTTATATGACAATATAATATGTACAATATTTTCATCAGAATTTAAAGTACTGCCGCATTTTAGGTTCACTGCTTCTCGGGAAAATCCCATCAATTTCCGCTTGCTTTGGGACATTTATAACGGCTGCCCGGCGGCCAGTGAACCCAAACCGCTTTGGTTCTTCATTATTCATCGAATGATACCTGGGCGGAAACAAAGCTGTGTGCAAATAAATACTCATGCGCACCCAAAAGTGCTTAATGCAAATCGATGAACTGCCCCAGCAAAACCCTCAGTACATTTCCACAGACGTGGGCAGTGAAAGTGGCGTGAAAAAGAGGCGGCGCCGACGAAATCCATGTCTTAAGTGAGAGGCCCAGAAAAAAAAGCGGGTAGCTGGGCAGAGATACCAAATGCTGGGCCAGTGGCAAGTTGGCAGCAAGTAGCTGGCTTGGCTATTAGTGGGAAATGTTTGTGGCCGGCGGGCCATTAATTTGGCACTTTATTAGTCGAAAATCGCTTTCCGACCCTCTTGGTCCGACGCAGACTCCTTTTAATGTCCGCCTGCCACATAAACAGATCGCTAAGCGAAAGCCCAAAAAAACAAGAATCCAGAAAATGCATTTTCACTCAAGCTTCTTTTTGTTTTTGGCTAAAAAGTTTCGACTTTATAGCTATAATGCGGCACAGCTTTCCTTTCCCTGCGCCAAACGATGGTATGGCATCATATTCTATCAGATACAGATGCAAAGATAAGAAAATACATTTTTCTTTTAGCATTCAGCATTACATGTTTACCAATTTGCCCTTCTAGTCAATGGCCACGGGCTATTACTTGCCAACCAATCATAAGATGGTCCAACTGAATGGCCCTGAATATCCCATTGACACCCTCGCTGCCATTTGCGTTACATAAAAAATGGCCATAGGCCACCGTTTAGTAGCTGACAATGACTTTCTTTACGGCCAAAACTTGTTCTTGAATGGCGAAAACTGCCAAAAGCCAAATTGAAATTAAAGTGTCAACGGCAACGACAACGGCAGCCAGTTGCAGAAATGGTTAAATGCCAAAAAAGCGGACTCCTACCAAAAACCACTAATGCAACTAATATGTTTGGCCATAAACCACGAAAGCTATGGCTGAAAAAACAAGTCGCAACCCGTTGGAAATGCCTCGCTGCTGGGCACCTTGGTTCATTGAGGAGTACTGCTGCCAATGATCTTGGCGGCACTGGCGATGCCAATCTGTCTATTTTCTATCCAAACTGTAATTTATAATAATGAAATTTTAATATAAGTAATAATGTTATATAGTATATATACTAGTATATATTAAACAAAAACTCAAAGCTGTTAAGTTAGGTAAACTAACATAACACATTACCAGGTCACAAAATAATAAAACACATATAACAAAAGATAAAACGGCACTAAAAGCTTAATTTACTTGTGGATGTGGAAAACTCAAGTACCAGCACTGACGTACTCTTTTTCCCACCGCTGTGGAAAACCGAGTGGGAAAAAGAGCCAGCACGAGCTGGGGGCCCGAAGTCGCCGCAGTCGCCGACGATGAAGCCGAGGAAAATCAAATTGCGATCATCAGGCCGTCGAGCAAGCGCAGAAAGCAAAGAAAGAAAGAAAGGTCTATAAAAGAACAAAGCGCGACAAGGCTCGGCATCAGTTTGATTCGAGCCAGCAGCCAGAGCAAGTTGCTCCCAGTGACTCCAGGTGACAAGGATTTCTGACCGAAGGACTAAACAACCAAAACAAACCCACCCACACCCAACTGTGTGTGTAGCACCTGTCGCACGGTGCCGCGAGTGTTGTCGACGTCGTTAGTCGGGGGAAAAAAAGTGAAAAGTGACTTAGAATGATATTTAAGCAGTGGCCCTGGCAGGCCCTTATCAGCCTGCTCTGCGTGTTGTTCCTCGCCAGCAGTTGTGGGGCGGCCACCGAGCAGCTAAGCAGCCCATCCCAGCCCAGTCCCAGCCCATCCCAAAGCGCCGGGGCACGGACCCTTCTCCGGGTCTACGACGAATGCACCCGCGCCGAGGCCGGATTTGTGCCATGTCTGAAAAAGAAGGCCATATCATTCATCGACCGCCTGGCCCCCATCGATGCCATCAACGTGGCCGATGGCATCAAGCTGGTGCGCCTGGAAACAGCTCCACGTCCTCCGGCTGCGAGCGAGAACGAGCTGGAGTCCTCGTTGCCGCGCTCCGGGAGCGATCGGGATGCCAAGCTCACCAACATGCTGATTGAGCGGCTCAGCTACTTCTTCAACGGGCATTCCCTGCAGGTCAGCTTCCCCAAGCTCACGTCCGATGAGATTGGACGCGGACTAGAGGAAGGTAAGAAAAGTTTCCCTTGACAAAATATTCTCATACAACACATTGATCTTTAATATGAGGATTTTCGTGTAGGAATAGTTAGTGAATACTATTTTATCACTGTGAAGAAATAATCTAATAATAACGTGCTATTAATGCGAGATACGTTCTTTGTAGAAACTGCAGAAGTTCTATCAACATTTTTTGTTTTTTTTACACAAGTATTTTATTTTACCCTACTGGCTTAATAGGCAGTGATTACATTACATTACCGTACAATTAACCAACGACTTCTTGGGTAAACAAATCGATCCACCGCACAGCGCCAATCATCACTTTCTGCGCGCGGTTTAATTGCGGTTACCGCTAATACCCCAGTATTCATAGCGCGTAACAGTGACATAATTTGACTCTGGCTATGACTCTGGCCATATCGCCGTCATTTTCCAGGTGGTTATTAGAGCCGAGAGAGCCGTGATAGTAGTCCAAAGTGTGTGTTTATCTCAGCTGGCAGTGACATTCGCAACTGCATCGTCAGCAACCGCTGGCTGGCCCACTTCCTGGCTTATCATTCTGCATTGTATGTAAACAGGGTGAGTAAGCTGGCCTGGAGGAAGGCGGGTAGGACGGTAGGTCACATTGTACTGGCTCTGGGAAAATGCGCAATTGTTTTTATTTTTATTCGCCTCTTTTATAACGCGCTCACGAGAAAACTCGCAGAGCAACTCGAAACTGACCCAGAAACCCTAACAACGACATCAGCCAGTCGGTGGCGACAACGTCGAATATAAAATGTCATGCCAGAATTTCGTGTTGTCCAAAAACAGCCGAAAAACATGGCATGCAGTGTAGCTTTCTTACCACGAATCTAAGTCACTCTAGTTTTATTTTTCAAGCCTAAATGCATTCCAAAATTGTTAGAAAAAATCTCTAATTTTTGAAGCTAAGAATTATAAAAATTTATATCTATATAAATTTAAATATAAATTCAATACGAGGTATATTAAATTAAAATATTTACTATATCATATTGAAATTAAGGGCATATATGAATCAAAATTCCTGTACATAAATAATACAGATTTAAACTCCAAAATAAAAATTCAAATGCAATTACTTAACGATAATTCTAATATACACTCTCCCCAACTTTAGGACCAAGTATCTAAACCCCTAAAGGGCAGAGTAGGACGCTCTAAAAGCAAAAACTAAGCAATTTCTATATGACATGACCATGTCAAAAGCAATGAAAGTGGCGACCACGTTTCTCCGACGAGGCCACGAGAAACAACTCCTCGACTAGGAGGCCTGTGGCATTGGCATTGGCATTTCCATTTTGAATGCGGGCTGTCGTCAATTACAAATTTGACACAAGCACTTATGCAGTATCCACATCAAGATCGCAATGCAAGCGATTCAAAGAAAAGTGAACTTACTTTCACGCCTCATGAAGTTTTTCTTTTACTTTCAAATCATTGATCAAGATTTTTAATCGATGCGAGGAGCTAGAGTCAAGTTGGCCCACACTTTCTCAATGGCAACCATTTTTGGCTAATACTTGTTTGATCGTTAGAGCTGGTTATGATTTTCCGATCAACGATCTTTTGGGCAGCATTAGTCTCCATTTTTATTTTCATTTCCATTTCCATTTTTATGTCCATTTCCATGTCCATGGACGTGGCCATGTCGAAATGCAATTTTACCAGCCAGCCAGGAAAGTGAAATCTCCCGCAGTGTCCCTAATGAAGGCAGCAAAATGAAAGCCACACACGTTGCTAAAAATCGGAATGCCAGAGCCTCATTCAAAGGCGGCTGAGTTTTCCCTGGGAAAATATTCCCATACAGCCTCTGGTTAATTGAGCTGGCACTTTCACCGTTTTTTCCAAACTTGCAGGGATGCGATCCAACTATCATATAATCTTGGAAGATCTTCAGTGTGATTCGGTTACTCGAATTATTGTTTTGCTTGCATTTTCTATGGGCATTGCTTGAGAAATCTTTAAGAAGAGTGAATAGCTAAAAAATTAAATATTTTTTACCCTAGCTAAATATCTACTTTTATAGTATTGAAGAAAATTATTAAGGCTTTTTGCTTTAATTAAATATATGTAATGTAAATGAAATCCCAAATAAACGCTCTATATCTTTTGCAGGTCGTGGTAAAATGAAGAAGATGATGGGCATGATGATGATGGGCATGGCCATGAAGATGATGGGCATGATTCCGATTGCCATGGGAGCGCTCTACATACTGGCAGGCAAGGCACTGATCATCTCGAAGATCGCCCTGCTCCTGGCGGGCATAATCGGGCTGAAGAAGCTGATGTCCGGCAAGTCGTCAGGCGGCAGTTCCGGCTGGTCCTCCGGAGGCGGCGGCGGAGGCGGCGGTGGTTGGTCATCCGGAGGCGGTGGCGGTGGAGGCGGTGGCTGGGACCGTCGATCCCTGACCGAGGCTCAGGAGCTGGCCTACCGAGCCCACCACCAGGAGCAGGCGGGCCACGCCCAGAGCCACCCGCAGCTGCAGCATCCGCATCCGAAAGTTGCGGTGCCGCAAGTGAGCAAGTCGTAGGGCGGAAATCCAGAGATAGTGAAGAGCAGGAGGAGGAGTGACCCCAAGTGTTAGATAGCTGCATTTATCTTGTGGATAAATCACGGACGGCGGACGGATTGTAATTAGATACACACTCTTTTTGCACTTGCACTGCGGGGCAGAAAAGATGACTTGATGCACTTCCAACGGTTTACCGATGCACTGTGGCACCTATGGGTACATCGTATAAAATGTACCCAGAACGTGCGTTCCCACTGGGCACTGCGGACTTTTTATAATGATTAGTATTTGCTTTAATCGATTTCGTTTTGTTCTATGTATCGCTCTGTCCTGCTTTGTTCTTCCAGCCGCGTTTTACTGTTGCTGAACCCGGCCTCTATATCTTTTTTAACCTGTATCTATGTATCTGTGTATCTGTGTATCTGTAACTCACTGTGCATCAATTCCTATGGCTAACTGCACTTGCAATTTTCAATTACCTGTCGTACTTCCGCTTCTGTAGCCCGTTTCCAAGTCCAACTCACTCCACTGTCGCACTTTGATTAACTCAAGCCTGTCTAGCTGTACGTAGCCACTAAGTATAATAATTTATTTAACTTTATTATTTATTTACCAGCCTTAAGTGTGAATTGCATGTAAGCAGCAAAGTTTTCAAAAAACAGAAAAGAGCAAAAAAAAATGTATACAAATAAAATCACTGATACCAAGCGAAGGTCAGGGTTTCACTTGTGTTGAATGGGCGTGGGCGGTCCAGACTAAAGATACTCGGCCAATATCATAAACTTCCTGTAACCATTTCCCAGAGACTACTTCCGCTTGCCTTGGCCAAATTCCAATAAAACTTTTCCAGCTAGCTTTCATTTATTCCACTTGTAGTGTAGTAGTCCCAGGGTGTTTGTCCCTTATTCGGCAACCTTATAGCCCTCAGTTATTGCTCTGGACCAAACACACAAGGCAACGGATATGTAAGCGAAGAAGTAAGTTGGTCCACTGTTCAACTGTGTAAACATTTTCCAGGCCATGAACACAAGGAGGGACCTTTGTCTGTGCCAGTACCAGAACGAGAATTTCCCCTTGACTTTAATCATATTTGAACGCATCAGAAAATTTCTAGAAGGACCAATAATGAATTTCGCAACTTGAATCATCATCTAGTTAGTGGTGTTCTGCGTCGAGTAATGAATTGTGCTTGCATGTGAAAATCCGTGGGAGTAAATTAAGTTAGTTTAAGCTGTTGGCCAAATCAACATCAATTAAAGATTCAGCTTGTCACAGTATTTTTCTGCACCCGAAAGCTTATTAAAGCGTCCTTCATTGAAATTGCCCAACGGCTGGCAATATTGACAGTCCATTCCGCATTTTACATAACAAAGTTATACAAAAAGGCGATTAAATTACTACACAACTGTCTCACCTCCTATAACGACGCATTTTAAAATGTTTTTTTTACCAGGCAATGAAAAGAGAGAAGCAAACCCAGAATTTAATTTAAATGGATGAGTTCGATATTGAAACCTTATTAGTTTGTTCAAAGAATAAATTGTTACGTTTGTTCTTATAAGCACATAATTAAATTTTTCCTTTGATTTTAAGGTTTGTTTTCTTTATTACTACTAATACTTGTAAGGAAAGAGAATCTCGTTATTTTTTCTAAATCGGCAGTTTTTATATTTTGACAGTATGCTGAAAAATTTTACCAACTGTGCGTACCCTTTAATCTCACCCTGGAAGATAGCAAAAGGTTTTTGCTTTTATTTATACATATATTTTTTCATTCAAATTTAAAAATAAAAATTCCCTGTTTGCAGTTTTGAACTCGGAATATTATAAAATATATTAAATTAGCTGTTGTTAAGGCATATTATCAAATATACATATAGCTAAGACAATAAAACCGGAAATTTGCAATTAATTTATGTCCATAAAATTCATATAATAGCTGCGATTAAAGCTCAGCGTGTGCAGTATAATGGCTTTTTCTGAAGGTAAAATTAGCATGTCATTTAAATTAACACATCGAGCTTAAAAAGTCTGATTAAAAATTAGATTTCGTTCCAAAAACGATTTCAAAGCATACTGCCTTACACACATCATGGTAATTAGGGAATGTGTCTCTTACTAATATAGATCCATCTAAAAAATAGAAATAAGAATTGGTAGGTCTACAAGGTGAGAAGAAACGCTCTTTATTTATTTAAATAAGATTTACTTTTTACTAAGTTCGCCAAGCAGTCTGCCGATCATCTTAAACTAGTTTCGCTCATTTGGAAATAACTGGCAATAAAGAGATTCGGGTTTCTTGGCTATGAAATGTTGGGTGTTTTTTTTTCAGGTACATAAACGAGTTTATATCCGGACTATAGCTAAATGGAGAGTGGTTCATCTGCTCACTTTGTCTTCCACCATCCGGACTGACCACCGTAGCCACCGCCGTAACTACCTCCGTAACTACCTCCGTAGCTGCCGGAGTTCCAGCCACCTCCGGATCCAGAATCGGTTATCACCTTAATTATTTTAACAGTGCTGCCACCTCCGTATCCACCGCCATAGCCACCTCCGTAACCACCTCCATAGCCACCTCCATAGCCACCACCATAGCCGCCAGAGCTCCAGCCGCCTCCACCGTGTCCACCTCCGTATCCGCCACCATAGCCCCCGCCAGCTCCGGAATCGGTGATCACTTTAATGACCTTCACCGTGCTCTCGCCTCCATAGCCACCACCTCCGTAACCGCCTCCGTATCCACCACCGTATCCGCCACCACCACCGCCTCCCTTAAGCAGATTGAGGAGACCCGCGTTGGCGGTTGCCAGAGTGGCTGCCAGAGCCAGAAGACATACAAATACCTGGGGGATATCAGTTCGAGTTTAATCCTTTTAAGAATGATTTTCTCAGACACCACTTACTTTCATTGGGGACTGCGAACGCTCGAGAAGCACAAGTAGAACTAATGCCAAAAGCCAAATTTGCTTTGGATTTAAAGCTGCCTGACTGACCAAACCCCATCAAAGATGGCATAGTGAGCGGCTATATGTCGCACACGCTTCACTTCCCTGCATTAACAAGGTCTTTTGGCTCATTATAGTGACTCTGTCATTAAGCAAACACACTTGTGAAGCGCGCTGATAAAAGCCGGTATGGCCGGGAAGATTCCCGAAAAGAATTAATGAATTCCATTAAAACAGGGCGCAGGAAGAGTTTTGCGTTCAACTTGTTTTATGGCTAAGTTGACCGGGTTGCCTACAAGAATTCCCAATAGAATGCAAGCTACGGGCTACGATTCAAAATAATAATTTAAAAATCAAATAACTTGAAAGAATAAAGTGCAGATCATCATTAAAATCATATTACGATAATGTAATGTTAATTCATACACTTACAACTAATTAAATGTGCTAATAAAGATTTTTAGAAATGATGTATAACAACTTTAAATCAATTGAAATAAATAAATTTAAAATCATAAATAAGGTTGGAAGTGATAGGGAAATACAGAATATTATTCCAGTGTACAATCTGCAAAAATATGCAAGATTGTTTGTCTTAGTTGTTAGCTCATCATAATCACCAGCAGAAAAAACAGTCGAATGCAAATAAACCATAACAAAAAAGAAATGCTCTAAATGTCTTTAGCTCGATATACGTTTGATCATCTTTTGGCAGCATTCTCATAAATGAGGAAACCAAGCAACTTTAAATGAAATACGGGCTTTGGACGCCTGCGAACAATGAAAGAAATAAGCTGCAGTCACTCTCCATTATATTCCTAAGCCATCCGAATGGCGTCCTTTGTCCACTATCAATCATGGCTAGCCGTTAATGTCCAAGCTCTCAAGTCTCTCTCAAGCATTTCAATTGCCATCCGGCCTAAGTCACAATTTGCGCCTGCAAAATAGCCCACAAGCGCCCATTATCACATAGACTGTCTCACTTATTCAGTGCCATAATTCTATCTCATACATCATTCTGAGTGCGCTTAATGGAAAACAAAGCCCGAATGAAACTCGAATCGATATGTGGACTGCAGCCGGGCAGGGTATCAGATAGTCGGGGAACTCGACTATAGCGTTCTCTCTTGTTTATTTACTTAGATCTGCAGATAAATACATGTTACGGGTGGAAACGTATAACGTAATAATTCCATTTAAAGTACATATATATTTTCTTGATTAGTATTAAGAGCCTAGTCAAGATAGCCATGTCCTTACTATCTTTTCTTGAGTTTCCTCGCTTGCAATTTTTCCAAAATCCAACATTTTTTTACTCGCAACTGTCTTTTCAAGGCAAGCCCAAGAGTATGCTTTACAGAAAAGCTAAATATGTGAAAACTGATCAAAAGTAGGCCACGTTCTACGCCTTTTAGCTGGTAAAAGGGAAAGCAATACATCTTAGTGCCCATCATTCACTTGGGGAAGACTAAACGCACGGCGAGTTGCATGCCCCGCAGGCATTTGGTGGCAAGTTCAGAGAGACAATTAGCACGCACGGATCTGCAATTACGCGAATTTACCCGTTGGGTACACTTTCACAGGGCCGGAAACCTATATAGAATAGTGCAACAAGTGCAAGGCCACCAGTTGGACTTGTGGATTCAAAGGTGCAACAGGGAACTAATGTGGTGAAAAGTGAAAACTTCCGAAACCCGAAGCATTTAAAGCATTTTTTTTTTTTCTAATTAAAAAGACATGCCTCAATGGGCTCAGGAGCACGTGTTGTGCTCCCTGGACCGTTAATCTTCGATCTGCCGCCAATGAGACCCCCGCTCCTCATCAGTGAAAATTTACATAAGTGGGAACTGGGAAGTGGCCGGTGGTCGGTTCCCTCCACCCAATCCGGTTACGCCTGACGGATTACCATTCTGCATGTGTACACTTCAAAAAGTGATTCAGATACTTTAAAATAAATCAAATATTTGCACTTCTTGAATAATAAATAAGGTAAGCAAATATTACCTTAAGAAAATGCCGAGTAAACTAATATTAATAGTAATAAAATTAAGAAAGACTCACTGCGATTTCTGATCAGTTTAAAGTTTAAGAAGTTGATTATGTTACAAAAAAAATACCCGGTTTCTCATAGCTTAATATGTTGTTTGATTTTAATTTTAATTGAACCCTTTTTATACTGCCCCATTTTTCTTCGTGTGTTTCAGGTAAAAGTCTTGATTGTGAAAATCTATCTGGGGGATCAACTGGGCGCCTGACCGCAAGCAAAAGCCACAGCATTTTTCGGCGAAAGGCCGTAAAATCGGTCGACCAGAGAGCGCCATAAATTGTCGAATGGCCGTAGAATTTGGTCTGCAAAGATCTCGGAACACTCACCTCCGCACAGTTCAATTCTTGACGGCGTGTGGAGTGCGTGTGTTAAGTGAAGAATCCGCAGAAAAATTGAATCAAATATGTGGCAGCGACAGGTGTTAGTGCTCAGCATTTGCGGGCTCATAAGAATGGAGGTGGCGAGGTGCAGCGTTAGTCGCTATAATGGTGCTACTTCCGCCCGCAACCAGAGCCCGCAGCTAAAGGTGGAGATGAATGCTTGGCAGCCATTCACTCAGCACAACAATTGGCTTATCCTCCACGCGACCGCACCCAGTTCCATGCAGCCGGAGCAGACTGGCATCCGGGAAAGGCGAAAGGAACCGGAACGACTTCCTGTCAATTTCTACGCCTACAACCATCGCTATAACGAGAGCTCCCCATCGCCGGGCGGAAATTACAAACCGAATCCTTCCAACGATCCATCCAGCTATGTCCTGGCCATCAGCCAACAGATGCGGCGGGGCCAACTCCTACGCCAGCTGCCGAAAGCGGATGAAGTCGAGCCGGAAGTTCACAAGGTGGCTGTAACTTTAACCCAGCCAACCCAGGTTAATGCTGATGACGATAATAATCACGATGATGGAAACAGAATCCTTCCCGTGGGACCAGGAGATGCCGAACAGGCGTCGCTCCGGGATATTGATTCCTATTTGGCGCCTTTTGAACGAGCCCTGGTGAAAGTTAGCGAATTCTGCGACGCCCTGAGAAGCGCGATTAGCGACGGGGAAGGTGGGTAAACCTACTGAAAACTTAATTAAATATGGTGCAAAATTAGAAAATTATTCGAATTTTTATTCCCAAATTGGACTGCACAAACTTTAAAATGAACTAAACAAAATGGAATTATTTTCCTAACGAATTCAGAAAATAGAAAATAAATAGTTGTCGAAACGTTAAAAGAATTTTGAAAATCCAATTTTATCTTACTTTATCAGAACAGCTTTCATATTCAAAGATTATTTTCAAATTTAAATTTTTAATTTTTTTTTATTTCTCGTAGATCAGTGTTGAAATTTCTCCTTTGCACTTCCACTAGCTTTGTAACGAATATCAAATAGTCGAGGAGCTCGAGCATTCTTCAAAAAAATTATAGTCAAACTTAAGGGTTTTTCAGAACATTAACATTAGACCGTTTTCTCTGGGCTAAGTACTCATAAATATTTTCCTCCTTCCCGGTTGATTCTTGATTATTTTCCAAACCCCCGTGCGGTCATGCTAGGGACAAGCGACCATTACCTCAGGGCGCCTGCAACTGACCATCTAATTACGTGGCTAACTAGTGTTTCCGCTCCTCCAATCGCAGATCAGACGGGTTCAAATAAATTGGATGCCGCCGCAGGAGAATCAGCAGCAGCAGGTGCCGCACATCCAGCAGGTGCAACTTCAAAGGAGCTGATGTTTCAAGGTCGCTCTCAACGTCTGGCATCGGCGGAATCCGAGGGCCGCAAGCTCAAGAAGCTAAAGAAGAAGATCCAGAAGCTCTTTTTCCCCCTGCTGATTGCCTACAAGCTCAAGTTCCTCACCCTCATCCCGGTCCTCATCGGCGGACTCACTCTGCTCGTGGGCACCACGGGCCTCGCCGGCTTCTTCTTCGCTCTCTTTACGGCCGTAATGAGCCTAAAGAGCTCCGGAGGTGGCGGCCATGCCAGCAAGTCGCTCGTCTTGAAAAAGCTCAGATGAGTGCCGTGTTAAAGCACATTCAGATTAACTATTTTTCCAGAGTTTGTTCACTTTGATTTGACCCGTCGGTGGCTACAAATAATTGATGTCGCCGCTTTTCAGCGATAGCAACGACTCGCCCTCAAGTGAAATGAAATATATAGTGTATATAACAGCATAGTCACCAAATTGCGAATTTTAAATGCTCAGACGTCTTGGTAAATATGTGTTGGCATACATTTTAAAGAGTGCGTCTTAAACTATTTTTACACACCAATACCTATAGAAACTAAATTTGCGATTGACGCACCTATTTATAAATTAAGCTTCATCTTAATTATTATAAGAATTCAATATTATTAATTACTTTTTCATAATATTCAGTACGTGCTTAAATTATTCTCATGAAAATGTGGTACAAAGTCTACAAATTAAAATAAAGTTAATTGTATGAGTACACATATTATTAAATAGCAGCGGCATTCCAGCTAGCAAATATCGGAAGACTCATTAAAGGGGTTTCTTAATTTTCTAAGTGTAACTTTAAGAGGCAACCGGATGCCAAATAAAAGTAGCGCTTACCCCCGAGCGCCGATACATTCCGCAGACACTTTGCAGTTGCTGAAGTCAGGGTTTTGGGCATGAAAAGTGACGACAGCAAACGCGTTAACGAATGTCGACTGCTGACTGCGATTAGTTCCAAAGCACGCGTTTGCATTTGGATGTCTGTGGACGCCCCCTGAATACTATATATACTACTATATAGTAGAGCTTGCACATAGGGCCAGAGTTACACGTGTGCGGGCCAGCCAGATAAGTCCATTTGTCTCGTCTGGGCCGCGCCTAATTCAGTTTGGACATTATTCAATTGCCCGGCCAACCTGTACTGTGTACTTCCATCTAATCAACTTATGTAATTGCAAACGCTGTCATCGCTGCCACCCTAATATTGGTGAAATTTAATTAATCCTAATACATTACATTATATACAGTGCAGGACATAAGCCACGGGGCGTAGTCGAAAATATACATAAACACGAGCTAACGAAAAGCCTTTAAATGGAATCCAAAATATTCTCAGGGTCGTCCTTGTTAATGGCAATGTTATTAAAGTATTTTCAATATCATTTTCAATTAGTGTGCTCTAGACAAACTAATTTGATTGCATTTTGAGGCAGCGGTAGGTTCATTTTAAATTGAGATATTAAGTTCAATTAATAAGGCAAAACGTTATAATTAAAGAATTCATAAAATAATTTTTTTATTATACATATGTTAATCTCTTTTAATGCAACTAAGTTAAAATGAATTTCTGCGTTTCCAACTGGTTTTCCCCCAAAATGATTTTCCGTGCACCAACAGCATAGAAATGGAAAGACTTTGCTGCCACACAAAAAAAGAGCAAGTGAACCGAAGCGGACCGAGAAAATGCTTTCCGACGATAATAAAGAGTTTTTACTTGCTGATGGTCGGAGCAATTGACCCCCGACAAGAGTAGTGCACACAACCCAGTAACAAGCACAGTAAACACAGTTACAGTGAAACGTCGGCGGTGAGCCATGTATTAAGGCAGGGAAAATTTAATATGTCCGTTCACGCTCAAGTAAAACTGAGTCGGCGGAGCAAAACAGAATCAGCGAAACCAATGTAGAACACTTGGAAAAACCCAGAATCAGAAATCAGATGTAAATTATTAAGCTCTACATTTAATTTCATTGCAAGGAACATCAACATATGAAAGCGATTTCTTAATATTTTTTTTTTTAATAATTAAAGTGGTTTAAACGTAAGAAACAGTACCCTTAATACACTTGTTGCACTGTATCTATTACTAAAAGCTTATTAAATGTTATGGCCTGGGCACTAGACTTGAATGGAGTATATTTAACAATAATATATAATAAATATATATCGAATGTTAAGGTCTTTCCATTTATAAATACAATCTCACATTATAGAAATTTTCGCCAATTTAGGACTTTCTTTGCGTGTAATAGCGTAGCGGTGCAGAGTGGCCATCAATTGGCCAAGAATATACAGATACCCAATTGAATCCAAATGCAGCGGACTGCAACGAAAAGAGTGCCCCAGTAGTAGACTGCAATGGGTGCCCACTTTTGTTCAGTCTTTTGAGAACGGTGCAACGGTGTAAACATGTTCACGACTTCGATCTCAATTGCCGTTCTTCACTTGCTCCTGCTGGTGTCCTTCGGAGGAGCGCACACCCTTCCGCCGGTGGTGCAGATGGGTGGTGCAATCGTGGCCGCCGTCGAGCAGGATGCCGAGCAGGAAGCCGCCGCCGAGGAGCGGCAGCGGGTCGAGCGACAGTGGCTATCGATGGCCGAAACACAATTGCACAGCCTGATAAGAGACGACTTGAGTCCAGATGCGGTAAACAAGATGCTGGAGACGTGGTCTACCGAAGGTGGGTAAAAGTCAATGTCCACAAACATATACAAAAAGTTCTTGCTAAGTGCAACTTAAAATTTAAAGACCTACGATATCAATATTTTAGATACTGCTCTCGTGCAATTTTATATTAATCTTTGTTTATATATCTCGTATATCATAAACCCAATACCATTTCTATAAGGAACAGAAGGTTGATATTATGATCTATCCTAACTGTAATTGTAATATATCTCTTTCCTTTTTCAACGTTCAAATTTTAGGAGTATGCGAATTTGTTTATTTAACAATTTATGATTTTTATTTGATTGTCTTACGATTTTTATATCGCAGGTCGCGGTAAGCAGAAAAAGCAAAAAAAGCTCAAGAAAATGGTATATCCGATTCTAGCTGCTGTAGCCATTGCCAAAATGGTTTTGCTACCCTTGGTCCTCAAATGGCTGACGGCGCTTTCGACCTCATCGTTTGTCATGGGCAAAATCGCATTGGTCACATCCGGTGTTTTGGCTCTGAAATGGATTTTGGCTGGAGGACATGCACGCGATCGTCTGGAGATAGTTCACTCTCATACACCACTCGTTAAAGGATTACACGGCAGTGATTTGTCCTCAAGTGGAAGCAGTTGGATACCTATTCGACAGCCCTTTATACCTTTGGTATCCAAAGACCATAACCTTGACAATCTTTATAAGCCATTTTTATAGGTTAGTTTGAAACAAAAGTGAAAAGTTATTGAAAGTATTGCAAAACTGAATGCCTGTAAAATGTTGCACAAGTAAAAGGCGAGACCGCAGCTCTTGGTTAATAAGAATAAATGTAAATAGCAAATGTTAATGCAGCGTTAATTTGAAATCATTACATTTTGACCAAACATCAGTTTTCCGGTCAACACTTTGCCAATAGACAAACAGGGCCACGTAACTCCCAACTTCATCAACGATTAATTAGCACATGACTCGCCCGACTTTGACGACGTTACGTATCCGACCCGTTGACGATTTCAGCCGTGTACCCGCAACGCAAAAATTAACAGCACCGCGTTTCCGTAATGTATAAAACGGTTTATTGCGCATGCGCACCGTCGGCCAGCCCTCAAATCCCATCAAAACCCAAACCATCGACCAGTGCCCAGCCAGTCAGTCCCTAAGCCAGCAATGTCGAAGCTTTGACTGCGGCACTTCCGCAAATGCCTGTTGCAATAAACGCCGACAATCGACGGAGGGACTTATGTAAAGAGCACGACCGAAATCCAAAGTCAACAAACTGGTTGACACAAATCAATCATCGGGCTGCAGCCAGTGCAGCAAAGAGCCACGATTCACGACTTTGGTGGCATAAAGTCGTCGACTGCACGAGTAAAAGATAATATAATGACAACTGAAGCTTTAAAAACACAACAATACAAAAGTACGCAATATATTTAACTGTATAGAAAAACGAGCAAGAACGCTATAGACGAGTTCTTATAATATCAATACACACTACTCCCATGGTCTATTCGCCTGGGAAAATAACAATGTTCTTCTGGGCAAGAATATTTATGCCTTATTGGGTCGGAAGCGGCTACTTCTACCTAGTCACCTTTAAAAAAATATCAAAATTTAAATTTTGTGATTATGCTAGCTTTACTGAACAAAAACATTGGATACTTATTATACCCTAAATGAAGTAAGAAATATCATTAAAGTCCTATTTTCAAGGCTGTTTATTTGACCCGTAAAACTAATTTCTAAAAGCGTTCAAAAATGTTCACATTATTCTCATACATCTCCAATAGTTTTTATAATGGTTTCAAAATAATCTTTCAAAGGATAAATTTATTATCAACTAGTTAAAACAGAAACAGGCCATAAATGCTGAGCAAAAAAGAGGATCCCAATATCATTATGAGCAAAGGCGTCATGGTTGCCTGAATTGATTTCAACAGCCTACGCAAATTGCACCTCTGTTACCGCGCCCCAAGTGAAAGTTGTAGGGCGCCAAAAGCAAATAGACAATTGCAAGTGTGGCAGGGGCGCCCCATAGATACATCAGCAGTTGGAAGTTGGAAGACATGAGATACAAGGCAGCAGATACGCGACCCAGGTATGCGCATGCCTGTCGCGTATCTAAAGATCGATCAACAACGGGGCGTATCTTTCTTTCTAAGTGAGACGTTGAAAGTGAAGTTGAGACCGGAGAGCTTGTCAATTAAACTTGGGGAAAAACGGTGGCGTAGGGGAAGACGAAGGGAAAGCATCGGGCGGCCTTTGTCATCGCATCTCTACCTTGGCTATTAACAACATTCTCAGCTTCGCTGACTGCGCAATGTTTGCGGCTCTCACGGGATTACTTAACCAGGCCATTTAGCATAGACACCGCTTCGTATTTGTTGTCTGCGCATTTGTGTCATCAATTTCACTTTCTTTTGGCCCAGCCAGATGGGTTAAACAAAGCGCTGATACTTAGGCCTGAGCCCGGACTAAAAGTGATCCCACAGGCGCACTTTGTCATATTCTGTAGCCGGCAAAAATGGAAAAAAAGGGAAGGTTCGGGAAGCCGGAATTTAAAATACCCTTGTGGCCTTAAATTATTTATTTATTTTACCAGAGTTATGTTTAAGTCACTTTTTTGTTTGAAAGCTAAGTTCATCTTGTCATAAACAAAAACAAGTAAACTGAACAATTTAAAAAATTGTTTTAGATGTTCAATCATGTGATGAGCTTGACTACCCCTTACAAGTGTATAAATTATATATGTATATAAAAGTCGCCTTCCCAAAATGGCCTTCGTGGCAGTGAATTGAATTTGTTTTGCCTTTGAAACGGAGTGTGCCCGCAGGAAATGGCTATGAATTTTTTAAATGAAAATAGCATAACTAGCACCGAACCAAAGAAAACTTTGAGATACCAAAAAAATTGTTTATGTTCATATATATATATATATATATATATATACATATCCGCTCAATGCATGGAAAACGCTTTATGTTGGCGTTGCACTTTCTCAGCGGAGCGACAATGACAGCAACGAGTACGCACAATATTGACATTTCATATTTGCGCAAATGAAAAGAAAATCAATTTCACCTGACGGCATTTCAGCGTTTAACCCAAAAAGCTTAAAAAGACATAATTTGGTTGAGGTACGGATACTTTTGTGTTTGCAGATGGGAATGAATTATGTGTTTGCGGCGGATGACGAAATTATTGTGACTGGGTTTGGTAAAGATACAAATCCCTAATTTAAGAATTGGGAATCTAGGGTATAAGCTTTTTAAATAAACCAGATTCAGAATCAATGATATACTGTCAAGCAATTTATAAAAACATTAACATTTATATTGTAGGAGGCGATTCAAATGCGGCCGTTCTCTCTTCTTGTCACAAACGAAGTGTTCTTTATTTCTTCGTTCCGTTCCTTCTTAGCCTATTACATGTATGTATTGGTGTGTCAGTTGCTGATCGTGCGAACGGGACGCACAAAGTAGTGTCCGTAAGCACGATCTTAACATTAGCGTAAAATTGTACTTAAAACTAAGAGTATGTATATCTAGGACTGTATGTACAATCACTGTGTGTATGTTACGGTAGTGTGCCTGCTTGCTACAATCGGCCATCCTGACCGGAGAGCTCCTGATCTCTACAAACATGTTAACTTTTACTTTTGTTTATCCATGGGCGCATATTTGCTACTGCCCAAACTCCCTTGTATGGAAGTCTAGACTGTTGAAAACCTTCAACGTCCTCCACGACATACCTATCGTTACGCAAAACTTTTGTTATTCTATATGGACCTTTGAACTTGGGGATTAATTTTTTGGATACGCCTATATGCGAGTCGAAATTCTTGATCATCACCAAATCTTCTTTTTCATACTTATAAGGATCTTTCCTTTTCGAGTCTGTTCGTAACTTGTTGTATTCTTGCAATTTATTGATGTTTTTGCCAGCATTTTCTCTAATTTTCTCAAAATTTATGTCATCATTTGTTTTATTTATTTCTTCTAACCTTTCTTTTAAACTATCTATAACTCTGCCTTTTTGAGATACTCCAAACAGAACTTTACTTGGATGTTGGTTAATTGATCTTTGCATTGTATTATTTAACGCATATTCGACCATTTCTAAAACAGTGTCCCAATGCAGTCCTTTGTCTGGTTCAGTTAACTTAGCTATAATGGGACCTATGCTTCTGTTCACCCTTTCGACCTGACCATTAGCCTGTGGAGAACCGGTAGCTATCTTTATGTGTTTTATTTCACTTTCTTTCAAGAAATCTTGAAATTCCCCAGAGGTAAAACATGTCCCGCGGTCCGAAATAATACATTTTGGCCTACTGTAAGCCCTAAAATAGTCCTTTAATGCAACTATTGCTTCCTTTGATTTTGTTGTTTTTGCAGGATATAGTCTTACGAACTTTGTAAACGCGTCTATAATCACTAATATGTGTTTGTTCGACCTACTTTTATCAACAGGACCATAATGGTCTATATGTACTACATCAAATGGAATATTTACTTTGGGAATGTTGTGAAGGAATCCCTCTTCTTTTCCAGACTTTTCAGAATAAGCTATACACTTCAAACAATTGCTAATGTGTATCTTGCATTTCTCTCTAACTTTGGGAAACCAATAGCTTTTTGAAATAACTTCTACCATTTTGTCTATTCCAACGTGTCCTAATTGATCATGATAATTAAACAACACGTGGCTTTCCATTTCGTTCGGTACATAGAATAAGAGAACTTCCTTATCCTTCTTTCGATAAACTATTCCATTACGCATTTCGTAACCTTTGAGTTCTGATTGTTGTAGCTGTTTAGCTATCGTTTTGATCTTCTCGTCTCTGCTTTGACAAATAATTAAATTTTCCTCAAAAGAGTTACAATCAATTGTTAGTATGTTTGTATTTCTACTTAGTGCATCTACGTGCTGCATGCGCTTACCGGACCTATGTTCTAAGATGTAATCATAATCTTGTAGAAACAGCGCCCACCTGGCTATTCTTGGACTTAAATCTTTTTTATTTAATGCTAGAGTAAAAGCACTACAATCTGTGACTATTTTGAACTCAATTCCTTGAAGATAAATCCTAAAACGTTGCAAAGAGTAAATCACCGCGAGGGTTTCTAATTCGAAACTGTGGTACTTTGCTTCAACATCAGTCGTTCGTTTTGAAAAGTAAAATACTGGATGAAACTTATTGTCTTTCTTTTTCTGCATAAGAATAGAACCGAACCCTAAAGCGCTAGCGTCGCAATGTAGTTCTGTTGGATCTGTAGGGCTGTACAATGCTAAAATAGGAGCTTCTAGAAGATTTCTTTTTAATGTTTCGAAACAATCTAACTCTGTCGCACCGAAATCGAATTTTCTATCTTTTCGTACAAGATCGTATAAAGGTTTTGCCTTTGTTGAAAAATCTTTTACAAATCGTCTAAAGTAGGAGCACAACCCCAGAAAACTCTGAACTTCATGAGTTTTTGTCGGCATTGGAAAATCTCTTACTGCTTGCATGCCTTTTGAATCTGGTTTAATACCATCACCTGATATTACATATCCTAAGTACTTTATTTCACTTTGAAGGAATTCGCATTTGTCTATTCTTAATTCCAGTTTGTTATCTACTAATCGCTTAAACACTTCTGTTAGTATTTCTATATGGCTTTTACTATCTTTTGTTGCTATCAAAATATCGTCCATGTAAATGAGGACCTTGTCCTCTTTTACCAAATCTGCGAAAATTCTATTTACAAATCTCTGAAAAACTGCGGGGGCATTTCGTAAGCCGAACGGCATTCTGAGCCATTCGTACTGTCCCATAGGTGTAGTGAACGCGGTGTATTTAATTGAGTCCTCGTGCATATGCACGTGAAAGAACCCGTTTCTAAGATCTAATTTGGTGAAAATTACTTTTTCAGAAAGTTTATCAATAAGGTCGTCTATCAATGGAGTAGGGTAGTTGTCTTTTAGCATGTTTTTGTTGAGAGTTCGATAGTCAACGCACATTCTTAATTCTCCTGACTTTTTCTTAACTAGAACAATTGGTGATGCATATTCTGACTCGCTTGCACGTATAATCCCGTCTTTTAAGTAATCGTCTAATAAATTCTGAACTTGACTTTTTTCTGCATATGATAATCGCCTTGGAGGATAATTGAATGGTTTTGTGTTGTCAAAATTAAGTTTCATTTCCCATTTTACTGCTGGGATTTCTGGACGTTTCGCATTCACATAAAGTTTATCAAATACGTCTATTAATCTGTTTCTTAGATTCGATTCACACTTCTCGTTAATATTTAACTGACTGCATTCTATTGGATCGGGGTATTCAATTGATAGTATTTCTAATCCGTCACAAGGACTACTTGTTTTGCTCTCATTTCCATTATTTATATTAATTGAACACTTATTTCCATAATTTTTGACATTAGCCACGTCATTTTCAGATTTTCTATCATTTAAACCATTATCTTCAGAATTTTCATTATTTAAAACAGCATTTCCGGAATTTGAATCATAATTTTCACAATATCTATCGTTTGCAATAAAATTTTCAACATTTCTATCATTTGAACGATCATTTTCACAATGTCTATCATTTGCAATAAAATTTTCAAAGTTTCTATCATTTAAACAATCATTTTCGCAATGTCTATCATTTGAACTATCTTTTTCCCTAACAATCTTAAAATTACTAATTTTCATAAAATCTCTTCCCAAAACTGTTCCATATGCCATCGATCTGTCTGTCACAATTAGTAACTCAAAATTTAGAATTTCTTTATTGATAATAACGAAACATGATATTTTTCCAATTATATCTAAAGGGCTACCGTTTAAGCCAAAATAATTTTTAAGAATCTTTCCATTTAACGTAATATCTTCCTTTTTCAAAATTTTTTCGACGTATGACTTCTTTATGAAACTAATTGGACTTCCAGAATCGATTAGGCATTCTAAAAACAGGCATTCATTAGGTTTTGAACTAAAATAAATCTTAAACGGTCTTACATATTCGTTGTCGGATACGAACTTCCTCTCAGTGCAGTTGTACACCAGATGATCCTTACTGCCACATGCGTAGCAGGCTCCATACTCGCGCTTGGGCTTGCGGCAGTCGGCGGCGAAATGCCCAACAGCATTGCAATTGAAGCACCTTTTTGGAGGCGCCGAACCAGGTTCCTTATCGAACGAAACCTTAACACGTCCAGCCGGAGAAAGTAGCGGTTTACGTAACGAGACCTTGGCAAATGCGTGCAACATCTGCGCAGACGAATTAAAACAGTGCATGTGTGCCTGTTGTCGTAGAAGGGAGTCGGGAATCCCTTCAATGATGTTGTCGATTAGCTCCTCATCGTCTATTCGAATCTGTGTAGCCAACAGCGTTTTTTCTTTGAAGTATGTGGAGAAATCTTCCGACGGTTTCCACTTGCGCTCTTGAAACTTGCGTCGAGATATTATTTTGCTCTCCTTACCGTGGAAAGCTTCACCAAGTTGAAATAGAAGTTCTTGAACCGGCAAAGTCAGCAAACGTTCCGAAGAGTGCAACCAAATTTGAGCATGGTCCTTTAATTTGGACATCACTAGCATGCGAATTACATCGTCGCTTAGCTTAAACATTTTTGAGACCGCGTTGAGCTGGGCGACCCATGTGCTAACATTGAGTTTGTTGTTAGAAGCACCGTCGAATATCGGAATCATTTCCTTGGCCATTGCTAGCAATGTTTGTTTATTTACAAATGCTTCCTCCGATCTGGCATCTCCGCCAGCGACTTCTTGATCTTGAGTGGCATCCTTGTGTTGATTTGGTTTGGCAACACTGCTTCGAATTAGTGGGGTAGCCTTGTTATGACCCGATGTGGCAGCGCTGTTTTGATCCGATGTGGCAGCGTTATGGCGTCGAGCAGATTCCAATTTCAACATTTCGTTTTCCAATTGGAGCAGCCTTAGTTGACGCTGCATGGCGTCGAACTGCGTAGAAACTTCTGGAAAATGTTCCTCGCGTGCCAACTCCGAATCGCGATGATTGGTAGATGTTGAGGGCCTGGCGTCGTCATGAACATTCATGCTTTCAGCATTGGTGCAGTGTTCGCTGCTTGGCGGCACCACTCCAGCGGCGGCGTCCTCGATCATGCTCCTTGGGCTTTCCATGTCGACCTCTGGTGCTGACTCTCCGACGATTTCGTGCTCCAAATCATTGTTAGCGATTTCGCCTTCTAATTCGCCAATCACCGGGCAAACTCCTCGGGCTTCTGGGGGCACACCGTTCAATCGCGCCGCAAGCGTGGCCTTGTTACCGCTTTTCTGCATGCTGAGCTTTTCACACCAATTGCGCAGTTCTGCTGCTGTATAATCGTCCGCACCGATGGTTTCCATTTGATTATATTTAAAGATATTGTTTTTACTTTGCTTCGTAGGTTGAGTTTTTTGTGAAAAAAAAAAAAAAAAATTCACAGTAATCCCACTTCTGAATTTGTAGGAGGCGATTCAAATGCGGCCGTTCTCTCTTCTTGTCACAAACGAAGTGTTCTTTATTTCTTCGTTCCGTTCCTTCTTAGCCTATTACATGTATGTATTGGTGTGTCAGTTGCTGATCGTGCGAACGGGACGCACAAAGTAGTGTCCGTAAGCACGATCTTAACATTAGCGTAAAATTGTACTTAAAACTAAGAGTATGTATATCTAGGACTGTATGTACAATCACTGTGTGTATGTTACGGTAGTGTGCCTGCTTGCTACAATATTTTAAAACATTTTAAGCAGGCGGAAGGTTCAAGTTCGATTAGCTTCACTCCCCGACTAAGTAAAAAAGTATTAAAGCAAATGCTCCTTTTTGTACGTATTTGTTGGATGCTAGGACTATAGATAGGCTTTCAATTTATTTCTATTTTAAATTCCATCAAATCATTGGAAGAATGTTTTTGATTTCAGGGTTTACAGCTTAAATTCCGACTCGATCGAAATAAATTTCTATCTCTTACCCAATATAAGCTCCCACTGCGTAGGAATTCCAGTAATGCCGCTGGCATTCCGATGGCTGGATATTCGACGAAAACGCACGCATGTGGGTCAGTAGAACGTTCGCAGCCCAAAAATATAAAAACGAGCCTGCAAAGCCTCGAAATTCGACGCAAATCGAGCAGGCTAATTTGAAAAGCAAACACACTTGGGCCAAAGAGAGCTCGACGGATAGCCACACCCACATGGCCCGAGTGGGAGGAAAGCGGCTATCGATTTATGGCAACTTGTTGCCGGCTAATTGAGCGACGTCCAGCAACAAATCACAAACCGAAAAGCGCACAAATAAAACGGAGCTAATTGACTTTGTGTAAATAATAAATGTCCAACAGGCTGCTGTCAGAAACGCATTAAATGGAGGGTACGGTTTCCGAAAAATATATAATTACACTGAATAAATATATTATATAAAAGAATGCATTTTATTTGTAATATTTAGTAATTGGAATTTAAAAATACCATACACAACTTTAACACTTACTACTTCGGATAGACGTTTTATCTTATCCCAAAATTGTTTGTTTGTAATGGTTAGCTATGAACAAAATGGTAAATTATATTAAATTTCTTTATGATTAACAAAAATCCTTTACAAATGTTGAAACTTTTTTTTATGTGCAACACTGACAGTTCTTGGTGGCAGAAACCAAAAAGCCGCAACGAGGAAAAGAGAAATTGTTTATTGATTGGCATTTAGAAATTTTGTTTGACTTGACAGTTAGGCGGGTAATAAAACCCCGACACGTTATTGGCTGCGCGTTGGAGGTCCCCAGGCGTTTATCCGCCGATTCATCCGGTTTAGCAGTGAGCACTGCAGATTGCAAAATTTTGGTTATACGCCGAAATTACATAACTTTCACTCACGAAAACGCTGACGATGACGATGACGCGAATCGTATAAATGAATGAAGGCGAAAAAGTGGATCGCGTATGAGCCAAGGCAATGGCATGTGGTTTTAGCATCATCTTCATCATTATGAATGAAATGCCGCAATGCAATCGGACTCTGCGAAACTATGCAAATTGACGCAGCAGGTGAATCATGGGGCGAAATATGCCCAATAAGGCATGCCTAGCACACTTTCTTTTTTCGGGCCGCTTTTGGCCGTTTTACGCGGCTAAAACAATAACCGAAAATAAAGGCGTGTCACTCATACGCAGCGTGTGACAAGCCGACGCCCGCGGCTGGTTTGCCGAGCAACAATCAGCCGGCAATAACAATAAGCAAGACAACAACAAAAACAACAGCAAAAACCAAAAGCACTAGCAACAAAAACACGGCAACAACATTGAGGGCAGGCCACATTTAGTGTCGCATTTCGTTGTAATATAAATGAAAGTGAGTGAGGCCGTTGTTTCCCCTCATGCTGAATGAACTGCCTTTAATAAGCTGCTGCGGGATAATAAAAATACAAATTTTGTTGCTGCCAAAAATTGAAGTTGTTTCGATTTTATAGAGATCTTTTGTCGGAAACGCAGCGTTTTACGATGCAGTCGAGGCAGAGAAACTCGGCTAGCAACATAAATGGCCACAATGCAGGCCGCGATACCAGAACGTGACTGGGAAAATCATCGATAGATGGATGCCTGAGTGGATGAATCATAAAATTCACACTGCCATTTGATGGACTTGTTGAAAAGTCTCAGGTCGCTGGAGAAACTTTATCGTTGTAGAATTGAGTGCAGATTTAGTCTTAGATACATTTGCGTGTTGCTTGCAGAATTCCAAAGAAGGTAGCCGTTCAAATTCTACCAAGGTCTCACACTTCTTTTAGGTTTTTACTGGAAATTGCTTTTGAGATATAGATATCAAATTAATTCTAATATGCGCTAAGGAATGCGAATGACTGTATCCTTGTCAGCTGAAAAAACAAACTAGTAAGAAATAAAACAGACACCGAATGTAAGGAATGTAAATGTAAGATTCTAAGAACTTTTATTTATTCTTATCTTATTTTATAATTTGTTATGTTCACGTTGGCACCTTGTTATTATTATTATTAATCATACATACTGTCTCTGGTCCTCAAACTGCTCCAAAAAATTTTTTTCAGCTTGTTATATAAATGCCGGCAAAAACTTATCATTGACCCCCTGCTCCACCCACACAGCCCACTTAACTTTCAATTATTACCACATAGACACATTCGCCACACAGTCAGGTTCAATCATTGAAGTGCTAAACACTATTTCACCATATCCTAACAATAATAAAAACAACTAAGGCAAATAAAACTGACCCATTTAATACGGAGAAAGAGAAAAACACATTTTTGCGTTCATAAATGGGCTGAAATATACCTGAATTATACGGCAACCGGATCGCTTAAGAAGCGTCAGTAAATTAGCAAATATGTGACTTGGGCATTGCGAGAGTCGGATGAAAGCTGGGCGCAAACGCGCAGCCGAGGGCTCAGACCGCTGGTAAACACCAAGGCCCCAGCTTCATTGAGGGCGTGTTCATGGAGGCCCAAAGCCCATGCTCACGCTTAGACCACCTACACCGCGAAAAAATGCACAGTCATTGTCTTTTTGTAAAAACCTTTTCTGTGAGATTTGTGATCTTCAGACCTTTAAAGCCTAATTGTGCTTTCTGATGATGAGAAATATCCGTTGCTTGTCTTACAAATTTCCAAATTAATTATTTTGCATATACAATTTGTATCTATGTTTTAATATATAATAAAATTTATTATGGGTGTATCAATTAATTAATTATCAATTCTTTTAATAAATTATTTAAATGTTTACCGATTACGCTTCGCCTTAAAACACGTTATGGGATAATAACTTTTAACAACAGTCTAAGCGAAGTAATTTGGGATGTTATCATGATGCTGTTTTTATAAATAATGTCCTTGTTCTAAGGAACAAGTAATACTGACAGTCCTAAATGCTAGTTCGCATAATTTCGTAAAACATTTTCAAAATTGTGCCCAACTATTTACCAATTAGCTTCTAAATAAGCACCATTTTCGTTACAATAATCTGTGACTTTTTAGGGCTCAACACAACGCAAGAAATGCGGTTATAAGTGACACCATGGACCACCTTGGTTATGTAAGCCAATTTTTGTCGCCGTGCAGACCTTAGCCAATAGGCCGACAGTCTACTGCAGGGCGCCCCTTTTTGGCCAATGGCCAAGAGCAAGACCAAGACCAATTCCAAGACCAAGACCAAGTACGAGTTTCTCTCTCCGCGACGTCAACGTTGATGGATAATGACGTCGCCAGAGCGGGGCTGCAGAAAAAAAGGCAGCCCAAAATGAACATGTTCACTTAACAAACAAGTTGACTTTGTTTCCCCGCCGTTCTCTAGATTTATGCGGCTGCGGCTGCGACTCTGACTCTTTTTTTGGGCCCTGTCTCCAATTCGGAGTTCGCTCTTTTCGCGTCTCGGCCATAACTTCCGCTGTCTCTCGCCGGGCCTTATTTAATTTACTTTTAAATTGTTTTGTAATGCGCACCGACTGCGACGTCGACAGAGCAGCTGCGGCCCAATATATAAGGCTAGATGTCCGGAGACGCATACATCAAACTCATCTCAGCGCTCCCTCAGAGAAGCAGCCCGATCTACAGAATCGAAGCACCGGATCAGCTATATTTGCAAGGATTAACCGTGTTCTAAAATCAACAATCGATCGAAAATGAAAGTGTTTGCCATCGCTTGTGTGACCCTATTGGCGGCCAGCTGCGCCTTCGCCGCGCCCAGTGTTCAAGACAACCGGGTCGAGGGCGACAATACCCTGGGCCGGGCCGCCCGGTATCTGGGCGCCTGTCTGGAGAGCGACGACATGGCCACCTGCCTGGCCGTCAAGGGCATCACCGCCCTCAACCGCGCCGCTAGGAGCAACAACATCGAGCTGGCCACCGGAGTCACCTTCCAGAGGTGTGTGTTCGTCGACAGTGAAAGTGTCTGGTTCTTGAAACAAAAATCAAATTGAAACCGAAACCGAAACCGAAACCGTAAACAGAATATGCCCTATAAAATCTTCAATCCGTGCTAGTTAAAGTAGTGGTTGCATCATAAAGCTGACTAGAAAAGCTACTTAAAAAGAAATTACGTTATCGAGATCTGTAGGAGAGCTATTAAGAGACTATTAAAAGGAAATTTGGAGAAATTAATTATTAAGTTAGGCAGATTTTTTTTTTTTACGAGAAAAATTTCAAACTTTTGCAAACTTTAGACAAATCAACAGTTGCGACATACTGCAGAAACGATTTCGCAAAGAAAGAAATTCTATACAAATTCCAATATATACATTTTACTCGTGAGCCAAGGCCAAATTCACTTCATAATTAATGCTAAAAAATATAAATCTCTGCGAACCATTTCTTACAGCATTCCAAAAATGATGATAAGAAAGTAATTAGTGATGCAATACACCATTCTTCTAGTTAAGTAAATGTGAAAATGTATTTATAAATTACAATATCATTGCAGAGATCCCGCCAGTCCCGTTGCCCGCACTGGAAAATCGCTGAGCGAACAGGATGTCTATGCCGAGCTACCCCAGAATGCCGATGAGCGTACTGGTCGTCTAGTGGATCTGGCCGTCTCTAGCGCCGCCGATTTCCTGAGCACACACAACTTGGAGTTCAAGCTGCCCGCTGAGACCACCCAGCAGGTGGCTCGTGCCCTCGATGAAGGTGGGTTTTGAGTTGGAATATATTATATAACATAACATAACATAACATCAAAATCACAGGTCGTGGCAAGATCAAGAAGATGCTGGGACCCGTGGCTCTGGCCATTGGCGCAAAGCTGTTCGCCGTCATTCCCCTGGTGCTCGGTTTCCTTGCCCTGCTGACGTTCAAGGCCGTGATCGTGGCCAAGTTGGCCTTCTTCCTGGCCATCTTGGTCGGCGGCTCCCGCCTGCTGGGCGGATTTGGCAACAAGTTTGGCGGAAACTCCTTGGCCGGAGCCTACAACTCAAACGCCTGGTCCGCTCCTGCCAGCGCCGGTTGGAGCTCGGGAGCCTCCTCGTCCTATCCCTATGCCCGCAGCATCAGCGAAGATGGATCCGATGCCCAGCAGTTGGCCTACGCCGGCCAGCAGCAGCAGTAGAAGCGGCTGGGAGACAGCTCCAACAGATGTGCCTTCGTTTTGAAACCTTTAGTCTGTAGTAATTTATTCGAAATGTAATTAACTAATTTATTGACACACCAACGCACACAGCACCCGCAAGTCAAGTCGAATGTTTGAATAAAACCAAGAGCATTGCACCCGAAAAAAGACATAAAAAAAATGTAATCCGCAAATCCAAGCACGTGGGTTGTTCTTACCTGTGGCCAGAGACTTTCCCAGTTTCCCAGGGCTTAATTGAAATACTGACAGACCCCAAAACAAAATATGTGGAACTTTGCGCACTGGGCGGCAACAAGTTTGTGGCTGGCAATTAAAACTTGTGGCAGGTTCTGTTGCTGAGCACCAAAAAAAAAAAACCCAAAAGAATACAGAAAAGCGTTGAAAAAAAATAACTGATAAGCTGGGAATTTAGTATTTGGCAAGTTTGTGGCCTGCTCATAATTGGAGTTTCTAGTAGCCATGTGACGGCCGCTCGGCATGTTAATTGTTTGACAGAAACTTTCTACTTATGCTCATAAAAGTGTCACATGCTGAATTGAAAAGAGATATATGCGGCGATGTGCTACAATTCAGCTTTCTTTCACAGGAAGATTTAGAAGCAATTGAAATAGAAAACAAGCCACGAACGCCACTTGACAATAGTTGAATGAAATCGAAAGCGTTGAAAGCAACATAGTAACTAACTGGGCCAAATTGTGCATTAAGTCACCACCGGCGGGGCATACCAAATACGGGTGGGTCTCAAAGATTCACTACCATAATCCCGTCTCCACCGCGAGCTCTAATGGAGCTAATGGAGAGGAACAACCGGCCAAGAATCTGGCACAGGCAAGCCGAACACGTAGCCTCGGCGACGCTATTGAATGCTAATTGGGATACGGATAACGGCTGAGCACCCGAAATCGGGCCACTTGCTTATATAAAATATATGTATGGTATATGGTAAATGGTATATGGTATATACAAAAATATTATTCAGCCGGCCGACCACTGACCACTGGCCACCAAACACCACTGGCCACTTCCCTTTCGTTGACATCGCGACGTGCGTGGAAATATGGTCAAGAAACTGCCGGCCAGGTAGCATACGCATATGCTATGCATAAATTGTTTTTGGAATATTTGGTATTGCCGTTTCGTATTGTTATTGTTATTGCAGTGGCGAGCGGTGCGTTTTGGATTTTTGGCCTGCCACGCGATTTCTAGCCACAAAATTGGTCAATCGACGTTGAATCGAAATGGTATAAAACGCGGGGACAGTGCATTCAATTAATCACAAAGCGATTCCCGTTCACATCGGCAGCACTCACCAGCTCCAGGCAGCCGTCCCCCAAGGATTATAACCCACTCAAAGTCGAAGACACCCCCAAGTGCTAATCAAAATGTGCGCGAAATTCGTATATGCTGTTCTGCTGGCCGGCCTTGTTTGCGGCTCCATGGCCCTTCCCTCCCAGGACAACACCGAGCGGGACCTGGTCAACATGCTGAACCGCCTGGACGGTGAGGAGTCCGTCGCGCTCTTCGGCGGTCTAAGGATCGACCGCTCGGAGACGGGTCGCAGCTTCGGTGCCTCCAAGGCCGTCGAGTCCTTCGACGACCGTGCCGAACGCTACCTGGAGACTCACGAGCTGAACCTCTCCTTCTCCGGCGATGAGCAGGAGGAGAACGCCGAGAATGAGTACACCGGACGCGCCATGGATGGTGAGTGATCTTGGCTTTCTCGATAAATATAGAAGTGTATTCGTGAACACTGAAAGGAAAACAAATTATTAAAAGTAATAAGAAGCTAGATATTTTAAGTCTCATAAATCGATAGAAGCTAATAGCCAAGAACTTTGAATTGATTTGTATTAGTTATCTTATAATAACTTAATTTTTTTTCATTTTTCTATTAAAATCTATTTCAAAATCAGAAGCAAACGTGCGCATGGTAAACCATCCTGGCTCTCAAGTCGTTCCTATTTTTAGCGGATGGTTTAATGAAGCTAATTTGCCTCTGATTTCGCAGAACTTAATAAGGGATTAAGATTAAAAAGGAATTATAAAATAACTAATACAAACACACATCACGAATACTTCAACCGAACACTAACAAAGGCTAAAGGTACCAAGGTCCACTCTGATGTGCTCAAAGCCAACTGGCAAAATCAAAACTACTAGCATACTCAGTTGCGCTGACGAGAAGCGAAGTGAAAGCTTTCACTCGACTGCAGACTGCCAACTGCCAGGCGTTGAATACTTTTAGGAGCACTGCTAAAATGCTTTCTCTTTACTTTCTCCCTCCCGGAAAAAAACAGAGTCCCGCAGCAAGCGCATGAAGAAGCTGCTGTTGCCCCTTCTTTTGGCTTTGAAGCTGAAGAAGGCCGTCGTTGTCAAGATTATGTTCACCATCATCAAGTTCATCTCGCTGAAGGCTCTGGCCATCTCCTTCCTGGCTCTCATCCTGGCTGGTGAGTTTGCTTCTACTGATTTCAGGAATAGCACTTTTAACACACATTTCCCGCACAGGTGCCACCTTCTTCAAGGATCTGCTGGCCAAGAAGAAGGAACACATCACCACTGCTTACATCACCGGTAGCCCACTGAACGCCGATATCGTGCACTCCGACTGGAGTCGCAATGGTCAGGCCGGAGCCGCCGATCTGGCCTACAACCATTATGGTCTGGCTCAGCCCTTCTAAGCCGGAAAACACACACCGACCCATCCATCCCACTCTGTACTAGCCTGAATCCTTCACCTGCTATATCTTACCCTACCAAAGCGCCTTCCTTCTTCAACTTCCTCCCACTTCACACCCATTTCCACAACCTATCCATCTAAGACTTTGCTGAAGAATGGTCTAATTCGTAGTCAATAATTATTTAGTTCCATTTAGTTAGTTAGCTGCGACATACCAAAAAAAAAATGTAAAAAAAAAAAGATAACTATTGAAATGGTCCCTCGACCCTTGGATAGCCCAAATGACAATGCTTAAGGATACCACGGTCAATCAATGATTGCACCATATTTATTGCACATCTCCCAATCCATGTCTCTTGGCAGTCGTACATGTCACTCAGGTTCATCGAAAGCAACGAAGATTATGCCTGCTAAAGAGCTTACTTACTAAGTATTTATTCAGAAAACTTTAAGCAATTGAATAAAAATGATTCATCAAATGCAAAACTAAACACTTTTTAAACCAAATCGGAGGAGTGGAATGAAAGTACAAGTATATTACCGGATTTAAGCTTCCTTGTTAAGACTCAAAGGTAATTCTTAAAAAGTCATTAGGAAAAGTTTATTCAGCCTGCTAAAAAGTGAAAAAAATTAGTTGTATCTCTTGCTTCTATTTAAACACTTTCCTTTAACGTCTTGCAAAAACCAAAACTTTGTGAAGACATACATATTTCCTCTTAATTATATTAGCAAAGTTGAGTTTGGGGCCGTGAATTTCTTTGCGCCAACTTCCTAATTGATTTTTAATCAAATGTCCCACTTGTCGTTGGTATAAAAACACCACTCGTGCTGGCCAAAAGTCAACAGAATCAATATGAACGCCTTAAGCAACAAACTCATTGGCTGTCAGATTAAATTTGCCCTCATTGTGGGCCTGTTGGTATCCTTGGCCTGGGCACTTCCTGTCGAGGATGATAGGAATCCCCTACCAACAGAAAATTCTGCCGTGAACACCGAGCAGCCCATTGAAGCATCCCCTGTGGTGGAAAATGCAGAAAGTGCTGCTCAGCTCCGATTCCCGCCTTTCAATAACAATGGAACGAACTTTTTCGAAAGGTTTGGTGAAAAATTCAGGAATAAGTGGACCACAACTACAACTACAACCACAACGACCAAGAGTCCAGCAGCATAAGCTCCATAAGAAAAATTAGAAGGACCGCAAGCAGCAACGATCAGTACCTAAAAGATTACCACATACTTATTTATTTTATATTTATTAAAATTCACCTTTTTATGCCAGAACTAATTTGTCTTACATTTTCAATAAAACTGAAAGTATATTAAATAATAATTGTATATTAAAACAAGGGTTCATGTCCCGTCAAATGAATAGAGGATATCCTATAAGAATATATAAAAACCGCTATTATTATTTTCAACGAAAATAAGCACAAAAACAAACTTTTTAAGTTAGCAGTGTTTTCCGGAATAGATTACATCGTTTCAAACATGGGTAAACAAAATACCTGCTGGGCAAAAAAGCGAAAATCAAAAGTCGCCCAACCAATTGGTCATTAGCACTGCATGTAATCTGAATATTAATGAAGTCATTCTCGGCGTGGCAAGATACATTTTTTCATGGGCAATGCGAGCAAAGAAAGTAGCAAAACGACGCTGGGCAAGACTCAAATGAAAATGGAGTAATAATTAACAATGAATTGTTAGTTAGTCCCAGTTAGGCAGGCAAAATGTTGGGTCTTAATTTATGAAGGTCCGAGGCACGCGACGTTTATCAAGCACTTGTAATTACCTGAATTCCCGAGCTTGTGAGAGTTTTCTTCTCGGACTCTTGGGAAATTCATTGGCTGGAACTTTTGGTGACAGAATTAGCCGTTTCGCAAGACCGACGCCACCGCTGCCGCAGAGGAAAGCGAAAGTGCCGCCCAGTTGGACTCAGCTGACTGACGCTGGGAAGAATTTCGACCACAAATCGTTTGGGTAATTAGAAAAGCACAAGGGCCCAGCGCCGATGGAATACGGTTTGGTGAAAGGGAAATGGGAATGGAAATGGAAACAGTGGCAGCGTGTATAAAAGCAAAGGCCTTCAAATCGAGATGATGCAGTCTCTCAAACAGTCCCCACTGCAGTAGATAGCGAAGATGTTGCTGACCAAGACCCTGGAATATCTTTTTTACTTGGCCCTATTCGCCTTTATGTGCAAATACGCGACGGCTGCCAGTGTCCAGCCTACCGAAGTACCGGCAGGTTCTCCGGAAACCATTAAAAAATCCCAAAGGGCAGAGAGTCTTCTCAGTGGCTGTGAAACATCTACGCTTAGTTGGATGTGCCTTAAGATCGAGTTCGTGAAGATCATGGAAAAGCTCGCCGAACAGGAGGAACTAAACGTTTTGCCTGGAATCAGTGTGGTCAAGGATGAGAATGCCACCGAACTCAAGACATCGGAGCTCATGGCAGGTACGTTCTGCCAAACATAAAAATATGTACAAACAAGAACATGAAATACCCAGGCTTTCTTGTACCTAATTTGCATTGTATTAGATATTACCATTATAAACGAAATACTATAATCACTAAACTAGCTATCGTTCACAGAGTGCATTCTAACTTAATTATCAATTACTATTTATTTACAGAAGTGGCTCGCAGCTATCCCAGTGACCCGAGTACTCGCTTGAATGGCTATATAGTGGCCAAAGTAGAGAACCTTCTGAAAACGCGTTTCCTCAGATTTCGCCTGCTGGATGACAAATCCCTCGTAGAAGGTCGCAAGAACAAGTTCGGCAAGAAAGGAGGGTTGGAGGCCCTGGTGGCGGCTGGAGTCATGATGAAGGGAATGCTTATGGCCATGGGCCTCGGAGCCATCGCTCTGATGGCCGGAAAGGCTCTGATGACAGCTTTAATGGCATTAACCCTGTCTGGAGTCCTCGGCCTTAAGAGCTTGGCCGGTGGCGGTGGAAAGTCCACCACATACGAGATTGTGGCTAAGCCAATTTACACCTCCAGCCACTCGCATTCGGTCACTCACGAGGATGGAGGCCACTCACACAGTCCCCACTTTGCCGCAGGAGGCGGTGGTGGTGGTACTGCCAGTGGCTTTGGCTACGGAGGATATGCTAGGTCCCTGAGAGTGGATCAGTCAGCAAACCAAATCTAATAATTTTAGAAAGAACCGACAGTATCATTATCTAATAATTTATTTATTTATTGTACCTTAAGAAACATAATACAATAGCATACAATGAAATTGTTTTAGTTTTAATGTGTGAATTTTAACACTTTAAATGCGTTGAAAAGAATGTTACCGATCTTATAAATTACATACTTATATTGTTCATCAGAAATAATATTCAGTAGTCAGATATCTGGGGCGCCTAATATGCCCATGGTTTTTATAAAAGGCTTGTAGGCCCACAAAAGTATTTACACAAAATTCCAAGCAAATGCAATTAAAGAAATAGTAATAATCGAATAAGCACCTTGCTATCCGTTAAAAAGCAATATATTAAAACAAAAAGGAATTGAGTTCTTATAAACACTTATTTTCTTTAATTCTCCCTTTCTAAAAAAAAAAGTTTGTTAACATTTCATATGTCTATCAATTAGCAGATTTATTAGAAACAGAGTCCAATGACCAACTTTCCAATTCGAACAAGTTTGCCCATATAAAACGAGAAATTTAGAAGGAAACTACAGTTGTTTTCGCATCACCATGAACTACACTTGTCTACGCATCACCATGACGCCGATTTGTTATGGTACGTAAAGAAATTTATTTTCTTCTAAGTGAGAACTAAAAAATTCTTTTTGTTTAGCAAGTGCAATGATAGTCTTCATATTAAGAATACATTTTTGTACGGCGGAGGCTGATCACGTAATAAAACCACAGATAGTTGGTGCCAGTAGCCAACTATCAGAGAAAGAAATATTCCGTTCAGAATTGCCTATTCCCATTAAACTGAACTATGACAATCAACAAATTTATAATAATAATAGGCTTCCGATTGTAAAATCAGAAACTGAGAACATGCTCAAGAATACATTTTACCAAGATTATGATGAGCCTCCTTCTGACTTCGCTCTGAAAAGGTTTTGGGGAAAGTGGAGAAGAAGGAGAACGTCTACAAGGCCCCCAACAAGCGTATCTTCGGATCCAGCATCAACAGTACCTCCGACCACTTCCACCGCCATACCGACATCAACTGAAACGCCAACAACATCTACTGCATTACCGACATCAACTGAGATGGTAACCACATCCACAGCGATTCCAACGGCGATTCCCTCAACTCAATCTCCAGCAACGTCCACTGCCATACCAACATCAACTGAGACGCCAACAACATCCACCGCCATACCGACATCAACTGAGACGCCAACAACATCCACCGCGATCCCGTCATCTACAACAACCACGACACAATCTCCAACAACATCAACAGCGATTCCAACGTCTACAACATCCACAACACAGTCTCCCACAACTTCCACAGCAATTCCAACGTCGACGACAACCACAACACAGACTCCAACAACTTCAACAGCAATTCCAACGTCTACAGGAAGCACTACACAGTCTTCAACAACATCCACAGCGGTTCCAACGTCTATAACAACCACAACTGAGTCATCGACAACATCAACGGCGATTCCAACCTCTACAACATCCACAACACAAGCTCCCACAACTTCTACAGCAATTCCGACGTCCACGACAACCACAACACAGACTCCAACAACTTCAACAGCAATTCCAACGTCTACAGGAAGCACAACACAGTCTTCAACAACATCCACAGCGGTTCCAACTTCTATAACAACCACAACTGAGTCATCGACAACATCAACTGCGATTCCAACGTCTACAACATCCACAACACAGTCTCCCACAACTTCCACAGCAATTCCGACGTCCACGACAACCACAACACAGACTCCAACAACTTCAACAGCAATTCCAACATCTACAGGAAGCACAACACAGTCTTCAACAACATCCACAGCGGTTCCAACTTCTATAACAACCACAACTGAGTCATCGACAACATCAACTGCGATTCCAACGTCTACAACATCCACAACACAGTCTCCCACAACTTCCACAGCAATTCCAGCATCGACGACAAGCACAACACAGACTCCAACAACTTCAACAGCAATTCCAACGTCTACAGGAAGCACAACACAGTCTTCAACAACATCAACAGCAATTCCAACGTCTATAACAACCACAACTGAGTCATCGACAACATCAACTGCGATTCCAACGTCTACAACATCCACAACACAGTCTCCCACAACTTCCACAGCAATTCCAACGTCGACGACTACCACAACACAGTCTCCAACAACTTCAACAGCAATTCCAACATCTACAGGAAGCACAACACAGTCTTCAACGACATCAACAGCAATTCCAACGTCTATAACAACCACAACTGAGTCAACGACAACATCAACAGCAATTCCAACATCTACAGGAAGCACAACACAGTCTTCAACGACATCAACAGCAATTCCAACGTCTATAACAACCACAACTGAGTCAACGACAACATCAACAGCGATTCCAACATCTACAACATCCACAACACAGTCTTCCACAACTTCTACAACAATTTCAACGTCGACGACAACTACTACACAGTTTCCAACAACTTCAACAGCAATACCAACGTCTACAGGAAGCACAACACAGTCTTCAACAACATCCACGGCAATTCCAACGTCTATAACAACCACAACTGAGTCATCGACAACATCAACAGCGATTCCAACCTCTACAACATCCACAACACAGTCTCCCACAACTTCTACAGCAATTCCAACGTCGACGTCTTCCACAACACAGTCTCCAACAACTTCAACAGCAGTTGTTCCTATAGAATAGACATCAATTTGATTTTCGCGCATTATATTATATTATATTACTGCTTATTTTACAATTTGGGTTTCTACCCTAAAAATATATAAAATCCACTTTGTTATAAGTCCAAACCTTTACTCCAAACGTTGCGCAAACATAAATAAGAAAATATAAGAATGAGAATAAAATTGAGATAAGAATGATAGAAATTTGACGTCCTTATTGATTTAGAATTAATACCATTACTTATTATAACAAAAAACTCTATAGTCGAGTTCCCCGACTATCTGATTCCCGTTACTCAGCTATTGGAAGTGCGAAGGTGAGACTTCAACACTGACAGTTTTTGGCGGTTTATGGGCAATAGAGTGGGCGTGGCAACCAGTTTTTTGGCAAATCGAGAGTAATTAACAAGACTAATAAAAAAATATCAAAATATTTTTTAAAAGTGTTGGCGGCTTGTGGGCATTAGAGTGGGCGTGGCAACAAGACTCCGGAGTCTGCATGCTTAATCTCAACTTTCTAGCTTTTATAGTTCCTGTGATCTCGACGTTATAAGGACAGAGAGACTGATGGACAGACGGACATGGCCAGATCGACTCGAATATTAATCCTGTTCAAGAATATATATACTTTATATGGTCGGAAACGGTTCCTTTTACCTGTTACATACAATCTAGTATATCATTTCACCCTACGAGTAACGAGTATAAAGGGCTCACACTTTGAACTAATTTAATTCATAGCTATAACGTGGCGTATTAACGTCAGCGTTTGGAATCTAGGCCAACAGACAAACATAAAAACTGTAAAATTTATTTATAAACTTTCCCTTTTATTAATGAACACAATCATTAAATGAAATAGTTAAATAGTACGTCTTTGAAATGAAGACTGAGAATCTAATTAGAAATGCTTTACTTTGGAAAAAAATAAAGTTTTCTAACTAGCTAGATAACCTTCTTTCCGTTATTTCTAAGTATTCTTTATAATGCAATAATTAAAAGAGAAATTAATCAATATTTTTCAAAATTTAAACTTATTTGCACCTTTCTTTTTTTTATCATTTGTAGACAGAGAACATCGCATAGTAAGTTGTACGTTCTAAAGAAATTAGGTGCCAATTAGCAAAATTATAAAAAAAAAATTTATTAACCAGTGACCTACTTTTTAATTCAAGCCAGACATATAAAGACCGAAAAAATTCAAGAATATGTTCAGTTTGTCTAACGTCGCCATGAAGTTATTTTTTAGTGGTACGTAAAGATAATTATGAATCCAAGATTTTTATATTTTAATAAGTATTTTTAGTGGTAGCCCTCGTATGCCTTACAAAACAAAGTCTTAGCCAATTGCACAGTGAGCCGTTGCTGGCAGTGCTGAAAGCTAGCGGAGATGATCCAAAAACTCCACTGATTGTGCTTTCAAATCCCACATCAAGGCCAACATTTGGGGAGTCAATAAAATCGGAACTGGATATTCAGACCACACAACTTCCAGATTCCGCAACAACTATTTCACCAGCCAGATTTACAACGGCTTCCATAGAAAAACGCAATAAAAAAACACGACCTTCTCCGAAGCAGAAAACTGGCATAAAATATGAACAAAAACATACATTTTCGGTGCAGGACCTATTGCTGATGCCCGGAATTATGGAGAGCTCCCCAAATATTGACCAGGGACCAATTAATACCATAACCGCCCAACCTGTCTTCTATCCTTTTCCAGTTTATATACCATATCCGATGCCGTTAATGCTGAGCCCCCACATGCATCTGATGAGTACACCGGCCCAGGATAAAGTTGATGGCGAAATCGCGATGGGCATCAATGAGATGATGATGGAAAATCTACTTAGAAACTCTCCCCAGCAAGACAACGGAACTGATTGGCACAAGATAATCAGGAATCGAGTAAAGACCGTCACCCAAGATAACCAGAAAAATTGGAGGGGAAAATGGCGAAAGACAACAACAACTACTTCAACCACTACCACTCCAACTCCTGCTACAATGTCCACTGAGCCAACGAGATTGCAGCTGGATAGAAGTGACCAAAGTGATACTGTGCTAAAATCGATCGAAGCCAATGAAAAGACAACTTTTGCCACGACAACTGATGCTACAATCTAATTAAATAAAGGAAAAACATGTAGCAAAAAATAACTACCTGGAATTGTAATATGTATATTCTAAGCGGTTGTCTTTTTAAAGTTTACTCTGTATTCCGTACCCTTTATATATTTACTACCATTACTGCTTATTAATCTAAATTAAGAAAAACACAATTTATACAGGCATGAAAGGGCTTAAAATAAATTGGAAATTAAATCGTTATCCGGATTAGCAAGACTTTACTGCGACTCTTAGTCAATTCATTTTAAAAGTAAGTAGAGTTGTAGCATAATTTTAGGCAGTCACATGGGCTTTCTTTCTCGCCATCTCTCTCCCAGTTTGTGATTGTTAGTTTGTATTTGTGCACGTCTCTATGCATATGCATCTGTATTTGTACGATTAAACTCACCTACCAACACCCAAAGTTGGCCGCATCTTTTGTGCTTCGGCACCTTCATTCAGTCGCTTATCCACGCTCGCCGGTCATCCACGCTTATCGCGCACACTCTTCTTGTTTTTATTACCAAAAGCAGGCGTAAAAAGTGAAAGACACAACGGATTCTGGAAATCAAAACTAACAAATTTCATCTTGTGAAAACCGAGAGCGAAAGTGACTGCCGGACAAATAACAAAACAACCCGCTAATTAGGCTCCACGCCACGACAAGCAACACCACCGAACTGTGCTCAAGAATTATGAGCCAATGGTGATGATCAGTTACTGTGCGTGTTAATTTCCGGGAAACTGCCTTTGCAAGTGTAAGCAGGTAAAGTCAGAGAGTCGCACAATGCCTCTCCAATCGAACAGCCATCCAAATGCAAATATCTGACCCAGTTTCAGTTTCATGAGTGACCAACAAAAACAAAGGCCAACAGCTGGCAAGCCGGTTGCACTTATCAACCGAAAAAATGGAAACCTGTTTGCAGTGGAAATGCGCTGCATGTCCGTATGCATTTGGCCCAGTGGTTAAAAGTGAAATTCCATGCGGTTGCTAACTCCGCCAGCTGCCTTCGTTGGGTTCTTAAGCTTCTTAAACACCCTACCCGCCCACCTAGAGTTATTAGCGCATGCCAGATGGGAATCTCAACGCGCTCTAATACCCATTAGAATCCCAATTAGTGTTTTGCTGGGCTTGCGTGCTCGTCGGTTGTACGTTCTCAGAACGAAGCAAACCGAAAATAATATAGCTATTCTTAGAGTGATAAACAAATTAGGAGCATGCCAGAAGAAAGTAAACAAAAGGCCGAAGCAAAGCCAAGCCCGAATTGTGGTTCGACCCAGATAATCACACTTAATTGAAAACGTAACCTTTCAGAATTATTTGCAGCCGATAAACCGCAGCCACATGTGCGCGGCATTGCGGTGGCAAAATGCTTTTTATTCCAAGTTCGAGGTATTTTTACTACACTTTTTATTGTCCTTTGGCCAATTATTTATTATTTGTTGCGCTCCCCAGCAGATGGATCGTAAAAAGTACGTTGAATCCGATCTATTTGGACTTAATAAGCCATTAGTGAGTGAAGTTGGTTAACCGCAACGAAAGTGAGTTCGCTATAGATTTCTCTGGAACGCAACTGAAGAAATGCAGACGGGGCTAAAAAACTCTTGAAAATATTTGCACGCTAACACAAATCACACCACACACTTGGCGAACTAAGTTACAGGCACGCACAAAGTGAAATTAGCAATCTATTAGATTGCAATCTACATTCACTAGGCGTTCGACTGAAACCGAAAGTCGGCCCCAGCATTGGAACAATTTAATGAAATGCAAATACTTTAAGCTTTACATAACCGCTTGTCAAGCGATGTTGGATGTTCGGATGCCTGCCTGCCCGAGGAATTGTCACATAAAAATGCAATAAAATCTCACGGAAATGCTGCGACTGACAGTGGCAAAACAACGACAACTCGTAGGGAAAGCTTGTTACCTTCCGAAAACGTAGTCTGCTTGCCAGCCGAGAGCTGGCCATTTCCAAGTGCCATTAAGATAGATGTAATTGAATCATTATTAAAAAGAGCACTCGAGTGAAAGCCAACAGCAGAACAGCAGTCGTAAGCAAATATCTCTGGAGTGTTGCATAAATCGCAACCATAATCTTTATGAACATATTTCTCTATTAGACACATATTTCTCTCCTCATTTATTAATCATTTTTATTATAATGTTTAATCAAAAGAATCAAATATTTTATAAAAACAACAATAACATTAACATAAACAACCGGCTCAAGCTAAGCAACAATTTGTGTATTAAAATGTTTAAGGTTATGTTTAAGCTATGCTTCTAAGGCGCTAACCTTTTAAGACAACTAACGGTTGCAGCTGGGTCTTCGACTTGGCTTGAACCCGCGAAGAACTTACATCATATGGCTTGGTTTCTTTATTTCTACGGAGCGTGTTCTGCTGTCGCCGACTCCCTAAACTTGATTTAGCTGGCCATTATTTTTATAGCAATTGTGTACTTGCTGGCATATGGCTATTACTGTTGGCATGACATAAGCCGCCATGGCACTTTAATAGAATGCCTTTAATATGAAAAGCCATAACATCGCGAAGAGTTACATGTTACATATGTCGTTTATGCACATTACGCATTAGTAGCGTCTGCAGAGAGCAACTAAGTCGCAGCTCGTTAAAAATAATAATAATAAGTGGTTCTCCAGTATACAGCTGTGCACGTAAAGCTGTCTAATTGATTGCATTGGAACATGATTATAAGCAGCTAAGTGGCTCCTGAGCTGACTTTCATGTCTAGGCCGAAATCTACCTTCAGCTAATTAGAATGCCGGGAATGCCACAGGTCTCAGACGGGTTCGGAGACACAGTTCAGCAGTAATAATGCGCACTCATATTGATATCTTGATCAAAACTGACATATTACCTTAAGCACTTTCAATGACCCATGCACAACAAAAGTCAAAAAGCATATACATGTGTACATATGACAATTCTCTTGTTGCTCTTCTCATCGGAAGTGGTACAAGTAATGGCGATTGTATTTGACAACTTGATTGCTTTTGTCGCCCAGAACGGCTTTTCTGTTCTGTTCTGAATTCTCGCGGTGTGAACAATAGTAACAATTTTTTTTCAAAATTTTCATTTTTCGGCTTATTTTAGTAGGTCAACTTTTGATTCAATCACGTTAGAACCAAATAAAGAGTGCTATTTTTGATATGCAACATATAACGAATTCTTTGGCTGTATTTTTAAAAAGGTCTACTCATCGAAATCGTCGATAAGTATGTAACATTAATCAGGATCAATCCAGTCAATATGGCCATCCTTACCTACACACAAATTATGCTAGCAATTAGTATACATTTATCAGACTCAAGATCGAAAATACTTTATGAGATTAAAACAATATTGTAATTTCGACGCAATAAAAAAGAAACGCTTCCCTGTCAACGATTTACAAGTCTGTCCCTAGTCTATTGACCCATTTTCTGGTATATATTGATTTTAGGTTGCCGGAATAAGTACTTGGTAACAATATTGGCGCCATAAAAACATAATAAACCACTTTGTCGTTGTAGGGAAACCAGTTCGTTGGACACCAAATGGCCGTGAAAAGCGCCGACTAAGGAAGAGCGGCGCAAAAACTACAAGGAAAATTAACGTCAAGCCAGCAGACAAACTGCACTCGAAGCAATCCGAGGCTAACTGGAAAATGGATAAACAAACATAGAGGAGCGAATGTAGACGAAGCAACTTTCAGCCGCGCCAAGAAATACAGTTAAGGTTTTGCGCGGCGAAAGAATCTAGGAAGAGCGACGTGTGAATGCAGGAGAAGATACCATTTACCAGCTACAAGATACAACCGATAGCTGTAGCGCACTGCAAAAAGTCATCGACGGCCAACTGAATCGCTGAGAGAGGAGCGAAAAGCGAGAGAGCGACCGACCAGTTTGCCTTAAGCCTGGCCATGATCTTGGCCAACTGTTTAGGCCACAACGCGCTCAGTTGTTAGCCAGACGCGCACGCATGCGCACACGAGACGCGCGAACAGGTGATTTGCATATACACGAGATACAAGTATCTTCCAGATACGAAACCGTTAGGCCGTAGGTGTGTCGCAGTGAAGTAATTGCAGGTAGCTCGATTCCCGGCTAGAGCAAATAGAAAACGCGCTAAATGCGACAGCGAAATTCCAAACAAACCAGTCGAAAACAAACACAAAGAAGAAAGTACTATTTAAATCAATACAAAAGAAATTGAGCTGCTGAAAAAAATCGTCTGACAAGCAATGAAATAGAATTAGCTTGTTAAGCCGGGTGCCTCATAAATTGATTTGTCGATTGGCTAATGACGATTGGCCAACAACGGCCGGCTTTTGTGTCCGCTAAAACGAAGAGTTCCCAAACACATACCCCGGTGAAATCAGTTAAATAAACAGTTAGCTTGCAGTTAAATTGCAGGGCCAAGGTGGAATTGCAATAGGAAAAGACATAGTGATTGCAATTGCATTTGCAATTGCAGGTTGAAGGTGTGAAGGTGTAAAGCAGCTGTCAGCAGTGCTAACTGGCTGAGTGAAACCGAAATAAAACGAAACTGAAATGCCCAACACATACAGTGCTTTGCCCCATAATTGGAGCTCCGGTGAGAGCCATCCACAGTGGACATCCTCCAGTAGAAATCGCAAATGCCACCCAGTGAGCATGGCCAGATCAACGAGTGGTCACTTGATTTTCCTCCTCTTGATCTGCCTGCTAAACTCGGCCGCCAAAGCGGATGGATCGGCTGGGAATGGTCGTCTTGGACGCCATCGCTCCACCACTCCTATGAGCCACCTGTCCACGGAACCGCAGCCAATCGAGGAGCAGGAGACGGTTACCGATTCACCAACGGATTCCCCAGAGGAGCTGGAGTCAACGATGACGACGGAACTGCCGGCGGAAGATGACTGGCAGCCTCTGGTGAATGCCAGTAAGTTTTCCACGAGGAAGCCGATGGACAAAGTGACTCTCGGCGATTCCCTGCTCCTCAGACTGGCCCGGCGATTTGCCAGTGGAAACGAGCTGTGGGACGGCCTTGTCCGCGATTGCTATCTAAAGCCAGATGTATCCTGCTTCCAAAAGAACGTCTTCAGCTACCTGGATACCGCTCTGGATGTACAGGATGTGAATGTGACGCAAAGGCTGAAGTTCCTCAAGAACCAAGTGGACTACCAAGTGGAAAAAGAGAGGGAGGAGCACACGGAGGCACGTGCCGGTAAGTGGAAAGGAATTTTCCATGTTTTTTAAGGTTGCGATTTTTTGCCTTTTACTGTTAGTAACAACACGTTGCTAGGGCCTAAAAATACTTTATAACTGATCATAACACAAGTACCACATTTTCATTCGCATTTGATTAGCTGAAGCAGTTTTTACAGTCATAATACGACTAAATGTTTGCTTTAAAGGTTTGTTATTTCAAATTGTGATTCATTTAAACTTGTAGTTTAAAAGTGAAACCGCATATTTATTTCCAATGTTCCTAATGTTTATTCTTTATTCAGGACAGTTAGCTGGCAATGAATTCATTGCTTTTAAATTAGGTTTTTTCACCAATAAGCTTTAGCTAACAGCTACTTATGTAAGAGCCCTTGTGTACGATCGGTTTTCACATCGATTCTTTTTCTCGTTTTTGTCTACCTATACCCGAGCACGTCCAAACAAAAATGCCGCTGCCTCTTTCAGTAACTTTCACTTGCCGCGTTTTGATTTGATTTTTTACGATTTTAGCTGCGCCAGAGAGCAGTAAAGTATCTGCTGCGGCAACGATCTCCCGTTTATGTGAGTCACGGAACTTTGACTGCTCTCAATTATGCGGCTATTTATCCGGAATCACATCAGATGTTTTCTTTGGCTCATAGCATGGCCATTAACGGCTATCGGGTCGGTCACAAATTATGTAAGCGGCTAGAAGTTTTTCAAGTCTTAAAGAATTAAAGTAGTGGGATATAAATAAATTCAAAAATATAAATCAAATGGTAAAAACGCCAAATCAAAGCAATTAAAATAGCAAATAATAAAATGAAAAAAATTCAATATTTTTTTCAAATCTGTGGGCGTGGCAACATCAGAAAACCAACTTCCTTTCCATCTTTCTTCTGTTATTTACATTTTGTATTAGTATACCCTTTAAATAAACGATTAATAATTTTTTCTTTGTTCTTCAGTCTATTTAACCAAATTTACAATAATAATAATGTTTAATTAAGCAGGATATATCTATCAAATTAGCATATGAACATATTACGGCAATTTTCATTTAAGCTGTTTTAAGTAAACATGTACATCCTTTACATCAAGTTGCGCTAGAACATCCGCTCATCGAGCACCCTGAGAAGTGGAAATCGCTTTCAGGAAAACTTTCATTAACCCAAAAGCGTCACTCATAAATCTCTTAATTCTCACTCTTAATTCTCTTATTCACCGATTCCCCTTATTTCCAAGCAGCCAGTGCGGACACCCCGATCGAGGAAGTGACCAGCGCTCTATATGGCAAGAGTATCAAGTTTGCTATGACCCACGATCTGGAGGTGGATCTGCCTGAGGTTATGTTCAATGGCGCCACATTTCGCATCTCGCCGCGGGCCATCGAAGGCAACGGAATCATCGCCAAGCTGGAGCTGATTCCCAAACAGGTAGTCAAGGCCCGACTTGCCGGGGCGATAATCCAGAAGAAGATACGTAAGTAATACTCGCAATTTGTTTTACCATCACGCAGTTGCAGATGCAGATGCAAATGCAGATGCGGTTCTGCAGTAGAGGCCGCTTTCACTCTCTGGTCAAACGGCATCCAAAAGTCTGATTCGCTTGCTACTTTCGTTTGTACAGAAAAATTTCTACGCAGCAAACTGGTGCTGTCATTCCTCGCATTGCTGCTGATCATTAAAATCATCAAGATCAAGTTGTTCTGGCTGCTGCCAATCGTCATCGGAGTTGGTGCCGCCAAGAAGCTGCTCCTAAAGTTCCTGCTCTTCCTGTTCCCAGCGCTGTCGCATCTCTTCAAGCTCTGCTCGCACTACCAGCAATCCTATCACGCACCCGCCAAGTACCACCACCACCATCACCTCATCGATCATCATCACACGGTAAGCGCAAGAGGTTGATGAATTTGCACAAATTGCAGCTCAACTACTCTCTGGAAAGTTGATTAACGAAATTGAAGACAATTTGCTTGTCTTGGTTTGCAATGGTTCAAGCTGTTTCCCAAAAATGTGGATTAGACTTGGAATCCCAAAAACTTATCAGGATTTGCCAAAAATGATTTGATAAAAGCATAAAACTCTAAAAACTTATAGCACATTTGATTAGAATCTTTGGTCCAATATTTTTAGTTCTGAAAGTAGTTCGATTGCATCTTAAAAACCAATGCAAACCCCTAGCGTACTTACTTGTATATTATTGATACAAGCAAACACAAAAGACTAAAATTATTTTAATATTATTTAAATTATATAAATATAATGGTAGGCATTTTACTAACATATCTGTTACCGTTTTTAAATTATATAAGCCATGTACAGCGAATACATTTTGATGAGACTGAAATATGGCATTTGGTTAAACAAAATTTCTTCCATTCCTAAAAATATTGCTAACGGGTTTGGGCTGGGCCGCTTTTAATTCGGATGTATTTTTGGAGAAATTTTATTAATAATCTCGATGAGATTCAGTGTTGTCTATTAGCCTGCCGGTCAGAAGTTGCTTTTGTTCGCGCCCCGGAAATTCAATTAGAAAAGTCTAAAAGCGCGTCCTCCGCCGCCAGTTGAAAAGTATTTCCATTGAAGGTTCTCGAATCCAAGTTTGCATATGTAGCACGTGCCCTCGAAATGAGCTCACGATGAAGCAGACAGCTCGGAGCTTGACATGTCGTCAAATGAAATCCGTCATTCAATTGGGCCGTTAGCAGGCAATAGACATGGCCAAGGCTGTTGCCAAGCCGTTTTCTCACAAAAGAGTGCACACGCGTAGACACTCGTATTTATGAGATGTTTATGCTCGCATACGCAAGCGAGAATGCCGATAGAAATTGAAATTTAACTGGGACCAGAGCCTGAGCTGTCAGGATAATCCGGGTTTTAATGCTTGCAAACGGCCATCCTTTCTCGACTAGTATTTCCCCTTGTGCTAACTTCATAAATCGACCGCTTTGGCAATTATAATCCTTTACACACGTCGTTTAATGTCGTTTAACCTATGAGAGCTGGAGAAAGTGGAGCTTATCTTGTCTCGCAGTGGAATAAATGAATTTCTAAATATTTCAGGTGCTAAAAGAGGAAAGTATTGGCGGCAATAAGAAATGGAATAAAAATAATAGAATAGCTTATATATGTATATTCCAAGTGTGAGTTTACACCTGGGTGGCCAATGAAATGCGCATATTTTCCAGACAACCAGTATGCAGTCTTTAAACATTCGCATTGCCTTCCCTGTCTGCTTTCGCACTCGGTGTAAATTAAATGAAATCACCAAGTGAAAGACTTTGCAGCCACGAGGACTCAGAAACACACGCTTAACATGTCGTCTGTTTGTGAGCGTTTGTCACCTCTTTGCTAGGAGAAGTTTTCCGGCCGCACAGCATGAAATATGATTCGAACTTGGCGCACAATAAAAATCACAAATAATAGGCAGAACTTAAACTTCGAGTCCAATTGCCAGGCAATGACACAGCCGCATATCTCCGTATTTTAGTCGTTATTTACGACTTTGTGGCAGTCATTGAACCGACTTTCTGAGCCAAAGCCATCGCAGCCCCAAGACAAAGTCGCCAGAATAATGCGTATTATTTGGTCGGTTCAAACATGACTATAAATAGCAAACAAGATGTCATAATGGAAGGGGGGGTACTTGAAAGGGAAGCCCTCCAGAGCAATGAGAAAAGTTTTGCTGCTGAGTTCATTAAATGTCATCTCGAAGCCTTCTAGCAACGACTGTGTTATTACACATTTTGAACTCAGAGTCTCTCTTGGCAGCACTTGCAATACAAATGTATTGCAATCTGTCTTTTATATCTGGGGATTTCGAATGTAAATCTTCAATCTATAAATTATCAACTTGTTATACTCCAAATATGAACACAGCTGAAAGCTTTAACATTCTTATTCTTGATTAATTGATGAAAAAACTTAACACTTACAATTCTTAAATATAATAAGAAAAAGCCTCAATGGCTTTTTGAACTAAAAAGGTCATATTACATTTATTTTCCTTCGATTCTCAGGTTGTTCCGCCATGGCACAGTGGTGAGCACCACTCGGTTCCGGAAATCATTTATACCCACCCGCCGAAGGGCCATCCCTCCGCCTATCTCCATGGCGCTCCGGTGCATGAGAGCTACGGACCCGGATTCGAGCACTTCGAGGGTGCCTGGGAGAACAGTGGACCTGGCCTGGGATCCGAGTAAGTTCCGCTTCTCTAGACAGCACCCACGCTTTATGCATCCGCATCCGTAACTGTTACTGTAACTGCCTGTTTCTGTGTCTGTGTCTTGTCTCTAAACCACACTCGAACATACCACACACACATCTGACTTGCATCACCGAACCATAGATACATAGGCGATATAAATCGCGTTGCACAAATAGAGGAGAATGCCCATTACTTTAAGCCCCACCCGGCAAACGATGCCGGTGTCCTGCATGCTTGGGGCCTTGGCATCACACAACAGGCACAACAGGCACAACATCAGACGCACCAGCCACATCAAAGATGGCCTGTCACCCAGCAGGCGAGGCCACCCACCCAGCTCAAACAGCAGACGCAGCAGCAGCAAACGCAGCAGCAGCAGCAACAACAGCAGCAGCAGCAGCAGATCAAGCTTCATCTGCAACAGCAATTAAGTGCTCAGAAAGTACAAGCCTCTAGTCACAGTTTAAACCCATTTCAAAGTCAGGACAAACAAAGGTACATGCCACTCAGGGGCAACCAACAAACCAACAAACTATGTAGTACACCCACGCACAACGAAAACTCACACGCACCTCCACAGAAACACACACCACACACCCATTTATATAGTCTACTAACATAACTTCCCTACTATTTACCCTTTTTTATGATAACCATTGAGTTCCAATTTCTATTTGCTTTCTATACCATTTTATTCTTAAAGCTTTATGAAAATATTATCTTTATGAAACAGGGAAAACATGATGTTTTACATTAATTTGTATGATTTTTCAACACTCAATTTGCACGACCCTATATAAACGATAGATTTTCTGGTAGCCTGCTATAAATGTATATATAAATGTATAAATGTATGTATAGAGATCCATTTGAAGGGGAATTTGCGGAATCTGTTTGTGTTCTTACCACTCCTTTTTCCTTCCTGTTCCGGCTTATCCAAATGTAATTAAAATTGTTTAATGAAAGCCAAACAACAACCGCTGCTGCTGTTTGGCAATTGTTGCCAATTAAAAAGAGCAGCAAAAAGGGAAATATGACACAGCTCTCCCAATGGCACTACTATTGCCTCACCCTGCCTGATGGCCACACCTGTCTGCAGCACCTAATTTCCCCCGCTTTTCCAGCTCAAGGCCGGCACACACGCAGCACCATCCGGTGTACGTTCCAGGACACGGACACCATCCGCCGCAAAATGTTCCCGGACTCACGGCAGCCGCACAAATAGCCGCGCAGTACGATCCAGCGCGCAACAATCAACATCCGCAGCAGCCGCAGCAAGCGCCGCAGCAGCAGAATCAAGCTGTTCAGGAGCCACAACTTTCGGTGAGTATCACATTACAGACCATTAGGTATGTTTATTACTAAACACCCACCAGCCAAATGGAATACGCACATGTGCATTTATTGTAATGGCAGCTAAGTACGTATGTACATAAAAAAGGACTCTGTGAAATCAGATATCCCACATATGGTTATGGGTGCCATTTCCTTTTTGAAATCAGGTAAAACACACTAAGGAAAATAGGTTTCAGCATGGATGATACTTGCAGCAAGCAAGAGATCATCCTAAAGGTGTGCAAAGTTTTAACATTAGGGGAAAATGAGTGAATAGGGTACATTTCAATTTAGAGAGTTCAAGCTTGCAATTTAAATTTGTATCCTATCCTATTATATACATATGTATATAAAGACTGTGACTTTCCCAGCCAGCACGGTTCCGAGTAGGCGGACTCGACTATCTACGACTTCTGGCCAACTCCCCTCATTAGTGGCTCCCATTCGCAAATTGTACATCTTCAAAGCTGGATAACAACACACTCAATCAGGCTGCTGCAGTTTCACTTGCGAACAATCGTCTGGCACATGGCTGTCTTTATTGACGCTTTCCTCAAAAGTGCAAATTGTTTTCCTATGATGCAAATTGCCTTGTCTGCGTGGAAGGTGTGTGTATGGTGACTTCTTTTCTCTTTTTGCCCAGCGACACCATTTCGTGGACTGCAAACTGCAGGCCCTGCAAGTTGAATGGCTTGGCAAACAGTCTGGCCAGCTCAACGACAATTGCTAGCAGCCCACCAACTGACTGACTGACTGACTGCTTTTCACTTTCAAGTGAGCAAAATGCCGGCCATGTGAGCACGGCTTTCGGTCACTTGGGCACTTGACAACGAAGCCATAATTAAAATGCACTTTGCCATTGCACTGCACAGCATAATCTGTAGGCTTGCAAAACAGCCCGCTGTTCAGCTTAATTAAATGAGCACACCTCGCAATAGCCAAGTACCGAATATGATGGGAACTACGGAGTTGTCGGGAAAGTGTGCCAGCGGGTTTGGTTTCGGGTCCGATGCTCCGATGAGCTGTCCGCAACAGAAGGTTAGCAGCTCACGCAAACTCAACCCTTTTCACACAAAGTGGCATTTGCTGCAACTTCCCACATAATGTGTATGGTTGGTCAGATAAGCTGACCATGTTATTAAAGCTTATGGATATGGTTTGCAACTTTTGAAATAATTAGATTTCCTAAGCAGCAAATCTAGAACAGTAGTTAACAATTGTATCCGAGCTACCTTACATGTAAATAATATCTATTTTAAATTTCTGTAAATCAACATTACTTTCAAAAAGGTAATTTTACAAGAATCCAACATAAAACTAAACCTAATCGATGAAAATACGTACATATATGTATGTAAATGCACACTAGAATTGCATTTCCTTGTAATATTGCTTTTGACTAGGAAAAAAACACTAATTGAAACACTCATTGAAACATTTTGTGTAATACCTATATTTCTATTGTTCGATCAATTTGTAATAAAGTTCAATTATTCAAGTGCATAATCCTCCACTTTTTTCCAGCCCGAATTAGCAGCCCAGCTGAAGGAGGCTATACGCATTCAGGCCGAGCAGCGCCTCATCCAGCAGCAGCAGAAGATACTGGAGCACCAGCCATTCGTGCAGGATGGACAGGTTTGCAATTGCCCATATCCGCCACTCAAATGTGCGACCATGATGAATAACTTGTGCGCCTCTTTTTTGTGACTTTCCAGCCGCTGTATCCGCTCAACTACGATCCGTTCTACAGTCCCATTCTGTTGAAAATCGACAAAATCATCGAGCAGCTCGGAGTGAAAAACGAACTGTGCAAGGAGCGCATTGTGTGCAGCATGTACAAGGATCCTGCCACCTACAGTCCGCACAGCAATTTCATTTCCGCGGAACTGAGTCGGTAAGTTGGCGACCAGAGTGGAGCAGAGTGTGATTTTAAAAGAAATACGAAAGTTTAAGAGGAGTACACATGCTCCATACTCAGAATTAGAATTCCATTTGAAAATTCTAATTCGATTTCCTTTATGCTTATTTCTCGATTTCTTAGTTAAGTAACAATGGTTCAAAATATGACTTAGCAAGAGATTACATTTATTTAAGTTTGTACGAAAAACTTTCCAATCGAACGATCTCCGTTCATTGGTCATAAACGTTTGAGTCAAGCTGGCTTTATGGTTGTGGGCCGTGAACTCCGACTTGTCATTTGCCACAAAATGTGTCATTCTGTGCTCTAATTGCTCAAGGCATTGTGAATTGTGATGCCAGGCAGTCAAAACTGAGATACATTTTGCAGCAAAGCTGGCCAAGTTGAATTTTCATGCCTTTTTAGCTGCGGGTGAAGGCTTTATGGTCCACCACGGATTCGGTGCCCCATCATTGCCAATCAATTAATAGGCAAGAGCGTGAAAAGAAAGTGGAACTCGGAGTGCAGCTGTCGGAGTGCAGCTTGTCGTTGCAAGTTCGTGGCTGTCGCGTCGCATCTCCTAATTGAACTGCACACTGCACACTGCACACTGCACACTGCACATGGGCAGCCAAGTGGAACCGCTTGCTACAGCCGCGTGCCATCGTCATCATAGTCATCATCATAGTTATGGGATGGAGTGTAGGTGACTTCCACCCATGTCGGTCACTCTGCGGGCACTCGAGCATGTCGCAGACCAGATAAACTCCTCATTTGCTATTCATCATATTTCTCATGGCTCATTATCTTTCGGGGCATGCTCATCGTTTTTCTTTTTCTCGCGCTGACAACAATAAGTGCAAAATTGTTAGGCCCAAGATAACAGCCTTGACAAAAATGCGAATGACAGCCCGTTGTCCCTGGATCTGCAGTCCTCCAGATCTAGGTCCTTATGTTTGTGTGATTTATGAGTCGGCGCGTCCATGACAAGTCATTAATTGGGTGGCCCAAAGTGTGCTTAATTGCCTTATCGGGACGCCAATGACAAAGGCTGGGAGCTCAGGTTTTCGGTCATCGTAGTTGAATATTAATTAAAATAAATTGGACTTGTGAAAGCCAACGTTTGTTTAAAGTGTCCCCCCTTTGCAGACATGCGCATCTATAATGACAACAAACATAATTAGTTAAAAGCGTCCTGTATTGTTTCCCAAAATTCCTATTCAATCAGAAGCATCGAACTTATAAAAACAATTTTGGTGCCAGCCCTAGGCAACGGCCGTTCTATTTTAATTAGACTTAATTGTTTTCTCAACGTGTGCCAATAACAAGGTATGGCATAAAAACAACGGGGCCTAATTAAACATAATAAGGCACCGAGTTTTACATGTAAATTCAAAAGTGCACTTTAAAAGAAAATTAATTTAGTTGAGCATAACTACTGAAACAATAAATATCTTCGAAGAAAAAGATCATTTTAGGAAGCAAAAAAATCAAAGAATTTAAAAGCCCTCATGAATGGTTAACCAATCGAATTCCATAGAAAAAACTGGACCTTCTACAAATCAAGTTACAGAAGTTTAAATCCTTCAGTGTTAATTTTATTCTTCTGTAGCTATTTACTTTTGCACAAGAGGCGGAAGATACAAGACATACTGAGACCACATTAAAAGTCAGACAACACATCCTGGCACCAGGTCACGTTCTTCCATTCTTACTCGATGGGCAAAGAGCATAGGGAATCAGTTTGGCCTTGGCTTACGTGAGTGCGGGAGTGATTTTCCGGCCACCACTTTCTGCCACGGCTGACTAGTCACATGAAATCCATTAGCGTCACCCCGCCCACAGAATCAATTGCCACAGACGCCTTCAGTTTAAGAATTGTTGAGCAGCAGCCGGATGAGAAATGGGTATCGGTGGGTTTTTGGGTGAAACACGATGTCTGGCACACAAAAGGCGCGTGTTTGTAAGCCCAAAAGTACGCAAAAGCGACTCGAACTGCTACCATGAAAACTTTACTGCGATGGGCCAAAGTGGCAAAGTTAATTAGCTGACTTCCTGGCACCCAGCAAAAAGGCATTCATAGGCTTTTGCTTTGGCTAAGGCCTGCAGCTGGAAGTAACAAACTAAACACACTCAAAAGAATCATCGCCTTGAATTCCGAAATATGTGTTTAAAAACAGTAGTATTTAATTTCGCTCTGGGTTTAAAGCAACTAAGAGTAATAGGAAATTATGGAAAAATTTTGATTCATATTAATAAAATTTTTATTATTTGAGATAGATTTATTGTTTTTAATTTGAAATAAATGTTTATATGAAGTATATGTAGTAGAAGTTTTATGTAAAATTATATAAGTTCATTTTATAACTTAGTCCAAACCAAAATTCAGGTATCTAATTTTCGAGTGTATATAAAAGCCAAGAAGAGAAGCATCTACAGAAAATACGATTTAATTAAACACGCGAAAGTTGTTAGGCAAAAGTTTATCATTTTGTGTCTTTTGCAGCGATACCAGCGAACTGGAGCCCGTAACGCATGCGAATGAGGCAGTGCGTCGCTTCTACCGACTAATTCAGGCTGCCCGGGATGGACAGGATCAAAAGGACTGCCAGAGCCTGTACCCACAGTGCAATATGCAGGCAAAGTGAGCCGGAGGTCCCCAATCTTCGAATGAAAGAGAGAGAGACGTTAAACGAGAACGAGCAACTTTAAAGTCAACTTTTCCTTGTTAAAAATCGAACTGTAAATAGGATAAAAGTTAGGATAAGCTTAATTTATTTGTTAGACTCTTATTTTTTTATTTATTTATTTATTTATTTATTGTAGTCTAATGGTAAAAAACTAAATGCCAATTTGAGCTTTTTTGTCACGTTACCGCTGCATTAATATTCATTCTGATTTTGTTCAATTTTACATACAAAATATTCACTTCAATCGGATGCGGTCAGTACACTTTTTAAATTTCCCACACACACGTGAATGGCACACGAATAATTCACAGATAATTTACTAAAAATACCATATAATGAAATCAGAATGTTTATTGATTGCCGGCCAAACGAATGCGGCTGCAAATTCAATTAGTCAATACGCAAAAATTGTTATTAGAGGAGTTTTTATCGCCAGCACATAAAGTGAAAAATAAATTGAAATTGTGTTAAATGTGTATCTTTCTTACTTTGGGAAGATTAGTTGGAAAAAAAATAATTAAGAGGGATTTTGTTGGTTCCCAAATATTTGTTCCCGAAAATGCTAGTATAAAATTCAAAAATTATAGTTTCATACCCATATATTTATAATAAACAATATATATGTATATATATATTACTTATGAACTGCCTACGTAAATAATTTCTTGAATTAATTTCATTTGCACCATGCATTACTCAATCATCAGCAAAGTCGAATTGATTTTGGACCTGCTGTAATTGGGCATAAATAATTATACTTCTTTGATTTCGCATGCCTGGCTCTTGAATCGGTGCTGCTAATCCAAGGCAATATGCATAAATATTTTAGAAGGCTATTTTCGTAACCCACATGCTGGGAAATCACTCACCCAGACCAGCAGATTCGACATTATTAACATGTTTTCTTTGCATAAATCAAGGCGCTCCACACTCAGCAGGAATGCCATTCGAAGTTAGAACCGAACGGCGTCTAATTGTCGCTGGCAAATGGAAATTGTGGAAATGGAAGGAAACCTATTTGCATAAATAAATTTATAAGGCGGCAGTGTATTGGCGTTAGAGGCGACTTTGATGTCTCCATGACGAGCACGAACTCATCTGAAATTTATATTTATGTAAATGCCAGGCGCAATTAACACGCACATGTCAAAGCTTTCACTTATTTCTCAGCATAAATATTCGCTATTGCCCAAACAAAAAACAAAGCAAAATGAAAAGCGACAAAAAACACAAAAAATACAACAAAGAGCGGAAGCTTAAATAAGACATTAAGATTCCTGGGCCCAGCCAACTGCACTGACATCAAAACACCGATTGCCAAATTGGCAGCTCATTAAATGCCAAAGCAGCCCAATGACACCCCCTCTACCCCGCCCCTATAATTTTCTTGGACCTGTCTTAATTTGGCCCCCAATACATTTCCGCTCTTCGAACAATTTTTAATGAAATCCAGTTGCACACTCCAAACACGGTTAATTAATTCCAATAACATGAGTATTGTTTTAATAAAATCCCAGGTGCCGTTGGCCTCATTTAATTACGTGTACGGGACAAAAAATCATTAAAGGAGCTATTTCCATCTTTTCCTTTACACTATGTTTTCTACATTTTTCAAAAGTGTGGGCGTGGCTGTTTTACGCGGCTTGTGGGCGTTATAGTGGGCGTGGCAACATGGGTCAACAAATTTGCGCTGCGTCCTTGTCACTGTAATCTCTTAATCTGAACTCGAGATTATTAATCTATGTTTGAAAGTTCAAAAACGTTTTAAACTTATTTAGAAATGGTTATTTTCGTTTTGTTTTTACATATATTTTTTTAATTTGTTTATATATTGACTATTTTGTCGTAAGTTAGAATTTTTTCTCCTATAATTTTAAAAGTCTGAGCTCATTGCATTTGTTTTCCTTCTAAACGTAATTAGTAATTAGGAAAAAACATTAATAGAATTAGATAATTTGCTAAACATTTAATGGACAAACTGGTTAAATAAAAACAGGTTAAAATAACAAATGACAAATTTGAGTAAATCAAATAGAACTGTTTTTTTATAAAGAAACAATAAACTTTAAGATTCAGTTAGTCAAAAATCAATAACAGAAAATGGTTGTTTAATGGCTATTCCCATTTTGTGATTTTGGTCACCAAATTAATTTCACTGTAAATCAATTTTCTATAGCTCATGAACACTAATAAATATCGCAAAAGTCATAACAAAATATACATATATATACAAAATGAACTGCAAACATACTTTAGGTAAAAATTCATATAATTTGATACCAATATTCTTAGATGGCATCAGTGATAAAAAGGAGTATACAATTGAAAGCTAAAAATATCTTTAAAAGAATGTAATTAAATTGTATTTATTTTTCAAATGTATTTTTTCCGATTCGGTGGTCAGCAGGTGCATTTGACTGTCCCCCATGGGGGACATGCAATCTGTGCAACCGGCAAATGGAGAGGAAATGGGAGCTGGGAGGGCGAGGTATTCTAATTGGCTTTCCAGGCACGCACCTCGGATTGCTGGGCACTTGATTTTACGAGCGGATACCCGGCCGTCGATGCAAAAGAAGCCATCAAATAACTTTCAATTATGTGAGGCCCATTATGGCGAGTATTATGCGGGAAATCGTCGCGATGAGGAATTCCAACTCCTCCGACAAAGAGAACAGCGTGCCCATAAAACCAATGCCAACGTGACCCAATGGACTCAAAATGCCGGAATAGAATCAGAATCCAGAAGCGTAGTTACGGGTAGGTATGAGCACAAAGGTGAAACTTAGGTGTTCAACTTGCGCTTTCCATGACTTTGACAACAAAGCGAAATGGTCGCTAAACCTGAAGCCCAAAGCGATGGACAGAAAAAGAGCTCCGTGCGTACCTGGCATACGCAATTCAATTAGCAAAGTACCGCCGTATAAAAACCAAGCGGTGCCCGTGCGACATTTGCATAACCCGCTGAGTGGCCAACGCGTGCGCACCACCAAACCACCGAACTTGAGGACTAACCGCACCACAAAAAAGGATGAAGAGCACCGCCGCCTGTCTGATAGTCGCCCTTGCGGCGCTGTCCGCCGCCCACTCGGCGCCCACCGCAGACCAGGTGGCGCCCCAGTCCGCCACCCAACTGGCCCTGGACATGTACCACGGCTGCCTGAAGGACCTCAGCGTTTCCTGCGTGCGTCCCAAGGCCCTGCAGTGGTTCAACTCCGCCCTCCGGCAGCCGGAGGTGCGCATCACCGAGCGCCTGTCGATCGTCCGTAGCGCGGAGAGGGTCGAGTCCCGATCCCTGAACCCGGTGGAGCGCCTCTTCGACGACATTGACAGCTACCTGGGCAGCCACTCCCTGAGGATCCAGGCTCCAGAGTACTTCCGCACCTCGGAGGCCCGCTCCCTGGTGCCCGACTTCCTCATGTCGAATCCGCTCACTCAGGGTGGATTAGTTCCCCTGTCAGCTGCTAACGAAGGTTGGTATTCAAAAGACATTAAAAATATCTAAAACAGTTAAAAAAAAGGGTTGCAATTTTGAATCAATTGCATATCATGATCCGAATTCCCAATTATTTTAAGTGGCCAAGTAAATCTGTTAAGATATATGCAAATCAGCATACTAATGATATAATCTTTGCCAATTGTGATATATTCTACTTTATTCCTTTAACCCTACTCAAAGCTATATTTTTAATACGTTTCCAGGACGTGGCATGATCCGCAAGGCAGTTCTTCCGTTCCTGCTGGGTCTGAAACTAAAGACCACTGTGCTGGTGCCACTGGCTTTGGGACTCATTGCCTTGAAGACCTGGAAGGCCATGACTTTGGGCCTGCTCTCATTGGTACTGTCTGGAGCCTTGGTTATTTTCAAGATTGCCAAGCCCAAGATTGTCAACTACGAGGTGGTGCACTATCCCCACCATGTGGACCATGTGGTGCCCCATCACATTGAGCATGTGGTGCCACATCACATCGAGCATGTGGTGCCCCATCACATTGAGCACATTGTGCCGCATCACATCGATCATCATCTTGAGCACCACATCGATCACCACGTGGATCTGCCCGTGGAGCATATCGAGCACCTGGAGCACCCATCGCCCGCTTGGGATCCTCATGCCTGGGCCCGATCCTCGCAAGAGCCGCAGGATGCCCAGGACTTGGCCTACGCGGGTCAGAAGTGAACCTGAGTCTAGAGACCAAAACAACCTTACGAAATTCGGCCAAACTGCAACCTTATTTATTTCTTTCTATGTTAAGTAGTTGAAACGAACCGCTCTTGGCGTATTGTTTATTTATTTATTTATTGAAAAGTGTACAAAGCAAAGAACCATAAAAAGAACCAAACCCCCAAGGCGTTTTTCAAAGGTACTAAGTGGGAATTAGCTCTGGCGTCTTTTTGTGTAAATATTACTGTAATAAAAACATGTAAAAATTATGTGCCTAATTGAAAACTTTTTTGAAAGCTGCAACCCCTGAGCGAAGTGAGTAATTCATCCCAAAACTTTTATAATGCGCTGAGTTTTGCTTTTGGGTTGAATTTACACTGCAGATTCCATTAAATGAAATGCCACAGAATAATGAGTGCAACATCTGGGCAAAGTTGCTGATAAAAATGCCAAATAGTACTCTTGGAAAATTCAGCAGACTTTCAAGGAGTTGAAAACCGGGAGTAGAGGAAAACCAGAGAGGAGGGATCCTTAATGGAATGCACACATTTTTATATGCCACGTTGGAAACTCTTGTTTATACTAGACATACGCTTCTATAAAATAGTATTTTAGGTAAACATTGTAGATTGGTGACTTTATTCACCTTTTACTTTATATTAGCAGCTATTAATTCCTTTCTACATGTACACTGGTCAAGTTGAAGAGTGAGTGCCGTTTTCTCACTCTAACGTTAGGTATATACATTTATTCTTAACGCTAGGTATATACATTTAATTTAATCTTTCCATAAAGTTTTATGGTCAGTAACTAATAAAAATTTAACTCCATCACATTTCCTCGCTTGTAAATGTTTAATTTTGTTAACATACTTTCAGGGAATTTTATGCTTGTCGCCATGGGATACAAAATAAACTACCAGGCCAAGGGGAACAATTTATTTATTGCATTCTTTTCTTACTTGCTGCAATTCTGTCCAACCCAGAGAGAAAATCGATGGCCAGTGCTGCGGTCATATCAATTGCCAATCCCCCACCTTACGCAGGTGAGTTGGAAAGCTGCCGCAAACACACATCTCCTGGCCAAAATGTCGACGGCGATGGCGTGAAACAATGCAAAATGGCTGGGACGCCAAAAAAAAAAAAGAGAATTCAACGGCGAAAAAAAAACGAGAAATTGAAAACCAATATCAGCATGGAGCGACGACACTTCATTTATATTTAACGGCATTCACTTGGCCGCCATCGCTTGGCTATCGTTTCTACGCAACAATTTGGAATATGAAAAGTTTTCCAATTTCATTGGCTCGGAACAGAAATGCGACCAGAATGGCAAATTGTCCGCCAATGAAATGGTGAAACTTTTGACCGAGCCAGCGACACATCGCAGCAAACCGAAAAATGGCCGTGCGAGTTGCTATCAAATCAATTTTCATGGCAACAAACGCGTAATCAATGCACGAGATTCATATTTCAGCCGTATTTCGAAATTCAGCGCATGACTTTGGATTAATCGCAGCTGGATATAGCACTTTCGCTTTCGTTGAGGAAAAGCACTTTCTACTTCGTTGACATGTAGGTGGTCACTTTTTTTGGCAGCCAACCAACCAACCAAAGTCCATTGGGCCGGCTCCATTTTTCTTCCCAAATTAATAATTATTATTATTATGACTTGAGTGCCGTAATTAGTTTGCGTAATTTGGCGTGCGTCGGCTGTAGGAAATTATGTGTTCCAATACATTAATTGCTAGTTTCTGGTCAATAAACGGATTATGTGCTTGGATTACCTCCTTTTAACTAATGGAAATGGAATTTTTATTACAACGGCCCATGAATACTTCTTAAGGACCCGGTTTTACAAGAGGTTAGAAAGAAATACCTTTTAAATTTCTGCAGCTCGTACTTTTTCCGTAGAAATTTTTTATAAATAATGTTAAACAGTCTGCTTGCAGCATAGTTTCTAAAACCAGCAGTTCGTAGTCATTAAGGTGCGTTAAGTTCATTTTTTGTTTTTACTAGATCAAAAAACATTGCATCTAGGATCCAAGCTAATTACCAAATGTTAATTGGTAGCAAATTCAATCTTTAATGGTAGAGTTCACTCCCCAACTGCAGTTTTTCGATGGCACTTGAGATAACCGCAGACTGTGGAATAGCGTTCCTACACTTGGAGAAATGTGACAAACTGCTTATCTTTTCATAAAAGTATCTTAACTGAAGCACACAAACTTTTGTTTATTTGAATTTTGATGACAACCCTAAGTGTGCCATCAAATATGAATTTTGCTTCATTTATAGCTCGAAAAACAATTATGTAAAATTTTTGTAAACCAAAATTGTTAAGTTCCCATAATGAAAAATAATTTGCATACGTTCGATTAACTCTTAATGTGTTTGTTTATTATGAATTTTCCCATGAAAGTCCCATAAAATATTACAAGAGCAAAGGAAGAATATGTTATTTTAAGGAGAACATTCAAGTTACACCCCTTTTCGAAATTGAAGTACAGCAATAATAGCATTGAATATAAATATTTTCAAGTGCAGCCATTCACCCACATAGAAAACTCTTGGATGCGAGTGGCACGCGTTCGAAATAAAGCCACATTAAGTATACGACACGTGGAGCGCAGGGGCACGCACACAGGCAAAAATACATAATAAACTTGGAGCGGCTCTGTCGCGTTCGATTCATTCATGTCTTCTCCGGCCATTTCTTTTTGGCCAGCCATTCGGCAGCGAACGAGTTAAAGATCCAGTGAGTATAAAAATCGTGAACAATAGAAAAACGATTATTAAACGCATTTGTGCCAGCGCCGAGGCGAGTTGTCTGTTGACCAGCGAACCTCAATTAAAACAATCCGAACAGCAAAATGGCCAAGTTGCTCCTTGTGATCGTTGGTGTGGCGGCCCTAGTGGCGGCGGGACAGGCAGCTGGTGGCTCCAACGAGCAGCTGCAGCGGCTCATCGCCGAGGAGCGGAGCAAGTGCGCCAGTGGCCAAGACTCGATGGCCTGCATCAAAGAGCGGGCCATGCGGTTCGTGGACAACGTGATGAGCAAAGACAGCTTCCAGGTGAGCTTATAAGTACTTAATTAATTGGGGGATAAATGAAAAAGGAGATACTCTTCAAATAACTTTAACACCATTTTACAAAGTATTTTTATTGATCTTTGTTGTACTTTAAATTAATTATAGTATAATATAGTACAATTGGGCTTTAATACATCTCTTCCTGCTTGCAAATCATTTGAGGTTTATATTTTCCAAGTATAAAGTTTCTGGAAAACAACACTTATGATCTTAAATATTAGTGATATTAGTTATCAGATATAACTTAAGGCTGTCTTAAAAATAATTTGAAATGAACTCTATAAATCGATTCTATGTGCATCCATCACCAAAATAGGTTTCCAACCTGGAGGTCCGCTCCAATGGAGAGAAGACCAAGCCAATCAATGAAGCTCGTGCCAGCAGTGCCGACGGATTCTTGGACGCCATTGAGAACTATATCCGTGGACACGACGTCAGCATGGACTTGCCCTTGGCCGATGCCAAGGTCACCGTCTCGGCCCGCAACCTGGTTAACAATCAGCTGAGCTTAAACCTCCAGCTGAACGGCGACGAAGGCGATGAGGGCACTGATGTCGAAGCCAGGGGTAAGAAGGGCAACATCTTCAAGAAGGGTGGGTTCACTTTCCGCATGCCTTATTGCCACTTCAACTAGTTAGCATCTACTACAACTCGAAATGATATTGATGTTTGCAGGCAAGAAGCACCGTCTCCGCAAGCTGGCCATGCCCATCCTTGTGCTCATCCTGCTGAAGGCCATCACAGTGATCCCCATGGCCATTGGCATACTGAAGATCAAGGCATTTAACGCTCTGGCCCTGGGCTTCTTCTCCTTCATTGTCTCGGTTGGTTTGGCCATTTTCCAATTGTGCAAAAAGGTAAGCCGGCCGCCATACTAAACCGCATCTCTTCAATTGTCTTCCAGGCATTCGCTGGATGTGGTAATTAGTCAGCGTTTTGTGTGTTGGGATGATGTTGGGCGTGGAGTTCAAAGTTCGTTGCAATTAAGTGTCTTTTGTAGTGCATGTATGTATGTATAGGAAGTCGAGTGGGCGGCAGCAGCAGGGTAAGTCGAGCCAGAATCCTCGCCCACACTCTCCCGCCTCCCAACCAACCAACAAAACTGACTACCCAACCATCACTAGCATATCAAATATATACATACGTGCAACTTTGACAGAATACCAGGTTTTTAATGCCATATGTTTTGTGCCCTAGATTGCTCATGATCACCATCACACCGCCCACATCACCGCCCATGGTCCTTGGGACGGCCGTACCTTTGGCTCAATTCCTGTCCCCGTTGTTGAGCACCCCCAGAAGTTGGCCCAAACCATGGCTTACCCAGACTACGTTTAGACCACGAGGATGAACCCCCTGAGAACCCAGAGGTGCAGTTTGGAATCAGCATTGGAAGCATGGAATCATTTGTTAATTGTTAAGAATGTTCAGTGTCTTTGGGCCAACTTTCTACACTTCCTAAACTGTCCACTACATTAGACTTTACTTATAATATTTATTAATTATTTATTGAAAACAAGAGTAAGAAAGTAGAGAAGCAAACACCAAAATAAAGTAGACAAATAAATGCCTTGAATACAATAAAATCGATTTCGTTCATTTGATGAGCTAAAGGTCTAAACATCTAGGTCCGGACACTGAGTTAACCCATGGCATCTGGCCAAAAGCAGCGTGGGGTTAAAACCGCACCGCTTGAATTCCTGAACCAACAGGCCTAATTAACGTTTCCACCCCTCGGCAGCATTCTGAGAGTCTTGGCCAATTTCATGCGGCATACAATATGTATGAGCCATCGCTGGAACGGCAATTGTGTCCTAATTAGCCAAATTTAATCCGCAGCAAGAGCCGACCCACGGCAGCAAATCCAATTAAATATTCCACTCAAGTCGCGTTTGAGGCCCGGCTGAAAGAGTCGATTAAATTGATTAACTGCACATAATTTAAAAATTTTAATTTCCTCTTTTCACTTGCGCGAAAGTCGCCAGGCGTCGGATAGTGAAAGTCTTCTATACGTTTAGCTCCAGCAAAAAAGGACCAAGTGCCAATGGATCAATGGATCGGATCAGGGACACTTTCTGACAGCAAAAACCATTCGCATGAATCGATGGGTGGCCCAAATGGAAAATACAAATTCGCAATAAATCCGTGTCATGAAGGCAAGCCTCAGATTTGTCTACGCTCAAGTGCACTAGGAAGGGACATTCCATTTGGATTCCACGAATCCAAATGCCTTTATAATACTACTACTCATTTTTTCTTTGTTTGCAGAAACTTTTAAAGAAACTATAAGTCAAATAAAATTCTTGTTTCTTTATGTTTTCACAACATGAAAATTGTAATAAAATAAATAAATAAAATACATGTTTCTTAATGTTTTCACAACATGAAAATTGTTATATATTCTGTTTAAGGTAAATTATTTGCAATTAAAAGAGGTTTTGTGACTACTCCAAAAATTCTAGTGACTGCTATTTCTTGTAACAAATTAAGACTATGTTTATATTTTCTACTTGAATAAAATCCAGCAGCAAACTTTAGTTTCTAAGTGCGTTCGAATTATCCTACTTCTTTTATATAATGCATACAACTTATTAGGCTAAATGGAATACTTTTCGAGGGTCAAGCCCCAGTTTTCAATGCATGTTTGTTGTGTATGCAACAAAGTGTGAAAATTGGCATAATATAGGCATTCTTGGCCTCTGGCCCCTTGCCGTTTGGCAATTTTCTCAGAACTTAAGCCAATTTAACAGGCGAGCGAACCGATGGCGAGGGATTCCAAACACGAATCCTTGTGGTGTGGGCAGACACCTGGACAGGTGGCGCCGCTTTTATAATCGCTCCCTGCTGTTTCGGTTTGCACACCATCAAGCGTTATCATCATGACCAACATTATCATCATCAGCATAATCATCATCAGCATAATTATCATCAGCATTATCATCAGCATCGAGTTGAAGCCAAGACACGAGCTCATAGAAATTCATCGTACCGCTTAAAACATTCGAACCTTTTTTTGGCACGATCGGAGCAAAAGTGTGGCGCTTGTGAAATAAACAATTTCCTTTATCGTAGGATACGGAATGATACACATAAATGTAACATGTCGCTGATTTAAATACAGCAGAGACACCTTTTGAATTATTTAAGCTGACCATTAGGTAATCTGTGATGAATTCAAAGATTTTGGCACGCAAATACAGATGTCATGTTGTGTAATATTCTGGTGTTTTGAGAAATTGGCTAAAAATCATTCGAATAATCCCTTTTTATGGACATTTAAAATGCATATATTTGGCGTGTAATGTCTCTTTAAAAGAATCACATTTCTAATAAATGATTATCTATAATATTAACTATTATGTTTGCATAAAGTAACATTTAGTAACATTATCATCAAGATAATTTACATGCTAAATAGTGAACAGGAACACCCTTTTATGCAAATAACTTAAAAGTGTGCCACCTAAATATAAGTGGCACAGTAAAAATCGAAAATCAATTTCGTAATCTGAAGAAAAGCCAACAAAATAATAATTGAAAAAACTGCAAAATCAAAATCAAATCCAGTGGGAGTATATTCCAAGCAAAGCGTAGTTGAGTTCCGTACTGATTTCTTGTATCGAAATTTGACACAATACGCCGAACTATGTACGTGTCTTCGATTTGGCTTTCTTGTGCTCGACCGCGTAAGAGTAATGGGCCTGCATACTAATAACCCCACAAAGATATTTTCATCGAGGCGTCAATAATGCAACTTCGACTGGTGGGAGGGCCAGGTGGGCTAGGTGTCTGAGGCCGATATGGAAAGCGAGAAAGCTGGAGGGGCAACCCAGTTAACAGAGAGTGTGTAATGTCTTAGGATAGTTAATATGTTAGAAGACATATCGGGGGGCGAAAATACCATTAAGTGAATCCTTAAGGATATTTTGTTAAGAATCAATCAACTTGTGTAAGATAAATAAGATACGATAGCCATTATATTTTTAGTTTAGTTTCGCCTTCTCCACTCACTACTTGTAAAAATACCAGAATAGGTTTGGAATCAAATTAGTCCTTCTAAGCTACTATAGTTCAAAGACAACTGGTGGCATGGTACTAGAGGTACTTAATATTCGTGACACTCGCCCACAGCGTTCTGGTTTTCTTTTCACTTTTTTTTGGTGAAAAACTTTGGTCACTTGCTTTCCGTGGACTTGGCCCGTGGCTCGACTTTCGTTGCTCGTAGTGACGAGTGCCGCTGCGTTGGACTGTCCAAAAACCGAGTTGTGCACTCCATAAACCAGCACGGGTCTCTTTGACGCTCTGGGGGAGCGGCAGTATAAAACCCGAACCAATCGGCGAATCATCCAACATTGTCGCCGCATCGACTCCACAGTGAACACTACGCGCTCTGGTAGTGTTAATAATATTTAATTGTAAATTGTTCGATTGGAAACATAATGGCTTTCCGCTCCACGTCCTTGCTCGCGTTTGGCTGTGCGCTGCTACTGGTGGTGGCCACCACATCCGTGTCCGGAGCTGCCATTGAGAACGCGGTGACCCCGCGGATCCACAGCTCCGACGAGCTGATCTCGACCATTGTGGATAAGTGCTTCCATGCCAATGCCATGCATTGCCTGAAGGAGAAGGTGCTCACCTACCTGGACACGGTGGCCAATGTGGAGGAGGAGGTCAGCGGACGCGCCCTAGGCGACGATGTCATCGATAAGGTCATTGTTGACCGACTGGGTCGTATTCTGAACACCAACGAGATGAGGTTGCAGCTGCCACAGACCTTCTTCGCTGGGTCCGTGGTTACCTATCGCTCGGATCGCGGCTTTGATCTGGAGTTGCCCAAGGATGAGGGTCAGTAGTCATGCTAAAGTCACCCTGACATCTATCTGTAAATTCTATGTAAATCCTTTAGGTCGCGCCGAGAAGAAGAACAAGGACAAGCTGTTCCTGCCCCTCTTACTGCTGATGAAGTTCAAGTTGAAGGTGATCATGCCCATCCTGCTGGCTTTGATCGGTCTGAAGGCCACCAAGGCTCTGATTCTGTCCAAGATCGCCATCAAGTTGGTGCTGGGCTTCCTGATCTACAACCTCATCCAGAAGTTGGGTGGTATGAAAATGAACATGGTGCCCATGCCCGCTCCAGTTCCGGCCAGCGAATACGGAGTGCCCAGCACCACCGCCTCCTCCTACGATCCCAGCAGCTGGGAGCCCATGAGCGGAGGTCCCTACGCCCGTTGGGACTCGCAGAACCTAGCCTACAGCTCCTACCACCCTAGCAGCTCGTCCTCTTACTCCTCTGGATCCTCTTCGGGATCCTCGGGCTCTTCGTCCAGCTACAGCTCGTCCTCTTAAACAGGGCAAGTCATGGGCTCAATTGTAAATACCAAGGAAATTTGCGATCCTTCCTGCGAAGGATTGCTATCAGTCACACAGACCAAATGGAAACGGAACCTGCCCCAGGCCATAATTGTAGTCGCTAAGGTTAGGAACGCGAGTGTTTTAGCCATTCTTCAGCACTAATCCCAACATACCCACGTAGCCTGATTCTCCCCTCTTCATAACTTCTTTCTCATCGAACCTTCGTCTTTTTGCCTTCGTTACTTTGTCACAAGTCGGCCAAAAACCAAACTGAATTGAATTAATATTTATTTAATTTATTAAAAATGCAAAAATTGAAAACATGCATCGAAGTTCTTAACTACGGAATTTCTTGGGGTGTGTTTGGGTAAGGTTAATATTATCTTTTTCAGATACGAACATGCAAGTGGTTTATAGTTTTCATTTATGAATTAACTCCCGACAGCCAGGACATTGGTCAGTTGGTTGGTATATAATAGGATTTAAAATTAATAAATTTAACTTATGTAGTGTTCTAGGAACTGCCATGTTAATGAGTCAGCGGCACGTACATGGCTTAATAGCATGTCAACTAAACGAGGTACTAACTGATATGTTTTCACAGGCCGCCAGCACGCAATTGCTGTGGGTTTTAGTGTTCTACGACACGAGTATTTATTTTTGTGAAGTTGTACCAAACTGCAAAATGCATAAACTTAATGGAACTGACATCTGTGTTTGCTGCTTAATTGACCATGCAGAAAACATCTGTTAGATACAATAGGTATTTAAAGCCGGCAAGCCACCGATTTCAAGTCAGTAAAAGACTTGCTACACAATGTTGGCCAGCATATGGATCCTACTTGTCATGAGACTCGCGCCAAGCCTGAGCCTCAAATCAAACAGAGGACTTCATCAGTCGGATACGGAAGTGAGCAAGATAATGAGGTCCCTAGATGTGATACCAGATGTAATACACATCGGACCGCAGGAGTTTCTTAATGTGAGTAAAGCAAAATCACTTAAATATAGAAAATGATCTTATAACGAAATAATGTATAAAAACTTTTAAGAAACGTAGATCAATCAAAAAAAGTAAATGTTTATTTAAGAGATAATTGTCCGGCATTTAGGAATGTCTGCTTAACTTTAGTTCAACCAAAGAAAGATGTGTCAATTTTATTTCTAGAAAACTATTTTAATTGCCAATATAGTATAATATAATATAACTTATTATGAAATTGAACATCTATTCCTGTGTCTGCCACAATAGGTAACATACCATGGACGTGTAGCAGCACATTGTGGAAAGCTACTGGACCCCATGCAAGTGCGCGATGAACCATCAGTGAAATGGCCCTCGGCACCGGAAAACTACTACGCCCTACTGTTGGTGGATCCGGACGTACCCAACGTCATAACACCCACGCACCGGGAGTTCCTGCACTGGATGGTGCTCAACATACCCGGCAATCTATTGGCCCTTGGCGATGTGCGCGTGGGTTACATGGGCGCCACTCCGCTGAAGGGAACCGGAACCCATCGGCTCGTCTTTCTGCTCTACAAGCAGCGGGATTACACCAAGTTTGACTTTCCGAAACTGCCGAAACACTCGGTTAAGGGACGCAGTGGATTTGAGACTAAGAGGTTCGCTAAGAAATATAAATTTGGGCATCCGGTTGCTGGGAACTTCTTTACATCCCAATGGAGCCACGATGTCCCATCCCTTATTAAAGTCATATCACACAATGCCCGTCAAGCCGCACTCTTTTAAATTCACAGGCTAGCTTCCCATTAAAATAATGCCAAATATAACTCAGAATAACATATTAAAAGTATGTCCTACTATTATTGTTAGTTCCAGTACAATTATATGGATATTAAGATCAGAATATTTGGACAAAAGCCTGTCCATTATGCACCATATGAATTATTATTTGATTTAATGATTTTATGAGTTTTAAAGCGACTATTGGTCTATTCTTAGAACTATCACCCCAGAAATATTTGAGTTAAACGTCGGCGTAAAATGAGCTTTAAAATACTTTCGAAACCTTGACATCTCAAATTTTATTTTAGTTGTTTCCCACTAAGCTATAAAAATGTCCGAATCCACTGTGTGCTTTTCTAAGCACAAGATCGTGCCGGATATTTTGAAGACGTGTCCCACAAATTTGCTGACGGTAAGCGGATCCAAATAGCGCCCATAATCGGTCATGCCATTTTGTTGTTCCAGGTGACTTATAGTGGTGGACAGGTGGTGGATATAGGCAGTGAGTTGACACCCACGCAGGTGCAGAACCAGCCAAAGGTGGAATGGGATGCAGATCCCAATGCCCTGTACACGCTTATCCTTACCGATCCGGATGCGCCCAGCCGAAAAGAGCCCAAGTTCCGGGAGTGGCACCACTGGCTGGTGGTCAATATACCAGGGAATCAAGTTGATAACGGCGTGGTTTTGACCGCCTATGTGGGTGCAGGTCCACCCCAAGGCACAGGGCTCCATCGTTACGTCTTCTTGGTCTACAAACAGCCCCAAAAGCTCACTTGCAACGAACCCAAAATCCCAAAAACGAGCGGCGACAAGCGAGCCAATTTCAGCACCTCCAAGTTCATGAGCAAATATAAGCTGGGGGATCCCATTGCTGGGAACTTTTTCCAGGCACAGTGGGACGACTATGTGCCCAAGTTATACAAACAACTATCTGGCAAGAAGTAGTAGTAGCTTCCTTTCATAATTGACTTGCATTGTTTCTTTTTTGCCAAATCCCCATAAAGCATTCTGTACGGAATAATAATTATTTAGAAAAATATAAATTAACAATAAATATATTTAGAAAAATATAAATTAACAATAAATATATAAGAAAAACCGGAATTTTTTCCTAAAAAATTCGAAATGTATACATGTATACATCTTAATCAAATACAGTCATTATAACTCACCAATTACCAACTAGTATAATTTGCCAAATGAAATTGCTAGAATTGAATTAACAAAGATAACTTTAATTACTGTCTACTACTAGGCATATTATTTCCCAGCTGTTTATAAAACAAAAAGCTTTGAGCTTCGCTTTCAAAGTATGGCATCATGGCAAACTGGTTTCAGTCGCTCACAGACCTCGTTCGAAAACGGAACACCTTGATATTGGCTTGCCCAAGTTCTTATCGTATCTTATCGAATACACTTTCTACAAAGATGATGCTAGTTCTATTGGCATCGGTGGGCTGCCTACTGGCAGTGCAAGCTGGCTCCGTGGAGGAGGCTTTCAGATCCCATCAGGTGGTTCCCGACGTTATTCCCGAGCCTCCAAACCTGTTATTAAAGGTGGGTCCACTAAAAAAACACTCTAAAACCATCGATGTACATAGAAAAGGAATAAATGGTTTTAATAAATTGGATCCGAACAGTATTTACTCAACTAAGTGCTTGCAGACCTGGTCGAAATGTTTCTGTACACATTTTGATCACCCTAGTTTTATAAAAATATCTCGTCACAACTTCATGATCAAAGGTCACATAGAAACTATTTAACTACGGTAGCTTATATTATTTTAAAATTTTTACTAAAGTTTAATAATTCTGTGTGGGCATTAGTTAATGTAAATTGAATAATAAACTTCCAAATCTTTCCTATTCAAGGTCGTGTACAGCAACAACCTGGTGGCCAAGGATGGATTGGAGCTAACACCCACGCAGGTTAAAGATCAGCCGATCGTGGAGTGGGACGCACAGCCCGGGGAGTTCTACACCCTCATCATGACCGATCCGGATGCGCCCAGCCGAGCGGAGCCAAAGTTTCGTGAATTCAAGCACTGGATCCTGGCCAACATTCACGGCAACGACTTGGAAAGTGGTGATGCCATCGCCGAGTACATTGGCTCCGGCCCACCACAGGGTACGGGTCTGCATCGCTACGTCTTTCTGCTGTACAAGCAGTCCGGCAAACTTGAGTTCGATGAGGAGCGCGTGAGCAAGAGATCCCGCAAGGATCGCCCCAAGTTCAGCGCCGCCAAGTTCGCCAAAAAGCACGAGCTGGGCAATCCCATTGCTGGAACTTTCTACCAAGCCCAATACGACGACTATGTTCCAAAACTGCACAAGCAACTTTCGGAGAATTGATTCGGGTTTTTGTGGGTCTCTTAAGGCGTCTTTATAATTTGAAGACTATATGAAAAGCCTATATAAAAACAATGTAAATCAGAATATAAGAAATCAAGCCTACTTTTCACAGCGTGTACTTTTCTTATACAAATTTTTAATTGGAATATTACATTAATTTCCCAACCATTAATTTCAATTAGCATGGAAATGTAATTAAAATTTGCTTCGTAAATTATGAGTCGTAATTAAAGCTCACGCTCTCAATTCATCCATCATTTTGGCCACACAACTTATTTTCTTGATGAAGGGATTTGATTTTTGGATTTATTGACTGAAATTGGTGGTTATTGGTTGCTGTACGCTACGCTATGGTATCCTACTTTCCGGCCGCCGTGGCCAATGGATTCCTGAGAACAAGGATGACCGAATCGCCTCGCAGAAACATCTTCGATATGAACCGATCCTTATTCACGGGCTTCACTTTCTTTTTGCCCTTCCCGGTCCGTGGCAGCTCTGTCCACATCTCCTTGACGTTTTCCAGGACCATGTTGCAGTGCCGATCGAAGGCCTTTACCCTGCCCAGAAGCTTCTTGTTGTTGCGGCAGTTGATGAGCACCTGGGTGTTGTTCTTCACGGACTGCGTGAGCACGGACAGCGGCCCGGTGTTGAACTCCTCCTCTTCCTGGCGGGCCAGCTCCTCCGGGGTCAGTTCCGACTTTGGCTTCACAAGGGCCCTGCAGAAAACACAGTATATTAATATTACACTAACAACTCGAGCGTGGTGCTAACAATGCCAAATGCCGCACATGGCGCTTCCCGTTATTCCATTTCCGATGGTTGGTCACATCTTCTCTGGCATACTTACATGGCGAATTATACTTATGGCTGGTTAAATGCGGTTGAAAGTCTTTTTGTTTCGCTTTTTAGTTTGTTTTTTGCGTTAATTGTCGGCAAAAACGCTCAGCGCGGCTTCGTTTTCGCGCAGTGTTACCAGATCTTTAAACAGCCGCATACGGAATGCGGACCATCACTAAATCACGAGCTACATATCGGCTTTTGGCTATCGCTCAAAATAAATAAGCGATTTTTTTACAAAATCGAGTTCTAATTTGCTTTTTGCGTGAAGCGCGGTTACTTCAAATTAAATGTTCGATGTGAGAAGTTTTTAGATCATAAAACATTGTTGTAGTCTAAAGTTTAACAATATTGTGAAAAGATAATAACCCATTTAATATTATGAGTAATATTTTTCAGTGCGCCAGCCCTGGTCACACTGCCTGGCACGAGTTGCGAATTTGGAGGAATTTATTTTGAAAACAAAAGTAACGAATGGAACCCGTAAAAGCGAAGATGACCACTACTGACCAGGCAAAGGACCCTTTAGCCACCACTTGCTCCTACTGGGTACCACGCAAAAAGCGCCGCTGCAAGATGACTGCAAACAAGGACAGTCAGTTTTGTGGAGCCCATGCTCCACCGACAGCCACCACATCAACTTCCAATGAAAAGTCTGGAGAAGATGCCTTCCAGGAACGTATTCCCTGCCCGCTTGATCACAAACATACGGTGTTTAAAAGAAAACTGGCCAAACACTTGACCATTTGCAATGCCAGGGATCAAGAAAGTTCTATGCCCTACATTGTTAAAGGAGTCAATTCTGGAGAAGATCTAAAGGAAACCGACGAGAAGTTGGACAAATTCAATCAAATAAAAATGCACGAGCTGGCGGATGAAGAGTTCTATAGTTTGATCGACAAAGTTAAAGAGCTGTATGACAAACACATCAATTCCAGCATACAGGAGCTGCAGCTGTCGCACGAATCCCTAAAAGAGGAACTTAATCGCAAGGATTACGGCCAGGAAACGCTACGCCAGCTCACCCAAGCCTCTAGCTTGCTGGGCATCCTGGAAAACGATCACCAGCTGACGGATGTCACAAGCTACGTTGAATTCGGAGCCGGAAAGGGCCAATTGGCTTACTACTTGGCCACCGCATTGCAGGATCAGCAGTTGAGCCAGTCACAGGTGGTCCTCATCGATCGAATGTCCCTGCGGCACAAAAAGGATAACAAGTTGGCCAACAAGGAGGTGGTGCAACGTATCCGTGCTGACATCGCTGATCTTAAGCTTTCTGCTTTGCCAGAACTAAAGAAAACCCAACGAACGGTGGCTATTTCAAAGCATCTCTGTGGAGCAGCTACGGATTTGACCCTGAGATGTCTGCTCAGTGATGAGAATGCCAGTTCGGACTACGTGCTCATTGCCCTGTGTTGCCATCATCGCTGCTCGTGGCGCTCTTATGTGGGACGCAAGTTTCTTCAGGAAGCTGGAATTGGACCACGCGAGTTCGCTATCCTAACCAAAATGGTCAGTTGGGCGGTTTGTGGCACGGGCTTAAGTCGCGAGCGGCGCAAGGCCATGGAAACTGCTGCCTTTCCGCCCACCGAGACGAATACGCAGCGATTAAATCGCCAAGAGCGCGAACAAATTGGCCAACAGTGCAAGCGGGTTCTGGATTATGGACGACTGGAGTACCTGCGATCCCACGGATACCAAGCAGAGCTTAAGTTCTATGTTTCCAGGGATGTTACTTTGGAGAATGTGGTTCTGCTGGCCAGACCAAGCAGCTCTAAGCTCGAGTGCCAAAATAAATGCAGTTGACTTTATTTAAAATGTGTCTCTTCCTTCTTTCAACTTTGGAGTCTGCACGCATAATCTAACTGCCAGTTATAGGAACTATTCTGTTTAATAGTTAGATCCTCTGAGCATTTTAAGAAAGAAATCTGAATGGAATTAGGCAGTTTTCCTGGACGATTGCCCGAAATGGTCGTCTAATGAAATTTTGAGATCTTTCGAGTGACTTATACAATCTATCATCGGTCCGCATCTTAGCTCATATGTTTGCTAAGATAAGCCTCTTGGTCTGAAAAGAAGATCTAAATGGTTCGATGCCTTAACTCATTACCCGATATAACCCTCAGTTTCAAATTTAACCACTATTATTGACCACTATTAACCTAGGATTTACTAAAAGCTGCAACAAACGTCTAATTAAACAGTTTTCCAAACTTGCTCGAGAATTTCCGAAATAAGAACTCCAGTGAGGCAGCTCCAAGCCCAACCCCCAAGAACGTCTTTGGTGTTTACCCCGAATGTCAGGACAAAAGGACCTCAACGCGGACACCTCGAGTGGCGAGCGCACGTCCAATCACAGAGCAAAACAATAATTGTTTACAAATTGTTAACACGGTCCGCAATAGTAGTAGATGATTGTCACTTTTGACGCGCCACGCCCCCTGCCAGGGGCGTCTCGGGCAAATAGAAATCCTCAATTCACGCTTTGGCACAAGGCACTAATACACTGGCAAAAATTTCGGATTTTACATCTTAATTCTTAATGTTATGAAATATAACTAAAATTCGTTGTGTGACAATTCTGTTTAATTGTTATTAAAAACTCTTTGTATTCTATATTATATAGATATGTTAATTAGTTTAAATAGCATTATATACGCTTTTAGTAAAATTTCTCTTTAAGGAATGGTTCCCTCGGGTGATAGGATTATAAATTTAAGACCCATGTTTTTGCTCTGTGTAACTGGTTTGCATATCATTTGCGGCTGTAGCTCATCCAGGTGGCATATAAAACCGCCAATATTCAGGAGGAGCTGATTCAGTCGGCGGCGAATCTCGATTGGCGGCAGTGGGTGCTATCCGGTGAGCATGTCGAACTTCAGTGCCTGCGCAGTGTGCGGCGATCAGAGCTCCGGGAAGCACTACGGCGTGGCCTGCTGCGATGGCTGCTCGTGCTTTTTCAAGCGGAGCGTACGGCGCGGCAGTACCTACGCCTGCATCGCTCTGGCCGGGAACTGTGTGGTGGACAAGGCACGAAGGAACTGGTGCCCTTCCTGCCGCTTCCAGCGATGCCTGGTCGTCGGAATGAACGCAGCCGCTGTTCAGGAGGAGCGCGGTCCGCGCAACCAGCAGGTGGCTCTGTACCGCAGTGCCCGAAGACATGCTCCACTAACTCAGCCCGCGCCATCCCAGACGCCCCACACCCAGGCGCTGCACTTCCAGATCCTTGCCCAGATCCTCGTCACGTGCCTACGACAGGCGAAGGCCAACGAGCAATTCGCACTCCTAGATCGCTGTCAGCAGGACGCCATCCTGCAGGTGGTATGGAGCGAGATCTTCGTACTGCGAGCGTCCCACTGGTCGCTGGACATCAGTGCCATGATCGAGGGCTGCGGCGATGAGCAGCTCAAGCGACTCATCTTCGAGGCCCACCAACTGAGGGCTGATGTCTTGGAACTAAATTTTTTGGAGTCCCTAATCTTGTGCAGAAAAGGTAAACTGTTAAGCCCGCAAAACAGCTTAATTGTTTATATGGCTTAAATGTTTCTTACAGACTTGGCCATCAGTCCGGAGTATGCCGTTGTCCTGGTAAGCCACTCCAATGCCGCCTTGATCTCCTTGGCCCGTTACACCCTACAGCAATCCAACTACATGCGCTTCGGACAACTCCTCCTTGGCCTCCGGCAGCTCAGCTTGAAGCGCTTCGACTGCGCGCTATCCTGTATGTTTCGCACCGTGGTCAGGGACATCTTGAAATCCCTATAGGCTCCAGTCTATTTTACCCCCTAAAAATTGAACAAAATCATAGTATTAAAGAGAGAACAGAAGGACAGTTTTATTGTTCGCAAAAATATAACCATCTGAATAAAAAAATGCAATCCTTATTCACATTTCTGCGTTGATACGCTTTTTTAAGAGCATTATGAAAATTGTGGGTAATACAAATGTTTGGTAAAATTTGAATTAGTATGTGTTAAAAATTCCTTTTTATTTTTTAATCTTTTTCTACGTTGTAGAAAAGGTTTTATCTTGTGCTACAGAAAGATATGGTCCATAGCTACTGGGGTTTTCGGCCGGACTTTTTCAATATTTACTTAAGTTTTAAGTTACAAAATTATTTACAATTATTTACAATATATATACAGTGGTTAAGAATTAAGGGTTTAGAGAAATTAGATACTATGAAGGAATATTTACAGAAGATGGATTAGGTGTTTTTTTTTTAGAATTTTGTATGGAGATATTAAAGTTGCTTGTAAGGTTTCATTTTGTGTTGCTGGTTCTATGTGTTTGGAGGATGATGCAATCGTCTAGGATGTGGGAAATTGATATGGTATCAGCGTGGGAGAAGCTTATGGGTCAGTCTGTTGGGTTCTCCTAGACGTCGTCTTATGATTTTTTTGAGATCTCTTCTAGGTACATATATCACAGGTTTAAGAGTGTTTGCTATGATCGGTTACGTTTTCGTAACCATTGTGACCCATTAGTCACAGGGGGATGAACTCCTTAATGTAATTGGTTTTGTCATTAATACTATTTGCCCTTATGTATCAATTAATATCGGTACGGTTAGAATTTAAGTAGGTTATTAGGGGAAGGGTTGTTGCTTCTTTGGCTGCGGTAACTTTTTGAAAAAAATACTCTTCCGTTTCAGATGCAGTATTTTTGGGAAACTTTTTGCAGGATGGCCATATCACAATATAGAAAGCTATCGATATGTTGTTAAAAGTCAACTACCGAATATATTCGTTCCTGTTCGCTATCGATATATTGATATATTTTTGCCATCGCTACATTGTCTGCTGCGGCCGTCTTATCGTCTTTCTGTAATTATTTTTCCTATTTAACAACCCAGTGGATAATGTAAACCAAGTAGTGTGTGATGCAAGGACCAAAAATGCGCGCGTGTTGTTAAAGAAGTCAGAATCAGAAAGCGAGAAAGTTTGCTGCTCGCCATAAGATATGTTGGCTGTTCCTCCTGCTGGTGGCTGTGGTCGGTCCGTCGGCCATTAATGACACACACCAGAGAGAAAACGGAAAAACAATAAAGTGTGTGTGCGGTGTGGAGTGTGTGCGAGTGCGGCCAAGTGTTGTGGGCTCGGAAAACTCCAAGAAGCCAGTAGAAAAGTGGGGTCCACTCGAATCCGTGAATCGCAAGCGTTTCTTTGACTGCAAGCGGCGTACAGGGTGCACCGTGCAAAAGAAAGGCAACCAAGGCATATTGTACCTGCAGTGAGTTCAAGTGGAGAACGGAGGGCGAGTGGATCGGGATGGGGTCTGGTAGAGAGCGGGTGCGAGGGAGTTTCATTCATAAAAAGAGAGTGCACCGTTAGTCCTATTGGTCTGGCTTCCAATGCACAGAAAAGCAGACACACCGCCTAAGGAATGGTTTGACACATTGATTTTTCCAACTCATATGTGTGTGTGTGTGTATATGGATTAAAGAAGACTGTTTCAAGTGGTTTCCATCCACATTATTTTGGATTAACTCATGGCTGCTCCCGAATTTCCAGCACAAAAATAAAGCAACCTACTGTCAACAAGCGGGAATGCCCCAATTCCCTTTCCCCCGCTACTATTGCAAGAGAGAAGACATTTACATAAAGTTCCATAGCTAATAACATTTCGATTTGGCATTTAACAGTTGCCGCTATAACGGCACATGTCCAGTGCCCCATGCTCATCCTTTTCCTCCCTCTTCCTGCTTTCGAGCAAAAACATATTTGTTTAGCTCGGTCACAGGTAAAAGCGGTTGGGAGAGGGACGCGTGGAAACGGACGCAGAAGGGAACTGAAAAGAGGAATATAAAAGACATAACATTTCCGCCTGCTGCTTTCGGCTGGCGTCCGCAACCAAAATAGACAACGTCGCAGCGGCAGAGAGACGCCGTCGCCAGCAGTTATGGGTGGCAAGTCGCAAAACATGCACCGATTATAAAGATCGTATTATTTTTATATGCTTACAAACATGCAATGAAATATTGATATTAAGATAATGCAATTACGATATTGATGTTTTCTAGTTTAACATCTTTGCAATTGCAATGAGCATCCAAGATAATAACCAGTAGATCGTCGATTTTTTATCCGGACATCAGGATTTGATATTCGTCATTTTTTGACCCTATTTTGTCTCAGCAATCTTAAGTTTGGCTTAAAATAAAGACAACATAAAGTAGTCAAAGTAATACACTTAACATATTATGTCAATAAACTAGATCGCAAACTAGCTCCGCATAAACGTGGCGAACAAGTATACATATGCTTGTGGCTTCTTTCAGCTCTTGGAGCAAGCGCCACGTTCACGTCGCTGTTGTTACAACGTGCACCTAGGCCTGCGCCACTTGGAAAGTCCTACAATCCTCCCTTCCGGTCCCCCCGCGTCTGTCAGCCCCTGTCACTAATTTAAATGCCGCAAGTGTTGTCGAGTTTCCTGTGCCTACAATGTGTGTTTTTCTCATTAGGAAATAATTTTGCATTGGGGCCCTGCAGAAAGAAAAACATTTTTATCGATTTTACCTAAAGTTCGACCGCCAATGAAATCAAACACAATGCGGTACATCGTTAACCCAATTCTGGGCGCCCACACGCTCCCGAAAAGTTTGTTGTTGATTGATCTAAAAACGAATTCTCACCTATGTGTGTATGTTTGCATTCATATACTTACATATATATTCTCTGGGCAAGCAGCCAGTAAACCTATGTAAAGCCGATAGTACAGATATACAGTTGCGGTCAAGATTATATTTCAGTTTGGTTATTTTTTCTGATAACAGCAGTGTCACCTTCCCACTTCCAAAATATGTGTAAATTGAATGGGCAACAAAATATTACACTTAATAAAATGGGTTATGATATTGGAAATGTAATAGCGGTAATTTACTTTACGATTCAATGGTTAATCTCTTATATACTTAAATATGTATGTACATATATTGTTTACTGAGAACCATTTTCATGGTGATTTAAAATATGGAATTGTTCTTCCTATTTAATCATCACTATTAAGTTGACCACAGCTGTTGGAATTGTATGTTGTTGTTTGTCCAACGTTTTCACACTTCGCCACCCCCACGTCCCAGACTCTGCGCCTCCCGTTAGTTGCATTGACTCTCGACGCCTGACGTTGATAAATGAATCATAAAAGCAGCGCAGTCGACGTCACCGGCAAAGCAGACGGGCGCCAAAGTCGCCTTACTCTCTTCGCCACTCTCCGCGCTCATATGTTTCCTTGCGATGCCGCCCACTCGAGTGTGTTTATGTTGTTGTTGTCGGCGCAGCTTAATTTCCTCATTTGTGTGGCTGAAGTTCCCAATGCGTGAGCTGTTTTGTTTTTTTTCGAGTGCTAATCAAAGCCACTCTTGTTATCGCAACGAACTTCTTATGGCTCTCGATCATTTGAGTGGGCGAGAGAGTAGCAGCAGGCAGACAGAGAGGATTCTGTTAACGTGTGTTGTGTGTACAGTGGTTTCCCTCGAATGGTAACTGCAATTAAAAGTGTAGTCTTCTAATGTTTATTCCATATTGAGTCCGTTGGATTATACTAAAATCACTTTTATTAATATTAATAATCAATAATTGTTAATATTGTAATATGTATAGTATTTTCCTGGGTGAATACCCCTATCATACAACTTTTAAAGCAATGTAGGGGGCGGCACTCTCGCGAGCTGGGTGCTCCAAACTAATCTCTTGGAGCCATTTGTGTTGTGTTTTTTGCCTTTTGCCGGCTGCTCTAGTGGCAGTGACACTCGAGGGAACAACTGAGTATCGGGCCACAGTCCGAATTTGTTTGTCGGACGGCCCATATTGATAAATTTATAACTGCTGCTATAAACCTCTTCTCTCCTGTTGCAGCCCACCAGTGCTGTGCTAGTGTGTGTGTGTGTAGATGTTCTGTTTTTGAATATTTTCAAAAAGCAAAGCAAAGTGCTTTTCGCGTGCCAAAAAAAATTGAGAGCACACAGTTTCGACGTGATCTTCATGAAGAGCGGTAAAAAACAAAAAAAAATAGAAAAAATCTGCAAAAATATATAATTATGTACAGAATGGTGTGAAACACACATATATATAAACAATCTATCTTTTGTAGTTGTATGACAAATTTGGGATTTTGTGGAACCAAAAGACGCGATTGCAATATGGTGGGGAAAGAAATACAGAACGAAATATATACTTAGATAAGCTGCGGAACACTTTTCGCGATAGATAACAGAGGGTTGGCACCCCTGGAATTCTACAAGCATAAAATCATTTCTGCACTGTTCTCAATTTCGAATTCGGTTGATGAAATCACCCGTTTCTAATAAACTTATTTTGAATGTTCTTAACACATATTCCATATAAAATTAAAGCATATGCTTTCTTAGTAATATAAGTATCGAAAGTGAATATATCCATGAAATCACAATTCTTAAGATAGGTATTTAATATTTAGTAAATTTAATTTAGGGCAAATTGTTTAACCAATAAATTGACAACATAATGATCTCTTTCTCCCAATCTCGACAGCTGTTTTCTAGCCTTAGAACAGCTGTGCATAACGGGGCGCTAGACGAAGCAGAGGAGGAGAAAGCAGGAGCGAACCAGAAGAGCCAGAGGCACCAAAAGACGAAGCCATGTCCAGCGAGGAAGACAAACCGCCGGCGCCGCCTGTGCGTCTCACCAGCAATCGGGGCGGCAATGAACGATCTGGAGGAGGAGTGGGCGTCGTCGGCGGAGGACTGGGTAGCGGCGGGATGGGGGATGTACCGCCCGACATGCGACCGTTGCCCAAGGGTGAGTACAATTCGATTAGTTGAGCACAACATGTGGAGACCGCTGGTCCGCTTAACAATGTGCTTCTTTCTCTTCTCCCAAAAAGAACCCGATGACTCCGACCGAAAGAAGAAGACGCTGAAGAGTAAAATCAAAGGATCAAAGCCCTCGCACACGGACTCCAAACCGAACATCTCCTATCCCACGAACTTTGAGCACACTGTCCATGTGGGATTCGATGCTGTCACCGGCGAGTTTACCGTGAGTTCTATATTATTCTTGTCTATGGACACCTTCAGTCGCGTTCGGTTCGCAATTATGTTTACGGCTTGCTCTCTAAGAATAGCAAGTCGAAAATCTTCGGTTTTCACTGCTTATGTCCTCCATTTGATAAGCTTATGTATAATACATTTAAATGCAAAATCACAGTCACGACTTAAAGTTTCGTTTGCAGACAACACATTATACGAAATTTTTGGGTGATGAGAGTAATTACAGTATAATTTAATGTATCTTCGGTAGTTTATTTTTAATGTTTTGTGATCAAAGATGTACAATCTTGGATCCTTCCCAATTTGAGAGTCGATCAGACCCAAAACACCAAACTGCCCCAAATTTTCGATTTTCGAATTGCTAAAATATTTTTTTGAGTGAAATAAATATTTCACACCAAATCACTCAAAAATTTTGTAATATATTTTTAATTTGATTTTGCCGCTCCCAATATAAAACACTGTACTTCTACATACATTCTGTTGTCTATATCTATCTCTCGCGAATCTTGCTCTATATTGATTTCTATTATTATTCAAGCTGCCAATGAAAGTAAGTAAAATTCACGACTAATTCCTTGGAACTTGCCTTCATTAGTTTATTCATAAAATCTCATCGTGCTCCTTTGTCTGTACATTTTGTCGATTCAGTGTTTGTTTCAAGTTCGAACCATAGTTTACCCTTTGTTTGTCACTATTGGTTCATTTTCATCTTTGTACTCTCACAAAACTCCTACACTAGGCCATACGACATTACACCGACACAGGCTGTCTAGAATTTGTAGCTGAATTGCCTTTTGTCGCTGGCTTTTCATCATCCCCCCAAAAAAATAATTGGCCGTGCATTGATGTACCCAAAATCCAAAAATATATTTTTATCCCCTCGCCTTCTAGATGTTCTCCCTTCGCAGTAAATTATGCTAGGTAATTCCTTCTAACAATCTAACCTGTTGCCTTTTCAGGGCATGCCGGAGGCATGGGCGCGACTCCTGATGAACTCCAACATCAGCAAGCAGGAGCAGAAGAAGAATCCACAGGCCGTGCTCGATGTGCTCAAGTGGTTCGACAACACTACCAAACAGAGGCCAAGCTCCAAGTACATGACAAATGCAATTACGACGCATTCAGGTTGGTCACTCTGTCAGATTTAAGATTTGGGTTGCAACATAACAACATATTTTGTTAGTTGGCTTGTGATTGCTTTAAGTTCCGCCATATTTACATAATTTATAAATATATGTAGCTTATTTATAATATTGAAACGCTCTCCATTGTCAGGCTCATCGCTCAGCCGCGTCAGCAGCAGCAGTCCGAGCAGCACGCCAACGGACTCGGAGCTCCACGGCTCCAACAGTGGAGGCAACCTGATTGGCGTTCAGTTGGGCAGTATGACCCTGGGTCCCAACGCCAACAACGTGGCCGTCGCTGGCCAAATTCTGGGCAACCACTACCAACAGCAGCAGCACCTCCTTCAGCAGCAGCAGCAGCCACTTCTGCACCAGAACCACAACCAGCATCACATGGGCATAAGTCAATCGCACTCGTACAACTTTGTCGGGCACACGGCCTCCTCTTCCACATCGCAACATTCATCCGTTAACGAGGACGATATGCTGGGACCACAACATCCGCAGCAACAGCCACCGCCTCCACCGGTGGCCTCTAGGCCTGAGCGCACGAAATCCATCTACACGCGGCCAATCGAGGATCTGCAGCCAGCCATCATACCCATGCCAGTGGCGCCAGCAACCACGCCTACAACGCCGCTCCAAAATCATAGAACGCCAGGCGGAATAGCAGCACCAGCGGCATCGCCAATGATGCACAACAATGCCACAACGACGCTGGACAAGAACAAAAACAATGCAAGTGAGTGCCGCTACAGGATATGTGGATCATAGCTTAGTTGCATCTACCTTATAAAGAGCCACGGCAGCAAGTCATGGGAAAACTATTATCATCAAAACTCGAACTCGACAAGTACAATTCTGAATCCATTTTGTACTTACGTGCAAATAAATTTTTTGTCAAAAATGTATTCGGTAGTCTCTTAAAAATCTAGTCTCAGAAGATAATGTAAGTTGTACAAGTAATGTGATTATCTGAAACTGAGTAACTTTCCATTTAAACAAGTTTTTTTTATTTTTCTATTGCACCTAGAGTTTATGATAATTTGTTTTCCATAATGCCAAAAATCTAGTTTGCTGACAGGGCTCAAAGGTTGTGATGTGTCGGGATGGCGGCTTCTCTATGTTGCCTTTCTTAACACTATAATCCTTTTGTGCTGCTATTGACGATTTAATGAATGTGTATTTTGGTATTTGTATCGCCTCTCTGTGTTCTGTTCTGTTTTGTTCCGCTTCTAATTGCTGCTAAATAAAAATTAATTAAACAACTGCAACGACGCCAGCTCCAACGTCCCCAACAACCACCAAAACAACAGCAGAAACAGAAGGCACCGATGCAACATCAACTCTTTTGTCAGCTACTAATCCTAGTTGTTCTACCACTCCTACTACTGATACTGCTTCAGCTGCACCTTGTGGTAGTCTCGTCGAGACAGCAACAGCACACGCTACCACTGCAGCAGCGACAGTAGCCACAGCAACAACGACTAATCACCATTCCTCTGCTTCCTCCTTTTCATCATTCCCCTCTTTCCACGACGACGATGGCCCACACCACGCCTTGCCAACGATCCATTGTCCCACGCCGACGTCTTCCTCACGCAACTCGACTGTTTCGCTTCTTGTTGCGGTTCCCCTACCGCCCATCATCACGCCCGCATCGCCCACGCCCGCCTCCGTTGGATCACTAGATCTGTATTCGCCGGAGCCCACGGTGGCCCAAGTGTCAACCGGTGGCCCAATTCCTCCAGTGGCTGGAAACCAAATCGCCGTGCCCCAGGCAGCTGTGGCTGCGGCTGCAACGCCCAACACGCGGGCAGCTAACGCAAAGAAGAAAAAGATGTCGGACGAGGAGATCCTGGAAAAGCTGCGAACCATCGTCTCCGTGGGCGATCCAAATCGAAAGTACACCAAGATGGAGAAGATTGGTCAGGGTGCCTCTGGCACTGTTTACACGGCAATCGAATCCTCCACCGGCATGGAGGTGGCCATCAAGCAGATGAACCTGTCACAGCAGCCTAAAAAGGAGCTCATCATCAACGAGATCCTTGTGATGCGGGAGAACAAACACCCGAATGTGGTCAACTATCTGGACAGCTACCTCGTGTCCGAGGAACTATGGGTGGTCATGGAGTACCTGCCCGGCGGCTCTCTTACCGACGTCGTCACCGAAACCTGCATGGACGAGGGTCAGATCGCAGCCGTTTGTCGAGAAGTGCTGCAAGCCCTGGAGTTCCTTCATGCCAATCAGGTTATCCATCGCGACATCAAGAGTGATAACATCCTGCTCGGCCTCGACGGCTCTGTCAAGCTGACTGACTTTGGATTCTGTGCGCAAATATCGCCAGAGCAATCCAAACGCACAACGATGGTAGGCACACCGTATTGGATGGCACCCGAAGTCGTCACCCGGAAACAGTACGGACCCAAGGTAAGAGCTCTCACGCAACATTTGGATTCAAATATGTGAACACATTCTAACGACTCTTTTTTCTAATGCAGGTGGACCTTTGGTCTCTGGGCATTATGGCCATAGAAATGGTTGAGGGCGAACCTCCGTACCTAAACGAAAATCCGCTTAAAGCCTTGTACCTCATTGCCACCAATGGCAAGCCAGAGATTAAAGAAAAAGACAAGCTGTCCTCAGCATTTCAGGACTTCCTCGACCAGTGTCTGGAGGTGGAGGTGGATCGGCGAGCAAGTGCATTGGACTTGCTGAAGGTGAGTCTTATAGTTCACATGCCAAGCGGACTTTAAAACGTCATAAACCTCAACTTACTCTATTGCAGCATCCCTTCCTGAAACTGGCCCGTCCATTGGCCAGTCTGACTCCCTTGATCATGGCCGCAAAGGAGGCTACCAAGGGCAACTGATTGACAACCAAGAAGAAACCGCTTATTTAACCACTACTGATGAATTACTACTGCAGAAAACAACAAGAACAACAACAACAACAACAACCACAACAACAATAGCAACAATAACTGTTATAATTACGAAAAGATGGATGAATTATTAATTATTATTAATTATTTATATAAACGTATTATATACACATATTATTATATTATATCTATTCTAACGAGACAAACAGCAAAACTAAGAATAACTACATACGGCAAACAAGAGACACGCGTAGTTCAATTTTCACAAATCGGTTTTCTGTTAATTAAATAACAGCTAAAATTATCACACGTTGCTTTGGACACCACCACATCATCGAAATATGTTTCCGACATTTGTTATACTAAAACGTAAACTTAAAATTGTATAGATCCAAAATTTGTTTAGTGCATTTTGAATGCTTTTCAAATTATAAGCTTAAAGATCATATGAAACGAGGAAACAAAAACACATAAACTATAGTTGTCAACATTAAAACATTAGAATTGGTAACACTTGCATTTAAAGGAAATGAAAATATACATACAAATTTTTACAATGTATAAAGCACTTCATTTGATTTACTTCGTCATTACATTTCTATAAGAAAGCTTATAAAATAATTATATATGAGAGTATGAACTTTGGAACGCTGTTACTACTAACCCTATGACTTGGAGTATTATCGCTGATTTTAGTAAAAGTTTCATTTAGTTCTTAAACTGATTTATTTAATAAAAATATATTTTTATATGATTTTAAAATTTGGTTTATTTTGCTTGATATATTCAGTTCCCTCGTGTAGACTTCAATCCGAAAAGAATGAAACTCATCCTTCGCTGTAAACTCACATACAAAACCTTTACTCCAACACAACCTCCAGCCGCCCCTTCTCGCATTTTTTTATGTCTGTACACGTAGATATATTAAAAAATAAACATTTAATTGTAATAGAATTTACTGCTTAGATATAGACACATATAGAAGACACAAGGACACCTGTATTTTTCATTTAACAACAGTGCAATGTGTTTGCACGACAAAAGACAAGAACAAAACTAGCAATATATTAAAACTTAAATGTAATGAGAGATTATTATAGGAAAACCACACTAAACTGTTCAATAAATTGGTAGTAGCCACTTAATATAACTAGTAAATAAATACAAAAGTGTAAGAGTGCAACGTTCGATCGTGAGCCATGATGAAATGAAAACCAGTTACTTTGTGCCTAACCGAAACAGAAAAATGAAATCAATAAGAACAACAACAAGTAAATATTATACAGATAGTATCTAGCAGTTGTAGTGTAACATAGAGAATCCAAATTTTTAGAACGTATAGAACAGTCAACTAAAACACCAGCTAAAATAGATAGATGCTTGAGTGGGTACGTGTATATTGATTGGACGGGTGCTGAATGGATGGAAAGAAAACCGATTACTTACTTTCTTTTATTTCAAATATTAATAGTAAACCGACTAATTTATTGTAGACTTTTTTAATCACGTTTAATTTAAATATATTTTTCATATGAATTGGCCAATTTAATGAATAGAAGTGCACAAAATTGAAATACATGAATCCCTAATTATTTCAACTTTATTAATTGAGCGAAATTGGTTTTAAATATTTCGAGTTCTTGTAAACAATCTAAATATTTTGAGACTAATCTATTAGTTAGATTAGTAACCTAATGGGTGAAGGTGTTCAATTGAAGCCTTTTGTAACATCCAAAGCCTGCATGATTAATCATAAAGCGCAAACTGTCACGCTATTTAACGATCGTAGGGGTGTATTAGGTTAGTTAAGCTCGTCCTGATATGTTATAACAGCAAAACCAGAGACTTTATACAAACGAGAGGAAAAAGATTTGTTTGCAACAATGGGGAGACATTATTTTCAATATTAGTTCCTACTACTACACTTTCTATATGGATTGAAGGAAGTCTGGCTTTGAAACGAATAACATAAAGGATTATTGTATTTGTATTTGTATTTATTTTAAGGCATTAGAAAACTCGGCTACAGTGCAGTAAGAATGTGTATTAAACAATAACGGTAACGTTTAGGCGAACCGATGAATGGGTAAACAAGAACATATAGAATGGCGAAAACAAAAGTTAAAATAAGATAAATACATAGATGAAATCACAACTCTATCATAACATATAAATGATTAATAAATATTTATGAATGAAAAGCAGTTATTTGTCACTTTCAAATTGCTTTAATGCGTGTATTTTATTCAATTAAAATATTCGAAGTTGTTGAACTCCGGCTTAGTACAATAATTTAATTGTTATGGTTAAATTGATTAGTTCTTTTATACTGCCACTACTTGTTGCGGCGCGTTGACTCTGAAGCTGTGGGTGGTGGCGGCGGGCCGCGTTTGTTGAGCTCCTCCAAAAAGCCGAGCACAATAGTGCTCCTCTCCTCCTCCATGTGATCGAGCACCAAATAGCTGGAAGAAACACAGAATTAGACACATAATCGGCAATGTTCTTAAGTTATCGTAATTTTGGCTAAACTAAAAACCTCATTTTTTATGACATTTTCAAAAATGTCTATCACTAAACATTAATGTAATTTCTTCTTACCGCTTATCGTTCTTTAAAATGTCCTGAATCTCCTTGAAATGGTTTGGATTTTCTTTGATGAGATCGCTGCTCTTGTGAGTAATAAATTTGCACTCTTGCAGGAGTTCCCGAAGAGAAGTCTTCGCTGTCATCGTTTTATCTTTAATATAGTCGCGGAACTCACGCTCGCCCTTGTCCGAATTGTATTTAAGGTAACGCGGATCCTCTTTGATCTGTTTCTTAATCTCTTTCCAAGTGCTAGTAAGCTGCAGAGTGCTAATCTCGTCGAGCATTTCGCGGAATCGCTCCCGCTTCTTCTTCATCAGATTGTCAATGTGCTCGTTGAATTTTCTGTAATTGTATTATATTTATTTTAATTTATTTTACTTTAATTTTAAGTAATGTTAATGTGTTACCGCTCGCGATCCTCGCGGTCGAGGCTTTCTATTAGTTCCCAGCGATGGTCCTTTCGCAGTTGTCGCTTGACCTCCTTCCACGTGAAGTCCGGCGTCCGCACCAGATCTGTTAACAAAGCAGTGAAGTGACCAATGCACTCCTCGCGCATGTGATGCTCGCGTTCCTTGTCCCGATCCCTCAAATGACCAGCTAGGGTTCGCTGCACCTCCTTCTCTCGTTCCCGAATACTCTGCTCCACCCTTAGCTTCTTCTCGCGTTCCTTCTGCTTTTGCTCGGCCTCGCTCTCCCGTTGGCGGGCCAACTCGCTGTCGTCGCTACCAGCTCGCTCTTCCCTATCTGACTCCCCATGATGCTCACCCTCCTCCTATAAAATACAGCAATAAATATATAAACATGCATAGGGCTATTATTGAATTACCGGAGTGGTGTCTCGTTTCTTGCTTTTCTCCGATTTGCTTTTTTCCTCCTTGATTTTATCCTTCTCTTTGGATGACTTGCGCTCGCGGTCCTTGTCTCTCGAACGGCTACGTCCTCGATCCTTCCGACCCTTGTCCTTATCCTTTTCCTTATCCTTCTCCCTCCGATCTGACTTGCGTTCGCGATGTCGCTCCCGTTCGCGTTGCTCACGCATCTCCCGCTCCTTCCGCTTCTCCTCCTTCATAATGTGCAGGTAATCCTCGAAGTACTCCTCCCGGTACATGGAGTCCACTACACGGTAGCGGTGGTCCGATTCAAACTTCTTTTTGATGTCGTACCACCTGGTGTGGCGCTCGATGTCGTGACGTTCCCGTAGCATATCCAAAAAGTCCTTGCGGATCTAGAGTTTTTTAAGTGTATGCGAAAGGAATATTCACATGACAGGCATGCGGAAGAGAAGAGAAATACCACATAGAGATCGAATTAGAGGTCTGGAATTGATGCGGTTTCACTTAACGTTCTATACTTAATTGTCTAACTTAACACTTAAGACTACTGTTTATTAAGCTATTGAACATAGTTACACGATTTGTGCCTGGAAGAGAGGGTGTTTGATTAGAGATTTGAGACGTTGCTAAAAGAGAACGTTGGGTTAGTTCAAGTCCTGCCGGCTAAGAGAACATGGAAAAGACTCAATCGAACGAAACACGGACAAGTTAGGAACTCTTGAAATATATAATCTTCATGCTTGCTCATACATTTTTTGCTATTTTAGGTTTAGAAAGCGCGAAGTTTATACGGACAGTCGGATGTCGGAAATGTTTTCTTCTACTCGTTACATATAATTCAACTCCACGGATAACATTTATATTATTACAAATGCATAACAGCTAACGGACTTTCTATACCCTTTAATTAGTTTCTCTATTCGTTAGCAGGCCTTGATGTTCAGACTTCAGCATGGCCGAAGGGTACAATAGTCGATAGGTCTACAGTAAAATAATGGTATATGGTAATAATATGGGCAATAAGCCTTCCAGCGACTTGAGCCGCTGCCTAAACCTGCCAGAGCAAAGAACTGGATATCATGGCTTTGGAATATCAATCGTCTTTGGTCTGTGCAGGTGGGATCGGGCTGAGTTCGGTTCCTTGGGCTTGCCTCTGTCAGGTGACAAACTGCTCTGAGTGTGTACATTATTTGTAAAACAAAACAAAAATAGTGGGTTAATTAAATTAAGTATTATTCATACTGTTTGCTTAGCGCCGCAGACACCTGCACACGAATTGCAGTCGCTCGGGATCTCTGGAACAATCTCTCATTGCATGCTTCCTGCTCGGTGGCATCCCTCCGAGAGCCCATCGCGTACTTCAAACTTCATCACTCATGATCCCAATGCCAATTACATCATCGCAACATCCTCTTCTTCACATCACATCACATCGAATAAAACATCCGAGGGGCGACGTGGGGCGTAGGGCGGGAAGTGGAAATCACACCAACGATTATCAGGTAATTTTCAGTTTGGCAACCTTTCGATAGTTTTGTTTTTATTGTTTTTTTTATAATGGTTTTTTTTTATTCCAAATTTGTCTCTTATTGCAGAAAAACAAATTTTAATGCTTTTGCTTGTTATGTTTCAAGTAACTCACCACACAGATTGCAAACATGTGCGTGGTCAAGTAGATCAGTGGACGGCGATGGCAGACGGCGGGCGGAATAGACTGTCGAGGGTGTTGTACAGGTGGTTCTCGATGCTGTTGCTGTTGATGTTCTTGTTGTTGTTGTTGTGTATTTTGGTGTTTTGGGTGGTGCATTTGTGCTGTAACCTGCTAGCTAGTGGCTAAATTATCGGGTGGCAAACCACCGGGAACCCAACACGTTCAGGGATAATACAATCGATCAGGGTTCGGATTCGGATTCAGTTTCGGTTTCGGTTTCATTTTCAGTTTGGTTTGTTTCGGTTTCGATTCACACGTTGTTTGTTTATGGTTTAAAAGTTAACAGAAAATCAATCACATTATGTAAATACGTTTGGCATACGGTTAAGTTATTAAATATATATAAAGATATGCATTTATGTTTAAACATCGAGATACGTAAGGTGATGGGGTCTCAGGTGCTCGAGCATACCCTAAGCCTACCTGCTCTTTTTTCAGCTGCTTGTCTTCCTTTTCACGGCGGCGCACCTCCACGATGTACTCGTTGAACAGACTCTCCCGTTCGCGGACCTTCTCGATGGCCCGATACCGTTCTTCCTTGGCGTTTCTCTGACTGAACTCCGAGAATGAGGACCTGTGAAAGTTTGGAATTTTAAGTTTTCACGAGAACGTTTCATAGACAGTTACGGATGAAACTAAAAATAAAGTAGTCTCTTTTGAACACTCTCAACTAAAAATGTAATAATGTGGGATAATAACCCTACCCAGTAAAATAAAAAGGAGGAACAACGCTAGCAATACTCACTTTCCATGCAGCCTGGCTTCTTCCATTAGGCTGCGGAAGTCCTCCCGCTTCTGGCGCATCTTGTTCCGCTTCTCCTTACGCTCCTCCTCGGCCCGATCCTTCACATACTTTTCAAATACCTGTTTGCGTTCCTTCGAAGTTAGCAGAAGATACCGCGGATCGAACACGATCTTGTGAAGCTCCTTCTCCCAAGTGCTGAAAGCCGATACATCCTTCTCCCGAAGCATTTCCTTGAACTGGGTGACGCGCATTTCCAAGGGTACTAGGGCCCGCTCCTTGGCCGCCCGCTGCTCAGCCTCCAGGGCGGCATCCTCTGCCCGCTTTGACTTTGAAACTGATATTGGAAATAGTGTAAGAGAAAATAAAAGTGAATTAGGTTCAGTTTAGTTTAAAACAGGCCGTGTCTTACTCATTCGCACTCGTTTCGTTGGCACCTCTTCCACACTAGACTCAGACTCGGTGCGTATCTTGATAACCTCATCGTCGTCATCATCATCCGCATCCACCTTTTGCACCTGCTCCAGTTGTTGGGCCTGAACTTGGGTTTGAGCCGGCTCTTGTGTTGCCTCCTCGCCGGATTTTTGATCGGCTTCAGCCGACTTCTCCTGTGGAGTCTTCAATTGCTCCGGACGCTCGTTTACCGCCTTGTCAACATCCTCACGATTCATCAAATCCTCGGGGCGATCCCAAACCGAAGTTCTAGTCGATGGATTATAGAAGAAAACGCGGGAATCTCCAGTCCATACGACACACCATGGCGTTCCAGCGATAGGCGTACTTGTCACTGGTCGACTTTTGTCCGTTTGCTTGGCTGAGACCGCGGCCCTCTTCTGCTCCTCCTCCTTCTTTCGCTTCTCCTCCGCCGCCTTCTTAGCCTCTTTCTCCAAAGCAGCTGCCTGCGCAGCCTTGGTGTTTTCTGAATTCGCTTTCATTGCTGCAGCAGCAGCCGCAAAAGCGGCATGCGGATCAAATCCTGGCGGCGCTGATCCCGGTGGCATATGCATCATAGGATTGGGTAGCAAGTGTGGTGGTAGTCCAGACGGAGCTGTTGTCACAGCGGGCGCCACGCCCGAGTGGGCAGCCATGCGAGCGGCCTCCATGTCCCTCAGCGCTTGCGGTTTCTCCCAGACACTCTCCCCTCGACCAGCGTGAAAATAGTACGGTCTTCCATCGGGAGCACGATGCTCTGACCACTCGGCTGCTCGTGCTATAACCGCCGGATCGATTACACCCGGCTTGATGATAAGTGACTTAGCTGGCTTGTCTTGCATGTGCTGCTGTTGCTGCCAAGGTGGCATGCCCACGCCCCATGGCGCTCCAGCTGGTGCCGGTCCTCCAGGAAATCCGTAAGCTGGAGGCGGCATACAAAACGGCGGCTGCCCAAACCCAGGTGGCGCCTGCATTCCAGGTGGCTGGAACATTGGTGGTGGCTGTTGGCGCACATTTGGTGGCGGCTGGGAAAGCAACGGCGCTGCCGCATTTGGTGGAGGCTGGCTCATCAGATGCGGCGGCGGTTGCGAAGTAAGATGTGATGACACAGCCGAAATCTCGCCAGGCGTCTCGGCTACCTTGGCTTCCGTTTTGGCTGCCTGGGCAGGTCGCTTGGCCATCTCCTCTACCTCCGTCTGGGTCATTATCTTAACAGCGGGCCCATCCGGTCGAGACCAGGTGGTTTCCCTAGTTACCGCATGGTAATAATAGGAACGACCGTCCTCCGCCTTGGTTTCCACCCAAATTTCCGGGGGTCCAGTGACGCCATTTGCTCCAGAAGGAGCTTGCTGCGACTGCTGCTGTTTCGGCGGTTGCTGCTGCTGTTGCTGCTGTTGTTGCTGCTGCTGCAGCGCCTGCTGCTGCGCTGTGTGCTCTCCAATGGGACGACCACTAAACGCATTGAAGGGTTTGCTCCTGTAATTTGGCCAAGGTAAAATAACATAAGAGAACTAAAGCACCAGATTTTCCATCACTACGCACCAATGGGCCTCGTTGGGTTTTTCCTTGACTATAGCAACGCCATTATTTGAAGTCTCCTGGCTGGCGCTACTACTACCACTGCCGTTTCCATTGAGACCGACTTCTGGTGGAGTTTCCCTCGCCTCCGCCTTGCTAATCGGCGAATTGGCGCGATCACTATCCATGCTCTCCTCTAAGCTCACATCCATGGCACACAGATCTAACTGTACGCAATCTCTAATTTTCCGTTTACAATTTTCTGAAAATTTTCTGCACTTTTCTGCCGCTAGAGATGTAAATACAACCCAGTGTACTCGATAAGTAGTTTAGTTATCGAATAAAAAAGGCCAGGTGGCAGCACACGAAGATCGTTGCCAGACCGTTGCAGTGCAGAATGATTTTGTTTAAACACAACTAATGGGAATATAATATTATTTATATAAATTTTATTTATTTTAAATAGTAAATTTCTAAATTATGAGGAACAAAAAAAGTTTACACATGTAGCTTATTTATTATTATCAAATTTTAGTGATTCCTAGTGCGACCAGTGATCACTGAAAGCGAAATGTGAAAAATCACGCAAAAATAATGTGAATCGATAATAGCAAGGAGAGTATCGCTATTGGCAAATCTCTGGAAATATCGATAGCACGAAAAGCCGCCGCCTCCTTTTGTTCCAGCCCCATAGTAAACACGTGCAGTTGTGTTTTGTTGCAATGGGAAAAGTGCGGAAAGTAAAAACGCGGACGCCGTCCGGCGTGGACACCTCGGTGGAAATTGACATAGATTCGGCGGGTGAAGCGGAGGGTCTCGGACCTATCGAGGCGATCTGCGTGCACCTGCAGCAAGCGGACGTGGAGGAAAAGCTGAACGGACTGCACTCCTTTGCCGTGCTGGCCCTGCGAAAGGAGAAGGTATCCGAAATACGCGACAGCGAGTTGGTCCGGATTGCGGCTCCCCTGCTGTGCGATAAGGAGAACGCTATCCGAAATGCGGCGGCTGGTGCCTTTCGAAATCTGTCGGTGTTTGGCACGGAGGTGTGCGATTTCCTCGTGGACAACGACATTCTGACCGCCCTGCTGACTCTGGTCAGTAGCTATGATCTGACTAAAAATGGATTTGAGAACGAACTGCATGCGGACACCTTCCAGCAAGCAATCCATCTGCTACGAAATCTGTGCGAGAGCTCGCCCACCGCTACAGAAGCCCTGAACCAGGCAAACTTCCTTGCCAGCCTGCTGATGGGCTTCGACTACAAGAAGTTTGGCCTTGAAGTTGCCATTTCAGTTGCACAACTCGTACTGGTGGTGTCGGAAAACAACTCCAGCTCGTGGAACGTCCTGGCCAGCAGTAACATACTACCTGAGCTTCTTGTGGTTCCCACAGAAAGTCACGCACAGCTCTACCTAAACGCCTTGGCCGCTGGTATCTTGTGCAATGTCCCCGCCTGCGCGGCAGCACACACTCGAGAAATCCTGAACAGTCTGGACAAACTACTATCCATTGATCCACAGGCCCAGCTGCAGAGCTGCAAGGCGGAAATTCAAAATGCAAAGTTGAAGAACGAGGCACCCGTGCTGGAAATTTCTATGGAGACGGAGGAGATGACGGAAACGCAGAGTACCAATCAGTCCAAGCCAAACCAATGCGATGCCGAAGTAGCACTCAAAAACATAGAGCACTTGCTAGATGCCCAGCGCCTAGTGGCGGAGATAATTACCAACCTGGGCTCCAGCGATGAACAGAGCAACTGGGATACGGATAGCGAGCAGTCTGAGTCTGAGAGCGTGGCCGATTACGATATGGAGGACGAGACAGCGGACAGTGGATCAGGAGGACTGCCCGCCAACTTCTTGGAGACCATTAAACAAAACAAAGTGATCGAGAAATTGTGGCAAAAGGCTCAACCACTGCAGCCAGCTGTGGAGAATCTTGTGTCCCAGCATGAAAATATCAAAGAGAAAGTGGCAAAATTAAGAGTATCCTACTTGATTTGCCTCCAGAACCTATGCAATGTGCTGCCTCTTGAGGATTTGGGTGGCTGCAGTAACATCTATAACATGTGGATGATCTTGGGGCAACAAGCCTTCAGGGGAAGCGAAGATGCAGCCGTTATGGAGGCCATTACGTCACTAATGCGCTCCTCGCTGAGTTTGCTCAAGTCTCGCAAGGATCTTTTTAGCCAGATGACCGAGAACGACCTGAACATGATTATCGAGGGGGCTAGCAAGTGCACAGATATAAATATCCGCGTTAACTGGAACCGCATGCTGGGCACGCTGGGTTCTCTGCTCTCAGAGCCTCTGGTTAAGGCAATAGTGCTCTTCCTATTGACTTATTGTGCCCAGGAAGATGACCTGTGGGCTCTATCTGAAGGACTCGACGCGCTAATGGACATTTTCGCCGTAGACGACTGGCCGCAGATCATCGCGGAGTTGGAGATGTGCGATCGTGTCCAGGCACTAGAGGAGTTGTTCAAGTCAAAGGTGCGGCAACAACGACGGGAGCTTAAGGAGCGACGAGCCACAGTGCAAACAGTGAAGACGAATTTTTCACGCTTTGTTTTCTATCTTAAAAAGAACTGTAAATAATAAATTAACCCGACTACTAATTTAGTTTCGAAGAAACTAAAAAAAAATACGATCAGTTTTTAATATGCCAATATACATATGTACAACGAGATGCACAACAAGGTTACAGGAAAAATCGGTTAAAATCGTTAACTTTCCAATTGTCGAGCTTTTTTATTTCCTATTAAAATCGGCTTCCATCAAGGACTTTTTAAAAAATATTGCATTTGTCTTAAATAGTAAACAGTTTGTAATTTATAAAAGGCAAGTAACATTTTAGTTTTATTCCAGTGCAAAGCCTTCCGTCTTATGAGCGAACATTAGTCAAATCATTTAAAGTTTAATCTCTGATAAATTTCATTATTCTGGAACATTTCTACAACTTCGACTTAGTCTCAGGCGGGTTCTTCTCCAATACATTCTTCATTTCGAAAAAGGATTGCTCTAGTGTCTTGGCGAACTTCAAGTGATCTGTTATTGGACAATGACGCCAAGCGGATATGGCCAATATGATGTCATTATCACGTGGATTATAGCAGCAGGCATAACCATCGTCAGTCGCCGGGCCGTATCCCATGAATGCATCGTATTTGGTGGCTACCTGTGAGGTGGACATGCGGAAGTGACTCGACTTGACAAAGCCTGGCGACTTGAAGAACTCGGGAATTGGCTTGCTATGCTCCAGAGCCATCAGCTTCAGTCCAAGCAGGTGACGATCAACACCCTTCCCCTGAAGAGCCAGCTTAGCATATGTCTGATGAGACACCACTGCCTCACGAAGCTTAACGGCGCGTTCCTGGTCGGTAGCATTTGGGTTCTGCATGGCGCGGGAAAAGGCCAATGATTCGTTCGAGCAAGAGCGAATGGTTTCGGTTCGTCCGCCATCGAATATGCGCAAGTGCGCCGACTCATATTGAGCAGGTGGTTCCGCGTGCATTCTGTACGTAAACGTAAATGTATTTGGGCATATGGAAAATCTGTAAGCGAATCTAGTTACTTGTAGAAGGCAAGCTGCAGCGCCATTTGCACAAAGCTGTCCGGACCCAAACGCTGTTTTTTTATGAAATCCTTTCCAAAGCCGTTGAATTTGAGAACCTTCATTTGGAGAGCAGCGGCGAGTTTATCCACGTTTTCCTGGGCGACGTTCAATGATTTCTCTAGACTTTTGTTACTCAACGAAAAGTGTATTTTCTGTGCCGGGATAAAGTCCTTTGAGCCGCTTTGCCCGAAGTTAGGGTCTTCCTTCCTGAAATCATATGAATGTCAGTTACTTTGAACCGTATGTGCATCATTCAACATACATCTTTTGCACCACGTAGTCCATCATCATCGCAATGGGCTGGCCCTCAGCCGGCGAGTGCTCATAGGTGAATCCAACGTTTCCATTGGGGTTCACCACCAGCTGAATAGTCTTGTCCATCCAGCGGTTGCCGCTGTTAATCTTGCTGCCACTGCCATGGATCAGCGATAGAATAAGCTCGTCGGCCTCTTCGCCTTCTTTTAGCGTGGTGCCCTCATCGAGTGAGACGGTGAACAGAGCACCCTGAATGGTCTTAAGGGCATCCCTGTTGCCGGGAGTCTCGGCCAGATTTTCGTAGGCTTCCGCCCAGTTGTCCCTGGAGTCGGTGGTTAGAATACCATAGGGAATTCCCACTTTCGTTTCCTTCAACACGACATTCTCCAGTTGAGCAGCTAGATATGGAGCAGCAATGAGCTTTCCCTCGTTACTGTATATCTTTAGTTGGTAGAAGTGATTCTTGTAGATCACCACCACATAATTGGAATCGGGATTGTATACGATATCGTCGGTACCCCTTTTGGGAATCCGACATGTGCCGAATACTTTGCCAAACTGGCTGTTGTCCAACTCGTTCTTGCCCATTTTAACGATCGGAATTTTATTGGCGTGCACCATGTCGTTGAATTCGACCAGTCCATAAATAACCCTGGCTGTATAGTCCACGAATTCACGTGAGTTCCTGAAGTTTTGCTTGGGGAAGGTCATGCCGGGACTCACGAACACGGTGACTGGATCACGATAGGTCAAATAGGCGGCCTTCAGCCAGCGGTGGGCCAACCAATTCTTCTCCTTGCTGCCGGTGTTTTCCAGGAGCAGCTGCAGTTCGCGTCCCTGCTTTTGCAAAAACTCGTTGGTGATGCCCTTTTGCTGTTGAAACTCCTCCGGTGTCAGCAGCGGTTCCACAGTGGTCATGAAGCGGTTCAGCGTTTCTTCCAGCGGTAGGACGTGGTATTTCAGCAGACTCGGCTGCTCCAAGGGTATGGTCTTCTGGGCGGTGCTGTAGCTGCTGGCGGGCAGCACATTCTTGGCGATACCATTTGGAGACTGCTGGGCCAAGGAGTTCTTGGTCTGGAATTTGAATGAGTTATGTTAGATATGTATTATAAGCATTCTATATGGAGCAGTACCAAATTCCACAAAAGCTTTCCATTGCCACGAAACTTCATCTCGGCGTCGCGTTTCTCAAGGATTCTCTCAGACGTTGGGCTGCAAACAGACAGAAATTGTATTTGCGGGTTACAATTGCAGTTCAAACACCTGAGTTCCGCCTGCGGCACTAAATTAACCTTTGATATTTGTACATAATCTAGTTCTGGCTATAAGGAGCGAGATAAACCAATAACCTCGATTAGCAGCCCGCGGAGGAGGCAAGTGCAAGCAAAACGGCAGTTGCCAGTCAACTGGCCATCGAAAGAGCAATCCACGTAGGCAGAAGGGTGGAGGTGGAGTGGAGGGTGGAGGTGGAGTGGAGTGGAGCCCAACTTAACTGCTATCAGCGACCGGTTTATTTACTTTCGCTCTTTCAGTGGCGCGTCTCTTGATATCCACACCTTGCCATTTGTGCGAAATACATTAATAAACATTTTATGCAATCCCTAACTGGTTCGTTTATCCTTGCCCATAATATGAAATAAGGAATTTATGTTCACCTTGCTCTTGTCTTGCTCCACTTTATTATCATCTAAAGAATCTGTATATGCAAGTACAAAGTACATTGTACATATGTTCAAATCAAAACAAGAACAGCTGTTTTCTTATAGCAACAAGTAAAATTCTTATAGCAACAACAATGGACATCAATCAATGAATATTGAAAACAGTTAAAATCTAATATTTAGTATTTAAGTATTGCTTAAGTTTACAATATATGTTCATATGTTTATGATAAGCATGAGTACGTTTTCTAAAAACTATCGATTTTTTTCCATCTCTAGCATTAATAATAAAAAAGTAGGGGTGTTCTTTGGAGAAAAAATATTTTGGGGGACTTTCAGTTTTACCTCTACTTACATGACATAATGCGAAATCGTTCAAACTTTTTAAAGCGAACAAATTTTTTAATTTAAATCTTACATTTTATTTGAGGAATGCAAGGAATGTAAAATACTTCTAACAAATTTCTCTATTTTTATAAAATGTATCTAACTATAGATAAAATGATTAATCTGCAAAAAAATTTGTTAATTTAAAACTTAAATTTTATTTGAGGAATGCAAATTTAAAAAGGAATGTAAAAAACTTTTAACAAATTACTCTATTTTTATAAAAAGTATCAAACTATAAATAAAATGATTAATCTGCAAAAAAAATGGTTAATATAAAACTTACATTTTATTTTAGAAATGCAAATTTAAAGAAGAATGTTTAAAACTTCTATATAACTATAAATAAAATAATTAATCTGCAAAATATTATACCATTGGTTTTGCTCCACGATTTGATCCTTGCAAATTGTGATTTCACAGTGCGATTCGTTTGGTATAAGTTTTGAAAAACGTTAATACGCCACGGTCTCCGGATGAGAAATGTTGGTCATTCTTCTACTGATTGCCAGTTCTTTGGCCATTCAAACGGCAGCCACTACGACACCAAGTCCCGCAGATGGTGATGCAGCTCCTGCAGGATCTCAAAATGAGGCGGAGCCAGGAAAGAGCTCCTCTGAAACATCGCAATACTGCGAACGCTCCTTGTGCCACCAGGACCTGAAGCATGTGGCTTGCAACACAACAGCCGTGAGTTACCAATCTAAAATGCCTGCCACGCGATAAATAACCAAATAACTTAAATTAATACATTTTTTGTTCACATACACACGTCGTTGTAAATTGTTGAAAGGAAGCCAAATAGTAATAGTAATTGAAAGATTTATCACTTTTTCAAATAGCGTTTACATGTCAGTGAACAAAATTGAATATAACTTTTTCAAACAATTTATTACTATGGAAGTGACTGATTCTATTTCTAAAAAGAACGTGTTTATATATACTTTCGTTAAAAAATGTCATGTTTAAGCTATATTATAATTATAATGTACACATCTTATAATATATTATAATATATCTATCTATCTATATACATACATATCTTATAATATATTATAATATATATATAGATATCTATCTATCTATATACATACATATCTTATAATATATTATAATATATCTATATTATTTTGTGTTTCCCTTTATTCCTATCTTTAAACCAAAAATATTTTCAGGATCTGCACGACAAGTGCTCTCTAGACGCTGAGATCCTAGAGATGACCCCAAAAATTGAAAAATTTCTACTGAGGCGTTTCAATGAGTTGAGGGATAGCGTGGCCAAGGGAGGATTCAACGGATTGAGTCCGGCTAGCCGTATGGGCACCTTGAAGTGGAACTCGGAACTGGCCTACCTAGCTTCCTTCAATGTGAAGGATTGTGTCCTGAGGCACGACGAGTGCCGCAATACGAACTTCACACAAAACGCTGGCCAGACGGTTGGCTATCGAGGCATTAGAGGAAAAGTCCCAGAGCTGGAGGACATCCTTAGGGACATCATAGGGGTGTGGATGCGGGAGAACGCCGGCACTTCGATGGTGAACATCATGAAATATAACGACCTAGAAGATGGGTGAGTACTAATTGCCGAAGAAATACGGATGGCTTCTCACGCCCAAAAAATATATTGTTTGTTTTAAACACTTTTAAACACTATAAGGCGTCGCTGGCAACTCTCCAAGTCGATATAAGCCTTCATAATGTATTTCTATTTCAATTTCTATTTCCATTAGGTCACCGAAGTACAACTTCATACAGATCGTGTTGGAGAACGCCGAATTTGTGGGCTGCGCCATCGTTCAGCAGTCCCGGAACGGCTGGTTTCAGACGTTCTTCACGTGCAACTATGGCCACGCCCCCGTGGTGGGTGAGCCCGTCTACGAGTCCGGGCAACAGGCGGCGGAGAACTGCAAGTCCGGAGTAAACCCGAAATATGTACATCTCTGTGCGGAGTCCGAGGTCTACAAACAGGTGACTCCAAACGGAGGAAACGCGTCAGATGCCGATGTTAAAGCGAGAACTTTTGGGAAACGAGACTTTGTCATGCTCAACAGCGAAACCAATGATGCCAATCCACCAGTAGTACAACCTAGAACTGGAGCTGAAGGAGGAGCGCCGGCACCAGCAGCCGATGGAGCAGCACCGCCGGCCGCCGCCCCAGCAGCCGAGGGAGGAGCAGCTCCTCCTGCAGAAGCAGGAACCACTCCAGCAGCCGAAGGTGCAGCGCCCGAAGTCACTCCAGTGGCTGGAGAGGCTCCCACTGCCGCACCACCTGCAGCTGGAGGGACACCCGGTTCCGGATCACCGGCAGGGGAAGAAGCTCATGTCGAAGGGCTTCTGGAACCCAAGCCGACGCCCCTAGAGAAGACTGCACTGGTAAAGAAATTCGCCCGGTTCCTGGAGCTGATGAAGCGGGCTGAGATGTTTCATGGTCGCCGCAAGATCGTGGTCATATCCAGCAATCACGAGGTGGAAGATGACCGCGTGCAGCAAGAAGGCGGTCAAGCCGAAGCAACTAATAGCACAATGGAAAGCGCTCCCTCCAGCCGCAGTGGAATAATGACCAGGTCGAGAGGTAGCCATGGTCGCAGGCGAAGTTCCTATTGGGCTCCGCAATGGGTAGCAATACCTTGAAGTGCTATACCCAAGTGCAATTCCTAGTGTATCCTGATTGTATGATAATTGGTTAAAAGTCAAATGTTTTAAATTATATTGAAACATAATAAAAAAAATTGCACAATCTTAAATTGTAGCCTTGGTGTAAGTTGGATTCGATGATTCTAAACAAGAATATATATGGAATAGAAAATATTCCTCGAATTAGTAATACATTTTAATATATTTAATATGTATTAATGTGCCCAATTAACATTTTTGTATACAGCATTTTTGTTGAAATCATGTTTACGCTTAGCACAAGTGTTTTTGCCCTGACACAAAATCAATAAGATTAAGCAAAAGATCGATCTCGCAGCTTTGTTTTGAGCTGAAAATGGAAAGTTTTGGGAAAAACAAAAAATTATTTCCTTAAAGCAACTATCCTACATCTTACGACATTGAAAAGCCCTTTTTATACCATTATCTGATCGCCTAAAAATATTTAACAATAGATTTCATTGTGAAGATGTTTTTTACTCGTTCTGGAGAACTGGTAAATCTGTTGACAGACCCGCCTATATAAGCCCATCATATTACAGATCAGAACAAATCAAGTCGACCCTCCAAAATGAAGTTACTTTTGGTTCTAGCTTGCGTTGTCCTCTGCGCTTCTCTCGCTTATGCCCAGAATCGCTGCGATGGACGTCCTAGCGGTATGTTTAATAATAGCATTTAGTAACTATGCATTCATAACTCATATTCACATTCACACAGGGCGCCAGAATTGCGTCGGTGGCAAGAATGAAGGACGTGGGGGAGGAAGTTGCCACAGAACTGCCATGGACGAAATGTGGTACTATAACCAGAGATCCGGAAAGTGCCTCAAGATGAAGTACCTCGGATGTGGTGGCAACCAAAACCGCTACTGCTCCTTAAGACACTGTCAAAGATCGTGCCCAAGAACTTAAATGTCTTCATTGATCCTCTTCCAAATTAAAATGCAGCCTATATTTACAGCAAATGCAAAAAAATAATGTGCTCTTTGAAAGAAAGATATTTATGAGAACGGAGGTAAAAGTATCTATCATTAGCATAAAATAAAGAACTTGGCAAACTACGAATATTGTACACATGTGAATAATTCGCCAAAGTTATGAACCGACTTAACTTTAGCTAGACGATACCTAAGGCTTTTCACGTTGCAACGCCTTCCAGATTGCATTCATTCGCATGTGCCCGTCTCGCAGATGGTTCAGCATGGCTTCAACGGTCCCTTCGACTGGCTTTTTTACTCCGGCTCTCCGGCAAGCGGCAATGTGTCTTTCATAACGCCATTTGCTTCGAAACACTCTGTCACAGTGATCGCACAGAGCTTGCACGCCCTGATCGTCCCCGTCATCGGATCCAGCGTCATCCGCCATGGCCGTTTGACTGGACTTATTGGGACTGGCCCACATGGGCTCCGGCTTGATAAGCAGCTGCGTCTTGTTTTTACGCTGCAGCTCCTCCTGGTGGTTGTAGCGAATGTGGTTGAGGATCTTTGAGGTGCTGGTCTTAGTGCGATCGCAGAGTGTGCACTTGAGATAGGAGCGGTAAGGCAGATGCTTAAAGCAGTGCTTCTGCAGTTGTGAGCGCATAGTCGTTGGTTGCACCTCACGGCACTGCAGGCACATGGCCTTGCGCCCAGACTCCAGGATCTTAAAACTGTTCTCGATGATGTGCTCAAAGTCGTGTTTCTTGAACACGTGTGCTCGCCATCCGTCCATCGAGGCAATCTCTTTGCCGCACTTTGGACACAAGTACGAAATGAGCTTCGTGAGGCCGTTGGTGGACATTTCCGTGTCGGAGTCGCGGCTGGGCGTCGGTGACAGGCGCCGTCGTTTAGCCGGTTGACTTACTGGGTCTGATTTCATTTCCTTTTTCAACTGGGCCACTTCCTCCTTGCCGAGTGCATCGATTTCGATGATGACCACCTCTTGATTTCCTTGCTGCAGTTGAGCCTCGTCTTGAGGCCGCTTCTCGTCAGCTTTTACGTTGCCGGTGGTGGTGCCATCCTCAAAAAATTCCTTGCACAGGGCATCCAACTCGTCGTCATACTTTGGCACCTCATCCTTCTCCTTTTCCTTGCGCACAATGTCCTCGTAGGCATTCAAACACCGGTCTAGATTCTGCTCGCTGACATTTGAAATGGTCTTAGTGGTGTTTACAGGAGCCGCTTGTGCTGACACTGGCCGTGTTGGAGACTTTTCCAATTCTGTGTTCAGATCAATGTCCATCAGCGCCTTTTGCAGCAGGTCATTTTGCTTTCTGTTCCCAGAACCTTTGGGACGCCCTCGAGGCCTCGGAACCGTCGGCTTCTCTGCATTTCCAGCAGGTGCAGATGCAGTAGTGGTTTTTGTCTGCTGCCGCTTCATTTGACGCAGCTTGTTCTCGTACTTCTCGATCTCCCGCATGTGAGTGTCTAGTAGGTGGACATTCAGAGCCCGGCGCCTCGTGTACGCCATGCGGCAGTGCACGCACCGGTAGGTCTCACTGTGTTCCAGGTGCATGAAGTAGTGGTACTGCAACAGGGCGATTGTCTTGTGCGCGTTTTCCACCCACTTGAAGCACAGCTGGCACTCGTGGAAGCGCTCGTCGATTTGAATGAAGTTGAAGTCCGAGTACGTCTTCTTTAGGTAATCGTGTTTCTGTAGGCGTATTACAAACCATTATTAAAGAGAAAGCATAATTTAGATAAAACAAACTGCAACTTGCCGTGTTCAGATGCTGTCGCCATTCAGCCTGAGTGCGGAAGGCCTTGCCGCATTCCGGACATATGTAAACCATGTGCGCCTCCAGACGCGCATTCAGCCTGCTTTGCTCATCCGAGAGTGTCACATTCCGTGACATTTTATCAAAAATTTTAGCGACCAACTGCAATTGAAGTGCAAACAAACAAACTCAAGCGCTTTCAGAATTTATCGTCATTGGCTTTGCCAGTTATCGCTTGCCGAAGAAGAGATGATCGATAACCGTGACTGTCACCGTTTGCGATTGTCACGGTATTTTGTTGGAACAAAGAATTAAGAATATTTAAATACCTTGTACAGTTTTGATTATGCAATCTAATTATATTTACTTTTTCAATTTTTTCTTTATTAAAATCTTTTGGAATAATTACAATTTTCCCCTACAAAGATACGATATAATTCTTACGATAAATAACTGCACCAGAGTTATCGGGTATCACTAGAAAATCCAACTTTTTCGCCCGCGCCGCGAATTGGAAGAGTTTGGAAAAGTGTAAAATATCCAGTTATAAGCAACATATGATTACATCCTAGAGTCGTAGCGGAACCATAAGCCATGTCGAGTGCGTCCAAGTCGACAGTAAGTCTTTTCCATGCCGCTTCCGGCGCCAACACACTAATTTACGGACTTTGCTTGACTTTATGTAGCCGAGCGCTGCTAGCGGGAGCTCCACGTCCGCAGCTGCCGCCGCCGCCGCAGCCTCCGTAACGTCAGGATCCGCCTCGTCCTCCGCTAACGTGCAGGAGTTCAAGATCCGTGTGCCCAAGATGCCCAAGAAGCACCATGTGATGCGGTTCAACGCGACGCTTAATGTAGATTTCGCGCAGTGGCGAAATGTGAAACTAGAGCGGGAGAACAACATGAAGGAGTTCCGGGGCATGGAGGAGGATCAGCCCAAGTTCGGTGCCGGATCGGAGTACAATCGGGATCAGCGCGAGGAAGCGCGCCGCAAAAAGTTCGGCATTATAGCGAGAAAGTACCGCCCGGAGGCGCAGCCTTGGATCCTTAAAGTGGGTGGCAAGACGGGAAAGAAGTTCAAAGGCATCCGCGAGGGCGGTGTAGGCGAGAATGCCGCCTTTTATGTGTTCACCCATGCACCAGACGGCGCCATTGAGGCATACCCCTTGACTGAGTGGTACAACTTCCAGCCTATTCAACGCTACAAATCTCTGTCGGCAGAGGAAGCCGAACAGGAATTTGGTCGGCGCAAAAAAGTAATGAACTACTTCTCCCTCATGTTGCGAAAGCGTCTGCGCGGCGATGAGGAAGAGGAACAGGATCCGGAGGAGGCTAAGCTTATAAAGGCAGCCACCAAAAAATCCAAGGAGCTCAAGATCACTGACATGGATGAATGGATTGATTCCGAGGATGAGTCGGATTCGGAAGACGAGGAGGATAAAAAGAAGAAGGAGCAGGAAGACAGCGACGATGGCAAGTCCAAGGGTAAAGGAAAGAAGGGCGCAGACAAAAAAAAGAAAAAACGGGACGTTGATGATGAAGCCTTCGAGGAGTCGGACGATGGTGACGAGGAGGGCAGGGAAATGGACTACGACACCAGCTCCAGTGAAGAGTATGTGCCGCCAACGATTAATAATTTAGATAAAACTGCAATACAATGTGGACCGCAACTACTTATTTCGTATTCCCTATTTTAGCGAACCAGATCCAGAAGCAAAGGTGGACAAGGACATGAAAGGCGTGGCCGAGGAAGATGCGCTTCGCAAGCTGCTTACCTCCGATGAAGAGGAGGAGGACGAGAAGAAGTCTGATGAGTCGGACAAGGAAGATGGCGACGGCGAGAAGAAAAAGAAGGAGAAGGGCAAGGACGAGGGCTCCAAAGACAAAAAGAAGAAGAAACCCTCCAAAGAAGACAAGAAGGGCAAGTCGAATGGCAGCGGCGACTCGTCCACAGACTTCAGCTCTGACAGCACAGACTCCGAGGACGACCTCAGCAATGGACCGCCCAAAAAGAAGGTGGTTTCTAAAGAGAAAGACAAGGAAAAGGAAAAAGAGAGCGCTGCGAGCAGCAAGGCTTCCACCAGCAGCAGTAATGCTAATAAATCTCGCTCGGCCACGCCAACGCTCTCGACGGATGCCAGCAAGCGCAAGATGAACAGCTTGCCCAGCGATCTCACCGGCTCAGACACAAGCAACAGTCCCACCAGCACGCCAGCAAAGAGGCCCAAGAACGAGATTAGCACATCGCTGCCCACTTCCTTCTCTGGCGGCAAAGTAGAGTGAGTAAACCCGTGAATCCATACAGGAATTCCTTATCATCCTTATCCTTATTTAATTTACTTGAAGGGACTACGGAATTACCGAGGAGGCGGTGCGTCGGTACCTTAAGCGCAAGCCCCTGACAGCAACCGAGCTGCTCACAAAGTTCAAGAACAAGAAGACTCCCGTCTCCAGTGACCGTTTGGTCGAGACCATGACCAAAATCCTAAAGAAAATAAATCCTGTCAAGCACACCATCCAGGGGAAAATGTATCTCTGGATCAAGTAGCCTGCAGTCATGTGATTTTAATGTTTCGCAACTGAAATGCATTATTGTTCAACACAAAATATAAACGCACCACTGAAAATCTGTTATTTTAATTGGGTTAACTCAAAAAGTAAACATTATTGTGCACAGAAACTGATTTAAATAAACGGTTGAAAATCAAATCAGTGGATTTTAGTGGTACTTTTAATAGAATCTCAAGAACTCGTTCTAATAAGATGAAAAACGCTAGTTACTATTTGTGTATGTTAACTATTTTCTTTAATAGCCGGGCACATTTACGATTTAAAACATTTCCTCAGAAATCTGGATTTGAATATATTTTCGATTTTGTTTACGTTCGTATAGGGATGGAAGTTTCTTGGTAATATACTTATTCGATACTTCCCGAAATATGAAAATAATCGATGTAAGAAAACATCGCCTACAGGAGCGATATATCGATTCAGTTCCAGCTCTAGCCCTGTTTGTGTGTGCGGATGGGATGTAAATTCTAATATCCGATAATTAGAAAAGTGAACCAAACCCAAAGCGTTCTTATCGCGTTCTGTCATGCACTTTTGGCAGCCACTGCGCTGTCCCTGTCGCAACTCGAACACAATTTAAAGGAACCCGAGGTCGCCCAAGCGCCAAAAGGGAGCAAAACAAAGTACAACGCAATACCAGTGCGATGGCGACGAGTGAGGAGGCGAGCGAGTGCTGAAAAAATACGATTGGGATACAGGAACTGGCCAGAAATCGCACCAATCGGTCGGCCAAAAGCTCCAGAAGCACCAATAAAGTGAGTGACCAGTGGGTGTACGTGAATGAAGGTTGGAAAAGCAGAAGAAAATCGTTCCACTGCTTTGTTGTTGTGCTAATTGAACGCACACAAGCACACTATCATGCACGCACACAGATGCGCCTGAAAAAAAAAAGCACAACAAAAGCGAAAATACGAAATTGAAGTGCATTAACTTGTGGCTACTGCCTTCAATTGAGCGCATTATCGCTTATCCCTCTGCGCTTTTCACCTGTAACCCCCATCATTGTACATCATTCAGGAAATACCTCTGCCTATGTATGTATGCGTGTGTGTATGTGTGCATGCCCTCCCCCAAAAGGAAATCCTTGAAACCACACTTGTGCCTTGTAAAGTTCAAGGTGTGCGTGTGCGCGTGTGTGTGTGTGTGTTTGTGGGTGGGTGCTGCGTGCGCTGTGTAATGTGTAAATTGATATCGGCCTTCGAAACAAAGCGAATTAACGTGAATTTCATTCCTCGTCGCTAAACATTCAATCTGTATGTCCAGATTGTTTAAAACAATTCAGGCAATGCATACCACACATATTTATTCAAGATTCTTTGTAACCGCAAACAATATACAATTTTTGCAGACTGCGACATGAAATTGTATTTGTTAAAGATCGCAAAATTGTTAATTTCTGAATTCCCATTAAAAGCTATCAGTAATTTGCAAAAAAATTATGAAATAAAATAGTGATAGTAACTCACCCTATTAATATAGGGATCTTGAAAATAAATAAATTTACTAATGGCTCTTGCCAATTCAAATTAAGCGTGTCAGCTATAAATAATTTTGTAGTCATTACATTGCATTTACCTAACATTTTTAATTACATGAAATGGACAAAAAAGTAGTATCAGCTACTCATACATCACAGCCAAGTATTAGGCAATCCGTAGGGCGAAATTCTTGTAAATGCACGCGCCTCCCAAGATTACATTTTTAATTGGAACAACGAATGGCGGCCTCCCATTTATTGTTTAACCATTCAATAAAAACAAAGTCACGTTCTCACTGAAGTCGCCTGCTTCGTTTGTCTATCGATGTGCTAATGCCTGGTGACGTTTTCTTTGTCAAATCGTAACTTTAATACACATTTTGTGACATATTTGCACACCTCTTCCCGGCTGTGTGAGCCCAACAGATTAGCAGAATTTGTAATTCTTCGAAATAAAAACTTTCCACTTTTTTCTGCCACATCTGTGGCTCCAATGCGTCGACGTTCTCGTCTCTGGTTTTGGCATGGAACGGTGTTCGTGACTCATTTGATTTGGAAAAGGAAGGCCGGAACGCAGACCTATTTGTTCCGATTTCTGCAGCTGCCCCCAAGATCTCGGTGACTACTGCCTCGCGCTAAAATCAATTGATTGCAAATTGAGTACAATAGCAGCCAAGGAGTGAAATTCGTTGATTTTTCTGTTCTATTTGAAGAGCCTCTGTCCGACTGTATCAACAAACAAGCCAGCTGTAAGTGCAGCATGACTGAAGAAACTTCAATTTTGTTGTGAGTAAGCAAAACAACAATACCTCCAGTTGGTCGTAAAATAAAAAATAATCATCACAAGCCGTTTATCTTATCAGCAAAGCTCTTTGTTTGCCATTGCCTCGTAGGCGGGGAGGAATACCTCTAGCTTGTTTTCCCTTAAAGTGAAGGGTTCAGGAAAATATAGTGTTGCAACATCCAAATAATCATTAACAATATGTTAAAATAACCTCCTTTTTTGTTTAAGCCCGAAATCCAAGCGCACAGAATCGCTGGCGGTGAAATACAGATGAGACATGCGAATGGTGCGGATGGTGAAAACAAATCGCTGCAGCACTGGACATAGCGGATTAGAGCAATAACAGTATAGACGAAGGCCTGATCGTCTCCAGAACTTGTGTGCTGCGCGACAGAATGTCCAAGGGAAGTGGCCACATACTCACCCTGCTGGGACTGTGCCTAGTCTGTTATGAGGCGGCCTTGGTCAATGGCCACGTGCTGGTTTACCGAAAACCAACCAGCCAGGCAAGTTTAATTTTCTGTTACTTCTGGAATATTATTACAAATATTAATTACTGTTTTTTACCAGCAGTTGATTGAGGAGTTCAATGATTTGCCAGCACAATTCGGCCCCCATCTGCCTTCAAATGGTCTCAAAGTGTATGTGGTTCCCGCCAGGCGCCCTTATTACGGTTGTGATAGCTTGGACAGACCACCGCACCTGAATTACCCACCCTCAGCCAAATTTGTGGCACTTGTATCACGGTAAGCAAAATGTTAAGCAAAATATTAACGATTTTATACGGCATAACTGAAATTTCTTGCAGCGGAGGCGAATGCACCTTCGAGCGGAAGGTACGAGTGGCCCAGAATGCGAGTTATTCTGCTGTGATTGTTTACAATAATGAAGGCGATGACTTAGGTTAGTATTTATACATTGCTAGTAAAGTCTATAAATGATTTATGTAAAACCATGTTCAATTACAGAGCAAATGTCCGCCGACAACATAACGAATATAAGAATACCCTCGGTTTTTGTAGGCCACACGACCGGTAAAGCACTGGCCACCTACTTTACTCCCGATGTGGTGCTTATCATTAACGATGAGCTGCCCTTCAACATCAATACCCAGCTAATATTGCCGTTCTCCATTCTGATTGGTATGTGCTTCATCATTATGGTAAGAGATCTAAAGTTTTAACGCTGTTTTCTATACTAACTGCATTTCCTTCCCCGTCAGGTTATCTATATGATCTACAAGTGCATCCGCGAGCAGCGCCGCTTGCGTCGCCATCGACTGCCAAAGAGCATGCTAAAGAAGTTGCCAGTGCTCCGATATACCAAGAACAATGCAAACAAGTACGACACTTGTGTGATCTGTCTGGAAGACTTCATCGAGGACGATAAGCTGCGCGTGCTGCCCTGCTCACATCGTAAGCTTTAGTTAAATAATTTTTGAATATTTTTTTTTTTTTAATATCACATTAACAGATAAATTGCCTAATGCAAATGAATTCGATTTTAATTGCAGCCTATCACACGCACTGCATTGATCCCTGGCTTACCGAAAACCGTCGCGTCTGTCCGATTTGTAAGCGCAAGGTTTTTACGAAGGGCGAAGCGCGTGCAAGTCGGAGTCGACAGCCTTCTTTGGATAACGTCACGGATACGGATGACGACACAACGCCGCTGCTGCAGCAACAGCAGTCCAATGGCAGACAGATGGGCCATGTGAGCTCTGCTACTTCGGCTGCTGGAACGGCTGCTGGGAGCAGCTCGAGTGTTGCGGCGGCAGGTGTCGCCGGAACCACGCGACATGGAACCTTCCGCCGTGGAGACGCTGGCCGAAATCCGTTCGAGGAGTCCCAGAGCTCTGACGATGAGAACGGTACGTCTGCTGCCGGAATCCATTATTTGTTGGCTTAAATAACTAATTAAATTGCTTGTACAGCTCTGCTGGACTCTACTGTGCATCCGGCCACATCTTCTGGAGCACACGAACGCATTAATCCCTTTGATCGTGCTCCGAATCTACCGGCCCACCTAGCCGAACAGTTTACTGAGAGACGTCACTCGGTCTGGTCGAGAATAAATTTTGGGTAAGAAATGCACTGGTAGATGAATAATGAATACACTACCAAGTATACTAATAATTATTTTCTAAGTATGCATAGATTTTACATTAACTATATTGTTTATTGCTTTCCCTAGCTCGTTGTTTCGCCGGCAGCCGGCTGTTATTAGTGTGGCGGCGCCACCCTATCTGGAGCGCGTTGAGTCCGGTACCAGTGCCATGGGTCTGCCGGTGACGGGGACAATTGCTGTAGCCTCGCCCGCATCGAACAACATCCTCAATCCGAATTTAAGCGGATCCTTCAAGGACGAAGACGATATGCCACCGCATCGGTCGATCTACGAACCGATAGCAATCAGCACGCCTGCAAATGACTCAGCAGCAGTCGACGATTCGGCGTTCCTGCAAACGCCCACGCAAGGCGGCATAGGCGTGGCCGCCCTGCCGCATAGCGCATCCGATCGCCAGTTTCTCATATGAGGCGAGTTAGTTCGCTGCAAGTCCTTAGCCTGTATGTTGTAGGTGGTCGGTCGTCGATCCCCGAACCATGAGCCCAGCCCGGTTCGGAGTTGTTCATTTGTGTTCGCGATCAGTGCTGTGGCTGCCAGCTTCTTTGTTTTAAACAATTAACAAATGTTTATTATTAATATTAATAAATATGTAGCCGAACCTTGTGTTGGACTGTGCGCTGTCCTCCTTCCTGGGCACCCACCCACAAAAACCCACTCAGACACGAAACACACACACACGTCATTTATACGCGTATACAAATTGTGATTTATTTTATATACATTTTACAATTAACCCAATTGGCATACAAAATACCGCCTCGCCTACAAACTCCCAACCAAAAATCTAAACAATAGATGGAAAAGATAAATACAACGTAACCACATCTAAGATTAAATTGTTTACCTGATTCGCATTAATTATTGATTCAAAAACCAAAATATATTCAAGCAACACTCTGCACACCTATTAAGCCGATTCACGTTTTAGTTAAGATGGTTCTTTTATTTCGATTATTTTGAGAACTGCTTTTCAAAACCATTGCAATGAAAATAATTCAATCAAATAATTAAGAGGCACTGGCCTGTATATTGTACATTATTCTCGATTTAACTAATTTTAAGTTTACTATATAGCATATGAATCTTAAATCCAATGATGTAATAAAATGTCTACCCATCTTTTTTTTTGGAGAGCAGAGGTTTTCAAATATGATCAAATTATATTTCAAGTCAAAATCGTTGCCACACTCCACTAAAAGTAGGAAACTTAAGCTCTTGTTTGTGTTTAATTTATCTCAAAAATAATTAAATACGCAACAAAAAATGCTGTTCACATGATAACAAAAACATTTAGGGCATAGATGCAAATATAAAATGCTGTGGCAGTGTAATCTAAATTTAATTTACGATCAACAAAATAAACGTAATGGACATAAACTAATCAATCGTTTTTCTTAATAATATAAAAGTTCTTGGCTGTGGTATATGTCAAAAAAAATTGTAGTAAATAAAGCCTAATTTGATTCAAAACTAAGATTTTGTGTTCGCCCCATTCCTAAGCACTTTATGGAACCCGGGAAACGTAATCAGTTTATTTAAAAAAAATAAAACAGGAGAGAACGTTACATTTTGAATTGATCAATGGAATGAAAAAGTAGATACTTACCTATATATTTGGAAAATTACATCATGTAAATTATGTGCAATAATTATAAAGTGCAATTCCAAAAGAGGCAATACTGGTTTTTAAAAAACTTTCCCGCAATGAACAAAATTTTAATTTATACAAACTTTCATTTTATATATTTTCAATTATTTTATAGTATTGTTAATATTTTATATCGGTAATACATAAATTATGTATATTCAAATATAGTTGAGTAATGCACGGAGACTTGTCAGCATTTTCAAGTTATTATACGTATAGTTTAAATCAATTTTGCTAGATTTGATGCAAGAGTGTTGTGTGATGATTATATGTGTGAAAAAGAGTATGAATGTTTTGTACAGTTTCTCGGGTGTGTTTGTTGTGATAATTGATACAATTTCAGTTAAAAATTATTGTTATAATCGTTATCGATAAGCTATATACAACATATGCACTTTAGAACTTAGTATAACTAAAGAACGTGTTAACTACCCGGTAGATGAGAAGGTGGCCACCAAGCTTACGTAGTTTACTTGACCACCAGCGATTGCTTGAGATGCCGCACCAGCCCGGACCCAATGTCCTGAACATCCGGCCATTGTCTTATTACAAAGATGACGAAACAAATAGACAAAAATGTTGTGAGAACGCGAACCCTAGAAATCAGCAAAAAAAAATATATAAATAGTGCTCATCGTGAAATAGTAGTAGTCAGAAGTAGTTACCTCGTTTTGAGAAAAGGCATTATGATGCCTGCAGCGGTGGCCACAAGCAGGAGCACCACTTGCAGTATCGTTAATACCACATTGATGAGTTTCACAACCAAAGCCCGCGCATTCGAATTGTCAATGCCCTCGACGGTGACATATTGTTGCTGCGACATGTGCTCCATTTTTGATATCTGTAAAAAGTGCTCACTTAGACTCGGTTTGCATTTGGCGCGATTGGGGTTTGGGGGGTTGGGGCTGGAATCCCCAAGCGTTCAAAACTTACCCTTGTTTGACAGTTCTCGAGCACTTCATTGACGTCACGTAGTCTTTCATCGCTTTGGTATTGTACTTTCTCCTCCATGTCGGCAATCGTTTGCTTCAGATTCTCAATTTCATTCTGTCAAACAAAGGCGGCAAAGCATAAGCACGAATGTCGGGCAAACTGCCAAAGCGTCAGCCAAGTGAACTACGAACCTGATGTAATTCCGTCAAGTCATTGATTTGCTCCTCGAGTCCCTCGGCACGATAGCGTTCACTTTCGAGTGTGGCGGTCAGATTGTTGAATTCCTTTTGGCTCGTCTACCGAAAACAGAAATATTAGTCGTATTAGCACAGCGATTTCGCTGGTTTCCCAAAAGAGCGCGTACCTCGAGTCGTTCGATTCGCTCCTTGAGCTTCTCGTTCTCGGCCTTTCGCTCGGCCAGCTCAGTTAGCAATGTCTTCAGCACTATGTGATACTGGCTGGCGCCCGACTGGCTTTTACCAGACCTATTAGCAAATTTAATAAACATCGTTCGTTAGGTTCGTTCCAATCTTTGTCTATTAACCAATCCTGAGCTGCACTTACCCTCCCGGTATACTTTCGCTAGTTACGCTGCTGCATTCGCTGCCATTGTCACTGTTGAATTTTCCCGTACCGCTTCCCGTTCCGGTGTTGTTGTTCTGGCCGCCGCCACCCGAACCCGTCGAGGTTCCGGCTCCAGGCACTTGCTGCAAACGCTCGCTGGCCAAAACATCGGTATTGGTAGATTGCATGCCCTGTAGCTCGGCTTCGCTCATCTGGTTGATGTTGTCGGCGCTGCCAAACTTGTTCTTGATCAGGTGCGCAAACTCCCGTGGCTTGGACATCACCGACCCGGAGAAACCGGTGATCCCATCGCGGATGTTGCCTCCCACATTGCGAAGACCCTGGCCGACATCACGCAGCACCTCGCGCGGCTGACGGTGCTGGCTCTTCGTGTGGAATTGATGATTCTGCAAATCCTTGGCTCGCTTTGTGTAGTTGTCCAGCTTTTTCTGCAGTTGCGAGATATTGTGTGCGCTTTTCTGGTTCTTCTTCTCAAAGACAGCCTGTTGAATAGTATCACATTGATAGCCATTATTTAATTCCTGTTAAGTGAGATAAGTGGGTGTACATACCTTGATGCGCTGCAGCTGCTGCTTGTCTGCACTGGCTGCCAACTTCAGATACTCGTTGACATTATCTAAATTAAACAATTATTACAAATTTAGTTCATACTGTTTAATAAGAGTTCAAATGTGCGAAAGGTTATACTAAATTGCTTGTATAAACTTTACATATTTTCATTTGATTTATCTACTTACCGTCTCTGGCAGTTTGCTCCTGTCGGATGGACTCCTTGGTGCATTGGATCTTCGTGTTTAAACGGTCGATGGCCTGGACGCTGGAGCTGCGTTCGTGGCAGCGGCGATGGACTTTCTTGCTGTTGTCGAACTCGTCTGAGACAAAGGACGAGTAGTAGTCCTCGTTACCGGACAGCCGGGAATCCTCCAGACCGCTGCCCGTGCCGGCGCTTCCACCGCCTCCGCCGCCTCCTCCACCACCCTGTTGTGGACCCAAGAAATCCGACATGTCGTTGACGCCAACGAGACCGCTGTAGGCCAGCAGACCACCCTGGTCAGAGCCATGCGTGCGTCGTTGTCGCTCGCGACTCCTCCGCCGATGGGTAGGACTGTGGCTGCGGAAGCCACGAGCCACCACCCCGGCGCTGCCCAAACTACCGGTCACCGTGTTGCCGCCGCTGTAGACAGCCGCCTGTGCAGCTGCCACTGTGCTGGATGAGGCCGAGGAATTGCTGTTCGTGTTCGCGGAGGCTGCTCCGGATCCGGACGTGGTCGCTCCGGCCGTTGTCGTTGCCGCTGCGCTTCCTCCCCCAGTTCCGCCGGCTGTGTGGGCAGTTGCTCCTCCCGCTGTGGCTGCTGCTGTCTGAGTGGCTGCCGCTGCCTCGCTGGCTCGCTCCCGGGACACTAGAGTAGTGTTGCGCATAGAAAGGTACGACTTGGGTTATTTTGTGAGTCTTATCTGCGTTTCTTGTCTTTTTTTTGTTGTTAATTCTGTTGATCATGAGGTGCTTGAGAAGCAGTACATAGAAGTTTAATTCTTAACGATCATTGTATGGGGGAATGGTGATGTAATGAGTTATCTTCAAGTCGAGCTCTTTTGTTTTATGCGTATTCATTTTCATGAGACATCATTTTCTTTTGTAAATATATTTATTTTTAGTTGGTTTTAGTTTTAAAATGGTACACAAGATTTTTACTCAGTTTCCAAAATTTTATTTATTTTAATTTAAAATGTTGTAAACGTTTTTAATAGATTATTCGAATGATGCGTTTGCGGTATTTAATTAAACTTGAATTTTATCACAAGATTTAAAATTGCTGATAAAGATGACTTATAGATTTTTTATAATTGGTATGCTTTTGTAAAGTAAAAATAGTCTTTGTTTTCTTTAATTTGAATTATTTTTTCAATGGGCTTGAAAAGCGCTGAATATTGGTTTATCTAGTTTGATGAATGGATGATGAATAGGCGTTTAAAAGTTATTGCATTTATTATTGACAGCTCTCTTTCAGACTGTCCGTGTCGCGGAAAGAGACAGACAACAAAGAAGAACAGAGACAAAAGAATCAGGGAGAAGAAGAAGCAGTGGCAGGCAGTTTAGTAGCGTTTAAAACGCGCGTTTCGCTGTGAATAGAACCAAAATAAGTAGTAAAACAATTATGTGAATGAGTGCGTGTGAGTGTGGTGGCGAAAGTGCATTGAGTGTGTGGCGAACTACTTGCAAAACAACTAGAGTCTTATAATATTTGGTATACCTACATTTATCAATGATTCTGATTGGGGTTGCTTGATTTGCAAGTGTAGCTAGTTAGGCAGGCTAACATTCAACGGTTACAAAGCTAAACAAGGAAAGTATAAAAAGATATAAACAAAAATATGTAAAGTGTGCAATCAAACAAATAACAGATGTTAGGCACAATGAAATGGATAATATAATGACCAAGGCACTCAAAAGGTTGCTATACATTTTGCTTTTGATTTATACATTCGCTGTTCGTAAGCTCGTTGCTGCCAAAGTCGTGAAAACATTGCGAATTATGGGCGTATAGGGGGTGTATGGGTTCGGTTTTTGGATTCTGGAAGATGAGTCATCGCTCGACCACAGCCGGGGTGGAAATTCATGGTGAAAACCTTTGGTAGATGAAAATCTGCTCAGCTAACAAACTAGACATTTGCTTCGGAGATGCTTTGAACTTATTTCAAATACGGAGTGAACTTCTTACTGTGAAAGTATACTAACTTAATTTAATATCATATAATATTTATATGTTTGATTTAAAACCCCATTCTCCCTACTCTTCATTCTTTACACTACTTCTGCTATAGATATACAGCTGTAAAAACTAATTAATAGCGGAATTATAGTATAAAGTAACAACAAATAACCAGCACTTCATCCAGACTCCCAGATTAGCATTAGCACCGCTGATAAGATGCAGGAAGCTCCGGCTTTAGCACGACCCCAATCATTCCAATTATGCGATTGACTAATGGACCAGAAGGAGCACGAGGAGGGGATAGTGGCTTGGGAGGATTAGGAGGAGGAAGAGGAGTAGGAGGAGTCCGGAGGATTGATAATCGTAATTGATAATTACTTTGCTCGGTGCTGCGGCTGGCAGAGGGTGAGCGACTGGCGCGCAGATTCGAGCTGGAACCGCGGGATGGACGCAGTGGCTTCAGCGTTAGGAAGTCACGATTCTGGTTCGGATTAGGGGCCGCCGCATTAGGCGTTGAGTCCATTATTGCTGGCTGCCATTCAATGACGACGATTTCGCTGCCTGCAAGAAAACAACAACAGTTGCGAATGAATAACAATATTTTCAGTACGTACTCGTATTCTAGTGGCAAAGTCTAAAGGTGAATCAACTGTCCGCCAGCTGATAATAATCCCGCATAATGGGATTATTTCATATATATATACATGTATGTGTCGAATCGCAATCACTTTCGTGTTCTGCATCGCTTTCCACCGCGTCAGCGTAACGTTTTCTGGCCGCGCGTTTAATTCGGGAGCGAGGCATGTCTAACTTCTTCGGCGATCAAAAACTTAATGTCAAGAACAAATGTTGCAATAATGCGTAAAACCCGAGTCTACGCGCAATACCAACACACTTTGGAGACTTACTTCACTCCACATACATTAATACCAACACACATACTGGCAATTTTGTCTATTCCTTGCTCGTCCCGTTCTTAGCGGGAATATATCTCTCTCCCTCTCGCTCACGCCCGCGACCAGACTACGTTCGGCAGAAACAGTTATTTGCCACGCTGTTGCGAAGTAGAAAATGCGTGTTCTAAGAACATGCAAAACGAAAGAGGCGAACACAAAGTAGCAGAAAACGGTCGTTATATTTGAAATTAAAAGTAAATCTGCGACACGGCCTTCCTGACCTCACACACGTCCTCGTGGGTTAATAATTCATAACGCATTTTCTTTTCTCAATTCATTTACATCATTATTATTTTCTGTTTATTCTTTAAGCAACTTAACACATTTCTTCCAAGTTTCATTTCTTAGTTTTATCATTTAATTTTAAGCCATGAGATCCGGATTACCACCAACTTTTATTCAGAACATACCATATTCATAGTGCTTCTCTGAGAGCGTTTACATTCTTAGTTCATTACATTACTTTCTTCCACTAGCGCACGGTTCATCAAACCGGCCAGTCTATACTCTTATTAGCCTAGAGCACAGCTTACAACTCGACAAACCGGCCAACATACATGGCACACGGTTGACGCAGTCTATAAGCCAGCCAAATAACCAGCACCAACAATCGTTTCCGGGATTCGAACTAATCTGCAATCAAATGGCGAACCACATTAACTCGGGCACCCATCTGAAGAGAAAGTCGTCTCCCGAATCGATCCAAAGGTTTACAAAATCTTAATCAATTTCAAGGTCCCAGCCCTCACTGGCTTGATCCTCATCACAGCCCTCACTGGCTTGATTCACAGCGTCTTTTTCTGCGCCTTCATCTTCTGATTCTGTGGTAATCCCCTTCTCAGGCATACTTCGCAAAAATTCGTGAGAATATTTATAAGTTCTATTATTGTTTAATGCTTTGAGCTTATATCTATCTCCTGGTAGTACCTCGGACACCAAAAATGGGCCTCTAAACTTAGGATCTAGTTTGGTCTGGTGCCGCTCTTCATTTTTGAGTAGGACATGGTCACCAACCTTGTGTCTCACAACAGTAGCTTTATTCTTGTCAAATCTTTCTTTATCAATTTTGGCATTTTTTTCCATGTTACGTTTTGCTATTTCTCTAACTTTTTCCACATCGACAGTATTTTCATTATTTATGATAGGTGTTAGACCAAACGGCCTTGCTTCTTTGCCAATAAGTATTTCTAACGGGCTAACTTTGGTCACTCTATTGGGCGTGCTATTAAGAGCCAGTTGAATTTCACATAAAGAATCCTGCCAAGATCCCTGGCCAGTTTCAACCGCAGTTAGCATGGATTTGAGAGTACTCATAACTCGTTCTACTTGGCCATTGGCACGACTAGCACCTGTGGCGATTAAGTGCAACTCTATTTTCTGAGCAGAGCAGAAATCACGAAACCCTGAACTAGCAAAACTACGTCCTTGATCAGCGATCAATCGAGAAGGGACACCAAATAACGATATTAAAGACCTTACTGCCTTAATGCAACTTATAGTATCTAGCTTTATGGTATGGGATAAGAAGACGAATTTGGTAAATGCGTCTATTAGCACAATTATATATTCCTTCTGATCATTTTTGCCGCTAAGTTTCCCGGTAATATCGACATGAACTGTATGCCATGGGATGTCAATCTTAGGAATGGGATGCAGTTCGGCTTGTATTTTGCCAGACGGGGGCTTTGACAACCTGCAAGTAATGCAATTGTCCACAAATTTGCGAACGTATTTGGACATTTTATCAAACCAATAAAACTCGTACATTTTCTCGAGAGTTTTCTCCCAACCAAGGTGCATGATTGACTCGTGGACATTGTTGACAGCAGACCACCTAAATGGCTTTGGGATTATAGGCAAACAACGAGACTTTCCGTTTCTTTGGATTTTCCTATACAGAGTCCCAGACCGTAGTTCGTAGCTTTTAGCCAAATCTCCGGGCAATTCATCATTACGTAATTTAGACACAATAAGAGCGGTTTCTTCGTCTCTTTGCTGTTCGGCCAACAACCAACCATCAGATATTTCTGTCAGATTGATATGCTTTTCCACTATACCTGCTGAATTCCTAACACTTTCTGGAACTGGATTCCGGGACAGAAAGTCAACATGGGCCATACGCTGTCCAGGTCTATACTCTATATCAAAATCAAAACATTGCATATACGACCACCACCTATGAACCCTGGGAGTTAACTCTATCTTTGTACGAGAGGCCTTAAGCGAATTGCAGTCGGTGAACACAACAAAATAACGGCCATGCAAGTAATGACGGAAGTGTTTTATGGAGTTGTATACGGCAAGAGTCTCCAGTTCGTATGAATGGTAACGCGATTCTGTTGATGACGTCATCTTGCTAAAATATTCGATAACTCGAGGCTTCTTTTCAATTCGGTGCAACAAAATAGCGCCATAGCCATCGGCACTAGCATCCGTGTGAAGCTCGATATCAAATTGTGGGTCAAATATAGTGAGACAGGTTCATTAGTTAAAATAGATATTACTTGTTGCCGGATTTGCTCATGCTCCAATTCCCACACAAATGGTTTGCTCTTTGAAGTTAAAGCGTAAAGGGGTTTGAGCAGTTGTGAAAACTTTGGTACAAATTGGCGAAAATACGAGGCGAGTCCGATAAATTGTCTCAACTGAGTGATGGACCGCGGAAGTGGCAGATTAACAAGGGCTTGAATTTTTCTAGGGTTTGGTCGAATCTCACCTTCTCTAACTTCAAAACCCAAATACTCTACACAAGACTTAAGAAACGAGCATTTTTCAATATTAAAAGAAAATCCTGCTTGAGTGAGTGTTTGCAATACTACTCGTAGCCTATCAAGCGCCTCTTCCTTTGTATGTGCAACTATCATTACGTCATCCATGTAGACAATTGCGTATGAGTGGGTAAGATCACCTAAGGCACGATTAATGGCTCTTTGGAACACATCAGGGGCATTTTTGAGTCCGAATGGCATAGTTAAATATTCGAATTGGCCTTCTGGGGTAACGAACGCCGTCCGCTCAATTGAATTCGGGTGAATTGGGATCTGGTGAAACCCGCTTGCCATGTCTATACAACTGAAAAACCTGGCACCACTCAGCCTAGCGATCTGATCTGAAATAAGCGGCAATGGGTATTTCTCCGAGACTGTATTTGCATTAAGCTCCCTATAATCCACACAGAGGCGGTCTGTACCATTTTTCTTTCGAACAAGCAACATAGGGCTCGCAAAGGGGGAATAACTAGGTCTTATAATGTTTGATTCTAACAGCTGTTGAATTAGATGCCGAACTTTTGCCTTTTCGTCTACACTTAACCTATACGGGCGTCTTTGAACCGTCTTATTTTGGTCGATCAAGCGAATTTCTAGCTGTCCTGTAGACACACGGCTTTGTGGAATTCCACTAATAAATGAACCCGAATACTCTTGCAAAATTGATAACAATTGGTCTCTATCAGATCCATGCACGTCGGTGTCAACATTAGCCAAGTCAGGATTGCATTCAGAAACTTCAATGGGTAATATAGATTTTTCGTTAAACATAGTAAGGGCCTTTGATGTAATTGTCACGCCGATTCCCTGGCTCAGAATATCTCGACCAATCAGAGCGTCATACTTGATGTAATCATTTAACACTACATGAAACAATATTTCAAATGAACGTTCACTAATCATAACATTTGCCAGTATCTCTAAAGTGCTACAAACAGTATTACTACCAATACCCTTTAAAATGACTACGCTGCTTATTCTAGTTCCGGATAGTCTCTGCGAGGCGGCTTCTTTGATGAGTGAGCATTCAGCTCCGGAATCGAAGCAGAATTGGAACGACTCACCAGATTGCGATACAGTTCCAACGGGCTCAAGGACAGTACAGATGTTGACTTCTTTTACGATATGGGTTTTGTTAGATGACGAACGCTCCTGACGATCAGGACACACAGTAGAAACGTGTCCATCTTTTCCGCACTTGTAGCAGGTCACAGAAGACCGATCTCTTCCTCCCATGTAACCAGGGCGTTGTTGGCCGGGTTGCTGGGTATAAACTGCCACTGGTTTTGAGCGACACTCCGCCTTTTTGTGGCCGGTTTTTCCGCAATTATGACACTTGATGTGAGAATAGAGCTTAGCTCGTTTTCCTGGCGGCGCTGATGTATTGTTGGAATGCTGGCTCGGTCTAGCATCAAACGAATAAGCTTTAAGTTCTTGTTGTAATTCGTTCCGAGTGTCGATATTGGTGGTAAAAACTAAACGCCTCAAACGCCTGTCAATTCCAGCTGCATGTGCCAGCGCAACGGAGACTGCAATTTGTTTCACACTCAGCGACTTCCACCTGGCCATAAGCGAAGTAACCATTCGGCTTCCGTATAATGACAGGCACTCTCCTTCCGTAGGGCATCCTTGTAGCAGATTCATAACCGCTGCAGCTAATGTCTCTGTTCCCGCAAAATGTTGCAAAAATAATTCTCGGAACTGAGTCCATGTTATGCCAGGGAAGCACGTCTGAGATAGCCAATGGGACGCGCTCCCTTCCAGCGACTTGCTGAGGGTCATCACAAGAGCGCTGCCGTCCAGTTGATTTTCGGAAAATATATAATCCACCGTTGAGCACCAGGATTGAGCGTCTGAGCCTGAGCGTTCGGGATTAAACTTTGGCAATACGACAGCATTTGAGTTTTTTTGGGTCTCTTTGTGAGTTTTGCACTTGTTTAAACAGTTCAGAAAAATGGTGATTTTGCGACTCCAAAATTGTCAGTAAATTATTTTCACTATTGGAAGTAGGAGTAGGCGATCCCACTTCTGATGTCGAATCGCAATCACTTTCGTGTTCTGCATCGCTTTCCACCGCGTCAGCGTAACGTTTTCTGGCCGCGCGTTTAATTCGGGAGCGAGGCATGTCTAACTTCTTCGGCGATCAAAAACTTAATGTCAAGAACAAATGTTGCAATAATGCGTAAAACCCGAGTCTACGCGCAATACCAACACACTTTGGAGACTTACTTCACTCCACATACATTAATACCAACACACATACTGGCAATTTTGTCTATTCCTTGCTCGTCCCGTTCTTAGCGGGAATATATCTCTCTCCCTCTCGCTCACGCCCGCGACCAGACTACGTTCGGCAGAAACAGTTATTTGCCACGCTGTTGCGAAGTAGAAAATGCGTGTTCTAAGAACATGCAAAACGAAAGAGGCGAACACAAAGTAGCAGAAAACGGTCGTTATATTTGAAATTAAAAGTAAATCTGCGACATATGTATATACAAGTGTGAAGAAAACTGGAGCACATTGAATAATAAATTCTATACATTCCTGGCATTTCTTGGCAGATGGATACCATCTTGAAAATTTGAATAGCCAAAAGTAGTGCCATCGCTGACACATTTCAAGTGCTCGCATCCAGATATGTATGTATACAATCTATTCTTAACCAAAGATACGGTAACAATTTGCTGGAGATAATGCCCCTAGCTACCAAGCGACTGTATCAGAGAATAGGAATTGATTATATGAAAAGTGTAGAACTCAAGTGGAACTCTAGGCGGCATGCCAATCATGTTGGTTTGTTGTGGGATGGCCTTTGATAAAGACAGAAGACGCCTCATCATTATCATTGTGTGCACCCCGATACAAATTGTTTACTTTATTATAAGCAGCCTTTTTGTTTGTCTTGTCGTCAGCACACCCAATGAGGTTCTCCTTGCATTAACACGTATGTATATAATTCACAGTGTTTAAACAGCACAAGGGAATATTCCAAATTCCATTTCATTTATAAGTGAATCGGTTAGACCTAGCTTGTTTGTCTACATGGATGGTTGGATGGATGCCGTTCCAGATCGTAATCGGCTTTAATGGTTATAACTTTCACGCCCACTGAAGACCTACCCCATTGTTACTTTTCTTGAACCAATTGAGAATCCAACAGCAGCACCTTTCACTCACGTTTCGCTTTTTCTTTTTTCTTTCTGCGCTTTGCATTTTTCTGGTAATTTTCCGTTCGGTAAACCCCTTTAAGCTTATCCCCACATATCCAGACATTTTACCAGTCTAACACTTCACATGGCAAACGCTCGAGCTGGTTAGTTGCTTCATCTATTTTATAGCTACATGAAAACTGAAAACATTTTTTAAAAATTACGGTAAGAAAACCACTTATAATGCATTTTTAAACCAACCATTTTTAAACAACACAGATGGTAAATAGTAAAAAGTGTAATATGCATTGATTAAACTGAATATAAACGTTATTCTATTTAGATAATAATCTAGATAATAATATTTAAAACATATAGATTCGTATATCATTCGTAAACCTTTCTTATAGATGCATTTAAAATCTATACAAGAGTATGAGAAGATAGTAATAGAGAGATAAAGATGATCTACTCAGTCCGTTGCGCTTTCAACCCGAATGCTCATCTGCACTTGACTGCGCCACAGCTAATGGGTATGCGGAGGTCGGGAGGGATGGATGGTATAGGATGGGTTCGGTGCCTTTAGCTACGACGTTTTGAACGACGCTGTGTGAATCGAGCATAATCATTTTCTTTGTGCCCCTTTCTTTCAGTTTGTTTGTGAATTTTAATCAACGTATTTTGTAACCTTTTTCTGCTTTTTGTGCTTTGCTTGTTATTCCGCGACTCGCTGTTTAAACAGAGAAACAAAACAATGTCAAAATAACAATAAGCGCATTGATATAATATACCAAGCGAAGCGAAGAAAGTCCGCGGCGAACTAAGAATGCCCTATGCTCCGACTGGCATTTACTAACTTCCAAGTTTTAAGCTGATATATCATTATATATATTGATATATATTGTTGTTTAGTAAACCATACTTGAAATACATTTTACATACATGAACGCCATTCATTTGAAAAATTGGAAATGTAGACAAAACCCCAAAATGATAACTAACACAATTCAAAGTATGTTTTGAATACTAACCTGACTAGTTATTAATACAAAAATGTAATTCAATACTATATAATTATCAGCCTCCATTGTAGAAACAAATCATTCAAAGTAAGCTTATCAATACGTCTACTGAGCGACACACAAGTGCAATGCGATGCAAATTGAAAAAGATTCAGGGTCACTGCACTCCCGACTTTCAAACTCATGATGTCGTGATGTCTCGTCTTACCCCCTTTCTGTTCCTCATTTTCTCAGATGACTATATGAAACAAGTCGCAATTTGTAGTGATAAGAAAGCTAGTACAACCCTCGCAGAGAATGCCAGTTATCAATAGTGGGTTTTGGAATGCACATGAACTGATGGGAGATCCATCAGTGGAAAACGATTCATTTTCCGCATTTTGGGAATGAAGGAAAATCATCTTTAAACAGGTTCTTTATAAATATCACTTCCTATTTTGAAAGTTTTATATAGCAAATGATAAAGAATCTAAGAAATCAATGTTTGATAACCAAGACTTAAAGTTCTAAGCAACCTTACAAGCCCCTTTATAACACAATGTTCAAATTGTATAATTAGCAATCTAACCATGCATTTTTTACATACTTAGAATTATACCAAGACATTTGCTAATGACCCGCTACTGAATACCATAACACAATGTTCAAATTGTATAATTAGCAATCTAACCATGCATTTTTTACATACTTAGAATTATACCAAGACATTTGCTAATGACCCGCTACTGAATACCATAACGTTGCACATGCAACATCTAGGGATTCCGACTCGGCAGCGCATCTGGTTATCTTTTGTGAAGGTCACCGCGATTGGATTATAAATAGAAAGAACCGCTTTATATTATAAGTCAGGGAGCATGTAATTACAGAACTCAGGTCTCATTTGCATTCGCATTCCATCCATTCCATCCACATCACCCTGTGAAAAGTAAGTGATTCTATCATTAGGCAGCATTTCGATGCCGTTTACAGACTTTGGTCCTCATTTCTGGCACATAAAGAATACTGAACTTGACTGTCTGGAATAATTCACACAGTTTATTCCAATTGCACTTCACTAATTGTCGAGATGATAAAATCATTGAGGTATTCCACTACTCAAGGCTTACAACAGAGCCTTGCACATTTTTCTGATTTTTAAAAAAGATAAGCCTTTTTTTAACGCCAAAAACTGCTACTCGATATCTTTGGGTCTTCAATTGCTTTTCAACTTTGTTTTATATATAAACCGTTGGTCTAAATTTTCATTAACTTTAACTTTGCTTTTGCAGAGTAAATCGCAACTTTGCCGGAATGTCAAACTCTTTTTCTTTTCGGCTCGATTATACAAGAGTTGCGAAAACTGAAGCCGACAGTATCATAAATGTTGTGCAGGTCAGGGTTTTAAAGCATTAGTATACATATCTACATATATGTATATATACATATTTATTTATATATGTATGTACGTCAGCAGCAATTGAACGTTGAGTAAAGAATTGAAAAGTTTGCTCAACAAAACCCGCAAAAGTCAAGAAAAGAGGCAAAAAAAAAAAAGAAAAAACATAAACAATTGTGAGTCAACATTTGACTGCTGGCCCATTACCTCAACAATTTAACAAGACAACAAGCGATGTTGTCAATGTATTTTCTAGATGTTACTTTGCCGCCGTCGTTGTTTCAGCATTTTGCGATCCGTTTTATTGTTTTATTTTTGCAGGTGTTTAAACTGCTGTTCGAGACAAGCCAAAGGTACGTTGTAGCCTGTTTGCTGTTTGTTTATTTTTTACTTTTTACTTACGGGGCTGACGACTTTGTTCTCATTCGTTGCCAGATACAAAATGGGGTGGTGGAAATGGCGGCGACAGGGGGAAGGTGGGTGGCAGGTGTCAAGTGCGAGTCGTGATTCATGCTAAATGTACATAAAACAAGGAAAAACGCTGTAGTCCAGTTCTTCGACTATCAGATACCCGCTATTTAGCTAGAGTCTTTTAAAATATCGATAGAAACTAAGCAATGGGTATTAATATGAGCTATAGTAGAAATGCAATAACTATAAGCCAACTTTGTTGCAACATCTTAAGTCTACAACAAAAATGCATTACTGTTGCACAAAAAGAATCGACATGATTTATTAAATCATATAAGAAAGCAAGGAAAACAAAACAGCTTTCTCTCCTCAAATCCCATGACAGTTGATCATGTACATATCGTATCGTATATTGAAAGCACCCTAAGAAAGGGTACCAATAACAAAAGAGTTGCGCCACAAGTTTGCTTTGTTTTTTTGTTATAGATAAGCACACCGGGAAACCGTCATAATCGACAACCACAACCACAAAAAAACAGCCGGGAAGAGAAAGAAACGCTTGTGCTATTTTCAATAAGCTTATTATCGCTGCATTGGATACCCAGTGTATCTATTTTCAAACTGCCACCGAAAGATATCAGCCATTGCAATGGTATTTTAATTGCAAACCGTATTTATCAATCAATCAACCAAAGTGTGTTGTGTAAGTGGAAAAAGCGAGAGGGTAAACCTATTTCACTATCTGCCATAATTACTGGGTAGCACGGGTGCAAGTGGAATCAATGACTATTAGATAACGATTTAGATAAAGAAGAAATATCCATCGACTTTCTTTACCTAGAAGTAGAAGTAAACCACAGCAGCATTACGAGTGTATCTCCAAACATAAATCTTTCTGTAAATCATTGCTGTGAAACATAAAGAAAAAACCTAATTTATAGCCTACCAACAACAGTTTTCTACTACTAACTGCTTCTTGAAATGAAAATAGTTACAGAATGACAACGAATGAGCAATTTCCGGGGAAACTCATAGTGGTTCCCAGGTAAGCAAAAGTTATTCCGTAAATTTCCTTTCCAACTTAATGTGACACATTCGAATGCACCAAATGAAGTCATTTTAGGTGACAAATTCGAATGCAGCAAATGAAGTCATTTGAGAAATATGAGGCATTTGAGGTATAAAGGATCTGATGTGTGAGTAAATAGGAGTAGCAATTTTTTTTGTTAGTTACTATCCTTTATCTTGGACCACAGTTAAATGCTTTTGTTAAAAAAATAACGCTTTCGAAAATATACTTGCGACAAACCCAATTTGTTGTTATTTTGACTCACGTGATTTTCTTTTGCTAACTAAAAGTTTTCATATTTTTATTTTATTTTTGCGGAAAGATTGCCTATCAATTTATTCGTGCTTCGGCCTTATCTTATGTCCACAAGGAGTCCACACACCTGACACTAATCAGCTCGCAGGTGTCGGCTAAACCCGCATCCCATTGATGTCACATCGAGTGTGTAAATATAACATTTTACTCATCGTAGCCTTATTAATCAGAGCCTTATTAATCAGAGGACAACAAATGAAGGAAATCTGATAACAGTATTTCAGTATGCAAAAGGCGGAATCGGATATAAAACGTCTACCAGAATACGTCATTTTGTTGAACAACATGCATCCTGTATTTAACTTTATCTATATGACTCTGATTTTTCACCTCACCTCTGCATTTTTCTAAAATGTGTCACAACAATAGGAAATAGTTTTCTTTTCTGGTTGCTATTCTTTATTGGGTTCTCGTATTATTCAACTCTTAAATGGCTTTGTTTACATCATTTTTCATGTTTCCGAGCCACCATACTTTTTTGCTACATTTTATGGACATTGGATCGTAAATACTACCTAATTATCAGTTCAGCACATAATCTTTATTGCTGTGCAATCGCTGGCCATAATTTTGTTCTGCTTCGTCACTAGAAAGTAGTGTTCTAAAATGTTACCAGCAGTGCGAATATCCATTAAAAATGTTGTGAACTCAGTGGTGAGTACTTGTGGATTGGTTTTTGTGGTTCTGGAGGTTTTCCAGTTAACAACAGAGTAGTCAGCCAGGCAATTACCTTTATGACATTTATTCAATGCTTTATGCTACAGTCTGCGGTGCTGGTTCTCCATTTTCTCTGCGGGACCATCTCTTCCGCTGCGGTTTCCCATTAACGCAATTGGTTTGTGCCACTTTCTTTGAGATACTCGCAGCACGAGTCCAGCATGTGGGGCCAACATGATGCTGCGGCAACTTGGCAGATACTTCTACGTGAACGAGAAGATCTGTTGACCATTACTCATGGCACATTTGAAACTATTTTATGGCTTGCTTCCACACCAAAACAAGCAGCTGTGGGTGTTCGCTTTTTTATCTTTTTCCTACACTATGTGTATTGAAACCGATGGACCATCGAAAGACCAAAACCTTGACCCCGGCTACAGGTGAAGGTTGTTATGTTAGATAATGGAAATGTTCTTGAAATGGATTTAAAAGTTGCAGCCAAAATCATCAATCAAATGAAGTCTTAATTGTGTCAAAATAGAATAACAGCGATATTCCAATATATTTGGCCTAATTTTTAAAAATAAGTTGCTATTTATTATATTTCAAAATTTAATAAGTCTAACAGCGCATTTAGTATCCATTAATGTCACCTATTCAAAGTCATTCAAACAAATTTGTTGTGCTCATTACACAATAATTACATAGCTTAAATAAATTGAAAATATCGTTTGTGCATAAACTAATTGCTCAAGTACGATCGACCACGCCCCAAAGCCAATTGTTTCATCGTTCAATTTTGGCAAAGCACTTAATTGACTTTTGCTGCGGGTCAATAACCCTTTCCACGGCAAACTTAGGCTCCAAATGAAAGAGGAGGCCCAACGAAGTTGAGTCGGGTTCGGACATCAATTTTATGGTGTCATGGCATTTGCTAACAAACACTCCGAGCTGAACTTTGAGCCGGGTGGAGCTTGGAGCTCGACTCCAAGCAGTGCAGTTGGTGACTCAATGCTACTTCTTGGAAATTAAAAGAATATCCGAAATCCGACACTTTCGCGACAGAAAAAAAAGTGAATAGTAGTAATAGTTAGGTAGATATTAAAGCATAGATTATTCCGGGAAAAATACTTGCGACCGATTTCTAAACTATTTGGTTAAATTAATGATTCGTCTGATTCTTCTAAAAGAATTTGTCTCCTTTATTAATAAACCTAAATATGATTTAACGTGTCCCGCAGACAATTTTACACGTGTCTTCAGCTTCTTCGCATTATATAAAATTTAGTCACATCTCAGATTGATACGTTCAGCTGTTGTTGATATTACTCATCGAATATGCGGACAAAGATCAACTTGCTTAACATTTTTACACTGAATGTTCAATGAATTGACCGACGACCAAGCGTCGTCAGCAAAAGCTCGCATGACTGAAATGCAAATATGAAAATAAAAAGCAAATAAATAAATGGTATAAACAAATGAGACGCTGCGAGTGGCGTGCATGAAATATCAAACTCATGAAAACCGAAAATACCGGAAAGGAAAACACAAAGCACGCTGCTAACTTGGCATACACACATGCAAAATCATTTTTGGTCATTGTTTTTGTCGTGTGCTGTATGGTACATAAACCAAAACCAAAACCAAAATCCAGAACGAAAACACACAAAGAAAACGGATTTTTGAAGGATCCATAATAAAGCATAACAGCATGAGGTGGGTGGGGCTTTAATCCCCACCTATATTTCAAGCCCCAAAGCGGAATGATTCATGGATGCCTGCCGCTGACACCAAATATCTTTCGGTTATTGAATTTAAGTTGTTCTTAACCGAATCTGTACACTACAAACAAAAAGGGAGAACAATTTTTTTTTAATACCCGTTCAATTCGGTCTTTTTGACACGCCCACAAACAGCTAAAAACTATCAGTGTTGAAATTTTTTCTTTGGCACTTCCACTAGCTGAGTAATAGGTATCAGATAGTCGGAGAACTCTATATAGCGTTCTCTCCTGTTGTATTTAAAAACAATGGTACTTTTAAACATTCATAATCGCTTTATCATTGCCGAACTATACCGTATTTGCTTACTTCTAATTGAAATACTAAAAATGTATATTTATTTATTTATATTTATTTATTTATATTTATTTATTTATACTTATTTATTTATACATTTTAAACGCTCTTCATCATTGGCTTGGGTGCGGCAGTCAGTTTCCTGTACATTTTTGTCGCCTCGTCAACAAACATTAAATTATTGATTGTCAAATCCTGAACCCTTTCCATTTTCCATCGAGTGCAGCAAGTCGAAACTCAAGAGGTGAAAGTGAAAATGCACATTTCTATTGTCGCTCTCTCTTTTTGTTTGTGCAAAACAATTTATCAATTTATGTGTAAATTTTCACAACGGAAGTGGTTGAAACATGTGTGGGGCCACCAGAGCGGCAACGGCAAAAATAACTAACGTACAAAAGCTATAGTTTAGTTGAACTTATAAGGTCATTGTCATGTTTGGTCATCTGATCGAGTATATTCGTAGTGGATGATGAGTCACTGAGAATCAGATATTCTCCTTTACAAAAACACTTTCCCTAGAATTTAGCGATATCTAGAGCTTCAAATATGTATGGCTTTATAACGAAACTTTTCCGAGAAGAATTGCTACCTTGATGAACTTGATGAGCAACCAACACAACTGACGTTTAGGCAAAGGTATGGACATAAGTGTTTAATCTAAATTAGCAAGCTGACGTCATCAGCAACTGGACAAGTCCCATAATCCGAAGCTCACCTTGGTTACTGAAATTTGGCTCAGAGTTCCTCTGAGAACCCAACGTTTCAACAGCCTGTGCTAAGTAGGGAACAAATTTAACATTCCTTTATAAGTCGATTAGGATTAATAAACCCAATCGGCGCGATTAGTTAGGAGAGTGGGAAAGAGTTCGCAGACGAATCTAATCAAGATTGGATGGGTGCTCAGACTTGAGGTAGTAAAAGTGCCATGTATGTACATATGTATTTTTCAAAAACCCACATATGTACAATAAGCCGATCACGATTATTTGTCTTCGCAGGCGGAAATGCGATTGTTTTAGGTTATCTCTGGGGTGATTTCTTAATTATTGACCAGCGGGGGGGCGAAAGTCTAGTAAAACATTTCTGCTGGGAGCGTCGCTTGTTGCCAGGACAAAACCCATTCAAAGAGCCGGCTCGCACATGGCCATCTCTCTCTCTCTCTCTCTTTGCGTCTCTCTTTTGGGCACACGCCCAAAATAGAAAAAAAGCAAAAAAGCCAAAACAGCAAAAAAACAAAAACAGCAGAGAATAAACAGAACAGTGCAAAAGCAACAACGTCGAGGTTCAAGAACAAAATAAAAGAAAAAACTACATCACTCTGCCTTCGCCCATCAAACAAACTTAATTAAATGTGCAAATAATTGACGTGCTTTCGTGCTCTTTTTATGCTTCGATTATATTGCATAATGCACGAAATTTGTATATTAATGGTTTTGGGAAGTTTCAAAACTGGGACGAAAGTCCGAAAGTAATTTATCGCCAGGTTTGTTGAATACTCTTTTCGATCTTGAAGGGGAAGCGGGAAAAGAGAAAGCCAATTAATGCGGATGACAAACGGCTTAAGCCAAATTGATCAGTCAAAGAGTGATCAGCATAAAACGTGGTAATTACGAAATGCGAAAGATCATGGTGGAAATTAATCACTTAACTATTGGTGTAAATTATTTCCTTTAATATGAAACTAATCAAGAAATTCCGTTTACTTCAAGTAACATTAAAGACTGTGATTTTGGGTCTTTTGGCACATGCAAATTGGCCATTTTAAATCCCACTGGCTAGACAGTAAGTACAATGCCCTAATCTGCGCTCTCATGATCCAGCATTTTCCACTTCACCCACCGCCCGCCCACCTGTTCTTTGACGTCATCAAAGGCAATAACAATAACTCTCGCACTCTTGTGGGCTTTCGGAAACTTAACATATATCTATGTATGTACATATATCCAGATCGTCGTGTGTTCAAGTGTTTTGGCGCCGTTGGCAACAAACTGAGCAAAAGCAAATGGTTTTCCATGCTCTTGGTGGATTTTGAAAATCAAATTAAGCAAACATGAAAGTTTAAGCATTTGGGCTAACGAATTTTATAAATTCTTTTTATAAAAAAAAACTTATTATGCATATGCGAGCGATGCGGGCCCACAGAATCATAAATACAATCATCAGTTGTCAGAGGCCAAAAGAGAGATACATAAGTCGAGGGAGCAGGGGTAGGAGGTTGATCTGCACACTAAATTAAATAAATAATATAAACACTGCGCCAAAAATAGCTGACAGGCAAACGAGACAAGCGACCAAGAAAGCTACACTAAGCAAAAGTAGAGTTTACATGTTGTCACATTATTTAGCACTTTAACAAGCGTTTCACCCGTAAATACATAAAATTGTATTTAATTATCAGTATTATTATTACCTTCAACATTATTTTCTGTTACACTTTGGATGTTAAGTATGATATTCGAGCTTTATTGATATAAAATTTAAATAAAATTAAACTAAGTACTGTCAACTTTATTGAGTTCCACCAGCAACTATACTTTTCGCTCAGTGCAGAGATAGCCTCGCTATAAATGCCGATTCTTTTAATTTTCCGTCCGCTTACATTTATCATGCCTGCTGAATTTAATTCAATTGCTGACAAAAACGTGTTGTTGTGGATTCAACCGTGCCTGTCTCCGAGCAACAACAAATGCAACAAACTACGATGACAACAAACAGGAAGATGAGCCTATAGAAAGCAAATTTTCTCAAGACGGTCTCACACAAATGTGCAGCTTAGTGAATTAATCAACTATGGGCCCATTGGAGGAAGGGAAGTGTGATTGTTGCCAAGCCACAAGAAGCGTTCCCTGCTAATATTTACTGAATTGAAGTCGCTATTAACATTAATTGTGTTATGCTTATGTCAGTGGGAAGGTAGGTGCTGGCTTTAAAAAATGTTGATTACCAAGATTACTAAAGCTTCTTACATACATATGTTAGATTCACTTTTATCTGCTGACCAGATCTTATAAAACCCATCTCGCTTCACAACAGAGATTAATGAGTTTCTTGAGGCCCGAAAAAGTTTGGATCAGTGTTTTTTTTTTCCGCATAAAATATAAGCAGGCTGGCCAACACAAACACACACGCACACACACGTTCGCGGGCCACAGGTACGTGCGGCCGTGTGGTTGTGAGTGTTGGGCTGGTTGAGAGTACACTTAAATAAACAATTTTGAACCCAAAACAATATTCAGCACGCACTCACCTTTGCAACAACAGTTATGGAGGTGCAACCGCTCTCTCTCTCTCTGCCTCTCTGCCACTCTTTCTCTTTTCGCTTTCTTGGCTGCTGCAACGCTTGACTTTTATGCACACATCAATTTTCAAACTGCGACGCCCTTTTTTCCGATTTTCTCTCTCACCAACAAAACAACACTACCGCACTCAGCACAAACACACAAACGCACACACTCTGTTAACAACAATTTGGCTCTTCACTTTTTGTGTATTAGATTTTCCTCTTTGATTTTTCTTTCGCTCTGCGCACCTCGCGAAAAGTACTGTTATTTCGCTGGACAATCAGCGATACTTGTTGTTAAACAGCGGACGTCGCTTCTTACATTTAATTGGCTGTCCTTTCAACTTGTCCACTGCCAGTTGCTGCACTTTATTTTTTTTGTTTGAGTTGACGGCTCGCCTGCTCTTCGCCTTCGTCTTCGTCTTCGTCTTTGCTCCGACGTATCCACACGACCAACCGCCGCTAAAAATCAACACAAAGTAAGTGTGGTCGACGCCTTTTTGACAAACAAAACCAAAGGAAGAGCAGAGAAGACCAAAACGGTAAGCAGCTGGTCACACTACCGAACGGTCACGCTGACTTGGAACAGTGCTGCCAGAATGTTTTTATTTCTTATTAAAAGCCAAATTAAACATTTATTTTTAGCACTAAATGCTTTGATTTACCTAAGATTCTGTGTATAGAATTGGAATTAAGTAGTCATACCAACAGCCATAACTTAAATCAACCGCACTGACAGTTCCATTTAATCTTGAGCTCGTTTATGTATTTGTGGTACAAAAGTTTATACAATTGGAATAAATTTCACAATTAGTAATTTTGTATACTTTAGAACTTGAGAATAGGGGAAGTAACATCTAATGTGGAATATATAAAGCACAATCTTTGGATGCTAGAAAGTGCTCAATAATATTAATAATTAATAATATTAATTAATTAATTAATAATAATATTAATATAATATAATAATATTTAAATTTGATTGTTTGATTCGCGCTCTCTTATGCTTATGGTACACACTCTCCGATCAGGAGCTGTTCACACTGATGGAGATTATCTTAGAATGGGCATACTGAATATCGTTTAGCGTACAGTGGAGCAAAGTAATTGCTTAGAAATTTTTTTTTTTCAGATGTGTTTGAAAGTAAGGCATATTATAATACAAGAAAGAACGCTATAGTCGAGTTTTTTTTACTACGCTTTTTTAATAATACGCTTATCTAAATAAATATATATGGGGTCCGATCCAGAAGTCACGCAATTTTGAGCAACCAAAAATCCCAACTTTTCAATGACGTATAACAATCGAATATTCGATTTCAATTTGGCGTTAGTCATTTTTCCTCCATCCGTTAGGGATTCTTCGTTTCCTTTTTGTGTTTTTGTTTCTCTCTTTCGCTGGAACATAACGGACGTGTCGTTGCGTCGTCCTCCTCGTCGCGCGCGTGTGTGTGTGTGGTGTCTGTGTGTACTGAAACATTTTGGGGTCGTAGCAAATCGGAGAAAAATTCTTAATTATACAATACAATACTCGTGCTTGTTCTCGCAGCGAATCGAAGTGAGGCAATTGTGAGATTTGGCCGGAAAGGAAGAATACGAAAAAATTAGCTGAATTACGTGAGTAGCCAGTGTGTGAGTGTGTGAGCCAGAGTGAGGCGGTAAATCAGTACGGCGTGAAAGAGAAAGAACAGCAAAATATAATTTGCTGCTAACGCCTCTGTGTGTGTACGTGTACGTGTCTGTGTTTAGTGTGCATGTGTGCTAAAACAAATGCCTAAATTGCAACAAAGAAAATTGTATGAAATATACGAAGCGAAGAGCCGAGAAAGCGACGAAGAAAAAAGAGGCTGCTGCTTGAAGAATAAGAAGAGGCGGCGGAGCAAGAAGAAGAGCAGCAGTAGCTGCCGCGAGTTTTTTACGCGTGTGTGTTAGTGTGCATACAATTGTGTATGAAAAAGATTAAAAGCTAATCAAAAAGTGTCAAACGTAATCTTGTCTATCTCCCGTGTTTCTTACAGTGCTTGACAACGAAAAGTTTATCACATAGTAAATACAAAATACATCTAAGGTTAATCATATTGCTTAATCAGAGAACTGCGGTTTCAAACGTCTTCGTCTTCCCCATCTTCTTTACTGAAATGCAACTAACACCAAACAACCAAAACCACCAACAACAACATCGAATGGATTAAAACAAAAACCAAGAACTTTAAAAGAGAGCAGTGAGAGAGAGGCGTCGGCTAACGGCTTATCAATTGACAGCGCGTGGAGAAAGAGGGAGAGGGAGAAGAAGCAGAGCGCTGAGTTTGCTAAATGTGAGTAATATTTTTTAAACCGAAAGCGAAATAAGAGTTAAGAACGGGAAGAAATGGCGAATAACTCTTCGGAAAATTTGTAATATTAACTTCGGTGTGTTCACTGGTCATACTGTTTGCTTCTCCGATAAGAGCGGAAGTGCAATATCAGACACTCTTGGGAAAAGCCAAACGTATTTATTTATTGCTTTCCCATGTGCCGGATACTCCGGAATCTGGGGCAGTTAATTATAACGCTTGGGAAGACAGTGGGCGTTCGCCCTACCAAAAGTGCCATATAAGGTCATTAAATTAAAGTGGACTTCTATTTGATAATTTATAAGCAGTCGTTTGACAACTATTATTATTTGTCTTATACTCACCTTTACTAAACGCAGCATACAAAACAGATTTGGAATTTTGCGAACAAAGTTTATAATGTGTAAATTCAAAAAAATATATGAATTTTAAATTTGTCAGAATAAAAAATATTTTTGTTCTTAAATGTGATATTAAATAATTCTCATCTTGCCTACGAATATGATGAGTAAGAAGATTTCGAATTATGATTCGAAATGGGTTGGTATCGGACTAATATCGCCATTAAAATTTTCGTGTGGGTTAAATTAGGATTCAATAACCTACAAGTTTGATTGCTGTATTGTTGCTTACGTCCATTAAAAGTTTTAAATGCTGTCAGTGGCAGTAAACACAATCCAATTAAAGAAACCCCAAAAGTGAAAAATCTAAGAAAGAGTGTTTTTTTTGTGTGTGGTGATTTAAGGATATAAAACCGGATATAAATTTGTATGCATATAGATTTAGGCCGAGATATGCGTACCATTTGGCCACTTCGACTTTGGCCATTCATTTTGACCGCATGTTTTCTGTCAATTAAAGTGGTTGCACAGCATCAACTGTTTTTTGTCATTCATCTAACTCTTTTTTCTTGCTCAAAAAGGATAACAGAGAAAATATTTGACAGTCAAATTCCCAATTAGCATTTCTCTTTTCAAAAGGATTTCCTCCCATATTTGACTTGTAAAAATTAAAAAAAGAAAGAAGCAATATAAAGCAATATTAATAGTACACACTTGTCTATTTATTCAAAATAGTGTGCATTCGAAATTACCGTTACTTCGTTTAGAAGTTGCATTTGTCCTTCAGCACATCAGTAAACTTTAAGAATTGTATATGTAATACTACTGCTGTGTTCATTGAAATAGCAGTGCGTATCACCTGCGAGACTTAAGACTTAATTTCAAGCAATATTGCGTCGATCCTGTGGTTTTACGTGAGGTAGCAAAATTTTCGGGCTTCAAATCATTGTTAATGGCGTTGGATACAATTTTTACAGGACATCGAAGAATTTTTTGATTTTTGTATATGATTTTCCCTTTCCTCTAAGCTTAAGAATCAACTTTCTTTCTTCCTGGGATCAGTGCTGTCTTCTACCCACTGAAATATATATTTTTTTTATTTATTTTAATATATATAAATAAATATAATTAAATATAACAATCAACTTAACCAAACTCACTTTTTACAAAATATTAACAATTTCCGGACTGCTATTTCAATGAACACAACTGTATATACATGTGCTTTTACAACTTTTTCGAATCTTTCGGTTCACTGTACTTCGATTGTTGTTGTTTTGGTTGCCGCTGCTGCATTGGATACACACACACACATATATATACGCAAGTAAGAAAAACAGAAAGCTTTGCTTCCCACTTTATTTCCTCAGTTTTTTTGTTGTTGTTCTTCTTGTTGTTTATTTTACTTTGTTGTTGCCATTGCACTCTGCTCTTCATTTTGCCTACTTCTCCGTTTTCTAGCCCGCATCTTGCTCCTCTTCTTCTTCCTTATGGTAGCTTTTGATGCATGCATATGTATGTACATATGTGTGTTTGTAAAGAAGAGATACCGTTGCCAGCTCAAGGTTCTCGGTATTGGTAACGCTTTTTCTGTTTGGATGCTGCTTCTCCCTTATCTTCCGCTTCTCTTCCTGGTTGATTCTTCTTCTCCCATAGATTACGATGTGGCTTTTTGGCGCTGATTTTATAGTCATCGAAAGAAAACTAATGTGATAAGATAAGATCTATTTTTTGGAATTACAAATCAGTTTTAATGTTTAAAAACAATACAAATTAGTTTACTTAACTTAACATTGTTCGATTACAATTATAAGTTTTAAGTATAGCCTATGAACAATTTCGACTGCCTGTGTCACGGCGTGCACTCACACTATGGCGAATCGGCTGTGTATCTATGTATGTCGGACAGAAATAGTTGCATTTTGGAGGTCTGCACTTTCATGGCGGAAACTCGAAAGCGAAACAATGCCATAAATACAACAAATACACACACGCCCGCTGAAACGAAAATAGATAAACATATTCGGAAAAAACAAGGAAAAACCTTTACAGAATGCGAGTGCAGAGCGAATTCGTTAATAAAGATGCTGAAAAATGTTGTTCACTGCTTAGAATTTGAACTTAAATTTAGAACAAAAAGTTCGAAAGCAGCTGTCGGAAAATCGGGGAAATTGCATACATGTGTATGCACAGGAGTAATCGGCAATAAAGGAAACATAAATATTTAAAATGTTTCAGGCGAAGAAGCAGCTCGATTAATTTTACATCTTTCGTATGCACGTCGTGAGCTTCGATCTTGTTTTTTCCTCTCTCTTTTTATTTGTCTATCTCTGCCCCATTCCACGTGTATGTATAGTGTTTTTTGACAGTTGAATGAACCCAAGCATTTATTAAAAAAAAAGAGGAAAAACAAAAAACTAAATAAAAGCTATCACACACAATAACAAACAGAAAGAGCATGCAAGATAAACGAAAAAGCTACAGTTCAGGACAATACAGTAGATGTGCTTGGGTAAAATTGAGAAAATTAAATAACTAACCCATTTTTCATTTATATTCAGCAAAATAAAGGGATTACAGAATGTTAATGACTGAACTGTACAATACAATTTTTGTAATTTGCCGTTTTCATTTGCAGAGTAAGTTTCAAATGTAAAAAATTTGCCGAAATCGAATTTAATACGCTTATTATATTTATATACATAGGTGTTAATGGGCTTTCAAGGTTAAACATTGCTTAAATCTAATTTTGAAATTTTTTTCATGTTAAAAAATGTGTAGCATTTATAAAAGCCGGGTGCTTTGAAGCAATTAAATTCTTTGCAATGCGCACTATTTGGTTGAACTCAGTTGTAGATAGATAGTAAGAGGAAGCACGGCAGATAGAGTGGGAAGAGAGGGAGCGAGGTAGAGGCGGAAAAGCGAGATGGAGAAACCTCACCAGTCAAGCCACAAAAAGTAATTTTGTGTTTGAGCTAGCAAAAAAGAGAAAAAACAAAAACAAACTGCGTGCAGGCCTTTCAATAAATGGCAGCATGGGCGACGGAATGGTTGAAAAGAGGGGGCAAGAGGAGAGCTCCCTCTGTGGAGTTTTTGTGGAGGTGGAAGGGGGAGGAATCGGGGTCCGCAGCCAGACTGTAAATGAAGTTTACGTGGAGTTGTTGGCCGGCAATGTTTGCTGCCTTTATTTGTTTTGCTTGCTTGCCTCTCGTTTTTCGTTGTTTTGTGCTGTGCAGCTTTTATTTTATTTTATTTTTATTTTTATTGTTCAGATACGCTAGATATGCAACTTTGTATGGGACATTAGATACAAGGAATTGGTTTCTGGTCACAGAAATAGCACAAGATGGAAACTCTGCGATTTGAAATGACAACTTGACTGTTTAAAAGAATTTAACCCCAAAAAAGATGAAAGATTTAAGGATTTAAAACGGGGCGTAATGAAACAACTTTAATTAATTTAAAGTTAAATGCAAAATATTTACCATATTTAAATTTTTTTTAAAGCATGTTAGACTGAGATGACGACAATAATCTGCTTTCCCGCAGACTAAAAGTGAAAATGATTTTTTCTTTGAAGTTCCAGAGATAGATAATTATGGTTTAGCTTCAAGACCTCTTCGTGCGCTGTTGCCAGTTTTCTGTTTCTGTATGTGCTCAAAGCCTAATGCATTTTCACTCTCCTTTTAAGTGGGTTTCGAGTGGTTGTGGGTGGATTTTTTCAGTTTTTTGAGTAGGCAGTGGGATTTGGAGAGTTCCTCTTTTATTCTTCTTGGTGGTAATGGCATTATTGTGGTCTTCGGTCACAAATGAACGTCACATGTTCATACGAAATACAATTCATTCATCGAATGGACTCCAATCAGTTTAATAAATTGAGGTCGTTCTTTGGCCTCTTTTATTCCCTTTTCCAATTTTTTGTGCTGATTCGTCGTTTAATGGGCTTCGCTCGAAATCCTGTGACAAACAAATGTATATATCTCTATATATTTATGCATGTACATACAAACATACATATGTATGTGCAATATACCCCCATTTTGTGTCGATGGCAATTTTCGTGCGGTTCCAGTTTAAGCTTTAAGATCTCGCTGGCACATAAATCGATAAATGTTTGCTTAATTCTTTTCCTTTTTCTGGCTCCCTCGGCCACACCTAGTGCTTTTGCAGGATGCAAACAACGTATGTATTACTTTTTGTTTTCTGCTGCTACTTTGTTGTTTCGCTCCAGATTTTCCTGCTGCCTGATTTTCCACTGTGGCAGCAGTTGCCAACGAAAAGGCAAAACAGCAAAACATGTGTTTGAAAGCGAAGCCAAGACAAACTGGCACCGCCTGTCAGAGTGAATAAGTCTTAGAAAGGCGAAGAATATAATACATAAATTAAAAGGGTCCCAGTTCGATAAATCCTTGCAGGGATAAAATAAAATGCAAGAAGGCGGCGGCTAGGAAATCTTATAAAAAAGGTTTACCAATGCCCAATGCCCTATTGTAGGGCTCCATAGGCTTGAGTTCTTCATTCTTATTCAATTACTAATATCTAAATTATAGGAAATCAGAAACGTCGTATTTACTTTAACGTTGTATACTTGAGCATTCCTTATCATGCATTACCCATAAATCAAAAATGTTAATATTCTTAAGGATATACTTAATCATTTTATTTATTTATTTATTAAGTAATAACAGATAAATAAAATTTTTAGCTAGCAATGTCGATACCTGTATATGATTTAATCAGGGTATATTAACGCCTGCTTTTTTTTATGAATGTTGATGTTTTTTTTTTACTTCTGTTTTTAAAACAGAAATTAGCCGTAGCATTGCCTTTCCCTAGAAACACGTACGAGGCAAGGGAATCGGGAGCTTCTTGGGCATTTGGATCCTTAATCTTTGATCAAATGGCGTGATTGAATGATTTATTAAGGATTCTGGTATGTGCCTCTATGTCAGAACAGCATGTTGTCCATTTCTTATTGGCTCGCCGTATAAATAAGTGATAACAAACAGAAAAATAACAAAAAAAAAATGGATAAAAACACAATATCACGTTGGAAAACCACTTACATAAATCGTTCATTCATTTAAACGCAACTCAGCCGTTATCTTTAAGTTGGTCCCTCAGCTGCTGGATAATGCCATCAAATGTTGACAAATTACATTTTCCTTGGGTTTTGCAGATTTAATGACAAATCCCATAGATAAACAAGATGTCAGCGACTGAATACCCAGAGAATATAACCTTAATTAGGAACAGGAAGGACTGGGAATAAAATGGAATAGATAAGGAATCCTTAGGACGGACAAAATTTGCCTTTCCGTGGCATAACATTACATTACATCCTTCATTCAGGTTTTGTATCTATGAAAACCTGGTTGCAGCCAAGATAATAGCATTCAACTTTTGCACAAAATGACATGCCCTTGAAATTGCCAGTACTGGCCCATCCCAATTACCATCCCAATTACTTTTGAACTGGTTAGGTTTATATATCTGGAATACCTCTTAAAAATGATCGCGATTAGAAAAGATTACGCAGTCATTTCATAAATACATACGTTAGAATCTGTTAGACATCGGATCAGTTTTCAAAGCGTAGTGTGAACAAGTGTTATTTTTTCAAAAAAGTTTTCATATTAATAGCTATCCATATACATCTGCCTCGATTCGCTACTATTTTCTTTGCATCTGTGTATCTTTGAGATGCTGTGGCATCCGTTGCTGTGGATATATAAATGGACTTACTTAGCCGCTGTCGTAATGCTAAAATGCCATAAACATAAACAAGGCACACACATGTACTCTGTACCTCATCTATATTCCCAGATCCCCATATCCCCCCCTTTGGCCCCTTGGGCCACATTCCTCTTTCATGGCAACAGGGAAAATCGATAACAATTTACGTTGCGTTGTGTATATACACCCGGGCATATAACTTATGTATTATGTGCTCGCCGTACATGCGCAAAATTCCACAGCCAACACACACACACACACACAGCCACACACACACCTAAGTGCAACTTTTTCTCGCAGACAACAAAACAAAAAGCAACGAACAAAAGCTGGAAATCCAACACACCACCTACTTTACCACCCCAAAAGGCCCACTCAAACGACGCCCACACTTTTAACACCCCCTACTTTTCCTTCGCCGCTTTGGGCTCCTCCTTTTGCCGCTTTTCCCCATTTACCCACTTCCCTATCTCTCTCAGTCAACGCTGTCATTATTTTCATTTTCAACTTTTTCTTATACCATCTAAGCCAGCATGAAACCACCCACTTCCCACCCACCGTTCGACCTCATTCATACAGTAAAAAGCTCAGCAATCCCCCCGCTGCTCGGAAAATCCCTTTTCCCCCCATTACACCTCCCTCCCCCCTCCTCGCCCGTACTTGCAGCTGGCAACGCACATTTTGATAACATTTTTGATAAAAATAATGCGGCAACAACGCCCCAAGCTCAATTTGGGTAGAGTAGGGGGGAGTGGCACTGTCTGCTAGGTGGGAAAGGTGGGGGGGGAGGGAGGTGTCCCTGGAGGACGGGGGAGACGTGCCAGGTCAGTGGGTGGCGGTTGGGTGGGCTGGCATCTTGTCTGCAGCTGTGGCTGTGTGTGTTTGTGTAACTAGTTTTTGCGCCCATTTTTACTTTGGCAGTCTTGACGCCGCGCAGTTGCCGCTCTTCACACACAGAAGAAAATCTTATATTAAAAAAGGTTCTTCTTTAAGTAGAGAATATCATTTTTGACCATATTTGCGAGTGTTATCAAATAAACCTAGAAGTTTAGGGAATATTCCCCAAAAAGTTTTATAGATTAAAAAAAAAAAGTAGATTTTATAAGTTCTGCTTGAGAAAATTGTCTGATTATGATTGCGTGTTCCCACACACATGTATGGAAATTTCTTAAGAATTAGAATGGTATTCATAGTCATTTTGTAATATTTAACATTTTGAATCCTGAAATGTTATTTCAGTGTGCACAAGATAGAAGCTTGAGGCTCTCAAAGCTTCCGTATAAGCAACATTGCTCTGGTTCACTTTGATGCCGATAATTTAATTCATTGAATATGAAGATAGATTGCGAAGACTTTGTTTTCTCTAGGCCGTCATTTTGGTGAAACTTAAATCACTTTAAGTTTGTCTAACCTTTATTGCCTTTATTATTTGTTACTAATATGGCTATTAAGTTGTCGGAAAGGATTATTAATTTTAGGCTTAGCTCGCTCCTCGTGTGGAGTGGCAGTTTAGAAATTAAAGCCCAAAATCAAATGTTTTAAACTTGTCGCCCAACATAAAGTGTTTTGTGATAATTTGTGGCGATAACAGCAAAAAGAAAAACAGAATGAAATACGAACGAGATTTTATACAGCATCCTAATGGGCAATTAGATGGCTTAAATTGTGATAGCTTATCCATGAAAGTTTAATTAGGAAATGATTTGACACTTAAATTGGAATGGTGTATTGCCAAATCTGCAGACCGATTATCTAAATAAATTGTGATGATGTTGATGAGAGACAAATTTAATCACTATGTTCATTGCATCCACTTAATGCAAGTTTTTCCATGTTCTTTCAACATATTAAAGTTCTGGCATCAACATTTAACTTACAGTAAAATTGTTAAAAGACAGAAGAGGGAATAATGAAAATTTGCCACGCCCATCTCTTACCATTCGCTGTATCACATTACAAATAACAACAAGAGCCTTCTCGAGCACAATTCCCAAGACACGACCACCACCGCCATCCAAAAATTTGACATTTTCACATTAATTGAATGCAAACTCAACTTAAACAAAGAAAAGAAAATGAAATAAAGGGAATCCATCCGCTCTGACGTCCTTGCCAAAAGCTTCAGGGAAATTTAAATGCAGACGCCATTTTCTATTAGTCCGCACATTAAATTTGATGGCGCGCCTTCTTATTCAAGAGAACAATATCCTGCCAGGACAGCCGCACCCACGACACCAAAACTGTTTTGCGAGCGAAAAATAAAAACAGGCGAAACAGAAGCCGCTGCTCCTTGCTCCTTGTTCCTTGCTCCTTGCTCCTCCAGCTGCTCCGTTTCAGCCAGTTCGTCCTTTTTGCCAACTCCGTCCTTCTGCCGCTGACAGCGCCCAAAATCACTAAGGCAGACACGAAGAAAGCGAAATGAAGAGCGAGCAGGGAGCCCCCGTTGTACAGTGTTGGCCAAGTGTATAGGACCGGACACTTGCTTTCCAAACACATTGTGCTTTTGAAGGAATTTCTACTTTGAATTGTGGTTATGTGCTGTTAAAGACTGCCTGGTTAAATGCCCAACACTAGAAACTTGGCCCCTGCTGTACAACAAAGAACCCCACAAACTCTAAGAGATCTACTTTTTTGGCCTCTGCTTTGCTATTTGAAATATTTTTCTAGGCACCGCCCAAAAAAAGTTTCTTTGGCATTTAAGGAAGGTGATGAGGAGGGGGTGGAGGGGGGTCGTCGTTGCGGGAGTAACTCCGCAGAATGATTATTTTTCATGCTTTCTCATTTCGTTTTACTGCCTCCGTTCACAAACACACACAAACACACGTATACACATACACACAAAGTCAAACACACTCTCGCGCAGTCGGAAACTTTCACAATAATGCTGCCATAGGGGTTGCTGTCGCTGCCAGCAGAACACCACCCACCAAACCTCCCCCCGAAAACCCACCACACACAAGAGGTAGAAGAAGGAGCGGTCGCCTCACGTGCGCTGCCTTGGGAAGCAGCGACGTCGGCAGCGGCATCAGCATTGTCTGCCCTTGATTTTATTGATTTTATGCCTCCCCACCACCCGCCCTTTGCCCTTCTTCGGCTGCTGGCAGCGACGTCAGCGCCACTCGCAAACTAGTGCTGCCCACTGTAGATTACCACGTAAGTCAGGGGATAAGATTCCATTAAAACGCCAGATGGGAAGCACACACGCTTTATTCCTTCGAGCGAGTTTACATTTTTTTTTTAATGTTTTTTATAGTTTCAATTCCTCTGACGGAGGGAAAAAGAGCATGTTCAATATTATTGGGTTAGCAAGATTCCAATATTTTAGGTCTCAATTTTAGGTAATTCATGATTTGGAATAAAATTTGTATTAACTTTAAGTTGCGTTGTACGTAGCAATTAGCATTAGGACCTTCTAAGTAATATTTTTTTTTTCATAATGGATTGTTTCTGAAAGGTATGCTAATATGTTGTAGTGTACTACTTAAAATGCAAAGGTAATGCAAATTAAGCAGCACTTGAATGAATCCCGAACACAAGTTCCAAAAATAGCCAAATATGATCCTTGAATTTTGCCGGATTTGTCCAAAAAATAGCTAAATTTGCCACACATTCATTCATTCGCTCTGTCTATTCATCTCCGTCCCTTATGCTCGGGTGTCCGTCCCTTTCTCACACACCCAAAAGTGGCGCACACAGGCTTAGCTTTTTGCGAGTGTCTTTGTGTGTGTTTGTGTATTCCCCGGCCGGTTCATTCTCTCTGCCTTTCTCCACTTCTGCCAGTCTCGCTCTTCCTTTCCTTTCTCTTCCTCTCTGTTTTGTATATTATGTGCCTGGCTTGTATTTTATGTGCTGACTGCCGCCTGTTTCGTTATTTATGGCATTTAACCCCAAACGGGTGGCGGGCAACGAGCCACGAGCCACCCACCTCCCAACCACCCAGCCACTCGCTGAAATTGCTTTATTCAACCCGATACACAGACACACATGCGCCGTGTAGTGTATGCGTGTGCTTTAATCTTTTGCCGGCAAAAATGTTTTGCAGCGTTTTAAATTCGAGGCGCTATCATCTACCATTTTTGGTGCATTTAAGTTTTCCAATTTTTCCGTTTAAGTGACCAACGCCCTCGTTTCCCCTTCTGTCTCGCTCTAGCACTCTGTGTCTGCCTCGCTCTCTCACTTTCTGAATGCAAAATGTTGCCCGAGGTCCGGTCCAAATGGCTTTTGCAATTAATTTTCAAATGCTTTGCTAGTTTTATTTGGTTTTAAAGTATATACTCGTACATACATATCGATGCCATGGTGCAGGTGCATTTTGTGTGTGTTTTTTTTTTTTGCAGTCATTTTAATTTATTGCCATTGTGTGTTAAAGTGAGCCAATCAATTGGGAAATGGAATAGTTAAAGCGCAAATATAGCAAAATTACTCAATCTACTCAAGAGTGTACCTAAATGAGCAATTTAAAAGGAAATTTTCTAAATTTTCTAATTTTTGTTTATTTTTATTTATTGTCGATTGTATTCCGTATTTAGTATTTACAATATAGTTCTTATATTATCGGAATAATAGTTTATGAGCCACGGAACGAATCACAGATCATTTGAAGTATATACATTATTGATCATGAATAGCGTCCGTATGAACGTTGAGATCTCAGGAACTATTAAGCATACAGATTCTAGAAACAAATTTCTTTTTTCCATTTAATTATTGTTTTTCCTTCCTAGCAAAATGCCAGAAAAATTTAAAAATTTCTCAATTACATTTCCACTAGCTGAGAAACGGGTATCTGATAGTCGGCGAACTTGATTAAGTATTCTCTTTTGTGTTTAAATGGGAGGCAAATTTGACCTTCAATAATTTATAAGGGCGGTCTAAAAATTGGAATTTTTAGCAAACTTGATCAAGCAGATATCTTTAGTAGAAGCACGTTTCTTAATACTACAAAAACAACCTAAACTTATATATAAATTATATTTAAATGTTTATCTAAATTCTTGCATCCACACACATTACTTCTTGGCTGTCTCTGGTTTCTGAGCTCCTTTGCTTATCGGATCGCACCTTTTTACCATCTTTGCATGAGTGTGTTGCCCCCTGTGTTTAGATCAGGGTAAAACAAGGACTAGCAATACAAACTGTCTACCAAACACGCCCATTTTTGACAAAGAGCCATAAACACCATTAAACGGTAAAGCCGGTCAGGTCGGGAAAACGAGGGTCCATGGTCTTCGGCCAAACATAAACAATTCTAAAAGTTGGGTGTGGTTCAGGATTTTCTTCCGCCTCCCTTTAAAAAAAAAAAACAAGAAACGCAGCACGAGGAAGGTAATAAAATGCGAGTCGCGTGCTTGGTCGTCATAAATATAAAACTCACAGGAAGACGCAAGTTAACCCTTCGTAAAACCGAAAACAGCACCTGACCTCCCGTTTGCTCCCTATAAAATTCCAAGGTAAAGTTCTTAAAGTGCACAGCACTTGAAGTCAAATGTAAAACATGACAAATATGTCCTTAAACTTTCTGCACACACTTTTGCCGTCTCTTTCGGTTTCTGGTTGCCTGTCTCACTCTTGGCGCAACCCAAACCAACTCAACTCAACTCAGCTGAACTCATTCATTGCATTTCATTCCACTCGACGGCGCGACTTGTCGTTGACAAGCCCTTTTTACGCTTTTGCACTTTTATTTATGCGATAAAAATAAAGCGATAATAAATGTGGCGGGACAAAAGCGAAAAGTTATTGCACTCTCCCCATCTCACTCACTCACTCGCAGCTGATGTGGCCGTCTCTCTTTCGAGCAGCAGCAGCAACAGCAACAGCTGTTCAACCTAAGAAAGTTACTGCAACAAAGTTCAATTGCCTCCTTGCCGCCCTGGAAAACCCGTTCCTCTCCGTGCCTCTGCACTGAATTTGCATTATTTATTAGCTGTGACTTTGCTTCGTTTCCATTTTGCATGTGTTGCGTAATATCCGCCGAACAACTCTGTTATCAAGGGGGAGAGAGACGTGAATACGTAGAAGAGAGGTGTAGAAAGGTAGGTGTAGGTCAGGTCTAAAGGGGAAAATCAAATTACAAATGAGCTAAAAATCGATATAATATCTAAATTTGTATTTGCACGTACTTTACCAAAAAGGGTAATTGCTCATTCAACCATCTGCCAGAAAAATGGATTTAATATTAAAAACCACAGATTTATTAATGTAATTATTAGTCCTTTATAGTTTTAAAGTTGGCTTTTACTTAAAACTAATAATCCTCTACGATGATATGTAGAGGATACCGAACTATCTATTAAGTAATCCATATCGAATGAATAAACTATAAAGTTCTTACCCGCCTTGGATATTCCCTTCGATTTGCATATGGAATCAGTTTAAATTGTGACAGGCCCTTCGTTGCTTTTAATGACAGCAGATATAATAATAATACATGCACCATCGATTAATGGGTTGTTGCAAAGAGCAGCTGAATGGATTCCCCCTTTTCAATAACGAGTACCGTAAATTACTCAAGCGATAAGTAATTACTTACTTTCCAATTCTTGCAACCACTGTGCAACTTTTTGTGGTTGCTGTATTTAGCCTTTGCTTTAATTTTCTTTAGGAATTTATACGATGAACAAGTAATAAGTATGCGATGAGTATTAGAAAAACAACCTAGACGATAGAATAATTTATTATACAATTTGCTGATATGAATTATGGCTAGGCGAAACTCTAGTTATAAACAAATACGTTTCTATTTAATAAAAATTAACTAAACATGAAGATATTAACTTTTAAAGTTAGATGCCCTAATGTTATTTTCAATTTCATTATTAATTTGATCAAGAAAAATATTTTAGACTTCCCCGAACAGCAGCAGAAACGACGTCAGTGAGTATTTACACTCATTTAACACATAAATAAAATCTGTGTCAAATAAACTAGGCATGTTTATGGCGCGTTCTCTTCGCATGGCAATTTTATTATTATTATTTTAGCTGATGCCTTTTGTCTCATACGTACATACATACGTTTAGGGGGGGAAACGAGATGGAAGGAGCGGTTGACCTGCTTTTTAAAGCGGCGCGTGATTCACGAAAGCGGTACCAAGTTCAGGCGGAACAAAGAGCAACGAACGAGTGTACAAAAATAAAACCGAAGCTAATGCATATAAAAATTGCATTTTTATTCGCATTCGCCCCGGTAGATGGCGCCACGTTGGCTTTCGCGTGTGCGTGCAAAATGTGATAAAAATCGCACACGAAATATTCTGAAGAAAAAAAGACGCGAAATGGGAATACTAAAAATTATAACAAAAGCAACAACAGGGGTCTCATTCGTTGTTGTTGTTGTTATTACTTATTACGATGGCATATAACGGTAAATTGTATGTAGCCATTACAACACACACACACACACATGTTCGCGTGGACAGGTGTATTGCCCGTGCAAAAGAGATGGCGCTAGAGGAAACTGAAAATTTGCCACCGCCGCTTGCACTTTAATTGGAAAACATGCCAAGGCGAGTGGAAAAATATAAATAAAACCAGAAAAAAATTGAAGCAAGCGACGCGCGCAAAAAATAGCAAATCAAACACGAGTGTGCCAGACAGGTTGTTGCTAAGCGTGTGCTTGTGTGTGAGTGTGCGAGAAAAGGCTCAAATGAGACTCCAACTCGAAATTGTTAAATTGCTGACGACGCTCCACAAGGACAGACGGGTGGGGCGTAGGGGGTCGAACGGGGGCGAAAGGGGCGTGGACGCACAGGGCGTCAGCGAGTCACGCACAAAGCGAAGAAGACGAGGAAGCAACCCTGAGCAAAAAGCGGACGAGGCGAGAGAAAACAGAGCCGAGAAAAGGCCAAAAACCGTCTGACTGAGCTGGAGTTACAGTCTTACCTGAATTCAAATCACCGAAAATTATAATCTATGCAGTCCTATGATATTTTTGGTAATAAATCAACTAGTCAGCAATAATTTCATTTGATTTATACTAAATCAAATTACAAATTACAGTCGCCATACAAAACCAAATAAAACTAAATTTAGGAAAATATATTGAACCATACAAGCTGTGAGATATACTTATGTAGTTTTACTAGAAACAAATTCCCCTAGAAGTTCCATTTTCGGGAGTCGCACTGTAGTTCGTTGGGCTTGTCAAATGAGTGAGCGAGTGAGCTGCAGCAGGAGAAGAGCAGCCCAATAGGAGCGGTTGTGGTGTGCGAGAGCGTGATAAAGGTCGTTGGCCAAGCAGCGACGACAACAACAACAATGTGGCCAGAGAACGGGACAGCGAAGTATGAAGAGAGATAGCTGTACAGAGAACACTGGCGATGAGCAACAAACACACAGTGCGACGTATTTAGCCTAAGGGCATGAAATGTATTGCAGGTTTGTCAGTCGCTAGATGTTGTTGGCTGCGTTCGTTGTTGTTTTGCAGTTATGTTATGCTGTTCTTGTGGGCTATGTATAGGCCGCGTCGCCTTTTGGTCGTCTGACAAACAAAAAAAAAAAACACGTTTCCTGGCCCCAACAGCAACTCCACCAACTCACTGAATAGGCAAGCCAACAAACAAACAAAACGCAGACGGCAAAAGAGACGGAAAGAGCAGGGCGGAGAGAGATAGCTGCTACACCTTTGTGTGGGTGTGTGGAGTAGGCTTTAAAGCCATACCAGAATGGGAATGCAAAGTCGTAGGGCTTTAAAAACCCGCGATATATTAGTCCATTATACACGGCGACCTGTGAACGTTTCTAGGAACTAAATCAATGGAAATCCAAGTTCAAGTAACAGCGAAATTTTAAAATACTTGCTAAACAATTCTTACTCATTTTATTTAAGTGTAGTAACCATATAAGCAGCATTTATGCGTTACGTTCAATAATTTAAAATTTGTTAATATAAAATAGTTAATAGCTTATTTCATATGCTAAGTTTAATAAGATATTTCAGATATGTTTTGACAACTCTTTAAAACTTCAACTTGGGTAAAAAAAAATTGTTAAAGCAAATGCTGATTTAATTGGGCAAAAAAAAACCGGGTGAGACCTTGGAAAATGAGTAATAACTAGTTGCCAGGGGCACTAAATCACTGCGATTAGATCATGCGAAGTCTTCTAACCAGCGGGGAGCTGAACAAAACCAAATCCCGTTGAAGTTGCAAGTTCAAAGCTGAAATTAATGTAGCCTTAAGGCAAACACACACACACACACACACTTCAGCGACGCACGCTAATGCCAAATACTTTAAGCAATGACCTTTAAGTTCCCGCTGCCAGAGTTGAAACCGTAAAGTGAATCTAAATAATACGTTGTCGTTGCGATAGAGAAATTCCAAGGCGAAATGCATTGCATAATCGAGGCAGCGCAGCGTCAACAAAAGTAGACAAGTAGAACTTGTTGTCATTTCCTTATTTAACGTGACACTTGTTAACAGCGCTTGTAGTGAATTGCATTGAAATTGAGAAGCTCCATCTTTTGCCTTACTCGGCGATTGAAAATGAACAACACCTGCGTTTGGTTTGTTTTGGTTTTGTAAGTTGCTTTTTTTCGGGTCTCACTGTGAGGTGTGTGGTGGCGTACGTGACTATTACTCGATGCACTTATGCTGCTATTACGTAGTCTGTTCACTCACGGACACACCAATGCAAGTGCAAGCACCAGCACCAGCACAGCTGCAGATACAAATAAAGATACAGATACATTTACAGATGCAACTGCAGGCACGCACGAACGAACACCTGTCACGAACACACACTCAACTCGTTCACACTATCGGAAACCCAACGTGTAAGCTACGATCTAATGCTGCTGGCTATCAACGCACATCTTTTCACAGCACTGGCTATCATACTAGATCCATTTGTAAAATTTTCCATTTCACAAAAAAGTACATTTAAAGAAGTAAAGAAATTATTATTACTAACCCAATTAAGTAGTATGTACTCTTTTCTTACAAAAGCGAAAACTTATATAAATCAATAATAATATGAAGATACAATATTATTGCCCTTTGCCATATCTATTACACAAAGACAGATACCTTGGGATCATGTTACACCTGGCTATCTGTGTTATTATTCCGACCACAATTGTTGTCTCAAGCAGCTGCAGATATTTTTGTGCTGCTGTTGTCGTTTAAGTTCTCAAACGTTCCTGTCTGACGTTTCTTCCTCCTTTTGTTTTCCTATTGTTGCTGCGTCACGTTTTTCATATTAAAATGTTTGAAATTCTGATTGGAATTCTGCCGCTGGCGGTGCAGAGCTGCCAACTGCTTTGTTTGTTTGCTATACATTTTTGTTAGTTGCGTGAGCGCTGTTGCCAAACTTCAGGCAGCAGCAGCAGCAGCAGCAGCCAGCCACCGAATCTGGGCTTCAATTAAAACAGGTTTTTCGTGAGACATTGCTCAGAAATAATCATGATCGGAATGATAGTCCCCTTTCTTTCTACTTTACTCTCTGTCTCACATTGAGCTTCACTTGTTGTGTCTGGTTTTTGTTTTTGTTTCTTTATTATTATTATTGTTAAATATGTTCACTGACCTTTGCCGAATTACCAGTTTCTTTTTTGCTGAAAAACGAACCTTTGTTTATCGCGTATGGCTGATTTTTGGCTCGAAAACGTTTTGTATTCAAATTAAATACATAAACAATTCTGCATATTTTCTTTGTGGCCATATATACAAACACACTCTGGAATTAAGAGGTCGACCTTCAACTTGATTTTTAATTAAGTTCGGTTCAATGAACTGAAACTGTCAACGTCTGCTCTGCTGTTTATTCAATTTTAATGTTTCCTTTTGGGCGAAATGCAAACACACATGTTTTGCAAACCGTATTCTTGGTTAAACAAGTACGCTTAAAATATATTTGAAATACCCAAATTTAACCAAAACAATAGAGAACGCTATAACAGTTTTGGATGGTTTGCAGGTGTATAAGTGGGCGTGGCTCTGGAATCTGCACGCTTAATCTCATGCTTTCTAGCTTTAATAGTTCCTGAGATCTGGACATTTATACGGACGGACAGTTAGACGGACACACGAACGACTGGGCTAGTGATCCTGATCAAGAATTTATATACTTTATATCAACGGAACCGCTTCCTTCTACCTATTACATACTTTTCAACGTATATAGTATATACCTTTTAACAGCTGAACTATACTTTCGTTTTACCTATCATAACTCATCTTGTCTTGCATCTTCCCATCCAATCCTTGTGTGTAATTCATGTGTCATAATTCATGAAATTAATCGCTTTTCTCAACTTACATTGCTTTTAGCACTCCTCTATTTCATTTCTTCTACTTTAGTTTATGATTCTCTCTTTGGCGTTTGACCATAAATTTTTTGTCTCAACTTCAAACAACAAAAAGTTCTTTCCAATTTACATTTTTTTTTTTTTTTTACCATATTTCATTTGACGTTCCTTCCGGAAACACCAGCCCTTTTCTCTTACTCATATTTTATTTTGCTCGAACAGAAAATGTTTCAAGAGCACTGCCACCCACTTTTCGAGCCACCAATTGAAACTGCAGACCATCAGGTCCCATAACCCAAACCCTGAGTACCGAATTCATGCTCTAACTCAACGCGAACAACCCAACAATGTTAGAGATTTTGTTACGGCGCTTTTGCTACTTATCCGGAAATACTTGTCGCACTCTTTCCACATCCGTACACAGGAACAAATTAGCTATAAAATTGGGAAAATTTCTTTTTTTTGAAGAAGAATCAAGGATTCCGTTGGACTTGACATGACATTTGTTCCTATTCGTGTGCGCTTACTTTTTGCAAACTTATACTTAATATACATAATTACCAAAATTACCAAATATTTGCATGATAATGAATATTGGCAACACTTTTTTCTCTCCACTGGCATCAGAGCATTGCACCTCGACCATCCCCTTTGGGGACAACAGCACGGAGTCGCTGTCATTTCTGGCTGGCTGGCAACCCTTGTGGCAGGTTCTTCTGCTACCACAGCACAGCACACACCATGGAAAATTGTTGCACTCCTGCCACCGCTCCTAGGGAAAACCTAGTTCCGCACGCCGCTCAGCCACCCCGTGGCGTATATGAAATTTCATCAGTAGTTTGGGCAAACCAACAACGACCTGACAAACGCTATCCAGGAAGGATGTTTCAATTTCTATTTTGTTTTATATACTTTTGCTCCCGTCGTTTGCTCCGTTTTTATCGGTCGTTTGAGCTTGTAAAAGTGGCAGCAGGGCAACCCTGTCTGCGCTTGGCAAAGAGAAAATTGGCAACATCGCTTTCTATTCTTGGGTTTTCATTCAACTCTGCCCGTTGGCCCTTTTGATTTTGTTGTTCTCCATCTGGGGGTGTGTATGTTGTCGCTGTTCTTTCGATTTGGGTTGGGTTCTTGCTTTTCTTTTCTCATACTTTTTGTTGTCATTTCGTTCTACATTATTTCCTTTTAAGTCTGTAATTTAGACAGGATTTTCTCTTATTTATTTAAGGCATGCTGCAATTTCCTTTGAGTTGTTTCCTTTTGTATTTTCAACATGTTTTAGTAATGTTTTTGGGCCCAACGATGGCTTTTGCGATTGCGTTTCGTTTTGATACAGTTGACTAAATTGTTTGGACAAAAGAAATTTCGTATGTTGAATACCTAATGCAATTGTCAGCACTTAAAGCTTTTTTTTATGGAACAAAACAAATTTTGATTGAATTCTGTGGAGCTTATAAAGAACATAACCAGTGCATTAAACAAATATATTTAACTTTTGAATTTTCAAGCACACACATGTGAACTACTGTTTTTGTTTCCATTAAACAAAGCACGATAATTGCTCTTTAACTTTAAGGCCCTCCAGCATCCGGATCGTTTTCAATTAGTTAGTTTTTCTTCCTTGCTTTGATTTCACAAATAAATGGTGTTCTGTTCCAGTTATGTCTATGTTCTCCCTCGACATATTAGGTGGACATTTCTTTTTGCGTTTCTATAGCTTTTAACAATTGAAGCCTGCAGGCGATAAGTTTTAATTACTGACCCATTTCCTGCTGTTTCCTCCTACGCTGCGATGTTGCCGCATTTCACATCGATGCATTGAATATTTAAATGCAGCAAAAATAGTTAAATGCCATAAAAATGGTTGTAACATTGTTTCTAGATATTTAATGATTGGTATTTCCATTACTTCTCAAGCTTTTACCAATTGTAATGAAAGCAATTGAATCTATGGTCAAAATTGGGTACACTTATGACATTCAAAAGATAAAATGTTCCTATGTTGGCACCCTTAATAAATTGCTTAAAAAGCTAAAGTTGAAATTGAGTTAGGTTTTTCATAGATAACTTTTGTTTAAGGTACTTCAAAATAGTGTTGATCCATTGTTTTATGAAAAAATGTAGATGTGGAGTTGTCTGTTCATATGTAAGCACTTATAGAAAGTAAGATATAACAAGAGAGAATAATTATTTATTTTGTATATTATTTAGATATTTTGTTGTATATATTTTCAAGGGATCCAGTTGCCAGCTCATTACGAGCTTTTCGTGCATGAGAAAAACTACTCGATAGAAACGGACTCTAGAAAACTACAGGCATTTGACATTAAAATATTTCAAGTCGAATTGGAGGTCATATTAATATATATTACATATTATTATAAAAATAAACATATAAATATAGACATGTAAACGGTAGCTAATTCGGGCAGTAGACTGCTTAATTTAAGGAGCAAAATATTGATATTTACTTTGTGCGCGTGTTGGCTTTCGTATGGAGTTCGTAATTATGCAAATTTACATTCACATAACCTACTAACTAAGCACGCAATTGAAACAAATGCAAACGACTGCCGCCCACCGCCCACCGCCGCCCACAATTCCGCGCGCCCTCCGCCGCCTTCCAATTGCAGAAATAGTTGACCTCGTTTAATGGGGCCTTTGGCTTGCACACACTCTTACTGCAATTTTTTATATATTCTTTTTTATACTTTCCTGACTTTTTTTTTTTTTTTTTGTGAATTAACAGAGAAGTTTTTGTTGAGGCGCCGCCTGGCGGTCTGCAGCTTTAGCTGTTATTTCTCTACCGGCGTTGAACTCATTTTCCGCATTTTCCATGCGTTTCTGTGTGTTTTTATTTTTCCTGCTTTGGGATGGCAACTCTGTCGCTGTTTGGTTTTTCTGAGTGGGCGGGAAATGGGTGGTTGGCCTACATTTGCGCTCTCCGAGGCTTTTATTTTGCTTCTCTCCATGTTGTTTGCGAACCTTTTGAAAATTGCGGCAGGTGCACTTTTTCCGCTTTTATTTCGCCAAAAGCTGCATTCAGCGAGTGCATTTTCTTTCCATGTTTTCCACTGCCTTTTCTTTTTTCGCTGCCGCCGCCGCCGCCCCTTTTCCATCCAGTGGAAAAAATCTAGTGCTCTTCCTAGTAGCATTCATTCACAGTAACCAAGGCAGACAGCAAACGTGCGAAAGAGAGAAAGAACTCGCCAGCTTTGTTTTTTTGTTTTTCCACGTCCTTGTGCCAAAAACAACAAAAAGAAGGGTGTGGGCTGTGCGGTGTGGGGTGTTGGCTGTTTGGCTTGGTGGGTGCGGTGTTTGCTTTGGGGGGAAATGCTCGAAAAAAATCGATAAAGCAATTAATGCCAAACGGGTGGCAGGCGGCAGGCTCTACCAAAATTCACCTACCGCGCAATCGGAATGGGAACGAGAATCAGAGAATCAGAGAATCGGCAGCAGACCAACCAGCAACCCTGTGCGCAAAAGTAAACACGATGATGGCGAAGGATGGACGTGGAGAGGTCGGGAGGTCGAGTAGAGAACCAAAGCCATAAACAGAAGCAGCAGCAGCAGCAGAAGCCAGAGCATTAAAGACGACGACTGACTGACTAGTCGTCTGTGTTAATAAACCGCCCCATGACCACCAAGATCAGAGCCCCGTTCCACCATCAGTTTCATTTACTCAAACCACCCGCATCCTGACATTTACTTCGAAAGGCGGCTGCCACTTATAATTTAATTTAATTAAGTTAATTGATTTTTATCAATCGCAGAAAGTCATTAATCTCTATTAGCTACAGCTATTTAAATAAAAAAAATTAAAATATATAGGTAACAATTCCAAATCGATAAAAGCTTTTTAATCTGACAGTAAGTAAAATTTGTGTATTTGTGTAATTAACTTATGAATTATAATATTCTTAATATGGGTCTTGGCATTTGCATTTAATAACATAAATTTCTGGCTATATTATTTATGCTATACTTTTAAAATTAATTTATTATATAATAAACTAGTATGAATAGCATTGACAACTTTTAAAATTCCAGTGCAAAACATTTGCAAAAAGTATGAACTTTGAGCACATTTCAAAATATTTAGCAATTACCCTACCCATTGCTAATTATTATCTAATATTAAGCCTCAGTTAAAAGATTTCTGCCCCCATCAAAACCTAAAGAAAATTTGAATTTTTTGGAAAGTAAAACCATTAAATAATCAGGACTACAAAAAATATATATTTATTACTTTATTCAATTGAATATACGCTTTATAGTTACATTAAAATACCGAATATTTAAAAGCAATTTTATATAATTATTAAATTATATTATATTTTTATTTTTTAAAGTTCTAACAAACTAATTTCTAGAATTCCTAACCCAAAAGTCATCATACACACACTTGTTCGCAGAACAGCCTAGTTTGCGTTAATGTGCCTTTAATGGGTTAACTTTTGCTTATTATACCCGTTACTCGTAGAGTAAAAGGGTATACTAGATTCGTTGAAAAGTATGTAACAGGCAGAAGGAAGCGTTTCCGACCATATAAAGTATATATATTCTTGATCAGGATCAATAGCCGAGTCGATTTGGCCATGTCCGTCTGTCCGTCCGTCTGTCTGTCCGTCTGTCCGTCTGTCTGTCTGTCCGTCCGTCCGTATGAACGCTGTGATCTCAGGAACTACAAAAGCTAGAAAGTTGAGATTAAGCATACAGACTCCAGACACATAGACGCAGCGCAAGTTTGTCGATTCATGTTGCCACGCCCACTCTAACGCCCACAAACCGCCCAAAACTGCCACGCCCACACTTTTGAAAAATGTTTTGAAATTTTTTCATTTTTGTTTTAGTTTTGTAATTTTCTATCGATTTTCAAAAAAACTTTTTGCCACGCCCACTCTAACGCGCTCAAACCGCCCAAAGCTGCTACGTCCACACTTTTGAAAAATGTTTTGAATTTTTTTCATTTTTGTATTGGTTTTGTAAATTTCTATCTTTACTGCCACGCCCACTATAACGCCTACAAACCGCCAAAAACTGTGTTTAAGACTCTCCTTCTCCCTTCCACTAGCTGAGTAACGGGTATCAGATAGTCGGGGAACTCGACTATAGCGTTCTCTCTTGTTTTTGAACTCAACTGTGGCGAACAGCACAAGTTCGCCCACATCACAGCATATTTTACAGGTTCGGATTTCCACAGCCCATGCCTTAGTTTAGTTATTTCTCATCGTTGCCTTTGCCTCTTCATTCCCTTTTCTCATGGTTTTTGGCATTTTTCACATTTTCTGCGCGTTTGGGGATGATATTTGGGCACTGGAGATGGCTTTTCCAACCCAACCACCCGCACAGGATGGATAAATCGAGTCGAAAAGACTTTTGCTTGGGTCTGGGTCCAATTCTATCACCACCTCGTTCAACTTTTTGCTCTTCATTTTATAGCTCACTTTAAAGTGTTAAGTATGTGAAGGCATTGTTTGGTTTTTTAAGCATGCTTTTTGAAGTGCTTTATATGGTAATTCAAAATCGATTACTGTCAGAGTTTTTGTCTAATTTGTGCTCTTCCTTTGAACCTTTGTTCACCTTTGCTGGCGGGCAAAGTAAACAACTTTTGTGGGTGGGGTCACAGTTGCTCCTTCGTTTTAAACTAAGGTCTCTTGGTAATTTTTTGTGCATTTCAAGATCTGGGTGTGGCAGCTCACAAAATGCGTTAATGGTGTGTATTTGGGTGAAGTTTGGCAACGGTGCGAAGATATAAAGGGGATATAAAGGTTCTTGACTGGCTTTCAGTTACTGCAAGCAGCTGATTTTTGTGTGGGCTGTGTAGCATTGCTTAAAAGTTTCTGACCATGACCATTTCACATAACTGTCTTCTTTATAGCAAGACATTACCTGTAATTGGTAGCACATATTATTCTTATGATCTGCCCTCTTCACCATTATCTTCCCATTGTCGACAGATTAATTTTCATGTATTGGCCTGGCCAAATATAGATATCCTCACTCTATGTAAATTTAATTACAGTCGCTGGCATCTCCGGCATATCTTGCACATGTTGGCACTGCGTTTTTGTATCAAAAGCTCTGAACTTGCCCGTTTGCCATGTGGTTTCAGATGCAGCTGCTCCTTGAAAGGAAACCGCAGGATAAAAACTGTTGTATGTATACGCAATGCGATTGATGACCTTACAAACAGATCTCAAAAGGGGAGCTCGAGAAAAAAGAAGAGGGGAATTCCCCGTGGCACGTACCAAACTGAAGTACTGCCGATCCCTTGTCTTTCTACTCATTCTTCGTGGCAGGTGTTTGACTTGCAGTCTGGTTTTTAAGTTGCGGGAAAAATATGCCACTTCCTTCAATGCGGTTTATGTCACATGGTTATTGCTTCAAGCTCTATTTACTCGATTTTTTTTAATAAAAAGCATATATAAGTAGGTCAAAGAATTTCGTATCTTATCAGCAGTTTTTGTTGTTTGATTTGATGGCCCCACATGCCAACAGGTTGAGCTTTTATAGAATTAAGTCTACATAGAAAATCCTTATCACTTCAGTGTAATAAAACGAAAGATTCCTAATAAAAGAGTGACTATATGTATTCAATGGCTTGGAAAATGCTCTACTTATAACATGGAAATAACAAGGAACAGAAATGGATAGTAACAAATATTCACTGCCAACAATTTTCGAAATTCATTAATTTTTTGTGCATCGCTTTAACAATAATTACCTAGCAGTCAAGTTTGGCCTTCGTACAGCTACAACAATTACAAGCATGCTAATAATATACAAACAAAAACAGGAGAGAATGTTATACTCGAGTTCCCCGACTATCAGATACCCGTTAATCATCTAGTAAAAGTGAAAAAGTAGTAAAATGAAGAACAATTTTAAATCGTTTTCTTCTACATTCCATACTTTTCAACGAACTCAGTATAGTAAATATAGGAACACTTTGTTGAATCATGAAATAATAGAAATTATAATAATAAAAGTAAAAACTGTTAAACGACACAACAGAAATCTAACTGTGCCGGAATGCTTAACTTAATTGTTAATTGCTTGCCACAATTACTGACCTTGACACACAATCACAATCTCACAATCCCCATCACAATGAAACTAGTCGGCAATTCTCCCTCTGCCGGTCGAAATATTCATTTTCCAAACTGTTGCTGCTCGCATTTTATAGGTAATTTGTTTTATTATTTTAGTTTGGGATATCAGCAACAAAGCAGTTGTGGTGAGGGGGCGAGCTAGAACAAGGCAGACAGCGTGGCAGGCACAGCCATAAAATAAACAAAAAGAAAAGGCGAATGCGACAACTAACACGCAAATAATATTGCAAAAAAAGAGAGAGAAGTGTATAATAATAATAGCGGTTTGCGTGGGCGTTGTCTGCTTTTACATGGAAAAAAAAACTTAAATAAAAGGTATACATATATAATTTGGTCTACTTATTTAAATAACTGCAAAGAAAGTTTATAAGCTATTTAATATAACTAGCCATATGTCTTGAAAGAACTCAATTTTTGAATGTAAGTAGAATTTTAAAATACGCTAGATGACGGAAGTTAACTAAAAGCTCAATTTATGTGAACTTTTCTAAATATTTGTTTGTTTTTACTAGAGTATTGAAATGTGTGTCACGCCTCCACGGTCGTGCGAAAAATATGAAAAAACATTTTATAAACAGCACAGTGGTGTCTAATAAGCTGTGCAACTTTTGAAATGAATATAGGTTTTAGCTTTCATTGCTGAAAATATATGAGAAATTAAGCAAATATATAGCAGCTAGGCAGTAGACAAAGGACCAAAGGCATGCAATTAGGCCATGGAATGGAATTCTTCGCCATTTGTGCTCATTTGCCTTTTTGATTTTCAGTTGTAAGTCGTAATTTACGGTTGTAGCCAACAATCGACAACAAATGTTTTGGCGACAGACCGTAAGTTCAATGTCTGTTAAATTGGTATGATTTGTATAACCGCTTACAATCAGTCTAGACATTATAGCCAGTAGAGATGTCTGAGTTCTCAACCTAACCATGATGTCATTGGACAGAGTAGGTTATTATTTTAGGTAGCAAAAACATATCTTTGAAACTGAAGGTAATGTAAACCTTTTGATCCATTTATTAAAATACCTTTTTTGAAGAAATGTTTCTTTGCAATAGATATATTTATTTCTGATATATTTTACCTGGATCTAAAAGGACGCTCGTCCTTATAACTTTCTCCTCTGCGACTCTTCTCAGCAGCTTTTCATTGCCACGCGCACATCTCTCTTAAACTGCAGATGGCCAGATGGCGCTTAAATACTGAAAATAAAATTCATTGCCCGGTTATTGATTAACAATAAATTGTTGACGTCGTTGTCTCTGTCGCAATCGTCGTTATAGCTCACGTTGTCGTTTGTCGGCTTGACCGGCGAAATGGGCGACCTGTGGGGCGATGTATCTATGGATGTGAATGTGGGCTTTTTGGGGAGGTGCAATGACCAAAGGGGTGGAAAACCATCGAGGAGACAGATGCCACATGGAGCTTTTGTCTGGCTGTCTGTTGGGGCTGTCATGGTTGCAGATATGTATGTATGTACATGTGTACATATAGATACGGATACACACGCACACGGGATGTATGGATACATACTCCGAAGTGAAAAGTGGGGAGTAGAGAGTAGGTTGGCTGGTTGTGCACACGTGCATGCATAAACAACTGCCGAGCGATGGCACATAGCTACACTGCTGTACATAATGTACTGCAATTTTGTTTGCAGTTGCCAGACGCAGCTAGAATACACATGTATATGTACATATATGCCAAAAGCTATCGTTCGAGTGTGAGTGCAGGCCAAAAACCCATTCAATTTAATGTGGCGCTAGTCTAGCCAAAAATGTTAACGCTAGACTGGATATCTGCCTCTCTATATGGGTGTACTGAAGCTTAAAGCTGCAACTAAGCCGCCTCAACGGTGATTTTCACGGCTTTAATTAGAAAATATATCCGAATGACGGTCATTTTCAGTCATTCTTTAATTTAAACCTCAGTCCTTGAGGGTTGTTATCGATTTTCCGGCGACTGGCTTTTCCCAACCCCCCTCCTATTTACTTCAGAAACCGCTGTCGTCAACGCTGTTTATGCTAATCACATTCTCGCTGACTTGTGTCTACGCCCACCCAAAATAAAAGGAGCAAATATGAATAGCATCACATTAAATATAAAGTGAAAAAAGTATAAAAAAAAATTCCTAAAACGTGCCTCGCATGACCAATTAGCATAATAAACAAAAATAACGAAAGCCACCCTGAATTAAAAAAAATATAACGAAACCCACAAGGAAAGAGGTGCTGAATATCAATGATGAAATGTCTGAGTGACGAGCTGAACAACTCCCAGTGTGATAATTGTTGTGCGGTTGTCGGTTACTTATAAAGCTTAACAAGGTTTAAGAACATTTCAGAATCTTGTGAAAAGTAATCCATAAACCGTAGTCGAAAATCTATTACAATAATATGGCAAGTCTTAAGTTTACCTGACCTGTGGGTATTCATTTTTGAATGGAAGGGATTAGGCACCTTGAAGCTACACCAGTGAACACACTATTAGTGAATAATATTCTTTTAAAGCAGTTAAGTCGTTTAAGGATAAATATCTCTAGTTCCAACTAAATTGGTGTAACTCTATGAAATAAGAGTTTTTCAGAACATTTTCTATAATTTATCATAAACGCATCAAAGTTAAAGCATTACGGCATTTTCAATACTCGCCAACCATAAAAATCATCAAAATCTAGACCCTGCATTTTTGTTTAAACAATTTGTTTTGATCATGTTGCCTATTTATGTTTTTACCATTCTCTTTTCGTCTTTTCTCTCTTGTTACAGACTCAAACTAACAAACACTTTCAAAAAACTGTACATACATTAGGGCGTGTGTGTTGTAAAGGCGTAAATACAGCAGTCCACTGAAACACTTGCCAATACTGGACAGAGTTGCCTGCAATATGCGCAACGGTTTTCGGCATAGAGGAGCGTGCGCCACGAAACGCACTGAATCGAAACGGAACAGTAGGAATCTATAATGCAACAGCAACAGGAAGAATTCGAAACAGAAACAGAAACTGTTGGAGGAAAGGAAAACATTTGGAAAATGTTGTTCCCGAAAACTGAAGAAAATGCATCGTTTTCTTAACATCCAGCAAAATATCAAACTTCGCAATTATCATCAATTACTTTTGTATTTTGTCGCTGCTGCTGGAGGAAGAACGGAAGTGAGAAGAGGGACGACCGGAACCGGAAAGAAAAGCCTTCGCAAGGGAAGCAGAGCAGCAGCAGCAGCAGCAGTAGCAGTTACGTAGAAGTGACGTTAAGAACAAACGCAACGTAACGCCACTAATCGCAACGTGAAGAGTAGTTGAAGCATAATATTATTCTATTAGCCCAATACGTTTAACCCAACGCTGCCACTGTTCCTAAGACATTACATTTTTGACAAAAAACTAGAAGAAGAAACCATTTGAAATAAACGTAGACCATAGTCGTAACCTTAAAACGAAACGCCAACGCCTCTACACAATATACGCTACTAAAACACGAATCCTATGCCACTTTTTGATCATCAAATCGTTTAGCACCTATCATAGACCCCCACGCCTCCCATAAACGCCTCATCAAACGTCAAAATCTCAAACGACACTATCGCAAGCCAGAAAATCCAACTAAAACAACAAAAAGCTGACGTTGTTTTTGAAAAATACCTAAAACCCCAACAAAAAAAAACAAAAAACAACGCCGATCTCGTCCCTTTTGTCACGCACACCAAAAAAAAAAAAAAACACAACAAAATAGACAAAAATAAATAAAGGCTGGCTAAGGCTAAGGAAAGCGGAAAAATATGGCCACACCCCAAGTCAAGGACTTGGTATTGCGCTCGCCCGCCGGCTCCTCCGATGTCATTTCATTCGCCTGGCCCCTGCAGATTGGGCATGGACAGGACAAGCACGATAATGGCATCGACATCATCGACACCATTAAGTACGTCTGCGATGAACTGCCATCGATGTCATCGGCCTTCGAGGAAACCAATCTCCACCAAATTGACACTGCCTGCTATAAGACTATGACCGGTCTGGTCGATCGCTTCAACAAGGCCGTCGACAGCATCGTTGCATTGGTGAGTGGATTTACATTGGTGTTATTGTATTTAAAGCAAGTGAAAAGTGAAATTAATATATTTTCTTTGCTCATAGGAAAAAGGAACTTCACTGCCTGCCGAGCGCCTGAACAAGTTCGCTCACCCTAGCCTTCTAAGACACATATTGCAATTAGTTTACAATGCCGCCGTACTCGATCCGGATAAACTCAACCAGTACGAGCCCTTCTCGCCAGAGGTTTACGGCGAGACGAGCTATGAGCTTGTGCAGCAGATGCTCAAGCACGTCACTGTCAGCAAAGAGGACACGTTCATCGATCTGGGCTCGGGAGTGGGCCAGGTGGTCCTCCAGATGGCAGGATCATTTCCGCTGAAAACCTGCATCGGCATCGAGAAGGCCGACACTCCGGCGCGATATGCGGAACGCATGGACGTCTTTTTTCGCCAGTATATGGGATGGTTTGGAAAGCGTTTTTGCGAATACAAGCTTATAAAGGGTGATTTCCTGGTTGATGAGCATCGGGAAAAGATCACGTCATCGACGCTGGTCTTTGTAAATAACTTCGCCTTTGGGCCAACTGTGGACCATCAGCTCAAGGAACGGTTCGCCGATCTTCGCGACGGAGCACGGGTCGTGTCCTCGAAGTCGTTTTGTCCGCTGAATTTTCGGATCACAGACAGGTTTGTTGTTTTTAAAAAACCAACTGTTTTTTTTTATACATTTTCTAACTCAAATTAATTGCTTTTTAGAAACCTCAGTGACATTGGCACCATCATGCACGTCAGCGAAATTCCGCCCCTTAAGGGGTCCGTTTCCTGGACCTGCAAGCCCGTTTCGTATTACCTACATGTGATCGATCGCACCATTTTGGAACGATACTTTCAGCGCCTGAAAACCAAAGGCGGTAACGATCACGAGAGCGTGGGTAAGTTCTAATAAACATAGGCGACGAATAGGCGATGAAGGATGCACTAACCGGAAATCAAACCAAAACACAAACAATAACAGTCATGTTCTTCATCATGAAATATTCCCAATCAATCAATCGCTGTCATCCTTTTTTCTTGATCAATTACTTTGGGATATACATTTCTCTTATTCTTTTGTATTTATCTTATCATAACAATTAAATCATAGATTAAAGTCTGGGAGACATTATTATTGCCCTATCTGCATATATGTATATATAGGATATATTTCACTAAAATGTGAAATTAGAAATAGGATATATATTTACGCACTTGTATGTCTAAGAAGGACCACTTTTATTTTAGCTCTGTCTATTGTACCAAATCTAATCATTTACTGAATTTACAATATATAATGGATTCTTCAAAAACGTTTTCAAATAGGCCACTTATCCAATTTAACGATATAAAATCATAGAACTAAGGCCATTAAGATAGGTGCACAAAAGAGCATCCTTATTTGAAACAAAATGTAAACTGCTATTTCCGTTTTTCAGGAACTGTACGAACCACACGTGATCGCGCCAAGCGAGAGGCGAACGTTGGCCAGCACCATCACAATAATCATCATAGCAACAGCAACAACCATCAGAGGGAGCGGGAGCAGTCTAACGGAGCTACCGCTTCTGCTGCTCATCAGCAACGCCATCAGTCCCAGTCGCCAGCTAATGTGAGCGGTGCGGGAATTGCAGTTGCAGCTAGCGGGCAACAAGCAGCCTCCAAAACACGCCAGCAACTGCAGCATCAGCATAACCAGCAGCAACGCAGCCTGGACATGGAAAGCAGCACGGAGAGCGATGGCGAGGCAACGAATGGTAATGGTGGCAATACAACCACCGCCACCAATACCACCTCCGCCTCGAATGGTCCTATGACTAGGAAAGTTTGGTCCGACTGGTGCAGTTCGAAGGGCAAGAGTTCGCAGTCTGACGACGAGGAGAACAACAACTCGAACAGCAATGGCGGAAGTAACGGTGGTAGCATTGGAGCGGGATCAGTTGGTCGGCAGGCTCGAGCTACTACCCAGAAAAAGCGCAAAAAGTTGACAAGGAAAGCAGCGATAGCCAGCAAATCCGCGGCCGCTGCACAAAGGGAAGCGGAGGCTGCAGCAGCGGCGGCATCGGTGGCTAGCAAAGAGTCCAGTTCCAAAGAGGATCCACCAAGGGCTGCTAGCGCCGGACCTGGTCGCAAGGGACGCATGAAGAAGGGTGCGCGTGGCAGAAAGTCTTTAAAGATTGTTGGATTGGAAGCTCTGCACAAACAAACAGTGTTGAGTACCTCCTTGGATACCATGACCAAGAAGTTGCCAGCAGCACCTGGAACCGTGGATCAACAGCTTACTGCTTTGCTCACGGAAAACATGGCACATACAGAGTTGGATATACCAGCGGCGCCACAAGATACGCCTTATGCCTTGCAGATCCTTCTAGATGTGTTCCGTTCGCAGTACACGACGATGATCGAGCACATGAAGTCAAGTGCCTATGTCCCACAGGTTCAGAAGCAGATTGCCCAGGAGCAGGAGCGGATGGCCAGGCTGAAAAACAGAGCCAGCCAGTTGGACAAGCAGATAAAAGTGCTGATCGATGACAGTGTTGCTTTACTTAAAGTGCGGATGAATGAGCTGGGCATCCATGTTAATTCACCCAACGATTTGATTGCCCAGGCAAAGGAGATCGTGGGTAGACATAAGGATCTACAGCACACTGCAAGTAGAATGCGAAACGAAGTAACCTTTTACGAAGGCGAACAGAAGCTGCTGCTTAACAAACAATTGAAAAACTTACCCGAGTATCAGAAACTCTGTGGTACTGTTAATGGAAAGGTGAAGCTGGAGGTGCCACCGGAACTTTCAGAGACCACCGCCCAGGAGCTGGTACTAAAGGAGATCGCCAACACGCTAAGTCAACGGAAGAAACTTTACGCGCAGGTTTCCACCATTGAACAGGAGACCTCTGTGTTGCAGAAGACTGCAGAGGAAAGGTCCACTGCAGCGACGCTTTTGGCGCAAGGAACAAATATGATCGTGTCAACCGGATCATCTTCCTCCTCCTCTACAACTGTTTGTGCAAGTGCAGTGACAGTGCAGGGCAACAAGTTAAACTCCGTGAAGAACTCTCGACGCAGTCGCGAGCACCGTGCGCGTTCTCAGGAGTGGCCAGAGGTTCCCGAAGTGGGTAAGATCCAGGAAAGCAATCCCGAAGTGCTGGCACAGAAAATCGTGGAGACCTGCCGCCAAATCGAAGCTGGCAAGTTCCAAGGAGTAGCCGCACCCTCATCCCAAGTGAACGGCAAGAATAAAGCAATGTTAGAGGTCCCACCACCTCCGCCCACTGCTCCAGTGAGCATTAAATCCTCACCTGGGCACCACTTTAAAGACACAACATTGATGCCAGCACCCAAGCAACAACAACAGCCACAACAAATGACGATTTCCGCGCTTCCGAAGTGTGAGCTGCCCGGACTATCTGCTAGTCGCAAGCAGGAATCCCCCAAGGTTGCCAACTTTGAGGATCGGTTAAAGAGTATCATCACCACGGCCTTAAACGAAGATCAGGAGCAGCGCAGCAAGGCAGTGGAGTCCTCACCCTCTCCCTCTCCACTTCACAGTCCAGCACCCAAGCGATCAAAGCAGCACCCAGCTGGAGCGATAAACCCTGCCCAGTCGCTGCCAAACAATCTGCACAACATCATTACCGTCTCCACGCAGGGTTTGATGCATCTTAATGCCAATACAACAATATCCCCAGTGACACCACCATTGCCGGGTCCATGTGCAGGAGCCACCGCATCTACGGCGCCGCCTCCGCCGGCGAATCTTCCATATGGGGCGTACGGCGGGGCAGTGGCCAAGACAACTGTATCGGGCAAGTACCAGGCAGCTAAAGAACCGAAGTATTCGCCAGTTAGACAGGCACCATTGCCGCCGCCTCCCTCCTCCCACATGGCTGCTTTGTATCCAGCTGGACAGCAGACAACTCCGGCGGACCTCGGTTACCAGAGGCGACGCAGTTCTGTAAGTGCCACGAGCTATGAACACTATATGGTCCAGCAGCAGCAGCAAATCCAGCAACAGCAACTTATGTTAGCAGCAGCTGCACATGCTGCCCAGCGTCAACAGATGCGCGTAGAGGAACAACAGCAGCAACATCATCAGCAGCAGCAGCACCACCACCATCCGCAACATCGTCTGCCGCACCATGTGCAGCATCAGCATCCGCATCCGCATCATCCCAATGAGTTCAAGGCGCCGCCGGCTGACAGTCATCTCCAGCGATCGAGCAGTCGTGAGCAGTTAATAGTGGAGCCACCGCAATTGCAACCACTGGAACTGCTGCCTCGAGCAAGTTCCGCCAATTCGGATTACAGCGGATATCGTATCCGTCCGCCAAGCAGGCCAAGCTCCAACTCCTCGCAACCGGATTACACGCAAGTTTCACCCGCAAAGATGGCTCTGCGGCGGCATCTGTCGCAGGAGAAGCTAAGCCAACATGTCACGCCCCAGGCAACACCGCCGCTGCCAGGTCATGGAGGGGCTCCCACATCAGGCAAGACCATTGGCGATTTGGTTAATGGGGAAATCGAGCGAACACTGGAGATATCGCATCAAAGCATCATTAATGCGGCTGTAAACATGAGCACTAGTGGCGCCAACTTCATGGAGCGGGCCTTTCTTAATGAGCGGTCCAACGATCGTTTGCTTATCAACTTGAATGCCCAACGACCCGAGAGAGTTCATGTTCGTCCGCTCTCCGAAGAATCCCAGGATCCACAGCCAACCAGTTATGCTCAGGAGCGAGGACCTGCTGTAGGTGCTGGTGGAGCGGCAGTTGGAGGTAACAGCAATCTGGCCACTTTGGCACATGTAGCCTATGCCCAAAAGGCACAAAGCGGCGCTCGAGCCAACGCAGGAACTGCCCCACCGGCAACCCACTCTTCCTCTGCTCGTTCTGGACGGGAATATCAGCCGGTTGCTTTGCCCCGTGCGGAGCTTAAGGGCAGCATTGAGGCATATTTCCACGAGGAGCAGCAGCAGAAGCAGTCGAAGGGGGCAGGATCAGCAGGAGCCTCATCTTTGCGGGGATCGCGTCTTAATGGTGCTAATCCACCATTGGAAGGTAAATTTAATTTGTCTTTAAAAGTACCGCTCCTTATTCCTGATGACCAAACATCTTTTGTATGTCTGTAGGACTAGCGGCATCGCTGCAGGATCATGTGCGTGCCAGGAAGTACAAGGAGGAGACCGAGGAGCGGCAACGGCGAGCAGCAGCCGCTGCTTCGTCTTCAGCGGGAATACCGCCGCCTGGCATGGAACTGGCAACACACTATGCCCAGCAGGCTCCTCCAGCCCACAGCTACCACCACCATGGCGCAAGCATCAATGGGACACCGCACAAAGTTGAACGTAAGCATTTAGTCGATTGCAGAAAGATTTGTTATAAATCCAATTTGACGAAGTTTTTGGTGGCATATTAACACAACAAATTTACAAGCCTTCTTTTTGGGGGTTTCAATAATAGTTTTGCAAAATTGTTTCAATTGGACAGTTTCTAAATACTTTAATTGTGTTTCAGTGGGAATAAAACGCAGCTCACCGCTGGCGTCGCATCAGCAACCGCCACGTCCCTCGAAATTGGCCCACTACGAGCCGCCAACGACGCAGCAGCAGCACCATGCCCACTTGTACGCCAACGGTCAAGTGCTACCTCCGCCACCAGCTCATGATGCGACCACGCCCTCCCCGACGCCTTCGTCATCTTCATCGTCCTGCGGTCGTCGAAGCAGCAGCAACAATGGAAAGTTGCTCGTGGATCCACCTTTGCTGATGAGTCCCGAGATCAATTCACTAATGGGTGACGAAAGGCCTTTGCAGCTGTCGCACCACCCACAGCAGCAGCAGCAGCAGCAAATGCTGCATCACCATCAATCGCAGCAGCAGCAACATCTGCAACTGACCCAACAGCAACTGCGCGTAGCACATCTTGGACATGGTCTTGGTCACAGCACGATGCCCACTTTGGGCGGACAACGCAATGGCAATGCCGCCGACGATGGTAAGCTATACGTAGACCAAGCCAAAAACTCGAGCAGGGTATCTTTACCCAAATACGCACCACAACCAGCACCACCACCAGCACACGTAGTAAATCCGCTAGAGCCACATACTCTTCACACGCACAAATACCGACGACTAGCCACCCAAACGGTGGCAGAAGATCTAACCATTAAGCGAAAAGAGCAGGAATCGGATTCGGAATCTGAGCCGAAAAAGGTTGACGTGTTGTGCGAAGATAGAGGTTCCCATAATGGATCCTCATCGTCAAGTTCCAGCTTTAACTCGGGATCTGATTCCAGCTCTGACACGCAATGATTTGCTTTTAAAACGCTATATACATACCCACACATTTAAACATAATTATACATTTTATACCACCTTACACTATTGTAAATACAACATGCACAAAAAATAATCTTTTCTCAAATCTCAGTTCATTTTAATTGTTGTTTGTTCTTTGTAGTTTGGTTTTTGTTCGTATCACTTGTAGTTCTCAATGTAATTGTTTCTTATTTTTGTTTTTGTATATTTGCTTTTATTTTTATTTATTATGATTTATACTAAAGCTTTTGTATTTTTTATGCCATCAACATTGAAACTTTTAAGCTTTAAAGGGTGAAATCTGACGGCGACCATGAAATAATTATACTAAATATATATGAACAAATTTTAAGTTTATCGCAAGTGAAATTTGGGTAAATTTTCGAAAGTTCATAATTGGGTTTTACGTACATGCCTCCATGTTCCATGCCTCAACAAACAATGTAGTACCATATACAAAGCCAACAACATCGAACATGCTGAGATAAATCTAAATCCACTTTTATTCTAAGCGTCATGCCAAATCAATCATCTATACCCATTGCATATAATAGCCACCCAGAGAAAACAGCAAAAACACAAAAACCCGTGTAAAACTGAAAGGCTCCTTGTAAAAACCATACATAAATATATATACAACACACACACACACCCCCATAAGCAAACATTTATTTCAAAATTAACCCAAAAATGCAACTCCTGGAATGTTATTATAACGCATAATTAAATTCAATTATACTAAAATTCGAACAAATCTGCAAATGCAAATTGGTAACGCTAAGAACCAAACCAAATTATGTCCCATCTTATCCAGCCTTCTTTATTATCCCTTCTATTATGCTCTACTCCATACAGTTAACGATTTGGCAACGCAACGTACTATAACTAATTACGATCCCAGACGTCGCCTTCGCACGACTTTGTCTGGCCCAACGAAACTATCAGCTGCCCATAGTAATCAGAATCTGAACGGATATGTTCTGGCCGATAGTAGTAGTAGTTGTCCCACAGTACCCCAATAACCAATGATCGATTGCATTGAATTGACTTGCATTGAATTGAATTGAATTGAATTGAATTGATTGATTGATTGATTGATTGACTTGCATACCTCAAAATTCCTCAAACAAACTAAACAAAAAGCAAAACCGAAAACATGTTTGTTGTTGGGCGAAAGATACAATCTTGTATTAACCATAAATAATAAGCAGAGCACAAAAAAACCTGATGAAAAACAAAGATTTCAAACCAGAAACCTACAAAAGACAACTTTTAATTTTTGCGTTTAATAATTTACCTACTAAAAGTACAGAATTTCTATGCCAAAAACAAAATTAAAATTAAAAAAATCCCGAATAAAATTTATGAAATTTTAACGAGCATGAGGTAAGTTCTGTTGCGCCTAATTGGTTTCTTTCTAGTAATTATGATTTAGTTATGATTTATATATATTTTAATTTCATTATGTAATTCCTCCGTTTTAACATTTGCCACACCAAACACATACAAACTCCCATAAAAACAAAAGAACACAAGTACATACCCTACTGCACGCAAAGCGCAATGCAACTGTACCAAAAAAGATAATTAAATAAGAAAAAAGCTTAGGACAACACGCGTTATCGCCAGTATATCGTAATCACTCTTCCCAATTGACTATTTAAAAAATCCACCAAAACTCACCATATCACCCAAACCAAATATATAAAATCGCACAAGTATTGGTCGCGTTAAAGAGATAAAACTAATGATAATTTATGCTCGTTATTCACAGATGATGTTATTGCCGCCGATGATGAGACCCACTGGCAGCATCGAGTCAGCTCTGGTTTCGATCGCCTGGTGGCCTTCGCCAGCACTGAACTGGACAAGACCAGGCGAAGCATCGATGGCGATACGGTGCCGGCATCGATTAGTTGCAACACTTCTCCGGACTCGGGCATTACGCACAGCAGTAGCAACTCGGATGCGGTGCGCACATTTTTGTCCACCTCATCGAGCTCTTCGCAGCTGGAGCTGCCCATAGGAAGCGGAGGTAGCAGCAGCAACAGTCTCTACAACCATCATGCCCAGCACAACAATATTGGAGGCAGTGGAGGAGGAAGCCACCCACATCAGCATCAGCAACAGCAACAGTTGCAGTCGCAACATCAACAGCACCATCTTTCCGATCACATGAGCGACAGTAGCATCAAATCCTCTGCATCCTCCTCGCTGCTCGCTAGTAACTCGCTGAAAACCGTGTCGCCGGTGGATCCCAGTGCCATTGAGTCGCCGCCACTCTCTGATGTTGGATTGCCCCGAACTCCAAGTCCCAGTGCAGCCAGTGTGGCCACTCCACCTCTGGCCAGTGGACCACCCGTGTCCGGAGACTTGGGTGGTATACCATTGAAGTACCAGCGCAAGTCCAAGACCAGTTCGGAAAAGCATTACAAAAAGAAATTCTGCGAAAGAAACTGGGAGTACGACTGTGATGAATTGTTGGCCTACTCCAACTCCAGTGCACCGCCGACGGCAGCAGATGCAGCGGGCAATGGGCCACTTAACTTGGATGCTTCCAATGCTGTGGGAGGAGCAGCTGCACCGCTTTTGGGGAAATCGGGAAAGTCGCCCAAGGAAAAGTCATCACCGCACCACACCGGCTTAAGCCATCAGCAGCAGCAGCAGCAGCACCATCACAAATCCTCAAAATTTCGGCCAAAGGGCAAGGACTGGGACTGGTCAATGGATAGTCGGAGCCAAACGGGCGAGCTGCTGGCCGCCAGTAACAACGTGAACATTAACAACAACTCAACCACCACAACGAGTAATTAATTTAGTAAACTAATTTAGTTCAATTTGCTGAATGGAAAGGAGGGAAATCCAGAAAATGCAATGCTTTCATCCTTTTAGCCAGATTATTTGTAAATTGCTACACGACGGATACTGCGAATTATAATGTATTTGATGAAGTTTTTTTAACTAAATGAATTGTGTATGACTAGCTAACTTAATGTAAGGCCCAGCTCTTCAATTGCCTTGTTTTATTTGATATTGCAATTCACCAACTCCCCTCTGTGTGTGTTTTTATTTCATTAATAATTCTAATTAGGCTAGGGACGTTTTTTATAATTCTTTTTAAGGTTGAACCGGAAAAACGCAACTGCTGATCAACAATGTTACTGATTTCTTTGTACCGATTACCGATTATTATGATTATGTATTTAATTTGAACTATTGTTTAATTACGTTTGCCCATAAGTTGAGTGTTTTGACTTTATTATTTCAAAATAAAATTGTAAACTAATTATATCGATTTAGTTTTTTTCCTTATCCTTTCTTTATCTCTTGGTTTTGGTTTTGGAAGAGTAATTTAAAAATGCTGTTCCGAGTTTCGCGAAATTGAATTGGGACCAACCCTTAAATTCCAAAACCCTTTCCAGTTTTTGACGACGACGAGTTGGATTGAAAGGAAGTTGCTTCCATTAATCAAATGTACATAAGGATAATAAAAAAGTCAATGTAGCAAATATTTACTTTGCGCTAAGAGACTTAGCAATGTATTTAAATTTTTGAGCAGCACGTTTACGATACAGAAAGTATATCCACGTTTGGCACAAGCAATTTAAAGTTATCTTTAGGAAGTTTTAGGCGTTTTTTATTAACTTTTTATTTTTTTATATTTCGCTGGTTTATAGAAATATAGGTATTCGGTGTACTGAGGTGTTTCAGTCGCAGGCAGAGGATATACAAATACTTTAAATATTAATTGCAAAACAATAAAACTAAACTGAAGTAGTGAAATTAGTAACGTATACAACCAACATGCAATATGCATTCGCAACAGCAACAGCAGCAAAAAGCAGAACAACAAGTAACCTTATAAATTAAAGAATTTTCCACCTCAGCGAAATAAACAACAATTTTATAAATTATATTATATTATAGCAGGCATATACAAAATATATACATATATATATTATATACGAGTAGCAGTGTGGGAGCTAAAAATATCAGGAAACCAATTAGGTCGTAAACAAAGAAATAAATGATTTACAAGCATTTAATAATCCAGCAGAAACCACAAATATTTAGCAAAACATAAAGAAATATATAACTTATATGACAGTACTTATAGCGAATAAAGGGAATTTCAAATGTGCTATTAGCGTAGTGTAATATATGAATAATAAAAGAGTAAATAAAGTAATACCTACATACAGTTAAGAAACATGTATGTACATCAAGGCGCAAAATGATTTTTATACGTAAATTATTATACTGATCCCAAGCTAAATCGGCATTGACTTTGGCGTACAGAACAAAAGTTGTTGAAAATAAAATATATTATTTGCCGCTATTGAAAGCAAATAACATGTAAAATGCATATAAAATACTATATTCTTAAATAGTTAAATTTACATGTAAAATGTATAAAACGGCAAAGGAAGAACGTAACAGTAAGATGTTTGGATGGAGGAGAACAGAGGAAACATTAAGTGAGCACACACGCATATTACAATTAAAGGTATTATTATGTATATTTAACAAATATTAATTTAATAATAATTGCATATTATTATTTTAAACCTAAACGATTAATAAAAAATATTAACATATAATTAACGAATATCCCAGTGTATGATATGTGGGTCGGCTAGTGGTCCTGATCAGAAGTTTGTAATACTTGTAGGCGAAATAGGTATACCCTTTCACTCTATGAAAAACGGAATCTGGATACTTTTTGAACAAGAATCCACATCTATTTTTTAAAAAGAAAAAATAAGAATTTTTTCCATTTTTCCAAACCAATAAATACTCTTCGTTTTCGTTTCTGTTATCTGTATTTTATATCATTCAAATATCTTATAAAAAAGTAGTTTTGGTTCGTTTAACTTGAATGCATTGTTTCTGTATAATTGCATATATCTCATCTAAAGTGTTCCCGGTGACAATATGTTTTATTTATTTATCTTAGGGCTATTGCTATTGTTACTCGTATATTGTTGGTTGTTTTTGTGTCAAAGCGGTATGCGGGTTAGGTGGTGAAGCTTAAAAATAAATAATCGTTAAAAGTTTTGCTCTTGCTTTTAGAATTCAGCTGACAATGTTTTTTTTAGACTGGGTGCTTTTCTGGTTATTGCGTTATGTTCCTTTTGACTATAAATATGCATTAATGGTTTAATCTGAGGTTTTAAAGAATTCATTTGATTCCCTCCTTGCGTTTTGTAAATAAGTGTATATTTAATTATACTCGTTTAACGTTCTAATAATCTATTTAAGTGTGTATACGTAGCTAAATTTTTGTTTTTAATGCATTTTTGTATGGTTGTATCTATATTTTTATTGTGGTATATAATTGTTTTACAATAAAGCCTGAGGCACATTTATGATTTATTTTTCTTTACATTTTTAAAAACATCTGGTCACAGAAGCGGAATCATGTTTTAAAACAAAAATAGGTTCGTGGTAATATTTTACTTTGTTTTACAAACAAACTAACATTCATTTGCAATGTGAATTACGAAAAGAAGATTTAAAGCTAAACTTTGTTCAAAGCGCCAAAACGAAAATAAAGACTTTAGTAAACTGGGCACATTTTAACTAAAAATTCAAGCATAAGAACGACTCGAATTACAGATGTGCGAAATTCATTTACAGTACAGTACAGTACAACTAAAGTACTACGCGCAGATCGGACCGACCAACGCGAATTAAACAAATACAGTAAACAGTTATAACAAACAAACACTTACAACTAATAGAAGAATTAAACGCTTTCAAGATAGACAGATAAAGATATAGTGTAACAAATAGAATATGTAGATCGGTGTTGAATAAACAAAAAAAAATCAAAGGACTACGCCTTGGAGCCCAATAGGTCGATGAACAATTGACAAAGCTCGTTTTTCTCGATACCTTACAACACCATACAAACACACATTTAAATTTGACAATTTTGAACTGAGATTGGTTCCCTGCGACCCACTTTAAAATCCATGTGGAAATCCCTCTAGAAATATATAGATATATATATATACTTATATATGTACAACCGAGGATCGCAGGAAGACAAACTCGTCGAGCGCCGAGGCGTGGTTCTATAGTTCTAGATGTACATTCGTTTACAGTTACATTTTGTAAATTTGTTTCGTTTTTAAAACCGCTGCACACGTTTCCTTCATTCAGACTTTAAGTTCGTTTCATTTGTAATGTTGTTCAACAATAAAATTATGCACTACATACAGCAAGGGCAACGTACTGGCTGCCCCTCCATCGTCATCTGTGTGTTAATGTTATTGTTTAGTAATTATAACAATATGCCAATTGCATAGATACAACAAGGCCTGAGGGTAACGTTAGATTAAAGAAGTCGGCTCAAGCTGACACCTCTAATGATGTTGGACACACTTTTGAAACCAATATGAGGCACAGTTAAGCTGTTGATTATATGTATACGGGGGAAGCTACGATTTTGTTGGGTTTTTCTTAGCTAGCAAGTGGCATGAAGAGAAAGCTCATGAGTGGGGACATAGAGACTTATAAACCAGTTTCTGAATTACATATCAAGTTTCGGTTCATACTAGGCAAAACAGAAATTACATATACTCGGAAGAGGAACCATAAAAGACAACTAAATAGATAACACACAACGTAAATAACGAGACATCAATACGGCAGTAGGCGGTTGAGAGTGCGATTTACAATTGGTCCACATGCTGGAGCAAACAGGCAACCACATTGGCATCCTCTTTGGCAGCTGACTGAGCATCGTTCTCCTCCTCTACCGCATCCGGCTCCTGCCGCTCTGATATTTCGATCTCCCCTTGGGCTTTCTCTTCATGCAAATTCTAAAAACCGTCGAGTATGCCTGTGACACCAATCATGGCCTCAACCACATCGGAACTGCTCGGGGCACTGTCGTCGATGAGGGTGTCCGTGCTCAGGGCCAGCGTAGGACCCGTCGGAACACCTCCCGCTGCAAAGGTAGACGAAGGTAAGCTATCGATGGTGTTGCCATTTATGAGGAAATCGCGGTGCACCTCCGCCGGACTATATCGGAAACGTTGTGTTGCAATGGGCGTTGTTGGCATAGACTTGGAAATGTCTAGTGAATTGCGGGTACTGTATGAGTGTGCGTAATCCAAATGACTATTATTGGCCGTAGATCCTTCCCAATTAAACGAGTCAGATATAGTGAAGAACCCATTTCCGACGCCGCAGCTGCCTCCATTTCCGATTCCCACAACACCTCCTCCGCTGGACGTTGCACCGCCTCCACCATTCAACGATGTTAGGCTGTTTTGCTGTTGATGTGGCAGCGGAGTTGAGGGCACTGATCTCGAAACGATTCCCGCAGAGCCGCCACTACTGTAGCCGGAAGATGAGCCTGCCGAGGAACTGCAGGTCGTGGCTGTTTGCTGGGTTATGCTATTAAACTTTCTGGCAAAATTAGCTGAGAGAAGCGAGTCTACTTCCATTTCCTCGTACAGTATTCCAGTTTCTTTCAGAGACGCAGATTGCTGACTGTTGCTGTTCTCCGAGTAGAAGTTGAGGCTTGGTGACTGTTGGCTGCTTCTTCGTTGCAATTGTGATAATGGCACCGATTGTGAGCGCTGCATCTCCGACGTATCTAATTCATTTTCTCCCGTGAGCGCCAGGCTTGTCTCCATATCCATTGAGTTCTGATTCACCAGCTTATCAGCACTGTGGCTGCTGTCTGCAAAGCTAGATGTATTGCCGCCACCTAGCGACCAGTTTCTACACATCCATTGTGGCAGAATAGATGGACTCGGTGGAGCTGAGGCAGACGTGCTCGTTGGGTAGCTGTACACATAGCCTCGACCCTTGCGATGAGCCCCAATCATGGGATCCCGGTTGTCGCAGTCAAGTGATTGCTGCTTGCTCAACATGTTGGATCTTTGCTTCATCCTAGTCAAGCCGGGACTAGCGAAGCAATTTTGACTGGGATTCGACGAACCTGTGGCTGTGGGTGTGGTCACTGATCCATTGGTGTTTGGTGAAATGGGTAGAAAAATGCAGTTCTTGTTGCTACCATTACTGGAGGCGTTGCTGAGGCTGATCTTTCTCTTGTTGTTGCTGATAAGCGGCAACTGCTTGGAACGCTGCAACTGCAGATTCTGATGCTGGTGCTGCTGTTGATGCTTTTTTGACATTAGGGCCAGAGACGCTGAGGCAGAACCCACTCCTGCCTGTGCGGGCAACACCGAAGGTGCTGGCACCGGCGCCAGCATCGCTGCTGCAGCGGCGACGACTGCTGCTCCGCGTCCGGGGGCGGGCATCGCCTCCGGCACAGAGCCCATCGTCGATGGCTCTTGTGGATTCTTGCTCTGTTCGGCAGCATCTAAGGAATTCAGTTGTTTTTCCTCAGCGTCTCCCATCTGAAAATATTGGAGCAGCTCGTTGTCGGGCTCCTCGGAGTTCTCCTCGTCCTCGCCAGGTAGAAAGTAGTCATCCAGTTCGTGCTTGTCCATGTTACAGATGCTAATCACTCGCTCTCTGGGCAATCCCAGATTCTCTGGCAATCCTGAGTCTTCTGCCGCTGCCAAAGCGGCATTTTCCGCTGCCATCAAACGCTTGGCTCTCAGTATCATCATTTGGTTTCGGGAGGCCACCTTAGGTGTGGTGTCCACGCTGCTTGACGGGCTCACAGAACTTGTGCTCATCATCTGTGAGGGTGGGCCCATGGAAAGTCCGGGTCCCGGAACTGGGGAATTACCAGAGTTTGGCGGTGGCGGTGTGGCCGAAGTTGTGGTGATCGTCGGTGGAACCAATAAGCCAACTCCGCTCGTTGTCCCACTGCTGGGAGAATTCGCCCAGAATCCCTTTGTCTGCTGCGCCTTCAAAACCTTCTTGCAGAATATATTAGAGGTGTAGTCCTCCACCTCGTCCTTTATGACAATGCCCGTGGGCGATACCTCCTGCTGGGTGAGTACTACGGCCGGCGAGCCCATCTCCAGGATTTTGGGCGTAAGGTTACGGACAGCACTACTGCTTCGCTGATCTGTGGCTAGGTTCATGGGCGTTACCTGCTGTAGATAACCTAATGGATGCTGCTGGGGATGAATGGGTGAGTCGATGATCTCCTGCTTGATCTTCATAATCTGTTCGTCGCTGGCCTCCTGGCTGCTACCCGCGTCTTGACCAGTTACTAATTGATTACAGCTCGATTCTGAGGATGTGGAACCCTTGCGTTTCTTTTTGCGCCGCTTTTTTAAAGGGCCAATGTCCTGTTAAGGAATATTGGATTAGTAGTCTCTTGTTACGGAATATTTTAAAACTTACTGCTAAAACTCGCTTCTCCTTGGGCTCCCGGGGAGTGTATTTTTTTGTAGAAACTGTTGCATTGTTGCTTCTGATGCGGGAGCTTAGATCCGCCACGCTCTCTAGCTTAGTGTTTAGCAATTTTTCTGCCCAACTGCGCACCACATCCCAGCACTCAGAGTCCCCTCCTGTCGATGGAAAGCCACCCAAACTGGAGGCACTTGTTATCTGACTGGGATCAGAAGTGGAATCACCCGCTAGAATCTGCTCCGTCTTGCACAGCTGCGGCAGTTGCGGGGGAGTCAGCTTGGTGGTTTTTCGCATCGCCGCATAACAGTAGCGGGAGTTTCCACGCGTCCCCAATCTCCGAGGACGAACGCCAGGAAATACCTGCTTCATCACCTTGCCGAAGTCTGCTGTGGACAGAGGTTTGATGCTGAGGCGTTCGCAATAAGCTCTAAAAATAAAAAGAGGAAATAAACAAATTATTACTATTTTTGGGCTATGCCTAAAACATGCTATAAAAATAAATAGCCTAGTAACTCTATGATTATTCAACTGATTTGCAGCATAAACATAACCGGCCAAATGGCATTTTCTTTTCGTCCTTGCAGCTATACTAATCGTCATGCTTAATAATATTTTGGTTTGAATTTTTCGAATCTTCAAACAAGCGAAAGATAATGAATGAAATACTTTTCACTGTTACAGACTTCGCTTTTGTAATAAGAAGAATAATAAAAAGCTCACATGTAATCATTGTACACATCCTGTTTTGGTATGGACACCTGTGCATCGTGCTCCAGATGGGAACGCACCCAATTTATGGTATGGTTAATCTCCGAGCGTGTTCCCAGCGGATTTTGTGGCTGCCTTAACGGATCCGTGTCTGCGCACTCCCCAGGCAAGCGAAGATAGAGGAATAGCTTCTCAATGGGCTTTAGTCCCGAGACACGCTCCAGGATCTGTGAAATCTGCAGCCTCGAATTGTCGCTGAACAGGAAGACGCACACAAATTAGCAAGGATAAACATAACATGCTTCAGACAATACTTACTCCAAGCTGGCCTCAATCACCTGCAGCACCCTTCTCATCTTCTCCTCATTGGGCATTGATCCCGCTAAGTTGGAGTTGCTCAGAGCATTCATTACGTTTTCAGCGATGGTGGAGTTTATTACTCCACTGGCCGCTGGCACGCCCTCATTCGGATGCCGTGGGCCAGGTATTGCCGAGGCCAAGGGAGCCGCTGTTGCTGGAGTGGTGGTGACTGGTACTGACGCCGCTGGCACTCCTACTGTTGCACCACCCATGGCATGCATGATCTTGCCAAGACCCAGTTGCTGGGCGGTGCTAAAGTTAAAGGCATTGGCAAAGGCCAGTCCGGCAGCAGCATTTCCAGCAGCCGTTGCAAAGGGATTCGGAGTAAGCACGGAAGTGGAGACTCCTCCACTGGCGCTGGCGACATTGGTAAACGGAGGCGGCACAAAGCCGCTGGGCGTGGCTACAGGTACAGGTACATGGGTATGACTCGTGGGCGAGATTTGGGCGGACGCAGGTGTTCCGCCGCCAGGGCCCACTGGTGTAATGGTCAAAGGAGAGGCCTTCGCATGGATAGCAGTTCCTTGAAATCTGGTTGCACCGTAAACTACATCCGCAGGCTGTAGACTGCAGTTCCCATAGGGATTGGCGTTGGGTTTCTGAAGGGGAAGTGCCACTGGGATCGGTTGAGGTATGGGAATGGAATTGGAAACTGGTGCTGTTGTTGCTGCTGGCGCCGCTGATTTCGTCCACTGCGCACCCAGCTGGCCGTGCTTCTCGGACATGTTAGGTGCTAGTGCTAGCGGCGCCTCCGTTTCCCACCGTCTGCTGTTGTTCCTTCGATGATGTCTTTTTGTTGTGGTTTCTGGCCAAGATTAAGAGCGCTTCCGCTGGCAGGTTACGTAGCTGGCTGCCTGTGTGAGTGCTGGACTGCGTTATATTGCGTGTGTGTGTGCCTTAGGAGATGGAGATTGCCGAGTCGATAACTGGCGCGACGAACATTTTGACGGCTGCGACGGACGAAGATACGGATGCCAGATAAAGTTGCTTTCCCATTTTCCCGTGAGGCTGGAGTGCGCGGGGCGTGGGACGTGATAGAGCGTGCCGTTCCTTACTTACTTACAAGCATGCGATTTTCCCAGATACGCACCGATTAAACCGAAATAATCCATTTTTTTAACGAGAGATAAGAAAATATCTTGCGTTCTGCGTCTCGAAAAATATGTGGCGTTGCCAGATTGCCGCATTGAAAAATGTGCTTTTTTTTGCCAGAGCTTTCGGATGTAAACACTGTGTTGTATTTCCGATTTCGCATAAATAAATAGGTGATATATTTATAATGTATATGTAATTTGCTTATTTACTTTACGTAATATTAGCTTCTTTATGTTAAATATGCAACGTTAGTCTTTTGGTGTTCTGACTGTTATCGTTATCGCTACTAGTCAAAGGAACTGAACTAAAGTACTGACTCATAGCTAAAATCGAGATAACTCTGATTAAATGTATGTATGGTTTTTTTTTATTTAAGATAAATAATAATAATAAATATATTAATTATATTTAAGCTAAAACGTTAGTATGACCATTTTTTTTATATTTCTAAATATCTGTATCCTTGAATTAGTAATATTTAGTGTCTTTGTTTTAGTTATCTTTTGTTTTAAGGGAACAAATAAAAATGTTATTTTTCTGCTATTATATACTTTTAAAGTGTCATAACCGAGAAATATATATTTCAGATATTTAACTTAAAGAGTTAACTGATTATTTCGCTTGCCAGAACCAGCGAAATGAACCACCGTGCATGTCCGCTGATGCTCTCCAGCCCTGGTAAGGAAAATGGCGAAGTCTTTTCGTTTCTTTTTTCAGTCGCTTTACACAACACTTTAGCAACACAAATTTTAACACTAAAATACTGTACGAGCGGTTCTTTTAATTAAATTGGCAGCCGGATTCCATAATGCGCATCGAACTAACTCCACAGACGTGCCGGGTCTGCCTGGAGCCCAGTGCGCGACTGCAGCGCCTGGACGAGATCCGTGAGGAAGGCGAGGAGACGCCAAACGAGATGTTGATTCAACTTTTAGGAGTCTCGTACAGCAATGTAAGTGAATCTTTCAAAACGGCAATGGTAACTGACCGACCATCACCCATCCTGTAGCTGAACGACAGAGAACACATCCCCGATAGCATCTGCAGGTCCTGCAAGGTGGAACTCAACATGGCCTACCAGTTTCGCGAGAAAGCGCTTCGCAAGCAGGGAGAGATTGAAGAATACTGCCGGGAGCTGGGCTTGCTGGATGAATCGGATGTGATGGTGATCAAGGAGGAGGACGGCTCGCAGCAGCAGTGCGACGAGGAGATGTACATCTTGGAGGAGAGCACAACCGGGGAAGAGGAACACCAGGAAGAAAAGGGGCACGAGGAGTATTTAGAGGTGGACGCCAGCGAGCATCAGGAGTGCATTGCTGACACTATTGAGTACTTGGAGGACAACTACACCATCGACATGAACTCGGATCAGACCGAAATCGTCCTGGAGTCTGAGAAGCAGTACGAAGAGACACCATCGCAGCAGTTGGCGCTCCAGGAGGCGGCTAAGGCCAGTCTTAAGGCCCGGCGCGGTCGTGTCCGTCGTGGATTAAACTCCCTGACCACATCGGACGGCACTGAGAAGGGCGGCTATATCTGCGATGTCTGCGGAAACTTTTACGAAAAGCGCGGTCGGATGATGGAACATCGGAGACGCCATGACGCCATCTGCCAATATGCATGCGAGTAAGTCCAGACGGTTAATTGCCAGTGCAATCGATAACCCTATCTTACCTTTACAGGCTGTGCGATGCCAAGTTCCAGGTGCGCGAGCAGCTGAGAAAGCACATGTACTCCCACACAGGCAGCAAACCTTATAAGTGCAGCTTTTGCAGTCGCCAATTCTTCTACGAAAGTGTTCTGAAGTCTCATGAAAAGTGAGTAGAAATGCAAATTTCACAAGGAATCGTCACACTTTGAATTTATTTGATCTTTTAGTATTTAAATAAGTTGTTAATTGTCTTAGCCCATTAAGATGTATTCCTAATTCAGTTACTAATGCTATTTTTCCGATCAGTGTTCACCGAGGCATCAAGCCCTACGTGTGCAAGGTGTGCGACAAAGCGTTCGCCTACGCTCACTCCTTGACCAAGCACGAGCTCATTCACACGGACATCAAACTGTATCGCTGCGATTATTGCCACAAGGACTTCCGTCTGCTTCATCACATGCGCCAGCACGAGGAGACCAAACTGCACCAGAACGCCGTAATGCTGGCGGAGAGCATGAAGGTGGAAATGGTGGCCGAGGAAGAGGATGGGCACGAGATCCGAATTCAAGCTCACTGACGCAATAAAATGTTGTAGAGTATGCTGTTTAATTTCCAGTTATAATCCCATACAATATGTAGTACTAGTTCTAACGCTAACCGATAGCGTATTCATAGTTGTAAAAATCAACTTTACACGTAAATAAAGGGTATTTTTTTAGAAATAAAATATCAAACGTGTGTGATCAAGATTGGAATGCTTTAGCAGTATATGGAATTTGGTCCACAACATTTTTGGGGCTACTTTGTAAACAGTTTTAAAACGTGTTGCTATAGAAAAAGCTTTCATGTTAAACATGTAACAAAAATACCTTTTATTTTTTGAAATGTGATGCGTTAACCCGAGAAAACACAATCAATGTTTGTAACATGTTATGCTGAAAATTATGCAATAAATATGGGTAGCTTCATGACGCCGCGAGTATATAAAATGAAATTGGAAAAACCCAATTTGCACCTAGCGCATGAAAAGTACCAACAAATGAACACTATCAAACGAAGTTCCAAAATTACATATCTTGAATGTTTTTTTTTTCATTGGCCGCTGTCTTCTTTTTTTTTTGCCCCCGTGTATTAAACCACTTTAGAGCAAACAAAAAAATTCGTATGGATATGGTAAAGCCTTTCGGGCTTTGTATTTGATTAAGGGTGTTGCTACACTGCAAACAAAGCTGGGTATATCGAATACTAATTAATAACTAAGGCGATCAGTCATAATGGCATGATTTTTAAGTCCGTATATGTACATACATATATGCAAATGGCAAAAAAACAATTTTTTACAGATACAGAATTAATTCTGTAATTTGCTCTTCTTTAGTAACGAAGTTTAAAAATTATTTTCTGCGATATTTGTATGAATAAAATAATAAATTCAAAAAATTCCATAGAGATAAATTTGTTTTTAAACATATTCTTAAAGATATTCTTTTGAAGTTGCTATAAAATTCTTTTAGTGGCGAAAATGGGGAACGTAGGAGAGCTTGGGAAAACCAATTCTAACAAATTTGCACGCGATTTGACATGTCGAATCCATAAAAGCGCTTCAAACGATTGGATTATGGGTGTGAACGTCGAGCCACAGCCGCAGCCAGCGGAACTCAATTGCCAAATTGAGATTCAGACCTTTTAAACTGATTACGAGCCGGTCCACGCTATCAATTGCAAATTTATTTCCCCCGCACCACCCAAAAAAAAACAAAACCCTTTTCGGGAGCTTACCTTCGTCCTTGACCTGGCCCTGACTTTGCATTTGTGGAAATCGAGTGGGAAAGTCGGGACTTGACTCATCACGCAAGTCCCGCCACCTTTTTTGTGGCAAACAAATCAGCAAGTTTACGAGCTGAATTGCAAATACCGCGTTGGCATCGGAAAGTCTTTGACGTTCTTGCTTACGAAGCAGGTGAAAAAGTTGAGCCAAGGCTTCAGAGGCATGACCTCAAGCTAATGGCAAATGATTATAAAAATAAAAACTTGTTTCTTTAATTCAAAAGCATAATTTATGCCTTATTCCGAATAATTTAAAGAGATATGGAATCTCCAAGAAGTTCTTGTGTCAATGTCCAGTGGCGAAGGCGAAAGTTGAGGGCTTGTCCTTATTCAACAGTCACTTTCGCTCGCTCCCATCGAATATTCTGCATAATTTATGTTTTTTTATTTAAACAAGATGCAAAACCAAGAACACCCATTTTCAGACCCACTCCACCCACTCGTTCAAAACTGGGGCAGTGCTTGTCAAATGGCAGCTGTAAACTAAATGCTTTATATTCATTTATTCCGGAGCATAAACAATGTGAACATCCTCGACAAACCGGAAGACTTCATGAGCTCCTTGTGCCTGGATATTTATGTATGTATGTACATATATGTACATATATGTATATGTGGTGCAGCAGTAGTGAATGTGCGTGTGTGTAAGTGTGCGTAATGCCGTGATGCCATGGTTAATGCATGTGCAACAGGATGCTCTTCCATTTGCGGTTGCCTCATCCGAGGAAATTAGTTGCTCATAGTCGAGGCATCCGCCCAAGAGAGAGATGTTGGGAGTGAAAAAGCGACATCCTTCTATTCCGAATTCGCTTCTATTAGCGAAATATATGTATAATATAATATGTTCGATATGCACAATAGCCCTAAAAAGTTTCATCTTTAAAGCAATTTTTGATCCAAACGGGAAAAGAACCTAGCATCTGCAAGCCGAAGTATAACAACTTGCTGTAATTATACATAATTTTAAGAACGAGTTATGATTAAAACAGTAAACATTTGGTTCTTCTAATAATTTATTTTCAATTATTTTTGCAATTTTTCTATGGCAGCTACAAATCAAGGCCGAAAATATTTCTTAAAAATAGTAAGTATATTTTTAAGAAAGTTTCATGCGCATAATTTTAAAATTTGCTCATATCGGCTCGTTTGTCAAGAAAATAAATACTTTGTAAAGTCGCAAATGTCTTAGTAAAAATATATTTTTTATGGCATTTGCGAGTCGCATAGTTCTGCGTTGCAAGCTTCTGACTGAAATCATAATACCCTCTGCAAGGGTATTACAAGGGGATTAAATGGATTCTAACCTTTTTTTCTGTGTTGCAATTTAAATTGTTTTAAGTACTAATCGCACCCCTGATATAATAATATTAGCTGTCGAAAGGAGAGCCCCATTTAAATGCCGAGAAATTCTCTTTAATATTGCGCAACATACACACACACATATACAACATGACAGCCACGCAAAAACAAGGGCGGCAATCAACGCAGGGGGAGGAACTGGAAAAAGGGGTCGGGATGGCAGGAAGGATGCTCCATAAACCAGGCACGCCACCGCCAATCAATAAAACCCGAAACAACTGGCGCTCTGGAGCATCAAATATTTGTAGGCCGCGGCCAAAGTTAAGATGTGGAAAATCCCCACGAAAAAAAAAACCCTCGAACCATTAAAAGTAAACGCTGTGGAATACGAACGATGTTTCCTTCGACATTGGGCGAGATTTGGACGTAATAAACACAAACAAATGAAATAATTTCGACTGCAAACAAAGGGGCATAAATTTATACATATTTACGTTTATTATACTCACTTTTGACCCAAGAACGGCCGATTCCCAAATATCTATAATATACCTACATATATGTATGTATAAAGTATGAACGAAGAGGGCGGGGCACATAGACACAGGGCGTGGCACGGTCGTGGCACAGTAGACCTTGTCCAGTCCGCTTAGCCAAATTACGCATACGCACTGTTGTGCCGCTTGCGGGAGGCGCAATAATTCATGACACACGACACTCGGCGCACGACTCACGGATACGGGGATGCGGATGCAGACCCGGGACCGGGCACAACCCACGGATGCGGCCTGCGATGAAGACATCGGCCACGTAAATTGGTTTAAGCTGACGGCAACCGACAGCCCACCCAATCTCCAATCTCCATGCTCCATGCTCCCAGCATACCAGCCATCTCCACTGGCACACCGACTTTGACCTATTGCCCGACCACGCAAAGCTTGCCCAGGAACTGCCAGTCGAGGAGGATGCTTAAGAACACGGAAAAATATTTCTTTACTAATTGCCCAGAAATATAAATGTTTTGTGTCCTAATTTTCAGACTAAATGACTACAATAAGGTTTTCTTTATAATTTCGAAATAGTAGTATTGAGGCTAACACTTTCTATTCTAATTTCTGGAGCAACATGCATGGGGAATGTTTCTCACTGTGTAGCTCAGCGAACAAGCAGGGACCAACAGGGGTTCCTTGGTCCTGTGAAGCTGCCTAAAAGGTTAGGCCAAATTACGAGAATTTTTGAGGCTCAGCAATAACAGGCGCGTTGCCCCGGCGTCTGGGAGAGATTTCACTTCCGTATCGGCTCCTTTCTCCCCCTCGCTTCCTCCACTCGCTTCAGATATAAATCATTTAAATTAACAACTTTTGGTTTATTAACAGAATTTATTGGCAGCCGTTTCTGCAGCCTCAGCGTGCCGTCCATTGTTATTGTTGCCGCTGCCGTTGAGGTGAGCACGTTTTTGGGGTTTCCCGCCCCCCAAAAAAGAATGCCACCTTACCCCCAAGAATAACGGCCGTTTGCCGTTTGGCTCGATGATTTGTTATTTGTTAGTGAAATGATAATGGCAACAAATGAGCTTTTATTGTTCCAGTGACCGGGGCCTGAAAGCCGCGTCGTCATTGGCGGACCTCCGTTTCGATATAAATTCATGAAGGATAAGCCATTCAAATGGGGATTTGCATAATTTGTTGACGACTCCAGGACCCCCAATTTACCACTTCTCTTGTTGCTCACAATAAAACTCAAGTGAACAATGGGGCCGCAATTACAAAAGTTCACCGGGATGACGACCCACTACATCGCACTTCAAGTTTGTTTGCTCAAAAATTCATTTCCCAGGAAAGTTGCTATCTACTACAACATATTTGTTAACCAATAATTCGATTTATTTGAAATCGACGTTGTATTTTCGGTAATTATTTATTTTTAATAATTTCGGTTATTATTAATTATTAATAATTTTTATGTTTATTTTTTTCAGGTGCATGGACTCTGATTCATTTTGCCCGAACTTCAATCTGTTTGAAGATGTTCGGAGTGAATCGGTTTACGTGCTGAATCCTTCAGGAAACTACGTTTCTTCCGCAGCTGCCTTTCGCCCCCATTAATCAGCCATTAATATTGTGTAAACCAAAACCGTTGGCAGCCGTCAGATGCTTTTCAGAAAATATGATTGTTTTCAGGCGGCTTTTGAAATTTAATTCTATTCAGTACGCTGGAATTCTGATTCGGTTTTTGCATTTAAATTTAAATATAAATTGACACGTGCCAGCCAGCCTTCGCAAACAATCAGGACTCGCTGTCACGCAAAAAGGTCCGATCCACGAGGAACCACGATGTGGATACACGTGTATGACTGATTATTTTGAACTCATCTTTGGGTGATTGCCGAGTTCTTGGTTTTCGAAGTGGTTCTCTTTCATGTGCTTTAGCACATCTGTGGGTTTCTGCTTATGGGGCTGCTGTAAGTTCAGTGGCGAAAGTGTGTTACATTTTCTTGGCGAACAAGCCAGTTTTCCAGCAAATTACTCCACCGAAGAAAGTCAATTGTATTTAGATTTAATGTACATGTTCTTGAACATGTTGTTCCATTTAGTTTTTATACTTAGTTAGTTTACTTTGTTAGTTTAAGTATCTTAAAAAAATTCCATCCAAATATATGAAAGAAGTGGAAGCCACTTCGCAAAAAGGAGGGACATTTTACTGCGTTTAATAGCAAATATACTTAGTACCCCTGGTAAATTAAAATTAAAATTAGAAAAACAATTTAAATACTTTTTATATTGCCGTAATACAGTGAATGAGGTTTTGTATTGCTAGAATATAATCGGACCAATGATTTAAAATTCATGGGCCAAAACATAACCTTCGCTGGTATTTTTTAGAAAAGTTACTAAGCAAGTAAGTTCCCCGCTAAACGTTCTTATGTATTTTTTTGTTAATTAAATAATAGAATCCGCCATATAAATAAAATACCATTTATAAACCAAACGCATTTAAAATCACGTAAAATTTTTACCCCTCATTAATGCCTATTCTTTTTTAGTAAGTCTGCGCAGAGAATTTCACCTGGAAATGGAATTCTTGTATTATGGCATTCATTTACTATAGGCTAACAGAATAGTTAACTCCAGATTTTTAATTCGAATTCGTTAATTATAAATTTGATAAATATTTATATTTATAAGTCTGTATAGTTTGTATTAACCTAATTGTTGCCTTTAATTGTTTAATTGCTAAAAGTTTAATGAGGTCCGATGGCCTGTACAAATTGGGTGCGACGTTATAAGGATTCATTTCTGAAAGCCACCACTTCAAGCTCATTGAAAGGAAAATGATTCGTTGACCAACTTAAAGCTCGTAATGACAGACAATTTATTTCTGCGGCCTCGTGACTGCAAATTGGAACAGTGCCACGCCCACAAATAAACTTTTTCTTGGGTGGAGCAACACTGATGATGACAATCATTCCCATCGAAAAGTTGATATCAATGTTGATGATCTCTAGGCCAGCCAAAAGTCGAAACTTCTTCATTGTTATCTATGGAATTTTGGGGGTGGTGATAAATGCGATGGGGAGGTGACGCCACAGAAGTGTCGCCAGCGGAGGCTTCGATGAAATGGAAAATATAAACAAAATCATTTGTCAACACATTTTGAAACAGCTCTGCAAACGCTGTATTGTGGTCCGAAAATCAATGCTTGGAGCCTTCGATTTGCACAAAAGGCAGCTTGTGAGAAAGGAAGCGGATTTGGAAGCCGAAGGACTAGAACAAGTATAATAATACAATCTGTTGTTTTAGAGTTGTTGAATTAAATTCCTTAAGTAAATAAAGAACACTTGTCCTTTGCAGGTGTCATTTTGTTTATTTATAAGAATGGCGACTGTAAATTACATAAAGAGAAACGGTGCTATATACCTTTTATTTAATTCAATTGTTTATGGTAATGCAAGATATTTTCAGTAATTGTGGCTTAAATACTATAACAAAATAATTACAAAAAATACACTGAGTTATTCTATAATTTTTCTAGCATTTTCAATATATAGGCTGTAGAAGTTCAGGAAATGGTTTTTTCAGGGCGTACAGTTGGCAGTCATGTTTGCAACATCATCAACTGGCGCGTCCCTTTTTCCTTTTCCTTTTCTGTTTGGGTTTGACTTGGTTCCGTGATTAGTGATAAGAGTGTATTCGTTTTTGTCCTGGTTTCCTTTCTGTTTTTGGTCCACCTTGTGTGAGCTCTGTTTTTCAAGCTGTTCCAAGCATCGTTTGTCAAGCGATTTATTTCAATTATTGATGTTGATGTTGATGTTGAAGTCGCCTCTTCCTGGTTATGTACTGTGCTAGATAAGGCAGCAGTGGTTGCCAGTTTGTGGGACACTTTTCACTGTAGTTTAGTCCTGTTTACTCATTTAAACTGACTTTTTAGCGCCGCCTTAATGTAGGCAGCCGAAGTGAGGCAGTCAAACGAGAGCAAAGTGCCAGCATATTTCCGTTTATAATTATTATAATAACAATGACGGAGGATTTGCGCGGCACATAATTAGTGAAATGTAAAAATTAATCAATTTCGTTATAACGCAATTATTGAAATTGCCAGCAACGCAATTAAGCTGCGTTTGGCCGTTTTGACCAAAAACGGTCAACCGACCACATTCAACGACCACTTGGGCCAATATAATAATAGCAAAAGCAAACTGCAGCGATATGGGATCCGATTTGAATCCAATGCGGGTCGAGTGCTGGTGCATCCGTATCCATATGTGGCATATACATATAGATATATATATGTTCTGGCAACTAAAATGAAGCAGGGCTTTCCTGGCCCCAGACAAATTTGCATTTTGTGTGATAGTAAATATTACAGAATGGATAAAGTTTTTCATTTGCATTATGACCAATGCTATAATGCTATACGTTCCAAGGGGCGAGCGAAAAATGCCGAGAGATTTCTCTCGCTATTAAGCAGAATTCCGTCATTTTGTCAGATGCTATGGCTCATTAGCAAATAAATATCTAAAATTTTGCTAAGGGAATTAAATGCCGCGAGAATAAATAGACTCGTGATGTCTTTTTCGGCGACGTTGCATTGTAAAATATATAAAACAGCTGTTTCATTTTTGCAGAACAAACATGTACATATATAGATAGATATATAATAATTCATAATAATGTATACATTTTTTGATTGTATATGACTAATTATAAGTTTAATTGGTATTCGATTAACGTTGATGCTCGATTTCATGAAAGCATAAATGTGTGTCACTTGGTAAGAATAAACAATAAATCAGCATGTGTACATTTAAAAATAACTATCTATATTTTGAAATTAATGTCATACAAATAAATTAAATTTTAAGCAAAGTGCAATGTGCAATTAAATTCGTTGACCCCAGAGTGAAAAGAAGCAGGAAGCATTGCACTTAAATTAAATATGCAAATGTTCGAAACACATTCGCGTAAAACAATGTGTCTATATAACTAAGTTAATGTATAAATTATGTGTATAAAAATATGTGTATTTTGTTTGCTAAAGCACGCTGCACGGCGGAGTGGTTTATTCAAATGTCTGGACATTGATGCCGACACACCTATATTTATTTCAGATACATATGTATATAACATATATATATATATTTCAATGGATATTTGCGGCCACATAGGAGCTTATGTGCTGCGGAGAATGCAAATACGTATTCAAAATATTCTGGAAGAAATGCAGCCGGCAGCGAACATTTCACAGTTGACTAAAATGTAAACACGAAGAAGTCGGAAAAGAGGAAAATCATTTTCTAAATATAAACAACAGTGCTCGGAAGAGCGCAATGTGGGAGGAAAATGAGCGAGAGTGGAAAAGCGGTGGGCAAAGCTGAGAGCAAAGAGCAATGCATTGGTCATTCGTTTGATTTCAAGTGATTTTTCAATTCTATAGGCTGAAGTCATACAAATCCTTTGCGAACAATTGGATGCCCTCTTATGTTTTAATAATATGAACAAATATTAAATGAACACTACGATCATGCCATATCTCAATCAAATTAAACTTACTTGATTATTAAAAACATAGAACATAGAACTTATATATATAAAAGACAGTCAAACCATTTCATATAAGCAATCTTCTAATTGGACTACTAGATCTCTAGGCATTTCCCATTTCCCAATCCATGATCCATGTTCGGTTCCCTGCCCGAGTAGGGTGTAGAGCCCGTGTATAAATAAGTTGTGTGTAGGTTTTCCCGTTTGAACGGCAACAGCTGCACAGCTTTTGGAAAATTGGGAAAGCCACTCGCGCGTTTTCCACTGCCGGCGATCAGTATGCGAGAGTGCGTCGCCGAGCGAGGACACAGAAGCCAGAAGCCAGAAGCCATTTAAAATCAGAGGAAAACGTATCAGCCGGGAGAATAACCAACGGGAAAGCTGTAGCCAAGTGAAAGTGTGAGGAGAAGATATTAATAGAATATATATATATATATATCCAAGCAGCGGATAAATATACAGACCGTTCGTAGTCGGTCCGTGAGATACACACCCGGAGGAGAGTCGGAAGGAAACCAGTCGGAATGACGGACGTGCCGGAGCCCGTGCGCAAGTGCGCCAGCCTGTTAAAGGGCACGAAGAGCGACACTGAAAAATTCGCCGCCCTCTTTATGGTCACCAAGCTGGTCAAGGGCAAGGACTGCAATGCGGCGGGCAAGAAGCTGCTCTTCGAGGCCATTGGGTTTCCCTTCCTTAAGAAACTGCTGGTGTCCAAGGATCTGCCCAACGATTGCCCACCATTGGTGTACAAGAGTGTAGCTCTCTCGATCCTCACGTGCTTTTGCCAGGAGGAGGAATTGGCCACCCATAAGGACATCATCGATGCCATACCCACGCTCCTGGAAATCGTCGAGCAGGCCGATGACGAGGACTACGAGGATAACCTTATTGTGGTCAGCGAGGCTTACAGCTGCCTCAAGAGCATCGCCAGCCATGAGCCAGGTCAGCAGGCTCTTCTGGCCACCGGAGCCATACCGAAGATGTCCCAGATCTACTCCGCCCAGAGTTTTCAGACCGATGAGGCCTTGCACCTCATTGTTCTGCTCGTCAAGCAGTTTGGCGTGGTATCATGGCCGGAGGATCCCACGGCTTTCCACGCTCTGATCCAGAGAATCGCTTTGGACATGGAAACCGACGACACGGAGCGGAAGTATGAGCTCTGCCGCATCCTGGCTGATATCCTTATCACCTGCCGTCGTGAGATTGTGATCAATTCGCTAGAGGGTCAGATATGGCCGGAAAGCTTGTTCAAGGGCTGTGGTGATATTCTGAAGGCCAAGATTGGACCCAAGCAAAGGGATCCCGCACTGCATCTGATAGCCACCACCTTGCAGGTGCTGGGCATTCAATGGGCCTTCATGGACGAGCAGAAGACATTCTTCCTGCAGCTCCTCCAACTGGGAGCCATCGAGGTGCGCATGCAAATGGATGAGAAGAAACTGGAGACCACCTTCAAGCAGGCGGATTTACTCACCTGCTGCTTCTCCATTCTGGAGCATTGCATTGAGTATATGGCAACGGATCAACTGGACCTAGAGCCCAAGGAGAAACAGACCACTTATACGGCTCTCAAGGGCGCCTTCAATCAGGTCCTGGCGGTTTTGACCCGTGTTAGCCAGGACAAGATCAGGGAAAGCACCAATCCCAGAGATAAGAAGTTTGTGTTTGCCATCGTTAAAGTTCTATCCGCCTGGTTGGCCCAGGAGACAACGGCCATGAGACCGGCCATCTACAAACTGCTGCCCTTCATGCTCAAGGTCGCCAACGAGAGTTTCCACGAGCTTAAGACCTGGAGGGCAGGAACTAGGGAGGGCGAAGCACCCATCGATGTGCTGAGGATCATGCTACCGGCTCTGTGCCACTTTGCTGTGGAGGAGGAGGCCAGGAGGGTGCTCTTCACCCACAAGGAGGACGAGGTGCTGCTGGAATCCCTGGAGTTCTACTTCAGCATTGCCCACTGGAAGAGGCCGCCCATCCCGCGTGCCGAGCGTTTGAAGCGTATGAATGAGCCCGATCCGGTTCCCACTCCAGAGCAGCAGGCGGAGATGAAGGTGGCCAGAAGTGCTATAGTGGCGCTCTGCAACATTTTGATGAACTTTACCGTCTTGGAGCCGAAAAAGGCAGAGGATGCACCCTCATTCGCCAATCTGCTAAAGTTCGTGGTAGAGAATCTACCTGAACTGAAGGATACGCCCGATAACCTGGTCATACATGGCAACCTGGCTGTGCTGGGCCTGCTACTGCTGAAGCAGCAGTCCAAGAAGGTGAAGCAGAACGACTTCTCCATCTGTCGTTACATCCAGGCCACCATCCGCTTCCTGTGGGATGCCTACAACATCGATGAGAGCAACGATCCCACCGCACTGGTGGTATCCATTGCATACAAGGGTTACTGGTCGGATCTGTCGGAGCTCTGGTTCCTGGGCATGCAGACCATGTGCGGCGTGCTGCCGCTGGTGCCATGGCTCTCCGAGTTCGCCCTGGAATCCGGCTGGGCAGAGGGCATAGTGAAGACTTTGAAGAAGGTCAAGATCGGTACCCTGCCGCCAAACGTGAAATCCGCGTACGAGGACTTCCTGTCCCAACTGGTGGACGTGAACGGCGATGTCCAGGCGGTGCTCAAGAAGGCCGATGCACTGCGTGTGTGCCGCAATCACAGGATGATGGATCTGGGCAAGAAACTCTTCGGCGACTAAGCTAAGCATCACTCTCTGTTTCTCTAGAGGCATTTTTTGTGTGTGTGATGATTTGTGAGCAAGCGGAAAATGGAAAATATTTTGTATGGTTTTTATTCTATTTTATATGCTCTATTTTAATGACTAATTACCTAAATTTATAAAAAAAACAAATAAATAAACCAATTTTAAAAACACATCCGTATGGATATAAATTTCGTTTTCAGTTTTGGCTTTGCCAAAATCATCAAAATGTTTTGCCATTCATTCAGACTCGTTTTCGTTTGTTCGGGCCAACGCCAACTCAGCGGAATTAGTTGAAACTTTTGCTTGTTTTCATTCTTGTTTTTCCGTTTTCCGTTTTCCGTTTTATTTTCGAACAAAAGCAATGTGTACGGTCGAAACACGTCACATTCGTATATATTTTGCTGGGGAAAAATAAAACACTAGCGTTAAACAACGATGACGAGTGCGGAGGCTGACCGAAAATAATACTAATAATAAGTGAAATTTAATTAAAAACATGCAGCCAAACTTGTTTCACTTTTGTTCACATCACGGAACGGAAGCGGAGAATTAATAATGTGCCGACGTGAAGTGACAACTTTTTTGGCCCACAATTGTGGAGTGAGGAAATGCATGTAACATTTCGGAGGACAACTTATTCTCCTCGTGCTATTTGTTCCGTGAGATGAGAAATGCAGATATTCCAACATAATTTACAAAATTAAACGTTGAACGAACAAATTTCTAATGAGGTGTTTTTTTTTCGGTAAAGCAATTAAAATGAAATGGTTTTAGGTTATTTATTATTCTTTATTAGCTTAGCATAGTTTATTAAATTAGATATTAAAACTATGAAAGCAGATTGAATATTTGTTTTCCTTTTTTCGCAATTAACAGTTTTTGACACTTTAAAGACTTTAATCGACGTAAAAGGCTTTTTACTTTACAAGAGTATTGTTTCCAATTTAGTTGATGTATGGCTGCAGTAATTAAAACACTTTATATATAAGCCATTTCTAAATTTATTTTTCCATTTTAGTGCATATTTGGTTTTATAATTGATGGGCCACAATTTAATTTTTATTCAAATAATTATTGGTGCCTGCTAGTCTGGTTGTTCTTGTTAAAGGGCTTATCGGCTGGCTTATGGATTTGGAAGGACTACATCCGCATCTGACCGGATTTTCCCGCTGCGAGGCTAAATTGCTTGTTAGCAATGAATGGGAATGGGAATAGAGCTGAGCTGGAAGAGCTAAGATGGTGGATGGTGGGGCAGCAGCTGCTAACCGAAGCAAAAGCCGGGCATAAATCTCCAATAAATCTTAAATACATATTGCGCCGCCTGTCGAGTTGCTCCGCTTCTGGCCCAAGGAATACATACTCGTATTATGCGAAAGTATCGCTCAATCGTGCTATCTGCTAACTGCTATCTTCTATCTGCTATCTACCATGGGAGTCCTGCTCCAGCTCAACACCTGCCAGCCATTTCTCTTTCATATCTTAGGGCCGGGCTGGGCGATGGGTTTTTATTACGATATAATATTTTATTGTGCACCTTCAGATGCTGGGATATTTGGCTCCTCGCTACATTTGAGTTTCAACCCTTTTCTACAGAATGTGTAAATTTGCCTGAGCCGTTTGTGCTGTTTTGTCACCGGAATTGCTGAGCTGTGCCAATGCGAGGAAATCGCAGGAGTTTGGAGTGGGTGAGTTGACCTGGCAGTGGCTTTGGATTTTCGGCTATTTGTGCATTTGACAAAGGTAATAAAAGGGGCCTTCGGCTTTTGAAGCTTCGTCGCCTGCTTGTTGATTTTGTTGCTCTGTTTGTTTGTTTGGCTCAAAGCTATAAAATATATACAAATATATGCGGGGAAATGTATTTTATTTTTATTTTTTTTTATTTATTTGCTGTTTGTTTACCTCATTTTTTGGGCGAGCTAACATGCGCTGGCATTTTCCGTTTCTGTTTGTGTTCCATGGGCTTTAATGTGTTTGCTTCTAATTAAAATTAAAAGGTTTTTAGATATAACCAATGTCAAGCGCATATCTATGACATACGCGTAAAGGTTTTTAGCTGGTATTGCGGCAAGGCACTCAATGATCCATTAATTTAGCCAGTGAACTCCTAAATCAGCCCCGCAGAAAGTGGAAAAGCTGAGAGGAGCTCATGTGGCACTGAAGTGAAGAGGTTGTTGCAGCAACAAGTTGAAGGCAGCTTGATTGCAATTAGTAGCATTCTCCGACTTTGTTGCCACCTTAATGAAATGAAAACAAAGTTGGAAAAAAGGTAATGAAACGACGAAACGACGAGCAGAAATTCATGCCAAGTCCGCACTTCATGGCAACGCTTTGTGAAGGACTCGTTGACAAGGATCTCTGTCCGCAAAGCAAACCTCTTAAGTTGTAAGCTTTGTTTCGCTCTGTGGGATTGGCTAAATATGTTTATACAGCCCCTGCCAGGAATCATCAGCTGGTCTTGTAAAAAATTAAAATTTTACTTACTAAATTGCACTTTCAGGAAGGACATCGGATATTGTTATTGTGGTCTTTATTAAAACTGTGGAATTGCAGATCTATGGATTTACTTTTGACATGAATACTATTTTAATATATTACTATTTATATATTAATATCCAAATGAAACCTTGAAGCCAATGTCATTCGAAATGCGAGAAAAGTGCTTGTACATCTTGCAACGAGATTAATTATTGGCTCATAATTTAACCAGTTGTTGATATCTAACATTATTACGTGAAACTCAAATACTTTTACTATCATCAATTGTATGTTAAATAATTGCAGACTCAAAAACAATTGCCTCAACTTTTAACGTAAAGTTGCCTGGTAAAAATGAGACAAATATACTGGAGGAGCTCCATTTAGCACCATTTAGCATTCCCTGCTTAACACCCAATAACAGTAGCATGCGATTTTGATTGCCAGATTCAATTGCCACTTGTTGGTGCCAGTATCAGCAGTATCAACCGCAGCAGAAGCAATTGCCAAAGTGAAAAGTGGAAAGGGAAAAGTGAAAAGGGTGCTGATGATGCACGCGTAAGTGCGCACCCCAAAACACAGTCTGGTTGAGATTCCACCCCAAGCAATAATAATGGAATATAAAGTAAACGCTGCTCACAAATTTCCAATTGAACGTAATGGCCGATGAGGGAAGGAGGGTCCTTGGCGCCTTCGTCTTCTGACCAGCGGGGAATTGGTCTTGAGGAATTGGTCTTTGAGTCGCCGGCAAATTAAAATTAATTCAGTGTCGGTGTGGACACCAAGGTAGCGGGAGCAGATGTTGCACTCCAAACGGGGCAAGTCATAAATTATTCAGGACACTTGTCAGCACCAACTGGCCAGTATCCTGGCAAGCAGAACAGTATCAGCAGCATATGCCGCTGAAGGGGCGGCCCTTCACACTTAATCCCGACCAGAAATCGGATGGATATTTGGGTATCTAGATATCGGGTTAAATTGCAAATGGAGTCTCTTCAAATTTAAGCCTTGACCTTGTCGAATTGGAAATCCCCATAATAATCATAATCCCCATAAATGTGCTACGTCCCATTGAACTTGGATTATCGCATTCGGTCAGCAGCTTCGCTTCGCGTTTTTTTTTCAGGGGATCCTTTTATTATTTCGGGTGTTGGTAATTAAATTTGTCATCACGCTCAGCTGGCAATTGGTCGTGGGTCAACGGTCATAAAAAGTGACGCCCAAAAGTGGGCAACGAATGTCGAAGAGCCAACGAAAGCGAATTTCACCAACGCGAAAGAGCACTCTCGCTCTCTTATTTTCTCTTCGCCTCTGCAGCTTTTGTCCCAAAGCTCGCGTTGCCATCTCAAAAGCTCTTTGCGCGAGTCCGTTTCCGATTCCAATTCCGATTCCGTTTCTATTTCTGTTGTTGATTTTCTTCGGCGGCGTTAATGATGCGTTAAATTTAAATGGCCATAACAATTAACGATAATTGCTGTTGAAGTTATTGTCTATGAGGATATTTTGAGTTTGAAATATTTGCACAGTTATGAACCTCATTACGCTTGCACTTCCTTCTCGATATCAAAATGCTCGAGTCAAAATGCGCGTCCTTCGCTTTTGATAAGTGCACTTGTTGCCTTTCCATAAATAATTTGTATTACAGTTTCGGACAAACACAACTAATCCCCGCCAACAAGGATTAAATTACCCAGCAATCGAAGTTTGAAACAAAGCGAAACAATTGCACTTTTTCTGGGCAGGTTTCGATTCCTTTGGCAACGTTTATGAAACATTTTCGCCCCTGCCTTTGTTTCTGCTCTTTCGAATTCATTTCAATTCGATTGCCCGCCCACGCTGCGTATACGTAACACAATAAATTATCAAGTTATGTACCAAAAAAGCGCGCACGTGGAAGGGCTCAAATTGTGGGGGCAACTGTGCTCCTCAACCCTCCCCCCCCACCCTTCCCCCCGCCCAGAAGGCAGCGTCAAAGGTTAGGTTGTGTTTTTGCCCAACTGGAAACACAATAAATACTGCAAGTGGGCGTCGGTTCTGTTTGCTCTTCGATATCAACAAGAAATTCAAATAAATGCATTTTAATGCTGGCATAGCAACCTTAGCCGACTGTGGACGCTTTAAAAGCTTTCAAATAGAATAATTTATTTCCCTCTCTGGAGGCGATTCCGTAACGTGGACGGTAGGAGGTTGGTGGGTGGTGGAGGTTGTGGAGGTTGTGGGCGTGGGAATGGCTGGGCTGTGTGTGTGTCTGTGTGTGTGTGTGGTCCACCATCGATATCGCCGTACATTGATGTGTTAATTGCGCCATTCCAAGGAGGCCAAGGAAACAGGCAATCACAAAGACCAGGGTTGCCTACAGTTCACAGGTTGTACATAATTATATGAAATGAAGTTCGTGTCTCAACTACCGAAAAAATGCATATTATTTGATCAACTAATGTTCTTGGGATTTGATGGTGTTAATTTTTGGGTTCTCTTATATCTACTTAAGTCTGGTCTAAAAAGGACCTGACAACCATATAGGCAATTTCCTTTGCCTTGCATGCACCATCACCCCCAATAATTCTTACACATTTTGTGTAAAAGTATTTTTCCTTTACCATTTTTTCCTGCCCCTCACGCCTTCCTGAAACAATGCATTTTATCTCGGCTCTTACACATTTTATTTTTACTCTTTTCCATTCAGCTTTGACATAAGAACACACACACACACAGTTGAACGTGGAAACGCACATGGAACCAGAGGCTGAGACGCTTACAAATAGGGTGAACCAATAGTCTACAAAATAACCAGCATATCTAAGTTCTTGAACTCCAATAAGCCTTGTCTTAAAAAATACTTAAAAATAAATCGAAAGTAGAAGTGCAGTCTCGAATAATTCCCATGAAAAGTAGTGTTCTTTAGGTATACTATTCTATACAATTATACATAATTACTATTAATTACTTTCCATACTATGCTAGCTAATTTTGCTGACTAAAATATTGAATTAAATTCGGAATTACTTTTAAATTGTCTATCATGCTAGCTAATTGTGCTAACTAAAATGTTTTATTAAATTCGGAATTACTTTTAAATTGTCTACTATGCTAGCTAATTCTGCTAACTAAAATATTTAATTAAATTCGGAATTACTTTTAAATTGTCTACTATGCTAGCTAATTCTGCTAACCAAAATATTGAATTAAATTCGGAATTACTTTTAAATTGTCTACTATGCTAGCTAATTCTGCTAGCAAAAATGATTTATTAAATTCGGAATTACTTTTAAATTGTCTACTATGCTAGCTTATTTTGCTAACTAAAATATTTAATTAAATTCGCAATTATTGTGGGCTGTTATAAAATCGAATGCGGAACGAACCCTAATTAAATAATACCCTTTTTGTGCAACCCTAAACATGTCTTATAGACAGTCCGCCTGTCGCCCCGCAATTTTCCCGGCACCTTGGGCCTCTGAGAGCGAGCCAGTATGCATGTCTAGGCTGGATACGATACCACAACTAAATACTTAATTTTCCTCTTTGCCGTTGCCTTTGATTCTTTTAATTTTCCATAGCATAAGGAACGTTGGATGGGGCCACCAATACAAATGCATGCGTTGTCTGCCAGTACTTACGGCCTACGCACGCACACAAGCCCTCTGTGGATGGTGGAGGGGGGTTGGGGGGCGGAACATGGGAGGCGGGGTGTCTGGCCGCCTGGAAGACAGCTGTTCGGAGCTATGGGTTCGATGCGACTGCAGAATAAGTCGGTCTTTCAACGCCAGCGGACGTTGTTTGGTGCTTGTTTCCATACCCCAGACCAAATATTACTCATACGCCGCGTGGCGCGATCAGTGGTGAGGCGGAAGTGAAATTGTTTTGTGATTGAAATGTAAATAAGCAGGGCCTGCCAAAACAAATATCGTGTTTATCATTGAAAATATGCGAAAAGTGCAGACCGCTGCAGCGCGCTGATTGACGCAGGCATCGCCGAATGCAGCAGTGCACCCGTGACGTCTCTTTTAATAAATCAGTTTGGAGCATTTATTATTATTCGTCGAATACGCAAATTTCCCAATTTCACTGAAAATTCAATTGGAAACAAAACTCTCGAAGGAAACATTTAATGGGCTTTCGCTGCACGTTCCGTTTTCGTAAACATTTGGTTTTAGGTTACCGTACAAAGTATTTTAAAAGTAAATACAAAGAAGCAAGGAAAGAAGCAAGACATATTGAACTGTTGACAAGCTGTCATTATTTGCACATTGGTTACGATCGCATGGAATATCTTAACAAAATTCTTATTATTTGATCATAAATTTTCAGAAAAATTACAAGTTTTAGTATTGTATCATCATCAAAAAGCCGATGGCCAACCTCTTCTTAAAAACTAAAACTCTTTGTGTATTGACCGGTTGGATTGTTTAGTCAGATGTTTTAAATAAATTACACATGCTACTGGGTAAACAAACATTCGGCATTGAAACAACTCAAGCAATAAGACAGACATTAAAGACCATCGTGAATCGTTTAGAATTTCTCAAATCAACTGAGCGATAAAACAATTCCATTTTTTTCAGTCCACCCATCCCATTACAATGCAGTCGAATGTTTTCAAAATGCTTAAATTCTTGTTTGACACGTTTGGACATAATAATTCAAAAGCGAGACAGTTTCAGTGCCTAATGAATGATTTATTGAGTGGGCTACGTTCCGAAATTCGAAAATATTTATTTGGCATAATAGGACTAGCGATCTGAACAGTGTGCCTCTTGGGGCCACGGCCAGTAGTGCAACGTGTATTTTCACCGAATTTCACTCGATTTCCGTTTGCCCAATGCTAATGTAGAAATCGCAGAATTCCCCCGAAGGGCAGCCAGGTAATATTTATCTCCAGACCGCCGCCCCCAATGAGCTCACATTTAATACGTGGTCGGCGGTAAACACGCACACGAATCGTATCTGCCGACATGTCTATGGGAAATAGGAAATTGGCCAGAAGCGGCCAACTATTTGAGTTTCTATCGTAACACTAGAACGCCCGGACTTGTATAAAATAAACAGGCAAAGGTACAATAAATTGAGGAAAACTTATTTGTGTGTGTGTGTGTGTGTGCCCGGGCAAGCAAAGTACAAGAAAATACAAATATCGAACACAATGGAAACAATAATGTGCGAAACGATTGGAAATGCGCCACAGTCGCTGACGCTGTCTCCACCGCATTTTCCCTCTCTGTCTCTGTGCCTCTCTGCCTCTCTGTCTCTCCGTCTATATCTCTATATCTCTGGCCCAGTCCGGTCAGCGTCCGATTCTCAGTCAGAAGCAGCCGGCTAGCCGGAGGGCCAACAACAAGTCGCAGGCGCGATAAGGCAATCGATTGGAATTATCGAAATAATCGCTTCAAATTCGATATCCTCAGGGGGATCCTTTTTTTATAGTTCATGGAAAGTAGGATAGTCTAAGGAGTGATCGGAAATGAATCAACGCAAAATTTCGACAGTAAACGCTTAAGGTTTCTAAACCTAGTCGGTGAACCTTCGTCAACCAAATATTATTTAATTGTTGTGTTAGATAGTAAGAGTTTTTGTGTGTGTCTGAACCAAATACCACATTCTATTAAATTCATTTGTGATTTATAAATAACGAAATCGGTTCCTTGTCAATAAACCTTATTCTATAATCAAATAAGTTTAACAACCATTACCATTTCTATACCGTGCTGATCTCTAAGGATTCAATGTTAATCGAAATATCGAAACCAATACAAATTTGTTCTTTTATTTTGTGTTCCAGCAGTACTGCGGAAGAGTACATGTTAATTCTTCGAAAATGCCTTCGCTCGGCATCTGAGCAGGTGACAAGTGTTAAAGTGCAATGTGCTAATTATGTCACACGGGGCGTATGCGTGCTGTTGAAAGCCAATAGCAAGTGAAAGCCAAAGTAAGAGGCGCAAACGGGTAACGGCAAATAGAGAACGAATAGAGAAAGATGGTGGCGATGGAGAAGGCCTAAACCACCATTCAATACTTGTTGAATTATAAGCCAAGTGCGAGTGTGTGAGTGCGATTGTGGAAACAAAAAAAACAAATGTCAACTGCCAATGCCCCTAGAGTGTAAAACGAAATATGTGAAAGATACAAGCGAAAATGAAGTGTCAGCGTTCTGGGATGAAATTATCAATTGGGCAAGCTGCTGGTGAAATGTGATTTATCCACCTGCCGCTGGTTGAGGTGTTTTCCAAATGTGTTAGCCGTGTGTGCGTGTAGACAACAAAGGGAAATAATGTCATGCATTGGCTCGACGGCATTTCTTTGGATGACAATTTAATTAGCGGACGCGCCAGCGGCAGCAACGGCGACAACAGCGACGGCAATCAGCGGAAATCAACGCAGTCGAGCTCATCGCCCACCAAAGCAAGTAGGTTGCACCTATGTATGTATGTATGTACTATATTCCAACCACAGTGCCACACACCACCACACACAACACACACCACAGCACCACAGTATGTACAACCCCAACACCCACGAGCTTTAATTTGCTGCCGCGAGCCACCCGAGCGTGTTTATTTGGCTTAGAGCGAGAGGCAAGCGCTAACTATCCATGTAATCCACATCCCGAAGGAGTGCCAGTTGAAAATTGGTTACCCCGAAGTTTCTGAACAATAGTTGGAAGTGCCCAAATCAAAATATAGTGGACTGCACCAGTTGGATCATTCAAAACGTCCTTCTGGTGGAGCCATAACAATCAAAAGAATTTATTAGTGAAATTAGAGTGTCTGCTTCTCTACGGGGAAAGCAACATAAATTTATGTTCAAAAGTTAATAATCAGTTATTTTATTCATTTAATAAAATAATATATCTGCTGAAAACATAAGCAAAGAGTATTGGATTTCCAAAGAAAAAAATAAATCAGTGTGGTTTTTATTCAAGCAGTTTTTATGGTTATTCATAATCACTTTTCACTTGACCACTGATAATTAGGTTCGCTTCCATAAGCTGAAATTTTCTTTATTTAATTGTACGAATAATGTAGTGAGCATAATTCGTTTGTGAAAATATGAAATTCAACAATAATCGATTTTCACCGTCTCTTTTGTATTGTGCCAAGCAATTTATAGCAATATGGCTGCAAACTATTGCTAAAAAGTCCTGCAGGGAAGAGAAAACGCAGCAAGAATCAAACGAACGTATTTATGGGTCAATCGAGAAGCGCACTATCGGTAAATAAATTCCAATTAGGCCGTAAAATATACTTGAAAACGATTTTACCCAATTACCCGATTTACTCAACCCCATCCATCAGCGTGATGCCAGCCCCAGCCAAATACGTCTTTCGCAGAAATGAGCTTCAAGCAGAGAGGCGGGGAAAATGGATTGTATTCAATTTTAATTGGGCAGCAAATTATTCCAGCTGAAGCCCCCGACCGTGTGTTTATCCGCGGATTGCTCATAATTCAGATTCAATTATTAAAAACATATTCATCATTTAGTCCGAGCAATTAGCAATGAATGAAAGGCAAATAGAAGAATCGTTTGTACATCATTCCGTTTCGACATTACGCCAATGTGGCTCATTGAACTTGTTTGTTGGTGTTTTTAAAATTATATTCATTGAATCGATTCGTATGCTACGTTGCCGATGCCCAAGCAAACTTGTGTTGGCAATTAAAATGGTCTCGCTTCCGTTACCTTGATCGCTCATCGATCATCCGCCAGGAATCGCAGCAACGACTCGAGTTTTCCGCCCAGTGTTTACCCAGTTTTCCGAAAGCCTTCAATTAGCCCAGCCGAATCATGTGAAATCAATTCGAATTGCTTGACGCATTGATTTTATTTTGGAAATAATTCGCAGCAACAAGAAATCGAAAAGTGTTGCTCGTTGTAAATCTCAGCAAAGCCGGCAAATTGCTCGCATATGGTAATTTGATTTGTAATTTATTGTTTACAAATTCCTGCTGTTTTCATTTTATTTCGTATCGTAGCGTTTCCTTGCGACGCTCAACTTTACAACTTGTGGCATGATGGTAAAAATAGACCCGACTCTCTCACCTTTTTGGAACGACTGCGGATGACCCAGTAAATCCACGAAGCAGCATCTTTGTCAGCACGAGAGTCTAAAAAATGCACATAAGTTGCCCCAGTTCGGACCGATTTATTGGAAGCAAATTGCAATGTTACCGCATTTCTTTTATGACAGATATCGAGTTACTTCTTTTTTACAAAAAATTCTGTTACGTTTGTCTTTAATTTGCTTATAAGGTTTTAAGCTGGTTGAATAATAAGCTTGAAAACGTAAAGTTAGTTAAATCGATTTTTTTTTTATTTTCACACTGGCATTGGCTTTTCTCTCTTTGGCTTACAAACAATTTTGTAGCTCAAGCGCTTGAGATTGTACCCCAATATATGTAATACATAAGTCTAAGGATTTTCCCGATATCTTAAAGCATCTTGAATATTTGAAGCATCCAACAGTTCATTAAAAAATGTTTATTTAGGACCAATAAAATTAAAACATAATGGCCTATAAAAATAAATCTCTGCAGCCCCTTTTCATTCGCACTCAGCGAGTTAGAAAATTCATATGTTGGCCATTATAAAGTTAAACTGCTGCGGTCACCCATCACAACTTGCAACCCAATGAGTGCAGGCACATTCTGTGTGTTTATGAAATCGCTCCTAGTGGGTTGGTAGATCGTCTGTCCGTCCATTTGTCTGGCAAAAAAGTGACCCACACACATCCGTACTTGTGTATCCACGGGAAGCACACTGCCCCATAATAGATCCATAAACTGCAACAGGCGGCGGCAGAAATAGACAGAAACTTGTTCATTTTGCTTATTTGTCAGTGCGTTTGCTTGTGCATTTTGTTTACTCGCCCCAGGCTCACGCACCATTTCTTTTCTCTCTCTGTATCTCGGCGTGTTCCCCCATTTTCCTTACATTTTTCTATTCTTTTTGGAGTTGTCTAGCCCGCACAGTGCTGATCTATTTTGTGTTGCCGGAGAAGATATTCGAATTAATTCCATGCTAGTTTATAGCTAAAATTTCCTTTTGCGACCAATGTTGAAAGTAATTAGAAGTGTTTGAATGGTGACAAAATTCATTTAGCTCGATTTATATAATAATATAATATTTTAAATTTTTATATATTTTATTGTAATGTTGGTTCTCATATTAATTCTCTAATAAATTGTTTTCAAGAGAGATAACATATATAAAGTTCAACAAATTAGTTTCTCTGCAGTTCCTTGTTTCGATACAATCCAATATATATATTTTATATAAAATTTGAGATCCATTTAGTTACCAGTGAATATACTTACGAGACCCACTGTCGGCCGACGGTTTATAAGCTCACGCACATTCTGGCAGTTTATTGGCATGCCGTATGCTGGTCCGCTCGAATGCAGCGCCCCCTTTTTTCCCCCTGTTAGCCGACTACGCCCCTGCCGCACGCATACATAGGACGTACATAGGAACAACAAATAAACTGAGGCTACGCAAAATATTAAACACGAAAAGGCAGAATACACAAAATTCAATGGTGGAGCCAAGTGGTTGCAGTTCCCAGTCGCGTGCCTCGCCGGTCACATCGTATCTGAATCTGAATCTTATTCTGAATCCGTTGGACAGAAGAAAGTATCTTGTATATCTTTGTCACCTCCGCGAACGAATGTGTTCAAAAGTGCACCTATAAAAACACCTGGCTATCATCTTTAATTTGCTCATGTGGCCGAAATAAGTTTATTGGTTAATTGTGAATTGTTGGCGTTCATACATTTCCCCTCAAAAAGCGTTCATAAGAGCTCGCACAAATATTTATGAGTTCTTACTACGATACTGAGTAAGTGTATAAGCGAAGATCGATTCACTGTTTATACAAAATGTATATTTTTCCACAAAAGTATAACATTTACGGAACGCTCAGATTTAATTATAGCTTGGAAGTTTGTTTTCTTTCAATTGCCCTCTTCTGAATGGAATTAAACGTGCCTGCAATATCTTTCGGGAATCTTTCGTTTACCTTTCACCTTGATAAATTTACGAGCCCAGCCATAAATTAGTTAAAAAGATGTATATATTCCATTATATAGGGTCCTGTGTGCCTGTATGCAATGGACGGGAGGACAATGGAAAGAAAGTCCTTTCAATGCTGCCGTAGAGAAAAGAAAGCCGCCAAGAGGGTGGGCATATAGGAGACTTGATGGGGGGGGAGGCCGTCAAGAAGCGAGGCTGAATTGTAACACATGTAAATATTAATGAAGGATGACAATGTGTACTTGACAACTTAATCGATAAATCAATTGCTATGCCAGATAGTTTCACCCCTTTTCAATAAAAATGTGTGCTGTGCTCCGCCACAGTTCTTGTCTGGCCCTTTGTGACTGGCTGCTTCACAAGGAGGTTGGGCTTGGTGCGTGTGTAGCATACATCCTGGAGCTGCTACATTGCGTAACCGCCCAGACATCGTCGTCGCAAAGCCATAAAAAACGGAATGTCATTGAACATCTAGATATTCAAACGGGAATCAGTATTCCATGCGACAGCCCGCCGAATACAAGATTTTCAAGGCGACACGAAACGTATTCAAAGTGACAAAAGCAGTTACAAAAGTGGATTTTCACAAATCACACCCAGTAATTCTGTTTCTCCCAAGTACTAAGTAATTAAATGCTTACTGTTTATTTAATGAGAGTTTTATCAGGGCCTCAGCGAAATATGTATTATAAATCTCCTAACTATTTTGCAGAACATAAGCATCTTTTGTGCGTGTTTCAAATCATTCGCCGATTATCGATATCCTTTGTATACCCATTAAAAGAATTTGCCAGTGAAATGGAGTTCTAATGAAATACCTACGTATGTAGATATTTTTCTGCGTCGGATTGGTATTTGTGCTATTTTGATAGGGGGATTAATTACAATTACGATTTACAGAACTGATGCATCACTTTTCTAATGTGTTTCTGCCATACCGGTCAAATTTTCAATGCGCTTACACACGGCTCTTGCCTAAATAAACACGCTCTCAGCTATTTGTAAACAAAGCCATGCCAGCAAAATCAAACAGATCCAAAATAAAAAAAAAACGCAAAACCAAAAAAGTGAATACACACACCACACACAACAACAAAATCGAATAAGCATGAAAATAATTTTCCATTTTCATTATTATGATTTTGTCTTTACCACTATTTTTCATTCTTTTACCTCCTCTGCCCCTCTTATTATTATTTTCGGTGCTGTTTTGGTTTTGTGTACTTCTTTTTGTTTTACCTTATGTGTACTTTGTTTTTTGTTTGTTGGTTTTTCTTTCACATGCGGGAAAACTAATGCACGACTATGCTCCGAGAACGAAGACGTCATGCACACTATAAGCTAAACAGCAGGTAAACTTTACTACATTTTCCTTTTCCTACTAGCCGTAAGCTCTAGAATTAAGTTTATGTCCGAAAACCCCATGATCTTATAAAAGCGATCGGAATATAAGAGAAAAAGCTGTGAAAGAAGGCTTTCATAAATGGGTAGTATACATTGAAGCTTATATGATCAGTAAAAGCTTATTTAATAGGATATGGCTTTTAGTGCGGTATTTTATAGGAAATTATCCAAAAACGCCTCGTTCACTCAAAGAAAGCTGTATTTATTATTTACAATTAAATTTTAAACAGGTTGTCAAGCGTCCCTCATAAATATGATAAAATTAAAGACAGCCTTATTTAAATTGCTAGTTTCCATCTAATGCATGGCCACCATTAAAGATCTTGATATCTTGGGGGCCATAAATTCTAGTCGCATTCCTTGAAAAGTTGATGTACTTTTTTAGCTTACGCAAACTATTGGTTGGGCAAACAAGTCGCTAAACTTAAAAGTCCAAGATTAAACTGTCGCCGTCAAATTTATGTCAAAATAAACAATAGGTACCGCGGCGGTAAATGACAGCGGCGATTAGCCTTTAAACAAATTGGCACGAGTTTCCATAAATGATATTTATGCCTCTGCTGCGCTAAGTTAACCTTTGCTAATTTTCTAATTGGCTGATAAATAAGCGGATTCACACATATTTTTCATACACCTCATACCGAAATATTATTTATTGAAACTGGTGGCCAACATATGAACTTTACATAATGAATAAAAAGCAGAGAGGGACTCGCCGGTTGAGTGGGACTTATTTTTAAAATCTTGTGCGTAAAGCAGCACATACATAATACTGTCAAAGATTTAATGGGATCCTCCGATGTGTGGGTGCCAGAGAAGTAGTTTAATTTGGGCTGCCAATGTCGCGACATATTTCTATGGGGAGGGCAAGAGCATCCTGGTCGTTAAATTATTCCATACGTATCTCAATAAAATATCTGTTTATTTAATTGAAAATGTGGTTATTGTTAATTTACTCTATCATCTGCTGCTTACCAAAGAAATAAATTAATTTCTTCTACACTCGGTTGTTACATTGCCAACATTGCCAATCCACAAAACCCAAACCAAATTCAGCATGGAATGCGATTAAGGGCTTGATTAATTTCCATTTATATCCTATGTTGTTAATACCGATGCTTGTCCCCACAAAAAATGGCTCGAACGGAAATTTCATTCAACAAATAAATTTGCGAGTATATATAGTCAGTTTGCGGGCAAAAAAAAAATATTTAAAACAATATTGGCATAATTAGATGGATAATTGATTATGCAAGCAGTACGTATTATTTTTATTTTTTAGTCTAGACTCAACTTATAAAAAGGCTTAAAGTATTTGTATTATTTTTATGGTTAGAGTATGCCAATCAATTACTTTTTCAATATTTTATAAAACGGATTTGTTATGATACTTCCCATAAGACAAGATTTATCATTCAAAAATAAATTTTTTATTTTTAACTAGCTTTTACCAAACGGGTTTAAATACGTTTATTTGTAAAATGAATTTAAAAATATGATTGCGAATGAAAATTCTTTAAGATGCTAAACTTGTTATTAAGTTAATTTTTCGATAAAAAAAAATGTTCAAATAAATAACAGTGAGGCTAAATTTGATCATAGTGTCCTATTAATTATTGCTTAAGAGCATCTAAAGTTCGTTGTCCTTGGCATTTGGTGCCCCCCAGCTTTCTGCGCTCTTTATTCAAGGGGCTTTTGTTAATCATATAAACGATTCTCGACACAGCATGCATACATTTCATTGAGAACGATGATTTGTTGTTCCTTCGATTTACTCGCCGAATTTGCTTTATGAAACTTTTTTGCTGTTCTCGCTTTTCGTTTTCATTTTTCATTTTTAATTTTTCTTTTAATTTGTATAAAAACTGATGCAGACAAAGCTTGTTGCTCTTGGCCGCAGCGTTCAATGCCAGTCGTCGGCGTTTGTTGTTCTAGTCGCCAGTCTAGTGTTTTTTGGCCAAAACTGATCTCGCTAACTGTCAGTTTTCGGTTTACAGTCGACTCGTGCGGTTTTGCTACGGTGAAATTGTCTTCCTTTCGGCCATTTCTCATATTGTCACGCGGCTGGTTGTTAACAGAACCTATAATTAATTACAGAAATTAATGTGAAGGGAAATCTTCACACGAATAGTGTGCTTACCCAGTGTAGAGTGTTGTTAGATCTATTTAATAAATGAAAGGCGCTAAGACGACGCGAACCCAATATGAAAGGAGCAAGAGCAACAAACGATCGGAAAAGTCGGCCAAGTAAGCGAAACGTTGCCCTCGCTTTTCAGTTCAAATTTCCCTTCCATTTATAATTCCCTTTCTCGATGCCTTGCAAAATGCACTTTGAATTCAGGCACGGACATCTGGCCCTCGAATATTATTAAAAGTCATTAACATATTTCTAATATTCGTACTCTTTAGTGGTCGTAAAATAAACAATATTCGCTTATGGCCAGCCGGGCTAAAAATAATTCCAGTTTGTTTATCATCGGTTCGTGTACATTGTCCAACATGAATTTACACTACAAAGTTGTATACAAAGCTCCCTAAAAATGTTTACTCACGCAAATCTATCCACAATCTGTGTATTTTTCGTAGTGCCCGTGTGTATTGGCTCCTGTGTGTGTTGACTTCAATAAAACTGCCATAGTTTGCTTTGCTATCGATCATCAGTTTATCGATTTTATTGTTTGGCATATTTAGGGGCAAACGTGATATTAAAAAGTGGTTTATATAGGGGATAGTTCTAAAAAATAGAATACAGAAACTAGGGCTGGGGAAACAGCAAAACAAAAAACGTTGAACCGAAATACCATACTTAAGAATTTTAAAAGTTTGCAGTTTACCAGTTTAAAAACTTAACATCAAAGATAGCGAAATCAAAAAAATTTCAAAAAGATTACAATAAAAAGATATTCCCAGGAAGAAAAGGAAAATGCGCCTACCGAAATTTATAAAGACGATATCAGATAGTGCATTTAATAAGCAGAACAGTTATTTGTTCCAATAAATTTATTTAATTTTTTATAAAAGGAATTTAAAATAAAACAACTAAAAAACCTATACTTATTTTGGAACATATGAAAATTGAATAATAAATAGGAAATTAATGATAATAGGAATTAAAATCAACATAATATATATATTAATGCAAATACATATACCTAAAAAATGTTGTTTTAAAATATGTCACCACTTACATACATATGTACAATGCACATACATTTGGGCTGACAGAAGGATATATAATTAGCGCCTAAAAGCCGGCCACACATTTGTGTACTATTTGAAGATCTTCGAAAGAGCACTGAATACTATTCAGTGTTCGAAAAAGTATTTAAAATTAAAACAAATTTTCAATGAGGCAGAATATATAACACCTGTCCGAGTTAAGAATGGCGGCTAAATATTTGAAGTCAAAAATTCTGACGCCTTATAAATACGCGGTGATGTTTTCAGATCTACGCATTCCACAATTCGTTTGGGAGACAGTCGCCCAGACAAAATATGTACGTTCAAATATATGTAAGCATAAATATTTTTTATGCAAGATGGCTCTGAGAGCTGAGGTCTCTGAAGCGATCGGCAGTTTGTCAAAAGTTCTCAGCGCAGACAGCAGTGTCATATCACTTAGTATAAAAAGCGTAAGTTATGGAAAATCTGCACAGAATCCCATTTTTATGGATCATTTGGGATTTGAATAGATCTTTTAAATGCCTAATTTGATTTGCAGAGTGTTGGAAGTGCGTTAAATAGTTGAGGAAAACTTTGGAATACTCTTTTTAAAAGTCCCGGTGCTTATCTATTTGCTTAAAAAATACTGGTAAAAAATTTATTTACGTTTTAACGTATGCTAACAGCCGTTGATTGGATATAATAATTTATTTATGTTTCGTACTTGTAATTTATGGCTCTGCTGTGCTTATTTTCCTCTTCCTTGGTGTTTTTCTCTAGCGGCACCAAATCGGTGATATATTTATATTTCTTTTTTCCACAACGCCGCTTTTTTATTATTATTTATTTATACGTGGCGAGTGTTGAAAGGCCGCGGCCATATAGTCGTGGAGAACGTCTAACAATTGGTACCAATACTGGACCTATCTGGCTCAGTTGACTTACAGCATTCGTTGAAGAACGACCCATATTTTAGGGGATTTCGATATTTTTGTTAAGCCAAGTTGGGAAAGAGTTTGGAATGTTGATTGGCTGCCGTTCGCCATGGCAACCGCTAAGCACTCGAAGGCAATGATTAGTTATTTAGTTAAACAACGCAAAGGCATCTTAAGCATATTAACTAAATTAATTTCGATCCTTTCAGATTGGACAGAAAGTCTTCGCGTGGCATGATATACGAAAATGAGGAGCTCAGGCTGCGCACCATTAACATTAATGCAGAAGTGGAACGAGGTACGGCAAATACGTTAATAGCTGATCAAAAGCTGGTCAGAAATGCGCCAAACAATTTGATATACCGCACACCACACAGGAAATGAAATAATCGTAAAATAAATGGCCCAAAAACAACCTGATAACAGCCAATTAAAAAGACATTAGATGTTGGCTAGGAAACCAAAATAACCCAACATAATATAGCTAAGGAAATATCTCTACACGCACCTACTCGTACATACATAAATATCTGCCCACCTCTTCGTGTATATCTGTCGGAATATTCATTAAAAATGTTTTCATTGCCAAAACAGAAGATAAGCGAATGTAAACAATGCGATTTGAGGTGTCTAATGGTCTGACAGCTCTGCGTGATGTCCACGTGCTGTTCTTTAGACTCCGGCAAATCCTATTAAGTGTTGTCTGCCCCCTCTGCGTTCCTTAATAAGTAAAACTAATACGTCCTCCACTTTCCAGGGCAATCGGACATCAAGCGCTTGCGGCGGGAGAATGAGCAACTGCGTCGGGAAATCTGGACATTGCGGGACGAGTGCGACAGGCTAAACAAACGCTTTAAGGCGAAGCTCAACGAGCACGAGTTTGGTGGATGCAGGGGCAGTGGGGGGAGTGGCGGCACATGCCACGCCTACCGCTGCAGCGGCGGAGGCGGTGGGCGAGGGAGCGGAGGTTGTGATGTAAACAGTGATGTAAGTGCTATTAGATTTTGCACTATCTTAGCAAGTTCTTAGCATAGTTTTTAATATTCATATAAATATTCATATATATTTTTAATATACGTAGTCCTTTTTCTAAATTGTTTCCTTTTCTTTGAAGGACTCTGACTCATGTGATACGTGTCGCGGGGCAGACGACGGCCACTGCAGCGACGAGTGCTGCAAAGAGGGTGGATCTTGTGCCCCGCCAAAGCCTCCACTTCCGCCGGATGTGCCCAGCCAGCACCCAACGCAATCTAAAAGCGAGGAATGCAACAGCAGCATCCAGAGCAAGGATCCGCAGCCCGTGCACTTCGATCACCTCTCGGTGGTCTCGGAGGAGACCCTGAGTAACCCGGAGCTTATGCTCGCCCAGCAGCAGGAGCACCTGACGATATTCCCCCCACCAGACGCCCACGGATCGCAAAGCACGCTGCCCAGCATGATGGGACCGCTCACCCCGCTGACGCCCATCGAACTGGTGGCCAATCAGCTGAACGACCTGCAGGCGATGGTGCCACCACTGTCCTACTTTGAGAACATCCTGTCGCAGCACATGGGCGCACGAAATGCGGGTGAGTAATCCGCAAAATATTTCAAACAATCTCGTTTTAAAGTTTGCTACAAAGCAAGGGTTTAGGTATAGTTTGGTTGACAACATTGAGGTTGAAAAATGAAAAAGTGTATTAAGATCAAACATAAATACATAAGGTGGCCTTATTACTATAAATATAATATAATATTAAATATAAAGTAGTAAAACAAACATTAAGATTTAAGAAATCATTTAAGATAGAGTACCAAAGAAAAAGTGTATTAAGATCAAACATAAATACAGAAGGTGGCCTAATTATTTTTATTTACATAGGCAACCAATAATAGAAATTTGTAGTTTATTCTAGGCGCTTGACCTTTAACTACTGAACTCTTTCGACTAACGAAAATATTTGCAGCACAAACGCCCTCTCCGGAGTTGGGAACCAGTTCGAGCACCACCACCGGCAAGACGATGCGGCACACGAACGGCTGGGACTACAACCTGCAGTCGCCCTTCACGCAGCGCAAGTACAACGAGCAGTCGTCGCCGTCCCGCTCGCCACCACCGCCTGTGAGCACGATGACCACATTTGTGCCCACGTCCACCCTGCAGACGATGCCCAAGATCGCACTGAATGCGCCGTCACAATCACATCTGCCGGATGGTGGTGACATTGAAACCGTGGCCATCACCACAAATGCCGCGCAGCATGCGCTCAACAGTCCGAAGCACTTCTTTGCGCCGATCAAGCCGCGTTTGAAGCTCAACACTAAGCTAGCCAATCAGGGACAGGATCTGGAGCAGGACGATCTTCCGCCAGGCTCACCGCCGCCGCCCTTGCGAGATCCACCGGATATCTTTGTGAATAACGCTCTGGCCTCGCCATATCAACGCCAAGTGTCCCCGCAAGTAAGTCCTCGTCACCGACGGTCCACACACTCGCATTGCCACGCCCACGCCCACAGCCACGCCCACAGCCACCAGCGCAGCCGGCAACGCCCACAGCCCAGCCACTGCTCCCTGCATCGGGCGGTGGTGGACGTGGCCGCTGCCGTCGGCTTGGGTGAAGTGGGTCCTTATCCGGGTTCTAGTGTTCTCGACATATACACCGCTGCACTGGCGGCTGCCGCTTCCGCCAGGTGCTCGCCGCTTCCGGCGGCCAAATCCGCTGAACCCATCTACGCCCAAGCACAAAAGCCCGGCCAGAATGCGTGCATCCCTGCCACGTCTGTCACACAGCCGGTGATGACCATCGCCACCCAATCCACCAAGACAACCACCACTAGGTGGCCTTCGCCCCAAAGATTGGCCATGCAAACAAAGGCCGTTGGCGAGGCCAAGAGGGCGGCCAAGTCCGCGGAGAACGTCAGTCAGGTGAGGGATCTTCTGGCCATCAGACGATCATCCTCGTATCATAGCCATCTCCGGACCCGCTCATCACTCTCTGGCTTAGAATCTGTGTTTAGTTTAGATTTTTTTTTAGTTTCGGGTGAATTATAAGCATAATCCACGGATTGTTAGAAACATTTCGTTGTCGAGTTTCATTTACCAATATTCCAGTCTGGCTTATCGCTCCTCCACTTTAAAGTTTATATTTAAATATTATTCGAACATCGCCATTCTTTAATGAATTTACAATTTTTCGCTTATTCAATGTTATTATTGAGTGTTATATGTATGTACATATATATTATTTATCAACATTTATCATAAACATATAATTACCCACTGAATGTTTTTCATTGATTTTTAGATCTACAATAGAAATAAATAATCAACAATTTATTTGATTCAAAAAATAATATTAAACATAATAGAGGTAAAGAGATATCAATAGGGCGGAAAGTATATTGGTTGAGTGTAGCAATCATTCTTTTTTTTATCCTTCTTAAACACCTTCAAACCTGGTAAAAATTTGTGTTAAATGTTGGTGTTATTTTGTTATTTCTCCAAAATATATTTGTAAGCTGAATCTGGCTTAGAGTAAGCCCATTAGCTTTAATTCGAACGCCGTTTGTGTTTTTAATTGCATTTTACATAAACATTGGCTTTAGAATTTAGGATAAGAATCAATTTGTTTAGTTTCCCTGGATGTGGTACATGGGAAATAATAGCTGTAGTTAAGCTTCGAAATTGTGAAATCATAACTTCTTCCTTGCCTTTACATATTTGAGTAAAAAATGTATTAAATCATTTTGCCAAAATGCAGAAACTTATTATTAAATAATATTAATATTACAATTATCCGCAGATGGATTCGGTCAACTTGGAGTCAATTCTGAACGACATCGAGACGATCTCGGAGGACATACTGGCCATTCAGCTCGAGAAGAGCAAGTCAAGGGACAACCTAAGCCACAATGATAGCAAGGACGATGAGAGGGCGAAGAAGCCCTATCGCTCTGAAATGAACCTGTATCTGCAGTATGAGGGTGCAAATCCGACCATTTCACCCGTCACCACGGACACCCAAAGAACGGAAATGGGAACAATTACACCGGCGGTGACTACGTCCAGCGAATCGGGAAACAGTGGGAGCAGTAAATTAGTGCGACGCACTCGCTCCTTGGAGAGGGAGCACACCGACAGCCCTGCACCGCACATTCCGGACCCCATGGCGCCGTTTCCCGACAAGTGCACCTATCTGGGATTCGAGCAGCTGAGCCAGGCGGCTGGTGGCGCCGGAGTGCCTCCACAATCGCCGAATGGCCAGAGGCCGCCCATCGCAGCCAAGCCGAATGTACCGCTGAAACCGCCGCCCCCGCTACCACCCGCTCGCAGGCCAACCATGCCCACGGAACCACCGCCCCCGCCGCCAACCACTTCCGCTTCCGGCGTAATCGGTCTGCCGCCCAACAAGAGTCACCTGTACAAGACACTCGCCTCGGCGGCTGCCAAAAGAGCCATCTTCCGCTCATCGCCATCGCAGCTAACCAGATCCCTGGACGTGGATCCCACTGTATCGGATGGGGAGACGGGCGTGGCGGGTGACCTGGCCGTTGCTGGCAATGTAAGTAAAATGTGATCAATAAAAACGCTATACTTACGAAATAATTATAGTCGAATAAATTCGTTCCTTGCGGAGCAAATACATTTTTAACTTAATTATGAGAAATCCCAAGCGTTTAGCATATTACGAGCATTCTATGTATTTCTATGTATGCTTTAGATATATGTATATTTCGCAATTCCTATAATTTGTATGCTCGTTTATGATGTCAAGATTATTTATTGAAGTAAACTCTCGATACCCTTTCAGATGGACGAGCTAGCGCGGCGGAAAGCCCGACGCGTGTCCATCGTTTGTGGATCTGGACAGGGAGGCCAACAGGACGAGGTGGCCATGCCCGTGACTACGGTGCCCATGGCTACTGCCAGTTGTGTGGACCTGAGCACAGTGCTCACTCACCCAACCATCAAAGCTTTCAAGATGAGCCACAGCACCCCCAACTCGCCGCATTCCTCGCGTCGTCGCACCAACAGCAACTCGATGACAGCTCCACCGGGAACACCGGTGGGCGGTGGACACCCCGAACTAGGGGCCACTGCATCGGCACCGCCCAGCACCACCCACCATCACCACCATCGCAAGGAGGGCAGTGATCCGGTTCCCATGACGGCCACTGTTAGTCGCACCAAGTGCTCCAGGCGCCACTCCGAGGGCACCGTTCACACCGTCCACCGGAACAGTGCGGCCAGCGGAGGAGGCGGAGGAGGTGGTCACCACCATCACAGCCACAGCCACCACCATCCGCACAGCGGAATGGTGATTAGCAGCAATCCGCACCACAGCCACCATTCCCACCAGGACAGCAACCACGAGACGGTCACCTCGCTGTCCGATCGCAACTCCAACAGCTTCGCCTCCTCGCGCGAGTCCTCCACAAGCTTCAGCATGCGATCCAATCGCCGGAAGATCTCGGTCAGTTCGCACACGGGCGGCAAGATTCCGTGGTGCGGTTGCTGGGGCAATGGATGCCTCTAGATTGGGGGGAGGTATCTGCAGCTGCCGTCCAGGAACAAAACTCAGTATAGTTCACTTAGCTTTCAAAATGGAATGGTGAACTAAAAGGTTTTGGATTAATAGTTTAGTTTACAAAAAATTAACTAAAATCAAAACAAATGCATGCCACACTCGACAAATAATTAAAATGCCAACAGCATTTACATATTGGTTTAAAAATGGTTTTCCAATTATTGAAAAATTATTTGCTGACAAGTATTGGATTTTTAGAATCATAACTCAGTGACATTGAAAGTAAATATTATAGTTTGAATTTTATTATTTGGGACTGAGTAAAAGAAAATTATGCATTTAAATTACTGTTTGTCTCGACTAACTTTATTCGATTTAGTTACGGCATTGTTATAAATAGTCTTAAAAATATGTTAACCTGCAGCTAAGTGAATTATACTGTATTCCACAAATGAGTGTACATTTCTAAACCTTCATATATCCACATTGCGAGTTTGTATATGGCTAAGTAGGGTTAGATTGCTTAACAAAAGCGGAGCAGCATTTTGTTTTTAGTAACTAAGTACAAAACCCATTTTAAAAAGTAATTCATTTAATCAAAGCAAATCAAAATCAACCCCGATTTTGTTGTACATATTTTGTTAAAAACAATTAAGTTGTAGCATTTAAATGTTGGTCTCGAAAAGAAGTAAATGTAAATTCTACAAACAAAGTTATGTTGTAATTGTTGCTGAATTCGGAGAGAATGCAAGTCAGAAATATAAAATAGAAAATTATTTATGGTGTTTATGGTATTATTGTGGTCTGAATGCATAAGAATGTCTAAAAGAATATCTAGTTTGCCAGGTAATGTTTGTGCAACTTACCGTTTAATTATGCCAACTTACGCTTAAATTATTGCAGTATAACTGACTTTTTATCGGCTCTATTCTTATATTTTAGTTCCCGCATCAGAACTTTTTCAGCAAAATTTAATTTTACGCTTGTTACCCACTCTAAAGTTTCACTCGCCGCGCGAATCCGGTGACTTTAAAGCCGGAGAAGGACGAGGACGATGATGCAAGGACACAACTGGTGGCGGGCAGGAAGCGTTGGCTGCAACTGCAACTGAAATTGCGCAACAAGCGATATATACAAAATGCAAATTAGCCGCAAATTAAGGTGTAAAAATGCATGACACACAAAATGCCTCTAGGATATATGCAGGAAACAAATTAAATTTTCTCCAAGAACCGGTGCAAATTGCGGTTGCAGTGCCAGCCGTGAAGGTGATGGGAGTGTGGCAAAAAAAAGGAAATAAAAAACTCAGGTCAGAGGCCACCGCAGTGCGCCAGAAAATACATATTATCCAGCCGTGGGCGAGATATAGTATATTGTATTCCTCATACGTCCCATGTCCGAAGGACACTGGACTTCATCACTGGCCAGCTGCCAGTCAATTGTGCGGCACTTGAATTCATTTTAGAAATAACAGAGCTTATGGCTTCTTCGCTTAATTGATTGGCTGCCAAGTTTTGCCAGATTGCCGCGATTTCTATTTTATTGCATTGTGTTTGTCTTGGCCATTAACTGCTGCCAGATGCAGCCCAATCCCAATCGTCATCTCCGAAATACATGAGAAATCAATTTGTAATCATGATAAACTTATCAATAATTGACTATGGAAAACCATTTGCCAAAAATAAGTATTTGTGTTTCCTATAGGTTTAAGTTTTGAACTTCAAACCAACCCTGCGAAAACAAAATATGTTAATATGATAAAAAAAGAAAAAAATTTACTTGCCCCGGGTGAGGCTCGAACTCACGACCTTAAGATTATGAGACTTACGCGCTGCCAACTGCGCCACCGAGGCCTTGGAACAATCCACGTCAATGGAGTATGATATGGATACATATGACAAGGTGATCTAATTTTGGTGTTCCCAATTAGAATAATAATAATACCATAAGCTGGAACATTATGTAGCCATTACTCGTAGATTCAAAGGAAACACTGGATTTTTAGAAAAGTATGTAACAGGTCGAAGGAAGCGTTTCCGTGTTCCTTAGTCTATAAAAGTTAAATGTTAAGATGAAGCATACAGATTGCAGATTTATGGCACTCTATCACGCCCACACACTTGAAAAATGTTTTGATATTTTTAATTTACTATTTTTCTTGCCCATTTCGAATGGTGCTCCAAACAAATTCTTAAATTTCTTCCTGGCAGCAGAGGGAAAATTGACTAACAGCTAGTTAGTTAGTTCAAGTAACAAATATTTACATAGATACTTATTTTTATTAAATAAAACTTTAATAAATTCAATTGCTTTGCTGTAAGGATACCGTAGATTCCAGCTACCAACTGAATGGGACTGACAGGTATTTCAGCATTGCTCATGATTTATACGTCCGACTTGCCAAAGTATACGTATTTTACGGCTCTTGTTTAGTTTCTGCTTTGATGTGGTGGCTTGGCGCCTTCAATGAGCTGTGTCTGCACATATTTTTCAATCATTCCAAGTTTTCAGACAATACAGTTGTGTTCCGTATGCAGACATGCACAAATTAGAGTTTTATGGCTGTTGTTTGTTGCTCTTTTCATGGAGGGAATGTCTACGGCTTTTATTATCATAAATTCTGTCGCACTTTTGCCGCTCACATCGTCTTTTACAATAACGTTTCATTGTTTTAGCCGCTTAGCTTTGACGTATTAACAATTTGTCGAGCGAAATTTAGCAGCTGACGTATAAAAATCAATGCTTGGTAACTAATTACTTGCTAGATAAGCATGTCTTTCCTGCTCAGCTGCATTAACTGCGCACTGTTGGAAATTAAAATGAACTCAATAAATTATGAATTATTTGATTGTTTTTAAATACGAGAAAAGAGTTAACAGTACTATTACTAAACTAAAAATGAATGACCTATTTAGTTTTTTTTTTAATTTTAATCTTGGCAAAAATTCTTTTTAAATTTGCAGCGAAAATGAACTTTGGACTTACGACTCATTTTGTTAAAGTGCATCTGCTGATTACTTTGGTTTAGCAGATGTGTCACGCCCCCAACTGATGTCGCCCGATCCAGCTGGCGCTGCTTTGTTTGCCCGCATTAACTGAGTGGACGTCCCACCCAGTGGACATCCACAGATGTCCTGGCTCAGGGGAGCTGCTAAAAATTGCAACTACCAACTGATGATGTCCCAGGCGATGTGGCAATGCGGCGTGGCTGCCTTTCTTTCCCATATGAGCAGCCGGGCAGCATCTGCTGGTGCAGCACTTTTTCCGCTTTGAGCCAAACACTCACTTTGATCATTTTTCATTTCCAAAGCGACACATGAGCTCTCGCAACCCCGGCCATTCAGCAGGATGTCTGCAGCCGGATTCCAGGAGTCTTCCTGGATGTGTGTGGGTGTGCGGGTGTGTGGGTGTGCGGGTGTGTGGGTGTGCGGGTGCACGGGTGACAGCGTGTCGGACTTGCGTGATATTTTTATTAAGAAATATATCAAATGCACATAATGCACACATTCCCAGCTGCCATATATAACCCGCCAGGGACTTGGAACCCAGTCAAATGACACTTTATTATTATTTTCATTGTAATGCGGGATTCTATTAAATTAAGCCCTATAAGCGATGATTGAGCAGCGCGCAGTCACCTCTTTGCCAGCCAAAATTCGAAATTCAGAACTCGATTCAAATTGCAAATTTATTCATACGAGTCGCGGTTGACGTCAAGCGTTAAGTTAAGTTAAGTGACCTTTCGAATGCCTAACAAGCCGGGCTCCTCGTTTCGCTTGATCCTTTGTTGTTCACTGAATTTGCATAATCGCGTGAAGCGTATTTGTAAAATAAAAACGAAGCAACGTACATACAGAAAATGTCAGGAATTACATGTAAGGTGGGGACTTCGTGGAAGTCGTGGGTCAATGCGCAGAATTCGTGTGGTAAGCCATAGGCAGGCACTGTAAAAATGCACGTTGTGTTGTCTTATAAATATTACAAAAAACCATTTTTAAAATTCAAAAAATAGTTCATTCAATATGATTTAAAATAATTATATAGTTAAGTAAGTTAAAAAATTGTTAGATTTCCTATCAAAACTGCACAAATTGGTAGAATGTTCAATCATTTTTTCGGCTGTGTTCTGATAAAATTACAATTATGATTTATTTATTTATTACATTATATTATACCTATATTAATGCGAAAATAATTTGATGTGCAGTCGTGCGGCTTTGCACGTGGCGGAGCAGGCTGAGAGTGCCTCTGAATAATTTGCACTTAACATGCGCGACATAAAAAGCAAATAAACAATTTTAACCCCTCCAGGCAATTTTTCAGCTTCTAACTAGTCGCCAGAAAGCGCGCCTGTTTCCTTCTGGTGATTTGTTGCACTCGTTTTTCATTTCACTAAATGCTGCAAATGATGCGACTCGGTATGTGGAACGTGCACGTTTCATGTCCACTGTCCACTAACCTGAAATATCCTTTGCCTCGCCTCGCCAGCTAGCCATGAGTTATGAGTTATATGTATATGAAAAAACAAATTAACATAATTTAGTTGGCAGCAGGACAGGCTGTCCGATCTGCCCGAAGCAAATAAGTTGTACAACTTTTGCGCTGAAGAAAATGTATTGATAAGGCCACAGCTGAAAGTCAATAAGGCGAGCGGAAAACTTTTCCCATCCAACCGATGATCATCAGTTCTCGCATATACCCCTATACACACATGTGATTGGACAGTTGGGATTGAGCGTAAACTTGATAAATATTAATGCCATCGTTGCTGCCTTGAATAAATATATTTATAGTCGAAATAATAATCACAGGCTTTTATACAAAAACATAAAAAATAATACGAAATATACAAACAAAAATATACCTCTTTGCTAAATTTTCTTAGCTTAAGTATATATTTTCTACCGATTGCTAAACTAAATTCCAACTTAATAAACTTAATTCAAGAATTTATAGCCGTCGTTTCCGCGACTGTAAAAACATAATACAAAGCAAGGACATGCAATATCAATAAACCCAATGGCAGACTCCCTTTTATGATTTATTGTGTTTGGTCAGTGGATGCGGTCCGAGCAATTTCACCTTGGCTGCCATCATTCTCGTGCTCCATTAAATCTTTGGCGACACATTCAATGAGCCCCATAACGTGTGCTCTAATACCTTGTCACCCTCTTCCCCTTCTCCTTCTCAATCTCCTGCTGCCCCACGAAATCCTCCCCAATATCCTTTGTTTATAAATGTTCTAATGGATGGCAAATTATTATTTTTCCTTTTTGGCGTTTGTGCATGCCGAAACTGCTTCCTTGACGCTGTTGGAGTGATATATTGATAGGGCTACACACACACACACACACACACACACACTGGCCCGAGGAGTCCTTCTGGCCAACATTCATATCGGCGGTCAGGCGTAGTAAGCCCGCTGTCGACCCTCGGCCAGGACTTGGGTATGTGGCCAATTTATGGTTAGGGCCACTGGTCAAAGGATAATAGTCGCACACTGTTCTCGGCTGGATTGCTTTGGGGTCACAGGCCGCCTGGAATCGTCGTGTACTCCGTGTTGACCCGCTCGACTTGTTTGCTCAAGATCAAATGGCTTGTATGCGGGCCCATGTTTACTGGATTCTCCAGTTCCTCGACATCAAGAGGTCTGCGTCCAAACTGAGGAGGGAAAAAGTTCAAGGCTCTATACAAAAATACTTTCAAATTAGCCATGATTCCTAAATAACTTATTGTTTTTATAAGACTTCTTTTTAAGCTGGCAAAGGTTTAATATAAAATTTGACCAAGTTTATGTCTTAGATATGGGGCTACTATATGGGGCTTGATAGTAGCTGGTTACACAACTTTTCATTTCATAAGCCATCTCTGTCCCTTAAGAAATATTTCAAAAGAAGAAATTCTTTGGAAGAGTACTCAGCCTTCGGTTGGAATTATTCGCTTATACTTACTGCGTTCTTTGTTGCCTGGTAAATTATAATAAATGTCATTGCACTTACCTAACGCCACATTGAGTATTAATTTATGGTGCGAAACTTTTTGTGTAAATATTTTTGTTGGTGGGGTAAGGTATTTCTTTCCCATAAATTTTAGCTGGTACACATCTAGAGCATTGTAAAAAATGCTGAAAGATGCCGAAATTTGCATTGAAGCGACCTTCAGGCTTTTGCTTTTCAAGCAGCTGAGTTTTTATATTTCGCGCAATTCAGTTTAACATAAATATTTGAATAGTCGGTGTCATTGCTTTTAATTTCGCTGTCAAAATCAGCGGTAACTAACAAACCGTTTCTCTTTCAGCTCTGAAATGTATGAGTGCGGCTGTGGCATTTTGATTATAATACGCCTCATTAAAAATAATAAACTGTCAGCCAAATGAAGGCGAAAGGCAAACACTGGCGCCTCTTCTTTTTCCCTCCTTCGGTTGCTAAATTTTGAATTTCAACATTAATTGTACAATGAGGATGAGTAACTGCGAAAGTTTTCTGATTCTGGTACTGATTCTGGTACTGTTTCTGGTTCTGGTTGTGCTTCTGTTTTTTGGTTCTGGTAGCTGTGGGGCTTGCTTTTGTAATTGTATCCTTGAAATGCATATCTGATATTTTTGCAAAAAGCTTTGAGCCATCTCCCCATCTCTGTATTATAAATATTATATGCAAACACATCTAAACATTAGATACCGTGGCTGTGCTTGTGCGTTTGTTGAAACCAAATGCGGTTTTCAAATGTCTTCTCTTTTTTGCACTTTAGCCATGCACGAAAAGGGTGTCGGGGCGGGGGGGAATGGAGAGGGGATTGGGGATTGGGATGAGGTGTTGGTTGGTGGTGTTTATGGCAGCAGAAAGGCCATAAAATGAACAAAAACATATTCTGCTGCCTGTAAGCGAGTATGAGCGAGTGGGTCCAGGCATGCAGCATAAACGGCATTTTGAGACTGCAGCAAAAATGCACAAAAGCCTCAGATTTCATACACTGCCCAAGGATCCCCGCAGTCCTTTCCTGCCATCCTGCCATCCTGGCGATGGCAACGTGAGTCGTGAGTGTGGCCCTCACAACAGAAATAACTGAATCAAATCAGATCGTACCTGATTATTCCCCCGGCGAGTTTTGGTTTTTGGTTGCCATCCAGCCCCGCAATTTATCACATCTCCGACATTCGTTTTTCCTGAACTGAAATTGAAGCTGCAAATTCAGCTCTTGTCTTGGCCATGTCCTGCAGTGTGCAGATGAGTAAGGGGGGAGTATGAGCACAAAGGCATTTCGGTCGACCATGGTCACCATGGTGGATACGGAACTTGTTGTGCGGACCACAGGAAGGTGACTTTGCTGCTGCTGCTGCTGCTGCTTTGCCTTTTCGTCCTGCGGTTCTTTAGTTCCAGATCTCAGGACCTGGTTGCACATTTGTTAGCAGTAACAGAAATTAAAATGTTTACACAACCGAATGCCAACGACGTTTTAGCATTCAGGCCCTCGTGTCCTTCAGCATCAAACATTATCCTGCAAGTGACGTGGCTCAGGCGACACCTTCGCCCTTGTACTTTATACACAGAAATATAAATGGCAATGTTTACACTAGAAATAGGTCCCTAAGTAAGTGAACAAGATTTAAATACAAGGCCTTAAAAAACCACATATACACATACATTTTTAATAACCTTTCTGATGGCATGTGGCGGTATGTATTTAATTGTAATTAAGTGTAAAATTCTAAACATCGACTTAACTAATTAATTAATTAATTATTAAAGTAAATTCAAACACTTGAACCGTAAGTAGAATACCTGAGAATTATATTTATATATACTTCATTAATAGTATTCCATATAAAGATTAATTTTTTAAAAACTTTTGTAAGGCAAAGTGAAATTAATATTCCAAGTAAAGCTTATAACTTAAACTCAATTATTTCCAAGAGCCGAATTTCTTTCAGTGCCAGGGAACTAGCGTAGGCCCATTCACAATCCGATGTTCCCTTTCCGTTCGGCGTTCAGAGCTGCATACGTGAATGGGGTGTCACATGTTTGGAGTTTTCATTTAAATGTTCGAACAATGGCGCAAGTGCAGAGAGCATAGTGGCCCGGAATCGTTTCGCATTTTCAGCGCAATTAGTGCCAAGTGGTGAGGGCCAAATGCCAGGGACCTTGCCTGGCATTTACCTCATTGCACAAGGACACATAACTTAACTGGTCCAAAAACGGAGCTTGAATGCGTACCATGTCCTCCGGGGGCACTGGATAAGGACCGAGTGGTAGGCAGTCGCTTATCCCCTGCGGGCTCCGTTTATTTATTCGCTTTGCGTAATCTTAAGCACCTGACTGCCGCAAGTGAAATCTCCGTCAGCCGCAACTTAACACCGTTTTAATCTGCCATTTGGCACCAGTTCCGCGAACCACCCACCGCACTTCCGCCCGGAGCAAACATCTGAACTACGGACCACGGACCATGGACTCCGGACTCCGGACTCCGTACTCCGGCCGGGAAAATAACATTATTGCAGGCAACTTCTTAGCGGCAGTTTGTTGGCTAAAGTGCAGCTGAATATTTTATGAACTCGGTGAGCACTTCGTCTTTACTTGAACTGCCCACTCCACGTCCATCTAGGATGAATGCTAGGACGTCGAGAAAGGCGGAGTTACATCACGGAAAACCTCGTGGAGACAGTTGTCCCGCTGAATATGTTAAGAGTAATAAATAAATAAGCTCTCACTGATGCAGAAATTACCAAAATTATTGATTAATAATACTATTAGGATATGCAAAAAAATTCAACAATTTCATGAAAAATTAACTACCACGCTGGGTTGTAAAGTTTCGTACATTTTCGTCAAATTTAAATAAACTCCGGGTAAAGTTTGGAGTTATTTAGCAACCGGTGTACCTTCCATTAGTTAAAATAATAGAATGATACCGAATACAATCAATGCGGGCTCGGTATTTTATCTGTAAAGGAAACACTTTTAGGGGCGCATTATAAGCCTGGACTTACAAGAAGAATTCCCAGCAAAACGTGTCTGAGCGCACACTTTGACATTCAAATTGAATACAGGCAAATGTAATGCAAAAATTTCGAGATTTAGTTGCAACAGAACAGAAGGATACGAAGGGGACTCCCACTCGATGCCAGTGCTCTGTGTCTCGGTGTTTTGCATTTAAATAAGTTTCTGCTGCAACAATCGGAAAAAAGGAGCTTATGCCAGCTACTTACCTCACTTTTGCTGGAAAATGGGGAAAATAAATGTAAAATTTTCAAGCAAATGCATTGCAGAAATATTTTCCAAAAATGAATTTATTCGCATAAAGCCTTTATATTGAAGAGCTGGAAACGAAAGCTCGACTGGGTGCACAATTTACTTAAATATTTCACAGTTTAGTTCTGATTCACAAAATCGGCAAATACATACAATGAAATGTACAAGAGCAAGCCGATAAATAAATTCAAATAAATGATGTAAGAACACAATCTTTATTCCAGTAAATATCAAAGTCTTATAATTATAGAAAGTCAGCAAGTTGCACCGCAGTACTCACAGTTAATGACCTTTTTTTTTTTTCTTGGGGACAATTCAATAAATTCAACAATTCAATTTCCGCTACCAGGTCAAAGTCACTAAACCAGAAAGCACACAGAGTGAAATGTACAACAGCTGAAAAACAAATGGCGAAACAGGCCAACTTCGAAAAGGCTACTAGGCAACTTTGGCTCTCATTCCCGGTGATTTTTTTGGAATTCACTTTTGGGACTCATTCCGCCGCTCGCTTATTTGTCTTTGTTTGCTGGCCTTGTCCACTAACCACCGCCCACTTTAGCCAACCACCCACCCACCCACTCCTTACACTTTTGCTTCCACTTTGTCTTCTTCTATTTCGTTATGGCCGCCAATTGAATTTGGTTTTATTGCATTTATTGCGGTGGCTACGTCTGCGTCTGCTCCTTGCTGACTGCTGACTGCTGAATGCTGGTTATTGTTAGCCGCTCGACTGACCTCAGTACATTATCTCTAAATAATTTATGTTTGTATACATTTTAATTTAATTTATTTGTCCGAGTCGGAATATTTGTTCATTTCACTTCTATTCGATGTTGTTCTTGCCCGGTTGTGGGCTCCGATGGGTCTGATGTTTGGCCAGCAAACAGAAGGCCCATAATGTATAGACGCTCCCATACGTATACGTAATTCGATGCTGTGTGCGGGGGGAAAAGCCAATATTGATTGAGTAGCCGCAGCGTTGACCCGCTTCAGCAAATAAGTAAGATATCGTAAAAAGGCCTGGATGCCGTGTAATTGCTGATGCCATGTGTGTTCGCATATAACCCCAGATATATGGTCAGATAGTTTTTTATGTCTCGAAGATTGTTTCATTTGCTGCTCTTCTTGTGGTAAAATGGAAATTGCACACTGGAGATTTTCGCATTCGTTGCGATTGATATGAAACAAAATAAATAAATTACATCTTGGCTCCATCAATTTCAAGGCGAAAATTGTGATTGGACACAGGAAGAAAACTTGTTTCGGTGAACTGCAAATATACATTACTGTAATTCGTTTATTAATTATTTGAAGCTCTTAATGTTAAACCCAAACTGCTTCTATTTGCTCTTTCAAATTGTAGTTCGTAATAAATCTTAAATAATTAGTCAAAAAAGCTAAGGAACCTAATTTTGATATACCAAATTTAAATACATTGCACACAAAGTAAATTAGCTCATAATTTAAGTGTTTAAGCACCATTAAAACGAAATCGTAAGCCTTTTATTAAAGAACTTTTCTTTGAATCCAATTTTTTCCCCAAAGCTCTGCTAGCTCCAACGCTCTGTAATCCGCATTAGTGGATGAAAATAAGAGACTTCGGCTTGTAAAAACATAAAATTCCAAAAAACAAAAACACAGCTGAAGGCTGTAGAAACGGAATATTAAAAATACGTTGTGTGAGCTTCTCAGTTGGCTTGTAGATTGAAAGCAAATGCAAATTGAAGAACAACTTCAGCATGTGCACATGCAGAGCTTAATGAGATGAGTTCTGCCAAGTGGGGTGTGTAATGTGACAGGGGCGTGGGTGCAGTACCGCCGGTACTGATGCTACTAAAGGTTCTGAGGACACTAGGGGGGGTTTCCCAGCGGAGAGTCCTTCGTCTGGCTGCGGAGGAACAATAAAGCCCGGGGCCATTATCAACGAGGGCCCAGCAAATGTGACAATGCGAATGACACAAAAGCGCAACTGGATTAGCATCTGCCAGTCGGTGTCTCGATTCCAGTTTCCGCTTAGCCCCCTACTCATCCCTGTCCACGCCCACGACCACGCCCACAATTCAATCCGCCCACTTCCTCCCTGCGTAAGTGTGTCAGGACTCGCCATTGTACTGGGAATGCGCTTACTATGGTCTCGGAATCATTCGAAATTTCCTTATTTAATATTTACCAACCTTAAAGTTGAAAACCGAACATACATTATAAAATAAATAGATTTTCAGCTTTAAAACTTGATTTCGATATTTCTAAGTATATCACCGTCGAAAGTATTTATGAATGAAATTAAATTGTCTAGTTAAGTTGGAACCCTTTTGCCTTGTTGCCTTATATTCGCTATGTGTTATACGATTTGTGGCTACTTAGAACCTTATGGTCCTTATGCAATCCCTAGTCCTGCGACCCATTGTGCGCTTCTACATAGCAAATTTTACAACACGGGCGCAATTGTCAAATGCAAATGTAGCCTTGGCTTAACGAAATAAAAAGCAAGCTGAATAAAGTAAGGAAGTGGCAGGGCAAACACGGAGAACTTCATCTCTGTCTCGGGCCGTCCTGGCCGTAATGACAAACTTGTTTTCGAGCACTCACACTTTGAGATTCCCGATCCGGAGGACGGAAATCTTGGCATACACCCTGGGATTATGCATATTTTGCCAGTTACTCGCTGCTACACACTTTGCATGTCTCGCTGGGCAAATGGAATTCTGATGTATTGCCGCCTTTGTTTTATTAGCCAGCTCAACTATTTATTTCCATCGGAATTACTTGGGAGTGCTGCGTTTTAAGGTTTATGTGGGGTATCATATTTCGCACTCTCCGAAAGGAGCGGTAATTTGCATAAGCATAAAGTCCACATCCTTCAGGAGAACCAGCTGCTAGTCGCCATATATTTGTTTGTCCTGCAGCCGCAGGGACAATGGAGCAGTCCCAGTTCTAGTCCCTATCCATGGACTTCTGGTCGAGTGTTGTGCTCTGTTCTGTTCTGTTCTGTTCTCTGGGCCGAGTTTATGACTTTGCAAATTGTCGTAAACTTGCCAGCGGAGTTTGTGTTACATTCGGATCACGGCAGCAGCAGCTAACCTTAAGTCAGTTTCCGTGTCAACAAGCCGCAGTGTTAAGAGCCTCGGATGGCCAGTTTCGAATGGCAGTATTCTCACCGAATCCAATGGTCTGTAAACAAGTTGTCACCCATTATGCCCCCGGAACACATTTCCTCTGGCCTCCTCCTCCTCCGCACACCGCATGGGCAATTAGTGATTGCTGTCAGAGGCATCAGACTCAGTGCAAACAACAACGTTTTCACCCAATTCCAAGGCCCAATTCAGATACGATCCGCCCATGAAACCGTAATTTATATCGCTTTCCATTTGCTTACGGTTGCAATGGTTTTACGCTTGAAAATCGCACCAACGTTGGTCAAGGCAATGGGATTTTAGAGCCACACACGCTTAAAATATTTTTTAAATGCAAAACTAACACGAGTAACAACTATTTCTTAACTAAAAACATAGTCCTAGTAAAAGTAGTAGTCCTTGTAATAGATATTTCTATACTTTATCCATGCATAATAAGCATGAACGCCTGCTTAAATATTTTTATATGAAGTTTTATTTCAGTGCACATTGCACTCTGTCTCTACACATGGTTAATTCCTCTGGCAAACTTGGCACTCTGTCAAATGCTCGGGCTCGGTCGACAGTTTTGTAAATTTCATTCAGTCAATTTCACGGCCTTGACAAGATTGCAATATTGAGACGTTGTACGGCACATTCCCACCCACCAAACCGATTCCCATCCGGCTCAGTCAGACGGAAAGCCCTGTGTTGCTGGAAAAGATGTCGGCTGCTTTTGCTGCGGAGGCGGCTGCTTGTTAGCACTGATTTTATGCAGATTTCCACGGTAAATTTATGTAGAGCTACGCGGATACATTGTTGCCGATCCGCGGATTCCCGGCTATCTGCTGGAGGGAGGAGGGGGGTTTCGAGGGAAGGGACTGCCTACAAGTCGCGACCAAGTACACGAAGTGTACGTTTCATTTCAAATTGATTTATGCGCGAATTTCCCCTTATCCTTCATCCTTCCACTTCTCTAGTGCGAAGAGTTTCGGCTCCGTATGCTTGATTACGTTCGGAAGTGGGCTGGAGGAGAAGGAGGAATACATTGGAGGCGTCTGGTAAGCACAGGTGCCCAGCAGCACCAAATAGTCAATGATGTTACCAAGAAGTAGATTTATTAATAATATGTAGTACTGCAGAGGTATCATTTTTGGGCAATATCAGACCTCTCAATGAACTGCAATTCTTAATTTTTAAGCTTTTATATTCAAAGTACATATGTTGAGATTAGCACCTACGCCATTGAAGAATATAAGTCTATTATGTATTAATTTATTATTTAAGCCAAGATTGTTTTCTGGATTACACAAATATATAATAGATTTAAGAACAAAAGCGAACGCTATGGTCGAGTTTCCCGACTATCTGATACCCGTTACTCAGCTAGTGAAAGTGCGAAGGTCAAATTTTAACACTTGCATCTATGTCTCTAGAATCTGTATGCCAAATCTCAACCTTCTAGTTTTTATGGTTCCTGAGATCCCGACGTTCATACGGACGGACAGACAGACGGACGGACAGGGTCAGATCGACTCGGCCGTATAAGATTCATATACTTAACACGTTGGTGTTCGCATACTTAAAAAAAAATGGAAATGATAATGAAAAGTAAAAGAAATAACTTGTAGTCAGTGCCTAGTGCAAAAAGGCAGTACACATATTTCAGGGTGAGTGACACTGACAGTCTGTGATGCATCAGCATTAATCGCAATACGCTGAAAATGGAGTTTGGTGGCTCAATCAATTCCTTTTCAAACACCAAATTTATTGCTAATTACCGCGAAAGCTCTCCATACCCACACCAACACATGCACTGGGTCACACACACACACACACATGGTGGAGCCCATAGAACCATGCAAATTTGATGCCGAACTCGCAAATTAATTGCGGGTTCGTTTGGGTTGCGCCCCGAATGCGACTTTTGCCTGTCGAAGCGATTAGCCGATGCCAGCAGCCTGTGTATGTTCATGTCTGTGTATGTATCCTTAGTGTCCTTGGCTTCTGTGTGTATATGCGCCGAGTGTGAAAGGGATGCCCGATGCCCGATACCCCCGCTCCCCCGATTGGGCGCCATAATTAATAGCGGCTTAACTTATAATTACGGTCGCTGAGACCACAAACAACCGTTTAAGCCTAATAGTTGAGGTATCCTGACTTGATATGTTCGGGGCAGGGAAAGTAGTAGTCATTTGATTTGGGTCTGCCAGCATTAGGAATCCTCTTGGCGAATCTTATAACAATACTTAAACATAATTAATTACCCAACACCCAATATCACAATTAATGGAAATAGGTTTATAGAATTGTAGTGTAAAGTTGCTTCTTATACGCTTATTTTTTCAAGTTTATTTACAATTTTACTAAATGTTTTGTCTGACCTGTAAAATTCAAATTGAAGAAAGAAAATGTACTTTATTTAGTTATGGGCATCCAATAAGAACTAGACTAAAGAAAAAATATATTTTATACGGGTGTGTGAGTTTACGTTTTATGATTGCAGGTATTAAAGTGACACCAGAATAAATTTCATGTCCTTTGCACTCATTTTTCGTTTCACCACATAAAATCAAGAGAGCACACACATTCACACACTGCAGAATAATTTTGTCAGCTTGAGTTGGCAAACAAACGCCATTCCTTGGCCGACTGACCCATATATGTATATTTGTGTATGCAGCTATATACCATATATCCAGAACAATTTGTATTTGTAACCATACAATTCACCAACCACAAGTCAATCGAAAAGAATAACAAGAAAGAAATGCAATACTGTAGTGGAATGAAAAGCAGATGTGGCATCAGTTGGTTTCGGAAATGCTTTGTGAGTTTTTCCGGCTGATCTGAGTGACTTTAACTTGGTAGTATTGGTCTCAAATTCGTGGCGGTTTCCAGAACTGTTTCTAGTGGATTTTAGTTAGCACCCTTCTGTTACATACTTCAACTTCATGGGCCACGATTACAATGTCTGGCTATTACATGATTAAGCTGGGAGAAAGTGGTATTTGCTCGTATAAATAAAACTAAAATGTTTATTTGTTCTATTAAATGCTTTGCCACTAGGGAGTTTTATGTTGGCGAATTTATTTATAGTTTTGTTTGTTTTCATTAGACTTTGTTCGACTTTTATTGCTCAATATTTTTCCAGTGTCTATCGGCATTATGTAGTTTTTATTGGCCACTTTTAATAGCTCTTCTCTACCGCGTGACAATTGTCAATTGTGTACACAAGATATACATTTATATATTAAACTCTGAAACGTTTTTTTTTACCAACTCTGGCCAAATTTTTATACCCGTTACACGTAGAGTAAAAGGGTATACTAGATTCGTTGAAAAGTATGTTACAGGCAGAAGGAATCGTTTCCGACCATACAAGGTATATATATTCTTGATCAGCAAGTTGAGTAACGGGTATCAGATAGTCGGGCAACTCGACTATCGCATTGATATTGTTTGATAAACGAGCGAAAAGCTCAAAAAAGTGCATTGTTTATTTTAAAAGCAGAAATTTAAATATTTATTTTTCTAAATGCAAAGCGTATATTATTTTACTAATTTATGCTGTAACTGTAATTCAGAAAAAATAATACAAATTGTAGCTTTTGTAGCTCGATATATTTTCGGTTACTCAATGGTACGGCATTAAAAGTGGGCAACAAAAATGTGAAAAATTTTCGATTAGATCGCGTTAGATCTCCGGGAAAGATTTCATGCGAAATAACCACACAAAATACTCCAGCCAGGTACAGAAGCAAACAACAATTAAACGGCTCTTAAAAGCATGCTTTATTTTTTGCACACTAGACAATATGAATTTATGTACACAGGCCAGTGTAAACATGCAACCAAAAATAGCAAGGTACAAAACATGGCCAGAGCCAAACATATATACATATATATATATATATATTATATTTATAGGGCATACAGATACAACGAAGCGTTGCATGAATTACAGTTCAGTAAATATTTGTCAGCTAATGGCAAAATACATCTACATATTTCTGAAAATTCGCGCAAAAATGGCGTACATCAAACTGAAATTAATCGAAAGCGATTAGAGTATTGACACTAATTGAAAGTCGGGCAAACACAATTCTGTTGCCCCAAGTTCAAGAGATAAGGAAATAAATTATGGCCCAGCAGTTTGCGACTTTAAGGCCCCGACATCTTTAATGTCACACCATCAAGAAGGGCCCTTGGACCATCTAGCGAGATTTATAAGAAGTAAAATTAATGTGGCAGCGCGTCGGAAAAGGCAAAGCGGCCCAGTGAAAGTGAAAGAAAAGTTGAGCAGCAAGTAGCAATGATTTCCCCGGGTTGCTGGGCGGGAGAGCCTGGGAAGGGAAAATAGGACGAAATCGGGGACATTTTTGGAGGACGATGAGTTCCAGGCCCGCGTTTCGATTATATGTATGACCAACATCCTCGCTGCGCAAGTACACACAGAAAATGGAAAACTTTTTGCGGGCAGACGACAACTTAGGAAAAAATATGCAATTCACATAATTTCTATTACCCTCCAACTCTTGGTCTTCCGGCTTTTAGATATTCGAGAGGCCAGCGACTTGGACTCGGACATTTGGAATCTTGTATTCTTATAATTTATAATTCCTGGTTTCTGTAGTATTTAAGTAAAATAATAACCACTGTATATTGGCACATGGCAATATGAAAAATCTTATCACTTTGTTGAAACTAGATTCAGCAATCATTTAGATCAAATTTAGTAGCATAAGAAATGTAAGCTCTAAATAAAGAACAATAATTTAGAAACGTGAAATAAATTGTATACTTCACAAATTCCATCTTGTACTTCAAGCTCTGTAATTCTGTGCATTGCTCTTATCTATAGAACAGGGCGTAAAACTAATAAATCACCTTGCCATTTATGAAATATATAATATATGTGATGGCAGTCCAGAGAGCAGTCCTACCAGCGGAATTGGATTGCAGTCGAAACACCTGCTGTTTAGCTGGCCAAAACGAATTCATTTAAAGGCAATTTTCATGCATCGAAACGTGCAAATTTCGGAGCTCAGCATGCAGACGAGCATGTGCTTCCGGTGTTTCTTATCCTGTCTGTTCTCGGGACCTCCTGTCTTTGTTTGTCCTGCTGCCAGTCCTATGCCATCCACATACCCATCCCTTGGCGTTTTGGCAGTGGCTGTGCGTAGTATTTATCCATCACTGACAATGTCAAATATATTGCCCATGATGAATGACTCTGCGGATTTGATGAATGTATTTTGTGGCTGTGCTTGCCGACGACGAGCTCTGCCCATAAAAAGAGGCCATGGAAACGCCAAATGATTTATAAAAATTCGACCGAAATGGCATTCAGTGCAGACACGTCACTTTTGATGTAGGCGCCCAATTGAAGCTCTGCCCTTGGATTTCCAAATCAAACAAAAGGCAAATGGTTTGTGTTTCTCCGCCGCTCAATGTGAAAATATTTGTGGAATTTAAATCGGCTGACGGTCGTATCTGGCAAATGTTTTACGATCATGTTCAACTCAATCTCATAAGTAATCTCCTGGGCTTACCAAGAGTCAAAAGATTTTCACATTCACTTACAAAAGCATCGTAACCGACTGCAAAAATGGCTCATAATTTTAATTTGCATTATCAGACGACAATTTCATTTAGCGCGTTTACATATTTTTACATTCCAGTATAAGGGGTAAACCAGCAAAAACCACTTAATGAGGCAGAATAAGAAAAGGAGAAAAAAACACTAAGAGCTGGCCAAGAAAATGTAATTGCAGTTAATGAAGCTGTTAAAATACTAAATAAATAAAGCGCAGCAGGCAGAGAGGAATACAACAAAATGGGGAACCGAACGGAGTTTACATGATATAAATTATTTACCAGGTCAAGCAAACGGATGGGCACGTTTCCTCCATAATGGTTAATTTTAATAAGAAATACACAGGAAGGGGAATTCCCCTTGTCATATGTGAGGAAAGGTCAAAGGGGGGGTGGTTGTGCTATAATGTCTGTCTTCCCAATCGAACGATGCCAAGTCCCTTAAGGAGATTCCAGCAAGTATTCCTCATTGCGTGGTTTCTGTCCTTCACTTCTTGACTGAGCTATGAAAAATGCTGCGGTAATTACATTTAATGCAGCACACATAGGCACCCACAGAAGGAATGGGAAAAGTGAAACAATTCTCATTAAGAATGAAATTTATTAGCTGTGTGAGGGAAGAGCTACACCCAGAAAAATGATTTTCCTACACCAAGAAAATAATATGTTTTAGTGCATTTATTGTCTCCGAAATTGATTTATTGCCATACAAATTTGGTTACTTTACCTCGCAAATTGTAGGCCAAAAGTTTAATGAAACCCATTTTAGGTCAATTGACCTTATGGCAATCAGAAAGTAAAAATTATTGTGACTTTAGATAAAACAAAAAAGTTTATTGTGAGACATTATAAAACAGTTGTAATAAATTCAAAATCTGCTTTAGAAACATCTGTTGCCTTAAAAAATATATTAATAAAACCCATTAGTTTTAAAAATGTACCATAAACCCGTGTAAACTAAAAAACCAACACTTTTTGCATGTTCCAATACAGAATTTTTAAATCCATTAGAGCGGCGACTGTTGGACACTGAATATTGGAGAAATAGCTCGCCAAAGGCCTCCTCGTCGATGCCGCAAGTGCGTTTAATGATTCAAAGCTAGTCCAGCTAGACCATCGGATAGGCCATTAACTACAGACCCCGGCAATGTTTTATGGCCACGGGAACACGTTCAAATTGAATACCAGCCGCTTCTGTGAACCGAAAACTTTTTCCATTTTTGAATGAGGTAGCCGGGACAGTGTGCATGATTTTTGACAATTAAATACATTTCGGTGAAGGCACTTCAGCTGGTTGAATTTAATTCGAATTTTGTTTAATTTTATTGCGCTCGAATTGCTGTGCGTGCCGAGGTCCTTGCTGAGGTCCTGTACTGCGCTGCCCTTCGCCAGTTTCTAAGTACCCAGAGCCAGAGCAAAAATGTGATCAGAAAAACATTAATGCGACAATTACGATGTTTTTAATTGTTTTCAAGTCGCTTTGTACAGCGCGGCGAGTATAGTTGTCATCCCACAACACCATCGTCTTTTTATTACCACCCACAGAATGTCCTTTCTCTGAGAATGGGTAATTAAAAACGTGTTATGAAGTGGGAAGAAATAGTCGAAGTTGGAAAAACTTGGCTGGTTGCGTAAATAGAGGGAAGCGTTAATTGCCACTGTTGGTAAAAATAAATGTTAATTTTTCGAAAATTTACTGAATGACTGATGAGCTCATAAATTATTCCCGCAGTCAATAAACAAGCAAATGAAACAATAAAGTAACCCTTTCCATTTTCGATGTATTCTTTGCTAACAGCAAATCGATATTGTATCCATTTTATGATTTTAGTTAATATTTATAAAGTGGTTCCTTGGAAGTGGAGAACTGAACACATTTGACTTAACACATATGAACACATATAAACGTAAATAGAAACGATATGTTCTTCATATAAACTTTTAAGGAGACTTTTAACATGATCACAGAGAACTTATAATGTTAGGTGTACGCAATTCTTTGAGAGCAAACTTAGTTATACTAATATTGCATTGGCCATCTTGTTCTTCTTATTGCATCCCATCCTTTGGTTCTATGATTCAACCTTCACTTCGTGTTTGACCTCTTCTCAATTATAGAAGCGTGAAAAAATCGTATGGAAACGCAGTGGAAGCTGTGGAAAATTTCATTAAATTTTCATTTCTAATTTTCCAAATGGATTAACGCTAAAAGATGCAGAAATCTTTCATCATAATTAGCACGCGGCGCAGGCACGCGCCAGAGCGCGAAAAGGAGGCGGCTGGAGTGGAGGGGCGTGGCCCGTCGTCCAATGCATAGTGTCCACTACCCGTACATATGTACATAGTCATACATACATAGAACGGTATATATATACTGTTCGCGTCGTGCCCTGTTTTCGCGTCATTTCCATTTAAATTTTTTGCCTCTCCTTTTTTATCAAATTTTTTATGCTTTCGTTTTTACATGTTCTTTGTTCTTGTTTTCTATGGCCTTGGGCCCTTTGACTAACTTATTTTTAACAATTTGCGACGGAGCCCCCTCCCCTTTCTCATTTTCCCGGCGCCCCTGTTCGCTAATTAAGCGAACAGATAGAAATTCTCCTAAGTGTGTTGGAGTGGAGTATGCTTAATGGAAATCATAATGAAATCAGGGCGGAAAAGTCAACTCAATGAAGACGGCAATTTCGACTTTGATAACCTTTCGGTCTCATCAATTAATTGGTCGTGAATTAGCAGCCGAACTAAATCTATATTGATCTTGGTTTAAGAATATATGTAGGAGTAGTTTAGTTGCAAACAAACTTTGGCAACGCCTTTTACCCCCTTTGTTTTAAATTTAACTTTAAACTAAAAAGTAACTCATTTTGTTTTGTGTTGCAAAATTACTGAATTCTGTCACGTATGTTTTGCTTTTTAGAATATTACCACAGCAAAAGTCAGGGGACAAGAAAATGCATATCAACTCGAAACATAAATTTGGGTCAGAAAGTTTAATTTAAACAAATGTTGTTGTCGTCTTCGGTCTGCTGTGTGTTGATACTTGTACTTTCTTTGTTGTTGCGGGCAGACGAGCCAACAACATCACGTATACGCAGTGTAACACAAAGTACAAATAAATTAGTTGCATTCAAGGCGGATGGGATTGGCAAAAACGTAGAGACTGCTTGGGTCGTCTTGGCCTGAGTTGGCATGGATTCTTGGTTAAGCTGCGAAAAACTTGGCAAACGAATGCCAGAACGGAAATTTACTAATTTCAAAGTTTCGCACGCATTAACCTCGAAAATCTGTGTGCAACTTGAAGCACTTGCAATTGCAAAGACACCCCGAAAATCGAGGGAGTCTCCATCTTCGTTGCCATGTGCTTGTGCAAATAATTTGGGTCACGAGCTGAGCAAGCAACAGGGATACAGATTAGGATAACCTAGGGGTGCGCAGGAGGGTGATTCTGATTTCAGGAACATCACAAAACTCTGTAAAGCTGTTACCAATTTCACCAGTTGGAGAATGGAAAACGATTATTTTATAAGAGAATTGAATAGCTCTTCATATGCTTACAATCACATCTCCCAAATAATTATGTAGTAATGCTTATAGATAAAAATATGAATTTACGAAAACATGGGCTCCTATTCTATTTTAAATCTAAACTCTAAAATTTTGAAACCCAAACTTTGTTGGGTCCTGTTGGTCCACCAACATATTTCGAATCACCCTAGTAAGAAGAGCACAATGCACAGCAGCTGACAAGTTAACGCTGCGTATTCGTAACCCCTGAACAGGGCCGGGCTAAAAACGTCTAAGGACAACAGAGACACGGGTGAGCGGCAGCCGAGTCGAGTTGAACTATTGTCAAGTTTTAACCTCGATATGCAGCGATGTAAGATTAGGCGTCGTCTAAGCCACGCCGCCCATCCCACGCCCCCCCCCCCCCACCATGGAACAAAACAAAAATAAGTAGCAGAATGCCAGGCGAACTGAGCAGCAAAACGGAGCAGCAGTAGCAGCAGCAGCGGTTCACTGTCATGCCAACGCACGGGAGTCGAGCATGGTCATGTGTGGCAGTGGCATTAGGGTGCTCCACCTAGTGGGTGGTGACCCAGGGTCGAAGGCGCTGGCCGAGAGAAGAGGCGTGGCTGCTGGGAGCGGCTCGTGTAATCATGCAGCAACAACGACGACCTCATGAGTGCATTACAACAATTGGAATTGCTGGGGCTGCGACTCAGACTGCAAAAAGGCTGCTGCTAATGTGGACTCATGTGGGATCAGATGGCATAAGAATGCCTCAAATAAAGTGGTGTTAAAGGAAAACTTTAGCTTTAAGAGGTATGTGAATATGTCCTGTAACTTTAATGGGTGCTTCGATATACGTTTATAAGCAAAGCTAGTTATAGCAAATTTTAGAATTTTAGGTTAGGATGGTTAGCTTTTGAGATACATGTTGTACATGTATATTGTACATGTTGTACAATATTTTACCATCAGAATATGTAGGACTTTTTAAATAAATGTATTCGTAATATTAGCTATTATAAAGTAGTCGTATTAATAAATTTCGTTCTGTCTATAATAACTAATTGTAGCATGTCTACTATAACTACTACTATAACTTCTGCATTTATTAGGCAGCTGACATATGAAATTAATGTGCAATGAAATACTTTATACATATACATACATATTTATTTACATATACAATACATGTTTTTATTTACTCACTTTCGAAGGTTTCTACCCACTGTTCCGCGTAACTGCAAGCCAGCTGAAGGATGCTGATGGGTAGGAGGCTCGGGTTTGGCTTTGAGATGAGGTCGACTCTACCCTCTCGTTGTCCTTTTGGAGCACATTCATCATTATTGTGGGCCGTGCTTAAGTCGTGTCACCCGCCTAACGTCCTGCGCCCATCCATTACATCGCCCTCGACAAGTGTGTCAGGTCCACATGACAGTCGGCGGTTGTTTCGCGGCGTACAAGTTCAAAATCAACTATTCTTGGCTGGTTATCCAGGCCACGCCAGAATGGGGCGCATTTTCCCAGCCACGAAGCTTTTATCGAACTGGATTCTAAGCGTATTTTCGTTTATTTCTGGTCTAAGCTGCAGCTCAGTCAATGCAACAAATGGCTATAAGTAAACTAAACCCATGACCCCATTAAAAAATCAGAACAAAACTCTAGTAAATAAACCGAACAACTTTAGCTGGCCAACAAAAAAAAAAGTTGGAAATAAACTACGAGCGAACTGCACTCAACTTGTAATGAAGTTTCAATATACAAATCAATAAGGACCAAGCAGGGCCAACTCCTTGCATCCAGGACCTGAAGACTGCACACCGCCTGGAAAATTCGAACAAAAACAAATCAACTTGAGCGCCGAGAGGCGGGTCGACAATCTGTGGGATGCAAAGATGAGGCCCACTGGTGTTTTGGGTCAGTTGCTAACTTTTTAGACGTAAAGTAGGAGTAGGCGTGGAGAGACATGCCATGCCCATGGTCTCTGTCGGTGGTCGGCATCGGCAGGAAAAGTTAATGATGTCACTTCCACTTTTGCTCAGAGGACGAAGACTTCATCCAAAACCGCCTTCGATGCGAGCTGAGGCACACCGAAGTGGAACGTGTGAAAAATACGAAACTATTAAACTATCGCTGGGCACAGAAACTCAGCCACATAAGCCACAAGGAGCCTCAAGGATAAGGGCACAATGATTGGATAGATCGTGTGATTGAGTACAGAGAGAAAATAGTAAAAAACGTATACATATTATATGTAACTGTGTCTATGCCTAACTATTTGAAAATTCTGTTCGCATATATGTATATATAAATACAATCAATAAGTTTCAAAGCACTTTAAAAAAATATTAGCCAAAATGGAATTGGGGAATTTGTTGTTGGTTTTTGCTCAGGTGCACTTTACTATCATAGAAAACAACGAACATACACGAAGTTTTTGGTAACTTCTTGACCCTTTTGGTGCAATTGTTAGATGTGCACCCCTTGGATGAGCATTTGGTACGAAAACAATTACATCACTCAAGCTGAAATGGGGAAAGGGGAAATGGGAAAAGGGCCGAGCAGCAACACCAATAATCGCCCAACGCACTTAGCCAAATTTCAAGCAATTAAATCTTTAATTCGCGCTTAAAAGCTTTTTTAACCCCAGATTCCCCCTAGCCATTTTCCCCCCCGCATTTTCTGCAGGGGGTCGGTAACTAATTATAAAACGGATGCGCCACATTTTCCACCCCGAAACCCCCGCTTTTTTTTGGTAGCGCTTTGTTTGAGGCCGCAAGTCCCAACCGGAAAAGGGACAGATAAATGCGACGGTCTGCTCCTAAAATAACAGTATTTTGCATAATTGTTGACCCAGAAAGTCCGAAAAGAAAGTAGCAACAAAACATGGGAACTTGCTGCTGCTGCTGCTGTTGCTGCTGCAAAGAATGTAATTTCTTTTTCTTATTTCCCCCAGCATTTTCCCTCGGCGTCGCTGTGGGAACCGCCAGTGATTTGTAATTAGGAAACGGCCGCCAACTGTCGCCTTGGTTTTGGCCTGGCCAGAACGATGCCACGCCCCATTTGCACCGCAACGAAGGCGGTGGCGGTGGCAGTGGCAGTGGCATCAGCGGCAACGGCAGCGGCTGGAGGCATTAGCGAACGTTAAATACCCAAGTGCCATCTGCTAAGGGGAAAAGCGACTACGTACAAAAAAAGGTGACCGGGAAAATTAAATGAATGAAAAGTGCTAGAAGAAAAGTGTAAAGCAATGACGGCGACGCCTGGGCTTACCCCCCCACCCCTTTTTCCCACACTCCCTTTTGGCCATTTTCGCAGTTTGCGGTTTGGTGAGAAATGGGGAGAGAAAAGCGTAAAAGGGGTGCTGGAAAACTGTGGGAAAGATACCACCCATTTGTGTGCGTAGTTGGCGAAAGTTTATTAAACATTTAAATTCACTCATTTCTCGGTGGAACTGCTCCTTTCTTTGTCGGCTGGGGAAATGACCAAAAATTGAAATTATTTCATGTCCGGTGTCACCATTTTCGGCTTCCTTTTAGGGTTTGACTTCAGGGTCCTTTTGCTTTAAAATTAATCCGTTGATGCAGAACTTCTGAAACTTCATTTTCAACGGAAATTTATAAATTTTGGGCCAGCGGCCTTGGCCGTTCCTTGTTTACTCATGTCCTGCATGCTTCCGTTTTTCCACTTTTCCATTTCTCTGCCTTTTGAGCCACCGGAAGCGACCTTTTCTTTCTGCATAATTTCGGGAAATATGTTTTTTCCAAAGGTTGGCCCAATGATTTATGGTAAGAATTCCTTTTAAAACGGTAGAGGCTTCTTTAAGGTGTTTTAACACAAACGGGCTAATTTAATTGCTGAATTTTGGTTGATATAAATTAAAGCAAAAATAAAAGCATATGTTGGTTATATTTAGTCCTAAAACTTATAAAAATATTTATAATTTCTTTCCTTTTCTTCGTCATTATTCTATAGTTTATTAAAGCCGTTACCCGTAGAGCCTATAGCATATGATAAACATCAATCTTAAGCCCAAGACCTTTACAGCACCGAATGTACCTTGCAAAATGTTGCCAAAAGACCAATTGCACTTCGGTGCCTAAGGAAATACATCTCGATCCGAATTCATAGTTTCTGGTAATAAAATCCCATTCCAACCGCTTGGCTTGGCTTTGATTCCGAAAGCCCCGAAAACTTTTGCGCGCCCAAATTGAAAAGAGTCTTTGTTGTGTCCGTGTGTGTGGCTGCTCGAAGCAGAGGCTCTTTGGCATTAGTCAGCATCCCTTGCTCCATGATTCTGGCTCCTTTCAATGGCCCACCTTGTGAGGAGAGCACCGTCAATGGGCACACGCACACACACCACCCCAGTGCGCCGCATTCAGGCGCTCACTTATTAGAGGAAAAGCAGGTGAAACCTATCCTTGAGGCGGTGACGTTGCACTCGGAAGTCAGTCTATGCATACAGCCCAGAAAATGGCAATAATGAAATCAAAATGTGAATGCCCTTTGCATTTCCTACTTCCACTTTGACCCTATTACGAGCCAAGCAAAAGCAAAAGCCAAAGCTCCAGATGAAACCAAATCCGAGCCCGGTCAGCATCCAAGCATTTCCTTCGCCTGCCACCACCCTCCTTGAATGAGCCCTCATTAGTTCCCCTTCCGAAATTATGCGGCTTCGCAGCCTTGGCTGCTGCATTAAATTTGCATTTGAAAGCTGCATTCGAAAGTTGAGACAAATCATGGAAAGGCATTCGTTGTGAGGATTCTTTTTGGGCCGCAAATCAAAGCCAGTTTGAAGAAGCTTATTCAAACTATCGGATTTAGATACAATGGACTGCCTCAAAATGGTAAGCTGAGGATGTGTTACTGTGTTAAATGGCAGAGAAAGGAAGTTAGGACAACATTAAAATTTTAAAGCAAAAAATATAATCAATAATAATATAATAACTTTATTTTTACACTACGTTTCGTGACAAATAGACAAGGATATCACAGAAAAATAAGCTAAAAGAACGCGGTTTAGTTACGAACCTCTCAACTTACGTTCGAGTAACTTGGGTAATTCACATAAACTGATACTTCACGGGAAAATAATAAATAAATGAAATACGAAGCAAATAGGTTAGAAAAAGCAAGTTATAGTTATAGTAAGAGAAGACAAACTACATACATATATTTTTGGTCTATTATTTAGCCCAACATGCATGCCCATCGATTGCGGACTTTATCCATTTTACTTATGTCCTGGGCTACTATTATAGTGAATCTCTCGATGTTTCCCGCTTTAATTTATTTGCCAGACACAATGCGGTCGACAACAATTGCAGGACGTCGACTGTCCTAATGGAAAATGGCCGGATTAAACCTTCAATCCTTTCAGTAACGATTGTCCTTGTTGCTTAGCCTCATATTAGACAACGAGTCGACCTTGACTCAATGGCCATTGTCCTTCCAGTTAGGATGGCTTAATACTGCTGCTCCCGCCTTAATCCGTTGTGAAAACATCCAAACTGGTTTTATTCGCATTTCGACATTTATATTTTGACATTTCATAATTGGCCATTTAACACCAAGCTTAATTTATATCATCCATAAGATGATGAGTAAGATGATTGTTAGGTAATTATGTTAACTGATGATGGCTTACAGGTTTCATCAATTCATCACCAAACATACCAGAGTTGTCATCCTCTTTAAATGGGAGGTTAAGAAGACGCTGTAATAAACTAGTTTTTTGGGCTTCCAATTGGCCAGGTTGTAAACTTGTTCGTGCAATTTTAACAATTTTCTGTCACCTAAAATACATTTTTATATAGGAACAGAAATAAAAGAACAAAAAATTATGGGTCAGGTTCGTGACAATCCTCAAAATGATAATAACCCAAGTAAAATACCAATTTAACAGTGTGCGAAAAACTTACTAACTTAACTTAACTTAACTTTTCTAACTTTTTAAATTTAATGTAAATTATTTGTTAAGTTATTATATAGAATGAGAATCTGCATATATGCATGTGATCCTTAATATCGCCATTCGCCCATAACAAAATGAGTTATCGATAAATGCGTATTGAACTCTCCATCCCTGGCAACTACGCATTTTGGAAGAACTCTTTTTTCTGGACAATAAGAATATAAATACGATAATTGACTACAACGATGGATACCGAAATTGTTTACGACCAATTCATTCTTGCGGATAATGATGATGAATTATTGCTTATTTACGACGATGAAGTGAATTTAGATGAGGAGCACCTTCTAATCTATGAGGATGTCTGGAAGAGCGAAGAGGTAATGACTCTAGATGGGAATTTAGCCAACATCGAAGACTACGCAGTTTTGCTGGAAGTAATGGACACTCCTACCATACACTTCGCCTCTGGGAGCGATGAAGAAATGACTCCAGAAGAGAATTTGGGAGACTTCGTTTCAGCGGATGCACTTGTCACTTCCACAACAGACGTGGCAGATTTGGAAGAACTCACGGTCTATATTCCCGAAGAGATCACATTCGCAGATACAGGATTCTTTGCAGAGCAGGACGACAACTTGGAGGCATACGACTTCACCTACACGGTGATCGCGTCTGAGAGTTTTAGCCATTCTCCTGGAGAATTGACCGAAGTGACAGAGCTTATACGCTATCTCAGCCAGGACTTGCTCTTCCAGGCATACTCGCCGCCATCGATCCCCAGCTTGCATACCGAGCATTGTCCTCGTCACGACAAAAACTCACAGAACGTCTTCTGGTCCGACATGGAGGAAGTGTCCTGCATCCTGTTGCATTCGGCGGCCGCCTATATGGAACCACCCGCTTATGTCGACGACGCCACGGTGAGTTTTATTGCCAAGGGTCTCTCCTTGGCCAAGAGTTTCACGACTGAGGAGCCCGATTCCCTAAGCGCACGGCAGAGCATTGGTCGCCTGGTGGCCGCCATTGTGATGGACAGAGAGTCGGGCGTCGTAATGGCATACGCCGTGATCCACCTCGTTCCCCAGGTTATGAGTGACGACAGCACGGGCGAGTTGTTGGGCATGATGCTCCATAACGTCATTCGTGGATTCGCCATCAACGAACACTTCCGTCGCATAATTATCGAAAACAGCCGCCATTTCCTTTTGGTGGCGAACCAAATTCCAAACTAATAGTTTCCTTGGTTCGAACGATTCAATTTTAAATCTTTTCTCATTTTATTTGGAGCATTTAAGAAGCATTTGAGCATTTAAGAGGCTGACAAAAAAACGAAAAGATATATATGATCAGTAATAAATAACTATTATTCTATCTTTTAAAGTGCCTGCCAAATTATTTTAATTTAAATGAAAAACGTATTCAGGCTTTGTTTTAGAATGTTATTAAAGAACTTGTAACAATAAATAGTTCTGTGGCTTTGAAATAAACTCATTGTACAAGAAAAACGAAGTAAAGCCAATATTTTAATTTTTATATTCTGAAAACGAAATGTTTACTTTAATATGTGGCTTGCATACAATTATATGTTTATATTTATCAGTCTTGCTGTATGTACAGATCATAAGAGCATGATTAAATTTAATTTTTACTTACCATAAGAATCGGTCATTTTATTTTAGTTACACGACAATGGAAAGTCTTCGTTAAGTTATTCAATTGTATTATTTTATTGTATGTAATGCAATAAATTTGTCAGTTAAAGTTCACATAGTTCTTAGTTTCGTTTACATATTTATATGTGTAAGTATTTTTGTTATTAGTCGGTACTTAACAATAAACTTTGCTATATCATGAGTACAAGTGTCTTCCAGTGTCTGTCTTTAAAAAGTAACGTCCACACCTCTGCGATTTTGGGACTTTTGCGTGTAATGCGATTTATTTACAAATAGTCGGTTGTTGATAATTACATGAATGGAGTCTACACGTTAATCGAGTTGATGAAAAACACTTAAGAGCTTAGAAATGTATTTTGATTTCGATTTGTATAGTACTTGCTATGGTCATATACGCCGCTTAGGTCTAACAAACGTTCATTGTTCAACATTCAGTTTAGTGTGTGGTGTCCAATGGCCAATGGCTTTTTGGCGGAAAAATAAGAGGCTGCATATAAGTGTCAGGATTGGGCGCTACTCGGAAAAGGTGTGAAAAGGAGTGGGTGGCTCAAAGGTGGTTAGCCGCAGACCGCGAGCATTTGATGCATGCAAGCCGGAATGTGTTAATTGTCCACAGCCGTGAAAAGAATCCCCGTTAAATTAACCCCCACCTGCCCGACCGCTGTAATATTGACCGCAGAAATTTATTTCCGTGGCTTTTTCTCACCCGTCTGCGGAGCGTGTTTGTGTTGGCTCACAGCTGCTTGCGGTTAACTTGGCCCGGGATCAATTTGTTAAGCGCTCAAAGGCGGGCACATCAAGTATACGCAGGGAGTGACAGCCGACGCTGCCTTGGGACAATCGCACACATAATTAATGCCGCTTTGAGGGCATTGTTTGAGTGGGAGTGGGTGTGGGAGTGATAGTGGGTCTGCACCTAATTGCAATTAAGTTGACGCTGCAGCCTCACTTTCCACCTTTCGACGTGCATACAAATTCAGGAGCAGAGACGACAACTTTAATTAATTTCAGACGATTTTTATGGGATTTGCCGTGTGGATCGGGGGAGTGTGTGTAATTAAAAAGGACGTTAAGTGGATAAATAAATACGAGTTGGGCCTGCGGGTTGGCGATGCATACGATGTTTACATTTTGTCCGTTTGATTCGTTTTATTTATTTCTTTGGCCGCCTTGCGCCTTTGTCTCCTGCCTGCCGCTATTTGTTTATTTATTTTATGTATTTATTTGTATCGTTTAAATGCAATTCATTAGTGTTTGGAATACGTCTCTGGTTGGATTCTGCCATTTATATTATTTGTATATTCAATTAATTTACATTTTGCTGAACGATTTCGCAATGGAGTTATATACAGTTCACGATTCAGTCCGCTGAATTCAATAAATTTACTTTCGTTATCAATTAAATTGTTTTTGCTTGCTGGACGCCCATTTCATCCAATTCGTCCATTTCGATCAATGAGTGTATTTGCTATAATTTTTTGTTCTTACGCAATATTTACTTTATGAATTTTGCTTTTTGCCGGCATGTTTCGAGCTTGTTCGTGAGATAAGAGCACATAAAATAGAGTTCCATAAATTGGCTATGCAAATGTTTGCGATACATCGGCAGATACATACATACATCGTGAGTGCGAGTACGTGGGTGTTATGTTTGCCAAAGATAATGCTAAATAAACTCCTTGGAAATCTTTCACAACTTCTACGATCTCTGCGACGACCTATTCAATTTTTCAAATTTATTGGCAAAATAAGTTTCACTTCCTCTGGCCAGAAACGAGGTCACCACCGACCAGAGTCTAGTATTTGCCAAAAATAATAAATATTCAAAACTGTCCGGCATCCGTGAGTGAGTGAGAGAGCAAGAGAGAGAGAGAGTGAGAGAGGAGATGGAAAACTGTGCGAGGAGTGCGGGATATATGGCTAATTGAAAAGTTCAGCATGTCGCCACATAGGAAGGAGACTGCAAATGTTGTTCCAGACTCAAATTGCCATGCAAATGCATTCGAGTTGCATTTTTCCAAAAACGCATTTGTTTGATGGCTGGAATTTCCCAGATCCCGATCCCTCTTCCTGCCCAGCTCGCCCATGCGGTCTGAATGGTTTCAGGATATCGATGCAATTTCACATCGGACTGCATAAATATTTACTATTATTCATTTATGCAAACTTACTCGATATTTTCCACAAAACATAGGCCCCGCCACTCGCGCAACCGAACCAAACTGAATCGAGTTGAAATACCTAAACAAAACTACGTAACAAATTCAGTTAGGAGCCAGCTTAGAACTAGGGGCTTACTAACTAGTTCGCTTAGAGCCGGTAGAACTTACGATTAGCTGGGAGTCGAGGTTCTCGAAATTGCCTGTCTTTTTCTGGGATACGGACTCATCCTCTATATGTATTGGTTATTAGTTAGTGGATAAAATCAACTAGCTTACAACATGCACTCGGTTATTACGTGTTATCTCTCTTCGTGTTTCTTCTCGCTTTTTGCTATTTGGGCCTATCAAATTAATTTGGTTTTTTACTTTTTACGTTGGCAGAGTGTTGGGCTTCCCATCTTCTCACTGTCTAGTAGCAGCTATTGCTCCGGCCATTCAGTTTGGCTTGCTGGCAGTGACATGTCATGTGCGGTGGCCCACTCCGATGAGAATGACGCTGAGCAGGAGCGCCAGGATGCTGAGGGCGTAGGCCCGGGTGGTGGCTGCCGAGGAGGTGACCGCTGAAGCCGACGATTCGCCTGGGAAAATGCAAGGGTGCAATCAGACTCTATATCTCTTTTTAGGGATATATGACATATTTAATCAAGGGAATCAATACAGTCAGTATTTTTGGATAGAGAACTACATAGCTGTAAAATTTAATACTTAATTTAAAGTTTTTTAAGTTTGTTGTCCATTATCTGTATTCGTCTTTTTTTGTCATCATCATCAAATTCAAAAATGTGTGAACTTGATAAATAGCCTCACTTCAATTTGCATCAAATTAAGTTTGTATGTAGAGTATAGCAATGCAGTACTACTTGAATTTTTATATTTTAACTTGATAAATAGACACACTTCAATTTTAATGAAATGAAGTTTGTATGTAGAGTATAGCAGTGCAGTCCTACTTGGATTTTTATATTTTTACTTGATAAATAGACACACTTCAATTTTAATGAAATGAAGTTTGTATGTAGAGTATAGCAATGCAGTATGACTTTAATTTTTATATTTATTTTTAAAGGAAGTTTTTTTGCGATCTAATGGCCGGACTGCAACTCACCATTTATTATGTTCAGCGTTACGGTCGCACTGGGGCTATTCGACGGGCTACATGTGTAATTGCCAGTATCGCGCTTCTTGGCCGACTCGATGATTAATGAGCCAATCTGCAGGAGAGAAAACAAGAACACAGGCCCACTCAGTTACTTACAGAGAAAGACAGAAAGACAAGCACAGGCAGTTTTTGCTCGGACATGGGCACACGTATTTCAAATATCGCGCATGTGCCGGAACTGACATTTTGCCCCGCGGCAGGCGAAGAAAGTTTTGGCAAGGCAATTAGGAGAAATGCGACACAACTGAAACTTTGCAAACCAATATTATACCATTTCTCGCTTGCCAGAATCAAACTAAAAAAAAAATAATAATAATAATACTAAAAAAATTATAAGGTTCTTTTGGTCCTAGCCAAGTGAAAGGTGCTTTAAGTCACAGTTAGAATTAGTTTTAATTGCATTGTCATAGTGAAACAAATTTGATATCCTTATTAAGTAAGTAATAATTATCCACCGTTCACTTACCGTGCTCTGCCCTTCGCCGGAGGCCTCCGGCAGATTGGGATCCAGTTGCGTGCGGTGGCGCCGGGAGTCGGCCGCCAGCTGCTCGGCGCCGTGGTACCACATGATGAACGTGGGCGGCTCCAAGGCGCCGCGCACGATGCAGCGGAGCACCACATTGCTGCCTGCCTTCACGTAGCGATCCGGCTCTCCCAGGATCTCCGTACGGGGAACTGCGGCATGGAAGGAGGTATAAAATAGAGTAGAAAGGAGCAGTGCGCATAAGTGGAAGTGGCAAATTCGGCGCTTAGAAATTGTGTCATTTCGCTAATCTATTGAATTAACGGCTACGAGTCACGTCGCACACGTAAATCTGGCTGTGGCAGGACAACACTCCGCCTCCAAAGAAAATCCACTTTTCAATTTTTCACTTACTGATTCCAGCTTGAACTACACCCATACCCCCCAGACTGTGCTCCAGTTCGGGGCACCCGGGTGATTTTTTGGCAAACAGACACGCACATGCATAACAAACTAAGAGTTGTGGCAACAAAAATGTGGAAGAAAAGCAGCGAAAAAGGCGGTGAATAGGGAGCGCACACAGACGAACAAGTTGGAAATGTTGGCGCATACATTTTCACACGACTTACCGACGCTCCGCGGCGTCATCTTACCCCCAGCACCTCCCCCCCATTCCGGAAAAGCGGGAAAACTGGGCATCTTCATTTGCTAGGCAGCGTGGTGCGACGTGAGCTTTGAAATTTGACAAAATCACGTATACGCCGAGTTTTCACTGCTGTTACACAAAAATGTGCAAAATGAGTGCGCCGAGAATTTACACAAAATGTCCGACTATGCCCCCAGAGTATCTGTGTGGGCTTCTACATGTCTGTGTAATACCAGTGCCTACTGTAGTCGGCGAGCACGCGCCAAGTTTTGGTTTGACACCAAACTGTGTCAGCTTGTCAAAATCGTCATGTTGTTGAATGTTAGTTTTCCAGCTGCTTGACTGGAGGTTCGCACCACAGCAGCAAATAATATGCAAAAAATTGACTAAAAGCGTACTACGTACTGCGGCAGCTAAAGCTCAAGCACCAGTGCAATATTATTAGCAACCGTTACACTTTATCACACACGCAACTTTTATTTGGAGATGTTACCGCCCGGTGAGGGAATAATTTTCCAGACAGCACATTCACTGGCATGGCTCTAATTAATTCGAGGATAAGGGGGCCCGATGTAAAAGCAGCAGTTTAAAATTCATTCTCCCAAGTACAACAAAGTGGAACTATGTATGTACAAATGTATTCCTTCGGTTCCCTGGCGAAATTTGATAACAAAGGCTGGTAATCACAAAAGATGTAAATTAACATTAAAAGAATTAAATGGATAAGAGTATAAAGAAATGATAAGAAAGGAAATGAAAGAAAGAAAACAATTTCTGAAGTACTTGCGTTGTATTCAGATTTTTTTTCTCGTTACACAGTTATTACTAAAGAATTTGTTTTAATACCCAAAATTCGGAAAAAAAAGGAACTGGTTTTTGCTTATTTTTTACGAACTAGTATGACCAAGATTTATAATTCTCATCATATAAATTTCTTCGACAACATCGTTTTAAGTAAAGTTTTGGTCTTTGAATAACAATTATTAAATAAACAGCAACTTTGTTTTCTGAACACTATAAACACAACCCCAGCCCATCCGAATCTAGATATATACACCCTGGTAAGTCACATTTTCAAATTAATTTCAATGACAGCATCGACTGGGAACTATTATGCTTAGTCTTTAGAAATAATTTAAAAAGAAAAGAAGCTGAATGGGAGCCGCAGAAACAGAAACAGAATCAGAAACCCGAAAACTTTGACCACATCTCGGCAAATTCTCCAAGCACAAAGGGAGCAGAAGTGCAAAGGGAAGGGAATTAGTTAGGAGTGTCAAGCGAATTGCAGCAACTTAAATTAATTGAGTTTATGGCGAAATGCTTTTAGGCAAATTAGTCGAGAGGCGCTGCGCAAACATCACAGGGAAATTGTCACTTTTGATGGCGAGATAAAGTGCGGTCCCAAAAAAAAAAAAATAATAAAACCAAAAGAAAACCCCAAAATTGGCTTTGGCCATACAAGATTAGCAGCAAATTAAATAAGACCAAGCCATTCGGGAATGAATTCGAAACGAGACGGCGAATCATCAACCTTGGAGATGAGATGAGATGATCTGAGCTGAACAGAAAGCGAATCGCATAAAACCAAATCTAGTTTGTCGTTCAATGATGCAGAAAAAAAATATTCATTCATTCATTTGGCATTCATGTGTGCAAGTCACCGTGGGTGCGAATGGTTTTCTTTTCCTTGTCAGGCGCGAAAAGCTCTTTCGTGAACTGGGATCATAAAAATAAATCAGTAGAGTTGCCCGGGGAAAAAGTTTAAAAGATTATTACATAAGTTTGCAGCTAAGCAGACTTGATGTTTTTTCGGGGCATTAACAACGATTTGGCTCCATTGTGCTGCCCATTTCGGTGACCTAGAAACTCGAGTAAATGAACCAAAACCAAAGAAGCTGACATTTTAACCAGCAACAAAGCAAATAAGGATTTCTTCCTCCGCCCGCCCCCTAACATAACAAATTGACCGAAAACTACGAGCCTATTACCCCAACTCCAGCTCTGTATCCAAATATGGCCAGGGAATCAAGCAGCGGGCAGGCAAAGGCCAAAGCCCAAACATAAAATCCATTGCCAAAGGATCTGAATCGAATTCATCCAGCGCCAACGGGTGGTGGTGGTGGGTCAAGGCGGTTGATTTTGGGTGCTTTTGGATGCTTTAGTGGAAAGTGGGTGGTGCAAAAATCGACAACATGCAAAGGGAGTTTGCACAGACAAAACGATGCAATAAATACAAATTACATGGCAAAGGCACAAAATCAGCCGAGCAGAGCGACACCAAGAGCAGAGTGCGAGAACGGGTGGAAAAAGCTGGTAGGAAAAACTGCAAAGGGGTGATCAAGGGTGGTGAAGAATAGGTGCTGCCGATAATGGTTATGGCCAGCCGAATTGGAAGAAAAGGAGCAAAGGAAGGAGCGGAAGGACCACGCTCGCCCAAATTCAACTTCAAACAAACAAAGGCCGATTGGCCAGGACCTCCGACGGGGAAATGGAAATGGAAATGGCCATGGATGAAGGCCAAACGACTGCAAATAATGGTTATTCAGAAAGAGACAGCGAGTCGGCGCGAGAAAGAGACGGATCGTAGAATCCCTGCCGGGTATGAATAGAAATCCTTTATGCTTAAACTTGTCGTTAGATTAACGCAAATGTGGCCGCGCATACGAAATTCAGAAAGGCGAATACTTTTGGCTTCAGATGGATACCTGTTGGCTGCCACGCCCATTCCCAATTTCTCGAAGCTAACACTAAGAAAATTGGATCTTAAGCATTTTCGTAGTTTAATTAATTGATTAATTTGCAATGCCTTTTAAAATAACTCAAATAAGATTTCGGGAAATATTTTTGAAAAATGTGTGTTGGAAGTATAGCGAAAATATTTAAATACTTTTTAATAAGATTTACATTTGACAACAAATTACATTGTTGTAAATTGTAATTCATGTTGTTCATACCCAAAATACATATTGTGCCTATCAAGCAGATCTAATTTAACATGTTAAATTTTCGATGTTTTCTATTTTTTCCATTTTTAACAATATAATCTGATTGTTCCCAGTGGACACGCACGCTCACATGAGGTTTTGGCATACATGCGCATGTGTTTAGCATACAAATTAGCTGAGCCGGAAATGCGAAAATCACTTTTTGGCAACACCATTATCCAGTCTATTGCCCTTGCCCTCATTTTTCCCTGCTCATCCCTCGATTCAGCATGATGTGTCCTTTTTTGCCGGCAGCATCCTCAGGCTGGATAGCCATAAAACCAAAGTGTTAGTTGGATGAAAGAAAATTCAATTTGTTGGCTTCAAATGCAAATTGACTTTTTACTTTCACTGCTTTGCGCTCCTCTTTTCGTTGCCATCTGAGCTGGGCTAAATTGACCTTAAATTGTCAAAGAATTTGAAATAATGGTGTAATTCTGGCCGAAGGGCCTTGTTTTTCGTAAAGCAAACCTCAGCCGCAGCTTGCAGAAGAAATCGTTTCAAATGAATGCATCCGTGTCATAGATAAAATCTGGATCTGAAACCGAATTCGAATGCGAATCCGAAACCCAATAGCCGTGGCCAAAAAATATTCGCACTGATTTCCGTGTCATAGCCCCAAGCAATGCAGTTGTTATTGTGCCGGCCAGATAAATAGTGTGAGCCAGAACCACAGCCGGGAAATTTCATATCAATTACAGGGCTCAGAACATCCTCCGATGCCCTCGACTGACATTTACATTGTTCATTTGGCCTGCTGATGCTGTTTCTTCCGGTATGCAAACATGAAATTTAATTAACTTTTTACTCGTTGCTCGGATGTGTGTGTGTGTGTTTCTGGGAAACCAAAACGAAACCAGAGCCCAGCACGTAAAAGTTTTCTCGTTAAAAAACTTGACTGACCAAAGAAATGTTCCGTCTGTGTGCTCTGCTTTACTTTTTTTTTTTGCACTCGTTTTTCGAGTATTTCAATGGGCAATGGTCAGCAGCCGCAATTTGAATGCAATTTAGTGAATAATTTGAAATGCAGTTGCCTCATAAAAGATGCAAAGATCTCGGCCCATGTGTGGCTCGACCTTTTGTAAGCAGGCTGAAAGTTTTCGCATTTGCTGTCGCTTGACCTTTGCGGATAATTCACCCCGAGTCCAGTGTCCAAGTGCGAACTCATATGCAAAAGCCTTGGCATTTAGTGCTCATGTTCACGGTCTTGGACTTGGACTTGGTCTTGGTTTTGGTTTTGGTTTTGGTCTTGGACTTGGACTTGACTTACCCACAACTTGCAGCTGGACACGGGCGCTGACTTTGGGCTCCGTGGAGACCTGGCACTCGTAGGAGCCGGCGTCCCGGGCCTGGACGTACTTGATCTGCAGGGTCCAGTACTTGTCCGGCTGCTTGATGGCCAGGAATCGCTGGTCGGCTATGAAGACGGCCCTGAAAGCGGGATGCAAAATTGGAATTAGTCGCAAGTTATAATTTTTATTTAATTTTAGTGTAATACAGAAAACCAGACTTGTGGCACATGGTTGAGTTATGAAAGCATTGGCACTGCTTATTTTCTAACGTAGTTTAAGGAAATCCTTGGTAAGTAATAGGAAAAACGATGTTGTGAGGTAATCTCAACTGCTTACTAAAGCTACAATGAAAATCATATTTAAATATTCCGTATAATATTCACTTTTATATAAATTCAAAGGCCAGAGCTGACTAATCACGCAAACTTGGCCTGGAGGACTAGCCACACGATTATTTCTTGTTTGAAAACTGCAGGATGCCGGCAACCTGAGTCCATTTGGACTGACTTTAAGCACCCATGCCATATAGCATAAACTCTGAGCAAACGAACAATAGCGGCAGACCCATTTAGCGGAGTACTCGCTAAGTCCGCTACTAATGGCCACTCAAAAGACACTTAAAGTTATTTAGTTGCGGCATTTAAGCGGCAACTAGCGAAAGAGACGGCAAGTGTTGGGGGGAAAGAGTTGACAACAAAGTTGCGTGTTTGGGGCAGGCAGCATGCAAATGTTTTTGTGCGAAGTCAGTAGTAGTAAAATAAGTTGCGTTTAATGACATTGTTGCGATATTTTTGTTCCTTCTTCCTAGTTGAACCCCCCTCCGGGACTCTAGGCTCCCAAATTGCCCCCTGCACTTTGACTAAAGTGCAAAAATGTTTCCGTCATTTGGCTAAAATGCAGCGAATGGCCACGCCCACTGCACACATGCGTTGACATTGCTTATTATGTGCCCCAAAGCTTGGACCCAGTACCTCCCTCCCCCTACTAACAAGTTTTGATGCTAAACCCAGATTAGACCCTTGCGTTTTGCACTCGTAAAACTCGACATTTTATGACTTTTGCCATTTCCTCGGTGTCCTGTTCGTCCTCCCCACCTAAACTGTGCACCCCGCGCTGTATTTCTTATCAAGATTTTGTAGTTACTTTATAATTTTCATTTCATTTTAAAGTTTCTCAGCGCCCTTGACTCCTCCTCCTCCTCCTCCTCCTGGCCACCTACATTATGTTGTCCCCTCTTTGCCGTATATTTTGATGCAACTCCTTTTGCCCAGCCCGTATTTTGTGGCTTTCTACAGTCTCTCTGCACGGTTTTCAAGTACTTGGGAGTGACCCGACCCGGCATGAGTTACCATTTGCAATTTATTGTTGTGGAGGAAGCTGTAGTGGAAGAAGGACCAGCTTCTTCCATTTCCACTTAGGAGTAAGGCCACTTAAATACTCCGCTTGGTTGGGAGCCCGCACAAGGAATTTTCGGTCTATTTGAATGGATGTTTGGGGCCTCAGAAAATCAAGATAAATAACCGTAAACTAAATAAATCTTTAAAGAAAAATACTTAAACTAATATTATTTTGTAATTAAATAAATGTGATTAGGTTGCGATTTTATTTCACATATAAAGGATGCTTTTGAAAGCGCAAATAAATAAGATGTTGAATATTTTTAAGGGAATAAGCTTTCACAAAAGGAGCTCAATTTCCGCAGGGACTGCTTGTGAATACGAAAGGAGGTCGTTTCGCAGGATTGTGGGCGTGGAGTCTTTGGCTTTTACCTCAGACGTATCTGCCATGATTTCTACCCCGCCGGAGAGTTTCATTTCCTTCGCTTCGTTTATCGCATCAGGGAGCTGCTTGCTCCAGCTTGTTGCGGTTGCCACTCGGAGAATCCCATTAAGAGGAAGCTCATCTCCTGCTGCACATGCAGCTCCTGCCATATGACGCACTCGCCGGTGTGCGGTGTGTGTACCACCCAGATAAGAGATAACAAAGTAGCCGAGAAACACCTGGCCGGGTAATTACCCCGACCGCCGGCCAAGCATTACGGCTCCTTTCGGCCAAGTAATCCTTCGTAAGAACGGGAAGGGAGATGGAGAATGGAGATGGCCATAAATTGAGGAAAGCATGTGTCCAGCGGCAAACAAAAGACAGCATTGCACGTGACATTTATATGATAGTGTAAACACATCATTTGCGCCATTATACAGCACACTAGCAGTGTCGCTGGCTAAAAGTTTTGAAATCTATTCCCATTATGTTTGCCATGCCGGGGAACTGCTGGCGAAGGACAAACAGTTGGGGTTTCTTTTGAGCGCGCAAAAAGAAGAAAACTTTCTAGATAAATGTGACAGAAGACATTGGAGCAGGAAAGAACTCGATGCACACAATCAGCTGGCAGCAAGTTGCAGGATGGACCAACTTGGCCCGAAAGAGGCGGTCGGCAAAGAAAAAAAGGGGAGTGGCACCGGGGCACGGGATCTTCTGCTGATGGGCACTGCAGGAAGCAATCAGTAAGGACACTATCTCAGCTAAATTTCAATGCTCGCCATGCCCAGCAATGTTTGTCTTCAGCCAGTCATTCATTTCTGCCCAGCCATTCAACCAACCATTCATCCTGGCCAACATACTTACATACATAGATACTCACACACAATCGTAGGGCCATCGGCACAGAGACTCCCATATGGAAGCTACTCCGCCAGAAGGACAAACAGGCTGGATGTCTTATCTAATGTGAAAGGTTCATTGGTTTTACTTTTCTATCAAAGTAATAAGCTGGAAATGTTTTCCCTCCTAACCTGCACCACAATCCCTCACGAATGGCAACGTGGCTAAAACAGAGAAGGATGTGAAGATGCACAGCAATATAGTTCGGGGTCTTACTATATATATTAGTCCTAAAATTATTAAACAACTTACTACTAATTTTTCTAATGCTTTGCTATAGTAATAATAATAATATTAATATGACTTTATAATATATACTTTGAAATGTCAGATTGCAACAGAAGTTGCACCATTCGAATACATTAAAGTTATTAATTGCATTTTATATTTGAACTCTTAACATAATTTTAATTTTTTTATTCGTATCCTGTTCTAATTGAATAAAACATTTATTTAATTTGTACTTATGGAAGAATACAGTTTTTGTTTTCCAAGTGTGAAATAAAAGTCGGACGAACCAACAACAAGCAGACTCAGAGACAGTTTGAAGTAGGGTTTTTCTGCATTTGAAGGGGAAGGGGGTGAAAAAATTCAATGAAATTGCACACTTGCACACTTGCGTTTCCGCTTGGCCTGTCATACAGGAAAAACAGGAAAAGGACATCCACATCCAGCATCCAGCATCCACAAGCTCGCATCATTGATGACACACCTGCATCTCGCCCTTTTAGAGGACACGCAGATTGAAATTGAAGGGGCTCTTCGGAAGCTTCAAAGTTTATACTCTTAATTCATTTTGTTGTAAATTGTTTTTGTCTCAATCGAGTTTACAAAAATTTCGGAGGAATCAAATTGGACAGTTTCGATGGAGTTCTGTGAAAAGATGTTGATATAAGTAAACCTAACGAACAAATCGTTCTTTCAACTTGGAAAGGTATAATCCGACGGAAGTTAGCAAGTAGAAAATAGTAGAAGCAAGCACAATGCGATGGTTTCAAATTTTAATCCAAAGGTTAATCATCCAACAGGGTGATTATGTAGGCATTTTCGCCACTCATGATATTTTAATTGGCACATATCACTACTGCCAACTGTTGTTCATTATTTTCATGCAAATGTCTGGAATGTCTCAAACAGAGTAATCAGTAAATTACCGGTGAAAATGTATAACTATATCTGAGCGCGCGTCGTATACAAGAAAAGCAGTTGAAAACGAGCCTGTTAAATTCACAAATTACACAAATATTTGTGCTCATCTGTGCATTATATCGTTAATACTACTGTCGCTGTCTGCGTCCTCCAGGCACTCGAGAATGTCCGGGGATATTAACGACTTAGAGTGTGGAGGCAGAAAATTGATTTGTAATTGTCAGCAGATAGTCGTTAAGCCTCGAATTCAAATGTCTGGCAATGAGATTGTTACGAGGGTCGTTTGATAAGTCCGTGACTTTTTGAATAAAATATATTTTTTTCGTCAAAGAAGCGTTTTATTTCTCAACATAATCTCCTTTTAGCTCTATACATTTAGTCCAGCGTTTTTCCAATTTTTTTATTCCTTCCAAATAATAGGTTTTCTCAAGGCCCTCAAAATAGTCGTTTGTTTCTGTGATGACCTCTTCATTTGACCCGAATCTCTTACCGCCGAGCCATTTCTTCATGTTTGGAAACAAAAAATAGTCACAGGGGGCTAAATCTGGAGAATATGGTGGATGGGGTAGCAGTTCGTAGCCCAATTTATGAAATTTTGCCATGCTGACTACACACGTGTGCACCCGTGCATTGTCCTGATGGAACAGCACTTTTTTTTTCGCCAAATGCGGTCGTTTCTGCTTCAAATCAATATCGAATCTGTCCAAAAGCTCTGAATAATATTCGCCGGTGATCGTTTTACCCTTTTCAAGGTAATCGATGTGAATGATACCTTGTGCATCCCAAAAAACTGTGGCCATGACCTTGTTGGCCGACAGACCCACCTTGGCCTTCTTTGGTGCACGTTCACCCGGAGAAACCCACTGTCTTGATTGTTCTTTGGTCTCTGGTGTGGTGTGGTGGATCCATGTTTCGTCTACGGTAACGAAACGGCGCAAAAATTCGTTTGGATTGCGGTTGAACATCGCCAAACACTCCTTTGAAATGGTCACACGGTTGCGCTTATGGTCGTGTGTGAGCAATCGCGGCACCCATCGCGCGGAAAGCTTTTTCATGTCCAAATATTCATGTAAAATGTGATGTACCCGTTCAGTTGAGATGCCTACAGCCTCAGCTACCTCACGCACTTTCATTCTCCGATCATCCAATATCATTCCATGGATTTTGTCGACGATTTCTGGCATGACGACCTCTTTTGGGCGACCTGAACGTTCGGCATCACTTGTACTGGTACGACCACAACGGAACTCAGTAAACCATTTCTTAACCATTGAAATTGATGGTGCAGAGTCCCCATAATATTTATCAAGTCTTTCCTTGGTTTCGGTGATGGATTTTTTACGCAAAAAATAATGCTTAATTAGCACACGAAATTCACTTTTTTCCATTTTCGTTAAAATTCACGAGATCGTCTGCTTTCAATGCCTATAAAACGCAAACCAAAAAACGCAGCTTTCTCAAAATTTTACAGTCAGCTGTTAATCGATAACTGCTGACAGGAGCAGTGTTGTATTTAGAGCAGGTGCGCGGCAAATACAAAAAGTCACGGACTTATCAAACGACCCTCGTAATTACCTGTCAACGGTCAAGATGTGTCCATCTCGCAGACGAATCCAGGACACAGATTTGTTGCCCAGTTGTTTGACCTGTGGGAATAAAACAAACAAATTGGTTTATAAATGAGATTGAGGCTGATGAAATATTTACTCTACCAGATAGTGATTTAAATAAAAATTCGCAATGAAAAACTAATGGAAAAAAAACTAATGGAAACAGATATGAGTAAGCTTTATAAAGTTGTTAGTATATGATATTGATTTTATACAGCAAGATAAATTCACATTACAGCTCTTTATATTTCGTATTTTTATAGCGTATAATAGTTTAAGTGATTGAACTGTTATTTTATCTTTATATTTCGTATTTTTATAGCGTTTAATAGTTTAAGTGATTGAACTGCTATTTTATCTTTATATTTCGTATTTTTATAGCGTTTAATAGTTTAAGTGATTGAACTGTTATTTTATCTACAATTATTTTGTTATATTACGTTATTAATTATTTGAAATTATAAATGCCTTGCAAGATTATTTGTCTAGGGCCAAAGTCAGTTTAGGTGGAAAGTGCCATTTGCCAATATTGCATTTTGCCGTTAGAAGCTGGAGCAGCTTAGAGAAGGACCACAACCGAGATTAGACACCCCATCTTCGGTGTAGACCGTCCGCTCCATTAACGATAAGGACAACCTCCGGTGACTAGACAGTCCAGTCCACACGGGAATTGCTCAACAAGTGGAAGAGAAATGTCAAAGTGCCGGCGCACACAGAGGCAAGTAAAATACAGCAACCGAATGCAGATGGGGCCAGGAGTTGGTAAGTGGGATGCAGTGGCTGCCCACTGAAACTACATTGAAATGTAATTAAATACCGAAATGAACATGAAACCCGGCCGACAGATGGACAAGCGCAGGAGGAGTCGCCGAGGCTCAGAAGTAGGGGCATCTGCATCTGCATCGGCAACGGCAACGGCATGTTTCAGATATTATCGAAATGTGTCGTAGTTAGTAAATCTAAAATGTATTTATAGGCGCACGCAGACCACCATCCTGTTTGCACTGAAACGATTTTGTCCATTCAACACTTTGGTCCTGGTTTGGTTGGGCACTTCGGTTAGTTGTTGGCTAGTTGCAGTCCTCTGCCTTCCATAGATCTGCATAAAATGTGTAGGTGCTGTCGCCGCCCTGTAATTCCGTTGTAACGATCTCATTAGAAGCTTGTTACATGCGTTGCATTTAATTGGCCTCAGTCTGCTGTACGTATTACTAATTTAGTTTGGGTAAAATTCCAATTGCGAGATTACTTTTGATTGCAACGACATCAGGAATCAGTCTAACTGCAACGCTACTCGATTGAAGTGGGCATTCTTTGGGCGGACAAAAGTTAACCTCCGACAATTACAAATAAGCTGCTGCTTGGAATATTTCAAATAAGCCATTTACCCCAAAAGGATGTTCTACTCCACCTGATGTCATCGAATGTCCGCACAAGTGAGGACAATTTGAAAAGAAGCGGACCGAAGAGTAATCTTTAGTTGACTCCCGTCCTCGTCCACAACCTCGTCTGCTGCTCCTGCTGATGCTGCTCCTGTGTCCCTCCTGGCTAAGAGGACTCACTCAGCTGTGGCACTTAATGCAGCATTTGAACAGAGAATGGAGTGAAAGGCTCCCGGAGAATGCGGACCGGCGAAAGGAGCGTCGAATAAACAGGGCGTGTCATCCTGGACGGGCATAAAGTGTAAAGCCAACGACGAGTAATTGACGAAAATTGAGATGCGAGCCTTATACTTTTCATTCCTGGATCGGGAAATGATGGCTGCTCTGTCTGTTGGAGGTATGTTGGATGCTGGAGGTGGGTTCTGGGTGGTTGTAGGAGCAGTCTAGGCTGTTGGTTGCTGAGCTCTGCGGAGGAGCACTTAATTGACCGTGACAACAAGAAATTAGCATTGCTCTTCTGGAAAATTACAGAACACAGGACGCACTCGCTCCCCATCTCATCACGTATTAAATATTTCAGCCGCGAATAATGCGAGTTTTCCAATGCTTTGTTCTCTACCTGGAATTTGAGCTCTAAAATGTTTGTATTCAGGGAATAACTTTGCCTTCGAATGAGTTGCAAAAGCCTCTAAGACAGCTTGGCAAATTGGATGATTTCAGCTTAAATTTAATTTGTCTGTTTTTGTAACGAAAAGTAATATATTATTCTTGTTTAATCTTTAAGCTCGGAGGGCATATTGATAACAATAATGTTGGTTATGCCGGCAAAATACACATGCTGTGTATTTGTATTTCGCATAATCTTCAAACAAATGTCTGAAATAAGTTGAAACACGATCACACCTGCCCTAAAGGTGCAAATTAAATAAATACTGAATAATTAGCAACACCTTGCCATTGGCAAATTGGTCACGTAATGTGGCTGACCTAGACTCCGAAAACTTGGCACCAATTGCGATGCCATAAAACTAATTTGCTGAAATTTAATTTTCACCTTTCGTTTATGCTAAATAAAATATTTACAACTTGTAAGCAAACAATTTGCCCGAATGCGTGCCCCTGGCATTTTCCATTTCCCCACGTCCACGTCCACGCCCCTGACCCTGACCCTGTCCCCTATTCCCCTGATCTTCCCATTGGCCTTTAAACACCTGCGCAAACAATGGAAAAGCGTGTGAGAAATCGCCTGAGAGCGCCTTGGCCACGTTTGTTTGGCATTTGTTCTTGAGCCTTGCGTTAAACACACAGGCTGCGGTCACACCTCCTCGGCATGGTCCCCTAAAAATGTGCGGGGCATCCCACAAATATTTGCGCAATAAAATTTAATGGGTTTTCTATGTGGACCTCAGGCAGGTCACGGCGATGAGGGCCGTCACAACAACCATAGTAGTAATAATTACAAATAAAAACACGCACGCATCTCCGCAAAACAGCACGCAACTTTGTTTGCAAAGGTACAGGTGAAGTTCCCTATGGCGAACGAAGAGTGCGGAATCATAAAGCTTTTGTGGTTAGCACGAACTTTCAAACACTTGCTATTTTTAGTTATAACCACGTTCTATACAATATTTCTGACGCTTTAGAAATAAAAAAAGAATTATGTTTACAGAAAATAAATACCTAAAATAAATTAAATACAAGTTTTGTGAATGTTAACTTTAACACAATATCTTTTGTTTAATCATAGTTTTGGCATTTGGTAGTCCACGTAAATTTCTGTATTATGAAATGTATGTATTTTGCGGTATTTAACATACAATTAAGTTTTTAGTTCAGGTGCGGCTAGGCAATGACGACTGTACGCGCAATAAAAATGAAAATATCTCAGTAATTATGAATTTATTTCTCTGCAGCTTTAGCTCGTTATGCTTGGCAAATTGAGATGGGCTGTGGGATGGAGATGAAATGGTTTAGCTGAAGCGGCACTCACCCGACAGGGCAGATACGCGTGTGTCCCGATCTGAGTGGTCACATTGGAAGTGGCATAGCCATCCAGATAGGGCTCCACGAGTCCCGATGTCGCCGACAGTGCGGATGCCTCCGGCAGAAGCGAGGACACTTGAGCCAAGCTGGAGAACGCGGTCGCCGATGATGGGTCGCCGCTCTCATCGGAGCTGATGGCCATGGAGGCTGCCGATGCCGATGCGGATGCCGACGATGTCCCTGCTCCTTGTGATGTTCTGTCTGCTCCTGGTCCAGATGCCCTTCCGCCTGCCGCCTCCGCCGACGTCTGTGTGTGCGATGCTAGAATTGATTTGGGGGCGGCCCAGAGAAAGAGGAAAGTGGATTTCTTGTTAATCGAAATGACAATTTTGGGCTTCGATTTCACCAACATGCACATGTCACGTACATGGCGCTACTGGTTCGTGTGTTTGTATTCGGAAAGGAGGGCGTTTTGGGTGGTCCGTGTTAGTTGATTGGGTATTAAAGCTGCAGGCAAACATCGACCTTTAATTTGCATGCATTTGTACATGACAACATGGAGGAGGGAAATACAGGTTTAACTCGCGCTGAACATTGCTTGAATTTAAGTGTTTTAGGGTGTGGCTGTATGAATCGCAGTTTCTTTGCTTAATAAAATGCATCAAATCTATAAGCAGCCCTTTTAAATACCTTCTAAACCTTAAATGGAAGGCAAGAACTTGTGTTTGCACGGTTGCTCAGCTACACTAACTAAATGGTTCCTTCCTATCGCCTTGGCACACAAAGTGCAAATGCTAAGATCATTTAACTGAATTGTGGCAAATGGGTGTATGGTGTTTAAGTCAGATCCACACAAAACCACCAAGTCAGAAGCAGACGAGGAAGGAGGTCTAACCACAGTGGCCATTCAGTGGGCGGTGACCACCTCTGCATCTGATGGTCCGAACTGCGGCTTCCTTTCCCTTCCGAGCTTTGGATACACACTCGGACTTGTGTGTTTGGCAAATGCCAGTTTTCGGTTTCAAATGAATCAATGGCATTTAAGTGGCTGGCGGGAGACAACGTCACCATCATGATTTTCACACCACAGGAAAGTTTTTTAATGAATGCCGTTCATTAAAATTGATTGTTGTTTGGTGGGTTGACAGGCGACCCTATGCTTCAACTCCCTGTTCTCGCAAATACCGTCCAATGTCCAACGATGAGCTGGCAAAACGCGGAAGGTCCGCCAAAACGCATGCTATTCGCTGAATTGCCAATTAACTGGCAATTTCGGCTAAACCTAACCGAACCGAACCGAAACAGAACCCTCGAATCGCCCTTACTCCTAACAAAAGCGATTGATTTTATGCCTCTGGGCCTTTATTTCTGCCCGATGACTGAACAATATTTTCGGTATAACATTAATTTTTGGCGGGAGTTTGGTTGAAAGAAAGAAGAAAACGGTTTTCGATTTTTAACTTTGACATAATTGCGCCTGTCGCTGTCAGCTTGATATATTTCATAAATTGTGGAATTGAGTCGTAAGTCGATTAAGAGTTTATTAAAGATAGCTTTTCAATGTATATATTCTAGTATATAAATATATCACACAAAAATCTTACTTTAACAAATACAAACGATTACTGGTATTCGAGTATAAAAGAAATTTAGGACACATGTTCAAATTTTCTCGTTAATTCTTTAAAGCACCTAGAAGTTAACTGACGCATAATGGAACGATAGCCAATATATCAGCACTGCCAAATTGATCAACAAGGACATGTGTGCATGTGTAAATCGTTCAAATAGGTACCACCACACCCTGCCATGGCTATGGCAGAATTTGTGCTCCAATTAAAACGACGAATGTAGCGTAAAATCATTTCGAGTTTGACAACTTGCACGTCAATTTAATTGGTGCGAGCCCTTGATGCCCAAAAAGGTGGCAGTGGCAGTGACAGTGGCAGTGGCAGTGCGTTGCTCCGTATGCATAGCTGAAATCAGCAATCATTTCATCTATGCCTATTTTTTGCCCCTCAGGATGACACATCTGCCCCATTGCTCCACTACACAAGGGTACAGAGCCACGGCAACAGCCGGAAAAAAAAGGGAAATAGTCGGGGAGCTGGGAAAATCGGGTGGCGGAGGGCGGAGGGCGGTGGCGTAATTGACAAAAGGTTTCATGCATTCAATGCCACTGCCAGGCTCGTTGTCGCCCTCTGACAAATACAGCGCCCAACTGATGGCTCGACACTCCCGGCCAAGTTGTAGGACCCGACCAGAAGGACATGCCCGCTGGCAACCCACACTCACACTCACACTCGCACTCACACACACATTCACTCACTCACTCACTCACAATCAGCGCAATCGACACGCAAAAATTGGAGAGAAACGCGCTGAAAAGATCAAAGCCATTCAATTGTCAGCGTCGTCAGCTAGAGAGGCTCCTCAAATGCGGAGGCGGATGTGGATGTGGATGTGGGTGTGAATGTGGCGATGGATTTCGGGGGTGGTGATTTGTCAAAGCAACCAGCTTGAGGCTACCGCCTCCCGGTTGCCGCCCAAATGTTTAGCTCAACTTTAACCAAATAAAACAGATGCCAGAAATTCGCTTAGTTTGCATTTCCGCACGAAGCTGTTGATTAACGTGTGGATTGGGAGGAGACGAAGGATCCCAATCAGGGAAACTGACAATGAAAATGAAAACAAGGACGACAATTTGAATAGTTTCTTTGCTGAGCTAGTCTCTGCACAGAATTATTAATCTACAGAATCTATTAAATTCTTATTTTAAACGTTGCGTATGCGTAATATGACTAAGTCAGATATATTAGTTAAAAAAGTCTATGATAAGTAACTTTCAGTCGTTCCAAGAAAGTGTAGCAATAAAGTGATTGTTTAAAAACTTATGATTTTACTAGTAAAGAGATTTTTTTTACCTCGAAGTCTTAAAGCTAGATTGCTTGGACTTCTTTTTGCAAGTTTGAAATTTAAAATTCCATTACACATAGATAACTTTTTACACTGGTCTAGATATTCATGATTTTATTTAAGCTACGTGGTATGTTACGTAATTTAAACATATATTTTTTATTAAGGTCTGAACAATGAGAACTTTAATTTAGTTTCAATGCGAAATTTCAGATGATCCAACAGTCGCATCTAAGCACAAAGTATATGCTAGAAAAGCTTTTTAAAGTATGCGATATTGATATAATCGACCTGTACCTCCAATTATCCTAGTTATTTTGAAGTAATTTGACATTTTGCCTTAAAACTCAAACGGAAATGTCAGCAGTAACTCATTTTGTAGGTAAATAGTCACACAGACACACACAAATCAAATTCAAGGCCCGGGCTCGAGATCTCTGACGGGTTCAAGGTGAGTGGACATCTATCGCGCACTTGGCCATCTTGGCCACTTAATACGTACATCCACCAACAGCACGAATCGAAGATGTGCAGCCCCTGCTGTGGATCCTGCTGCGGACCTTGCTGCTCCCCCTGCTGCAGCCCCTGCTGCACCCCTTGCTGCAATGACTGCTGCGGGTCCTGCTGCAGTCCGTGCTGCGGACCCTGTTGCAGCCCCTGCTGCGGACCCTGCTGCAGCCCCTGCTGCAGTCCCTGCTGCAGTCCTTGCTGCAGCCCCTGCTGCACGCCGTGCTGTAAGTGTTGCACACCCTGCTGCGTGCCGTGTTGCACACCCTGCTGCACCCCCTGCTGCACACCCTGTTGCACCCCTTGCTGCACTCCGTGCTGCAGTCCGTGCTGCAGCCCCTGCTGCTCCCCTTGCGGCGGGTCAAAGTGCAAGTGATCCACGGAAGCGATTTCGGATTCGGATTCGGAGGCGGAGGCGGGAGCCAGTCGCAAATGCCACCACAAGTTCGTCGGAACCCTTGCTATTACCAGCTAAGGCAATCATACACACGAAAAGTCAACGGCAGAGCAAAGTTTTAAGGCCCCCAAGGAGTGGGGATATAAGAACGTGGAGGATGTGGAAGCATCTGCTCCCGGGGCCATGTTAATGAAGACACAGATTAGACAGCGGGCCCAGGTAAAAGTTGGTCATCCTCAACTTATGCCAGTTAGGGCTGTGTAAAGTTTTTGGCCTCTTCCGAAAATTAATTAAAATCAGTTTCAACCTATGTGACACGAGCACACTTACAAAAGAAATTACATTACATGCCAAGCTGAGTCAACTACATGTCTGCGAACTCTGAATGTAAACTTACAGGGGAAAAGTAATTATTCTAAGGGACGTTTCTAATAGTAATATCAAAACTTACTGACAACTTTTATTCTTAGCGGGGTATCTTTGACTTTTTCTTTTTACTAATTTCTGCGTCTTATCATATCTTACAGATAGATAGGACTAGAATCGCAGTAACAGTTAATAGTAAATATATATATTATGGCTTACTTTATGCTCGTTGTTTACAAGGAGTAAACGGAATTCGAGCAAAGACTTTTAAGAAATGTGTGCCTCCCGGAAGTTATTTACACACAGATGGCGACAGCTGACACAACTTTGCATACTTTAATTAAACATTTTACAACACATTCGTGCAGGCAAATGGGATCCTCGTTAAATGTCTGAGGACATAGCCTGCAGTCCTGGGCTACGAGTAAAAATAACTTGTGATATGCTGCTGCGGCAGTTGTTTAATCATTTCACTCGAAATGTTTCCAGGCCCGCAGGCCATGGGCTTCCTTTTTCTGTAGTTTTCCCAGGCGATGTGAACTTAATTAGGGTTAATTAATACTAGAAATACACACAGGTACGCAAAACGACCTATTGACAAAGGGCAAATTGGAGTGCTTAAGGAGCATATAAGAAGAAGTGACCCTGGTCCCTGGCACATCGAGGATCTCGTCCCTGCGACAGGAAATGAGTTTTCAAAGGCCGGAAGGCAGCAATTATGGCAGTCGCTTTGTGTGGACTGTTAATTGGTCTGGGAATCGACGAGGCCGACAACTTTACGATATTTCATAAATTGCAATTTTACGAGGCCTCAAAATTGATGCCCCGAACTGCAGACTCAACCTTGAGATTTGCATATCCTGGGTGTCCTTTCCGATCGTATCCCTGGGCCACATTTCCCCTGCTGCTGATTGTGTACTTTGTGAGTGTCGACGTCATGTAACGTGGCAAATCCAATTTGGAGCAGCAGCTGAAGCCCTCCTCCGCCTGCTCAATAAACCAAAAGAAATTTTCTCTCAGAGGAAGGACCAAAAAGGACTGCCTTTGGCAAATTTGTTATTGGTCTGGTTGGTGTAGCATTCTTTGAGGCGCAGCCAAAGAAATTGGATGAGGCAAGGTGCCAGCAGAGGTTCATCCTGTGCACAGGTAAATATTTGCCCTTGTATGACCCAGGGCTCAGTAAGTTGCATTAAATCCCCTTCGAGGCCTTCAGATGCATTAAATACAGACAGATAGGTTTTTAAGCAAACTCGCCATCCAGCAAATACATTATCAAAATACGGAATCAAAGCCAATTTTGTATGGCATTCAATTTAAGTCGTGAATCGTTCTCGGTTATGTCATTTTCCACCTTTTGTCAGTTTGTAAGTAAATATTTAATATGTTTTGCCGTTACTCGAAGATTAAAAGGGTATACTAGATTGGTTGAAAAGTAAGAAATATTATATTATTAATCGGAATCACTAGTCAGTCGATCTGGACATGTCCGTATGTCTGTCCGTCCGTATAGAGGTCGAGATCTCAAGAACTATAAAAGCTAGAAAGATTAAGAGACTAGACGCAGCGCAAGATTGTTTTCATTTTTGGTCTTTCGAGTGTTTGTTTATATCATTTAATTTTTTTTTCCGCCATTTCTATCAATATGCCAAAAAATGTTGAAATTTCACGTTTGCTTCTCCACCAGCGGGTTACGGGTATATATCGACTATAGCGGTTTCTCTTGTTAATTATGCATCACACAAACATGACGGCCAATATTTAGAATGCTTGCTGCAATAATATTAAGCCAGTTGTCCTAATTTTAATGCATAAATAAATATTTGTGTTAAAATGAAAAAACCGCAAACTCAACACACGCATCCTGCATTATATTTACTAAACAAATGTAGGTGCTGGAAAGAGCTGACAGGCATTAGATGTCGTTTAATAAACCCTAATAGTCTGTGGTGACTATCAAAAACACACTTTTTGGACCGCCCGCTTTCCGTTGTTAAATTTTACCATTTTCCACCTATCAATTATGCACCGTGGTCGGAGGGCAAGGGGCAGGGGGATTCGTTTTTATATTATTATTTGCTTTGCAACGAAAACTGTCAGGAATGACCGCAAATGTAAGTGGCGTTGGCTGGTGGAAAATGCTTTTCCGGGCGTTTCAGTTGCATTTATCGGTTTGACATTTCCAGTTTGTTAACTCACCATCAATACGAGATATTTTATGACATAGAATGTAATAGAATAACAACCATGTCAGTTTTTCATCTTTCTAATTGAAATTTACCGATAGACTCGAAATCAGAACAAATATTTTTTCACCAAAGCCCCAATTAAATGAGTCTGAAAATGCGTTTGACCTTTCAAACGTTAGATGATTGGTTTCTGCTCTTAGCACATATAAGTGTAGTACCTTTTTTTTTAGGATAATTTATGGTTTTTTACTAAGCTATTAATTTTTTTCAGGTCACTGGAAAAACATGGCTAATTAATATAAGCTTTGACTATTCACTCAAATAACCTTGACAAAAACTTAATATAAGGTTTCAAGCTAAATTCATATTTTCCTTCTATACCCATTTATTTGCTTTGAATATTTAATTTAATTGTCATGTAATTGAATTTACGTTCATGAAATATCTAAGCTTGACTTCGCATATGCCATGATATTACTATTTTATATAGATTTTTGTTAGCATCGTGATTGCCTAGGCGATCGAATTACAAACTTTACTCCAATAAATTAATAAATGCAAAATACTCAAATGTTCGCATAAATAGTTATATAGTTTGCGATTTATCTGCCAATTAGTAATATTAATTAGTACATCTGTAGCATATGAAAAATCCTGTGCTAATTCTCTGAAAAAAACAAAACATTTTACATTTGTCAGACAAAATCCAGCATAAAATGTGGAAACGGAGTGTGTACGTATTCTGTGGGTAATAATTAATGTAACGCTCGTGTGCGGATTTTGCTCGCATGAAGTCATTATAGGAGCACATACCACGAATCTGGTATACATTCAGGGGGAAAGAGTGGAGTATGTGGGTCATGAAACAGCTTGATATCTTTACTGCGCTCTATACCTGTGGTTATGGTTCATCCATCATTAGTTGGACACAAAAAGAAGGATTTTATGATGTGGTAATGGCAGCATAAAGGACTTCACGGCACTGTTTGTGTGCGTGTGAGTATTTTTTATGTTTTATGCCTTTTGAGCAAACAAGTTGGCGTATTTTTGAGCTAAGCTCGCAGACATAAACTGTCGACTGGCCCCTCCACTCGCCCGCAAACTAAGCCACAACTTCCGCAACGTGTCATTCAAGCCACCCACATCATTACGACCCCCACCATCCACACACACACACACACACACTCTGCCAGGGTCCTGCGCACAGATACTCACTAACACACGTACGGTCAGGACTACTGGCTGTACGTGCTAAGTTGTTATGGCGCTCTACGTAACTCTCTGCTCTGTCGCATAACTTAGTTTTCCACGCTTAATACCGTTTTACGGGCTGCACTTTCCCCACTACCCCCCTCCCGGCCACCGTCTGGCCAGGGAAATACTTTAAAACGCATAAAAATTCCGACACGTCGTAACCTCAGTGCTTTTAACAGCTTCACTCCCGCTCATCGCGATACAGAGCCCAAAGATCCATAGATGTAGACCCAAACCCACCCAAAAACCCCACTCGCACCACGTATATAAAACTAAACCCAGAGTCAGCAATCAACTGCACTTCCCAGGCAGGGACTCTCGCTTTGTTGCAAGTCATGCACATCAAGTGAAGTTCCTGCCACTATATGCGGGGTATATTTGGAATACTAGGGTATACTAGCCTGGGCAGAACATTATAAATATTTTATATATTTATATGGAATCCTGTGACCGTTTAGCTTCAAATGATATCGCTATTATCTCGCTTCAAGTTCAAGCGGCGGATTCCCTGTCTTGGCTATCTCTTCCCATTTCTATGTAGATCTATATAACGAAATAGGCATAAAATAGATCCCATAAACTAAGAACTAGGTATCCCATAGTTGAGCTCGTTCATTAGTGCGTTGCAACTTGTTGTTTCTGGCGTGGTGCTGTTATCTAGCGGACGCGGTTGCTCCGTCTGTTCCGCTGCAGTTAACCTGCAAAGTAGCGCAATTTGTTGATAGCAGGTTAAATTTCATTTGCTCGCATACTTTTTAGATATATTTCGCTCCCAGTTTGCTCGTTTTTTGCCAGCTCTCTAATGATGTTGCCAGCAGGACGCGGCCGAGGATGGGGGCAAATAAGATGCATGTGGAAAATGTGGCGCGTCCTAAACACGTTTTGCATGAGGAATAAACGTAATTGTTTTTTCTGTGTCACAGTCGTTTGTTTGAATACGGTGGAGCAGAAATGGCGCAGAATTAAATTTTAAATTGAGTTGCCGGCAAGGAAGTGAGAATTTGAGAGACATCTTTCATTACAACCCAAGTATTTGCTACAACAAAATATGACTTTTAAGATAGAGTTTAGCTAAGAATAATTTATAAATAAATAATTCGTAATGTGATACGATTTTATGTATTTTCAAAGCAATTTCAAACAGAAAAACGTGTTAATATTTTTTTGGCATGTACTTTTTAGCCCAATAAAAATGCATTAGCTTTATTACCACAAAATCAACCAAGCACTATGAACCCTGCGCAATGATATTTAAATTTGAATACCCAGCCAACCTGAGCTTCCACACCTTAACCGACGTTGAAATTAATATCACTTTACCCCAATCTGTCCAATTTACCAATAAAACTCTTGAAGCTCGGCTCGAAGTGCTTTAAACTGCAATAGGCCAGATAAAATTGAGTCAGTATGCGAGTGTGTATCCTGAGCTTCCCGGGTGTTTGTTTGCGAGCTGTGCTTTTTAACTTTTGTATAAAAACAACGAACGCAGCCGGCAGCAGTTAGTGGATGGATGGAAGCAGGATGCAGGTTAGATTCAAGCCAAGGATGCAACTTTCAGCTGCTAAACGAAAATATAAAACACTTAACTCGACTGCAGGGGCGACAATCCTCTCCATTTGTCCCTGGGAGCCCACAGATCCTCCTCCGCCTGGCCACACATTCAACTGCACCCTCGTTTTGGAGACTGGCAACAATTTGATGCCACTGAGCGGAGAAGGGGAAGCCCCACCGCTTTCGGCCGGGCCAACAAACCCAGACACTGCCATCCCCTGCGAATTTAGGTCACTTTTTGGCATCCAACCAACTACAGTGAGCCGGAAGTGCAGAAAATTTGGCCTAAAAATAACATTTATTTGTGTGCAGCTCACTGGCGTTCAGTTTAACGAACTCGATTACGACTAGGACTACGATTATGGCGGCGCTTCAATGAACAAATTAACCCAATGAGTTTTTCCCACTTCAAAAGTTAATAGCTAAGAAGGATAGTAAGCTAGTTGAAGTGGCCGGTTATGCAAAGTTCCTACATATTTCTGTGGCAGTTTTTTTGAACCTTATAAAAGGCGGCTGCTTATATTGAAAATATATTTTTAAATCATTATTTCGAGCTCTTAATTACATACTAAAGAATTTTGCCATACAATGAGGGCATCAAAATAATATTATAATTACAAACAAAACTTTATTACATTTTCAGTTTATTTAATTATATATATACATCCAATTAAACTGTATTCCTGAGTAGCCAAAAACGCGCCACTGTGCCTGCGTTTGGGATTGAAAGCGCGGCTTACAATGACCGACCACAAGCAGCGGAGAGGGACGAGGGGGAAGGACTTCACGTGGCTTTAATAAATAACAGCTGAAGTTTAAATTGCCGTTAGCATAAATTATGAGCAGTTAGAGACGTTGCCTGCATTCACCGAGCGACGCCTTTTTGGCTGCGAAACTTCTTTCAGCAGCTCGTTTCCTCCTTTCTCTTCTGCTCCATAGCTTTTTTGGCAAGCATCCTGCTGAATGGAGGAACTGGTGCCACTTTTTATGCATTCGACTGTGCATAAGTACGTATATATTTCTATATATTTTTGGCCGGCCAAAAAACACAAGATGAAAAGTTAGCGGCGCAAAGTGAGATTTCAATTTGGCTGGCTCGCGTTTTATGGCGGGGAGGAAACATTGCTGGACTCATAAAGCATTTCCGGCACTCATGAATCGGTTGGGGCCCTCGGGCTTTTGTCCCCACTCCCGTAGCTCCGGGACACTACCCCAATATTGTGATGTTTGCAGCTAAAATTGTTTGCTTTCTTTTCCAGGAAAGCCGAAAGCCTTAGAAAATGGAACGCCGTCTTGTGGCTTCCTGCTTCCTGCATCCATTACATCCACCTTTAAGAATACACTGGTCGAGAAGCTTTTGAGAAAGCTTAGGACCTTTTTCAGAACTCTTTGGCACTTGAGTACAATGATTCGTTCGCTATATATGAAATGTTATTAATTTCTGTGGTACTTTTAACGTCACAAAGTTCACAAAGTTTCTAAATGTTTTCCGTGTAAAAGAAAGCCCAGACCACGGCTGGGAGCTCATTCAGTGCATACTTTACGTTTGCCCGGTTTTGTCTCACTTTCCCAGCAGCGAGTACACACACACACACATTACATTTCCCTCTCAATTGTTTGGCAGCGAATAAAAGAAAACCCCGAGCCGGGTTAGCTATATCCAAAGCCAGGGTCCAAAGTGGGTTTTGTTTGTTGCGGGCTGGTGAGGAAGTGAGGAAGTGAGTTGGCTTCATGGATTTCATGGAATGCAACGACCATGACAGGGCACATGGCTCAGTAAGGGTTAAGGCATTCCAGTCAAGGGGATGGCTGGCATACTTGTGTGTGCATTCCGCCAAATACATTTGAATGCCAAGTATTCAAAGCAACCCAAAACAGGGCTGGGTGCGGGACATCGGCTACCTATCCTATCATTCAACGTTAGGGTTCGACACAATCGAGTGAATGACAGCACTTAATTTAATGAATATTGAACCAGTTTATAGTATCAATGAGCTTTAGTTGAATGACAAAGCGCAGATCTAAATGGAATCCTATACGAATGCATCGTGTCCACAATATACACATATCCCGTACACAATTTCAATCGGCTGACAGGACACAGCAACATAAATGGAAATGGTCGGGCTTAAGTAAAGATTTTGTTACCCTAATCTGATAGAATTTACATCTTGATCACTCTGAGCTGTATTGTTTGAAACAAAAAATAGTTGGGTAAAATATTAATTTTTATGTATTATAAGTGGGTAATCTACCTATTTGGTTTGTGTCTGTACACCCTTAATCTCCTCCAATTGATTTTATATTCTCTTAGTTTTGTACTTACACATATTTAAGCCATTAAAATTCCTTTGAATCCCTGAAGTATATTTGAAATATCAAAAGCTAGAGTATTCAAGAAAAATGCAAGTCCGTAAACTGGTTTTGTTTCTACTGCAACCATCGGCAGGAACAGTGGTGCAATAAATATAACAATTGAAATGGCAAATACTCTAAAAACGAATGTGAATCTCTGATAAAAAAAAGATATTTCCATTACGGCGATTAAATCGTCAGCACAAAGCACAAATACAGCGACAGGAACAAGGACAGTTGGATGTAGATAGGGAATAACAGGATATAGAGGTGGAAAGCAATTTTGCTGCGGTCTTTGTCGCGTTGCAAGGATGAGTCCTGTGATAGGATTTCAGCTACCTGCCATGATTTCAATTGATGTTGTTTATATTCATTGGATTTTGTACCCTCTCTCTCTGTTTCTCTGTCTTACTGTTCCCTTTTACATCATTAATATGAGCGTTTTATGTGGACTGCACAATCTTGCGACCTGAAGGTTGACCATTTAATATTTTCCACCGCTCGCCCGATGATATCAGTTTTTACGGCTGACAATATTAGCCCGCCATAATTATCAATCTTTATGGGTCGAACTGAAATGGTCAGCAATAAAATGGCAAGCGTAGATCGCCGATAACGAATGTCCTCGGCCGCAGAAAGGATGTCCTCCTAGCGCAGAAAATGTTGTAACACATGTGTGCACGTGCTGATAAAATTAGCAATTCGAAACCATTTGTGGGATGGTGTGGCTTTCGGGGGCGGAAGGAAGCCAGATATTAGCAGCAGATATATTCATGTCGACTGCTCTCGGGCGTAAAGTCATGGCGCAGCCAACGGGGCGAATGAGTGTTGCCGCCAACGGGGCGTATGAGTACTTCTGCCACTGCACCCGGTCGGGCCTTTGGCTGTTTTGCGGTCTATCTACCTCTTGGTTAGGAGCACTCCCACTGGTTCCCAACCCTTTCCGTTACCACTAGGGCTTTCACCACCCACACTGCGCGTGTTGAAGCATCTCAGTTGGAAAATGGGTGACAATTCATGACAGGGCATGAGCAGTGCGCGTAATTTGCATATACGGTGCATATTTCGATGGTCGGGTCGAAACCAATCAGGCGGTTGTCCAGCTGGCCCGCTCTTTATATTTTTTCCGCATTTCACCATGAGCCACAAAAGGCCCTGCCGTTTTGGCCCGGCAGTTTTAACATTGACTTGACTGCACTTGGCCGCACGGCATTACAAAATGTCGCCTCATTCCGGCTGCACATTGTGTTAAAAGTCCCCCCTTGCAATGCATTTTCCACACCCGAAAAAGTCGAAAATAGGCCAGCTAAAATAGAAACCTCTCTCACACATTTTAAATGCAAATGACACGCCATTGAGGGCAGATAGTGGAAGAGATTGGGCAAGTTCGAGGTGTCCTTGTGGTTTGCCAGCCGGCAGATTAAAAGCGAAATTAGTTTGCCTCTAATAGGCCAATGGAGCTTGGGCGAAAGCAGTTGGTGACAGGATGAATATTTTACATAGTCGCAATTTCATCAGTTCTCAATACTTTCGATTGATACCTTCAAGGTCTTGGCTTATAAGCTGCTAATCAGAATATGGAATACAAACATTCATGTAGTCTCAAAAATCAATTCATAAATTTTATGTTCTCCACTTAGTACCAACAATTGATATTCACTAATAATTTTGATTACTATGCAAAATGGTTTCACTTCTTGCTTCGCTTGTTCTTCTTGCGCATGTGTCTCTTCCACTTTCTCCAGTATTTCTGGATCTTGATGGCTGCGCGGTTCATGGCAAATAGAAGGATGCGATGCTGGCGCTGCCTGGCCTCCTCCTCCTCACGTTTCACGACAATCTGCTTGTAGACGCGCTCAACCTTTCGGAATCCAATCATATATTCGTCGAGAGCCTTCTTGGCCTTCTTGTGCTCCTCGGCGAGCTCCATGTTCTCGATCATCTTCTCGCCAATGCTGTGGTCGTATTTCTTGATGAGGGCTTGTAGCTGTATAAGCAGCTTGTTTCTGAGGATTTTGGGCGATCGTGCATGGGATAGTCGGTGTAAACATCTAGCTTAACTTACTTTTCCTCTCGAAAGATCTTCTCCTGTTTTAAATACGTATTTGTGGTCAATGTGTAATTGTTCCGTGTTTTCTGCAGCTGCTCTTCCAAATCAGCTTGTCGCTCTAAACTTAATTTTTTATTGGCCTTCACCAGACGAGTGCACCGATCGCTAAGAGCAAAAAAAAATATGAAGTCAAAAGGAACATTTCCTTTTCCTTTTTTTTGGATGAGCATCACTCACATTTCCTTCTGAATGCGCTCGTTCTTCTCCCGCTTTTTCTTCATGAGGAGATCCTCGTAGTTCTGCAGGTAGGCCTCCTTATCGGCCATGCGCTTCCTGATGGCCGCCTTCTGATCCTGGATCTTCTGGTGCAGCTCCTCCACCTGCGTCTTGACCACCTCGTTCTGCTTGTACATGGCATGCAGCTGGCGCTCTTGGGCGATGGCGTCGGTGGACGTCCTGTACAAGCGGTCCTTGGCCAGATCATAGAGCATCTCGAAGGCCTTCAGCAGCTTCTTCTCGTTCTCACCCATGTGATTGTAGTAGCTGGGGAACAGGAGATAGATCCTGCTGTTCCGCTGGAAGAAATCGATGATCTGGATAATGCCGTGGTCCATCAGGGGCGGACGTTTCTCCCGCAGAATGAACTCTCTTCGACGAACAAACGATTCCACCAGGTGAACTGCCTTTTCGTACTTGGTTCCATTCAGGATCTTAGCCATGTGCGCTGGATGTTCCAGCAGTTTCGGCATGATTAGCGAAATCTTAACCCGCTCGATGGCCTCGGCCAGGACATTTAGCACACATCCGATTTGCACTATTCGAACGGTTGCAAATTCTAGTCGCAGAAGGTGTGAATACTTCATTAAACATTTAAATTCGCGCTTAGAAGAATTCGGGATTTAAGGAACAAAGTTTTCTTTTAAACGCACATGAAAAGTATTTAAAAACTTTAAAAACTTTTTTGAACACATTTCTTTAAAATTTCAATTAAAATAACTATTCATTATTGTTGAAATAGAAGCAGCATAATAGCTATTTTAAGTTATATTTTCCATTACTTCTATCGCACACAATTGTGTGAGAATTATAGATTTAGTTCGTTAGTTTGGTCTAATTTAGATTGCCTAAAACCTCACCATGTTGGGCCAGTTTAATGTCATTCTCCTTGTCCACTGGCATCGATTTGCCCCGCATCATCTCTGTCAAACTCATCTTGCTGTTTTTGGTTTTTGAATAGTCTTCTGTGAATTATTCATTTATTTTTATTTTTTTGCTGGCTTAAGTTGCTGCAAAAGCAGCCTTTACTATAAAGAGCTGGTTTTTATTTGATTTTCTCTTTTTTTTTTTTTTTGACAGCAGTGTTTGTGTGTATCGTTGTAAATTTGTTCCTGCTTTGAGCTGAAATTCGGGCTGCACTGTGATGGAAGTTAGCCCTGTTGCTCTGATCCCCTGAACGATGTGCCCAATTTATGTACACAAATTCGCATATTTACAAAAGCGAATCCTCGACACATCTATCAGCCACTGGGTTCGCTCCGCTGAGCTGCAAACTTGCTCAAGTGGAAGCTCTTGTTTGGACCCGAATCAAGTTGACATTACATGGCGTGTTTCAGTCGCGGACTGCGGACAAAGTTTCTAAACAAATGCCCCGGAATTTGTGACTACAAATGCAGCGCTTCCTGCTCGATGTTGGATGCACATTTTTTGCAGCTCTTTGTGCGCTCCTCTGTTCCGCTGTGTTGCCAAAAATTTATGGCTAACAATATTTTTGGCTGGCAAAGACGCATTCAGCTCACAGCAAATGGCAAACAACTTGCTGCGAGTCACAGGCGAGGCACCTAAATAAACCGATTCGTGGGTTGGGGCTGGCTGTTCTACTTTCCAGGGATGTGTTCTCGCCGGAGTTATTGGGGGAGTTTTCAGGGGCGTGGCACTGTTTCGGGGCGTAATTTGTATGCACTACGCGACCATCCTGCGTCTCCTCCGCCTGTGAATATGAACCCGAAACCGTATCGAGCATTATAAGTTCCTTGTGCTCTGAATACCCTACTAGTGTTTGAAACCCCATAGTGTCAAAAGTGCACAACTGTAATTTTGAAAGCCGAAATATACACAAGATTCAAGAATTCTTGTGTAATTTTTGGCCACCAATTGCAGTAACATTTCTGCAAGAAAGCGTATAATCTCTTCGTTGATGAAAATAACTTGCCAGTTACCATTTTTTTATCGCATTTTCTAGCCGCTTTTGTTCCTCTGCGCTTATTGCATTTGTCTCGATTTGTTTGGCTCGCACAAAAACAAATTGCCGGAAGTATGCAAATGTATGATGCAGCTTATCAGATATTGTTCGAGAGCCTGCCATCGTTCTGTTTCGTTTTTTGGAGGGGGGGAAATGGATAGAGAGGTGTGGGCGTTTCAGGGCGTGGCATTTGGCACGGCGCTCATTTGCCTTGCAAAAGGCGCGCCTCCTCCACTGAGCAGTCAGCAAACAAGAGCCAAGCGACAGCAAATAACTTTCACAGACACTTGCATCCCGAACACAAATAAAAAAACAAAAAAACCAGAAAAGTATCGGGAATTGAACTGTCAGCTGCAGCTGCACGTTGGGAAATCGAAATTGAATTACATTTGCACTTTATGCTAAAGATCCGTCAGATGACAGCGACGGCTCGTGGATGGAGATAAAAACTAATTAAAATGTTGCGAAACAATTTGGGGAGGAGATGGAATGGAGGCCGAGTTCGAGGAAAACAATTTTGTTTAGGGATGTACAGAAATATTATTAAACGATGTATTGTTCCTTACGAAGTCAACACACGCTAGAATTAGTCAAATCAAATAAGTAATGAAACATTGCGATAGCAACAAATAATGATATATTTCGATCAGAAAAGATTTAAGTTAGATAGGTTTACTCGTAATTTGAAAATCAAGCACTATGTTTTTGGATAAACATTTTCCATTAGTATACATTTTAATAGCCTAAGATTAAGCATTTAAGTTGTTAAGCTTTTTCGTCATAGTAAATAAAAACGACAGAATTTAAGGATAATTTTGAATGCTTTAAAAGACGTCTCCTTCTTTTATAAATGTTATTTTTAAAATCAAACTTAAAACCCAATAATATTTTCTAAACATTTCGCTTGTATGTATTAATAACATTTACCATATAAGGTCGTATATATCTAGTGATTATGATGCTTTTCTTGTTAATCGAGAAGTCGCCAGTTTTCGAGTAGGTGTTATCTGTTTGTTCTTTCCTGGTGACCTTTTTTTGGCAGACCCCTTGTCTTGGCTCAAATTAATACATTGGCGAGCTGCACTCAATGTCATTTATCAACTCTGAACTTTCTGACATTTATGCTTTGTGACAAGCAGGTTCTGGAGTCTAGAATTGGGCCGGACAAAGTTTCCTTCGACAGATGACACATTTTTCTGTACCTCTCCTACATGAATGCTTGATATTTCCATATTTCAGAGCGACTGGGCTGGCCAGAATAAGGAAGAAAATCACCCCCTATTGATAAATGATGCTGATGGATTTTTATTGCCCGCCCCCTTTACGGATGGACAAGGGAAGATAGCTGGACCTGGATTCTCCTGGATTCTAAGGGGGAGGATTGGACCACATGTACAGTATGACACGCTGTTGGACGGTTGCTTATCAACGGTTTAGCGCGGCTTGTGTGCCTGACAGGTGAATAAAAGCAGCTGTCAACACTTTTTATCCCTGTTTTTGAGGTGGGAGTGAGGTGAGTGTGTGCGCGAATTGGAGTCCATTAATATTGATTTAGAATAACATATATTGATTTTGCGCTTTGTTTATTTGCTGCCAAGGAGGCTATGCGAGGCAAGAGATTAATGCTTCTACTATTTAAACAAGCTTTCTTGCAAATCTCGATGGCCCGAGTCCTTCAAGCCGACAATTAGTTTCTGGCTATATTCGGTAAGCACTTGCGAATGATTTGACTTGCTTACCAGGCATATTATATATAAATTGCCAGGCCATCCATCAAAACGATGAAAGCAAAGGCAAAGATGTTTGCCTTTGAAAGTCAGAAGGCAATTTGCAAAACAACTTCAATGTCAATTGGCCAAATCCGAATGCATTTTATGGCCACAAATTCAATTCAATGGCTCTTGTTGAGCTCCGTTTAAATCGGAGTAGAAGGTGGGCGTAGCTGCTGCACTTCTCGCCTCCGTCGGTTACAAATTTTATGTTTAATTTATTGATACACTCAGCTTGCAATAAAAATTGATGGCAGAAACACATTTACACACCGGATGATGGTAGTGGGGGAAAAAACGGAGTGGGGGCACGGGACTTTGACCATAATTTTTCATTTCATTGTTTTGTTCCTCAGCAGCCGTGGGAAAATACTCAACGGATAAACCAGAAACAAAAAGCTGGCAAAGTGGCAAGCAGAAAGAAAAAAGGAGCGCAAAAGAAAATCGAGGGAAAAGTCGTTTCTATGGCGGGGGGAATTCATGAAATGCGCGACGGAACTGGATGCGAATTTTTGTGATATTTATTTGCTGCGCCAGGGAAAAAAAGTGAAAAGAAAGAAACCGAGTGGCGAGAACTGCAATAAAGCCAAGCAGACAAAACAAACGGAAATGAAAGCAAGAAATAATGTCCCCGACTCCAGTTCCATTTTCAGATACAAGGAAAGCACAAAGAAAAGTGAAAAGTTTCCGCAAAAGAGCGAGAAACTAAGCCGAAAACGAAACCAAAGGCGCAGCACTGCTGATTTTATTTTTATTGCCACAATTTATGTATGCACGGATACAACGCTGCGTATACGCAACCCAGCTCTCGGCAGCTGCACATTATGCCAATGAATTGATAGTGCTTAAATTGTGGCGTTGAATCTACTTCGCTTTAAGGCGAATCGAGAGGGCCGACAGCTGCAAATCATCTTTAAATGCTTACAAATTTGCAACACAATTTATAACTTAAATAAATTTACTGCCGGCGAGCGGGAATCACAGAAAAAGTTATGAAAAATGTGGAGCAGCAGAAAGCAAAGCACAGCAAATGAAAAATAAATCAATCTTACACTCAAAGTTGGTCAGTGAGTGGAATGGGTTGCTGCGAGCAGCAACATCCCATCCACAGAATGGGAAATTCAATAAAGTTAAAGAATGCTGCAAATATTTTAGCATACCTGCAGTTGGAGCTGTATGTGTATGTGTGCGGACGAGGAAATTCTAATATTAGCGTAGTTGGCCAATAGTTGGTAGTTGTGCATGGAATTTTGCAGAAGCTCTTAATGGCTTCACTAGCTTACCTCCCCATCCCCATTCCCCATTTACGGCACCCATTGGGTTATTTTGTACCACTTTTTCTTCGCCTGCACCGTTGCCTGATCATTTACAATTCAACATTTTGCAGCACCAGTGAATTATGCTTTTCAGCTGGCCTTTTCCACACTTTTCCCGCTGCTCGTTTTCCACGGCTTCCGGGCACTCGCGGTCTATGGCCCATTTGTGTGTTTTGAGGCCTTGGGCGACGGCAGTAAGTACGCTAATAGCTTCTTATGACAGCAATGGGGCAAAATCATGCGAAAATTCAATTGCATGGCTCTCCCTTCATCGCCTAATAACCACAACAAATAAACATAGCACGTTTCTACTAATTGATTACATATGAATATACGGAATAAAAGTAAACTTATCACATTTGTTCACATAGTCCAAAGAGAACTTGTGCTAAACAATCAAAAATATAGTCGAAATAAGTTTTTGTCTACTGCATTTTGGTATCAAACTAGAAAACCGATTAAGATTGCACAAAAACTAAAAGGACTCTAAATCAAAAAGGTTTATTTATGAATATAAAGCCAATCTGTGGACGTTTTAACGTTTGCTTTTCGCACAGAAACAACAAAAAACACCGTGGATGAGTGAAAATAAATCCAATAAATTTTAAACGCAACCAATAAGGCCAATCAGCAGCTTTTACTAATTGATTTCAAACGCTCTAACTGTTGCTGCACCGAATTGACTCAGTTAGAAAATAAATTCAGCTCAAAAAACTCTTTTGCCGTACAAAACCAATCAGGAGGGAATCCAATTTATATGAAAATTCCAAAATAAATCGTTTGTTGTGTTTTTTTTTTTTTGCCACTGTCTCGATTGTCTTTCATTAAAATATGCTGCATGGTTCATCAATGATTGCAAAATGCGAGGCAATCACAGTTCCTGTCACATCGCGTTCACAACGGAACTGTAAGCGTTGATGGACTGACACTTCAACTTAACAGGAGCTATTTTTTTTATTGAGGTAAAACCCAGATAAGTGAGTTGACTTGTTTTGACATTGAGTGGCAAAAAAGGCCCAACAATTGAAACAAATTAAGGGTTGATGGGGTGCGAGTGGACTGAATGTACTGTAGTCGGCGTGTTAACAAAACCACTTTATGCAGTTCATTGAAATTACCCCCCCTTATTCCATTTATTTCATTTATTCCATTTTTTACTGCTCCTCCAGAGCAATTAACACGCATACACACCCAGTCAGGCCAACAAATATCATAATTGTTGGCGCTGGCAGCTGAAGAGCCAGAAAACAACGACGATGGCAACAGAGCTGGCGATTGTAAATTCGAAAAATTGCACAAGGTGAGCCCGCTGGATGAACGAAAGGACGAGGAGCGAAGGACGAAGCGGGAGAACATCTGTTTCAGCCATCCACTCATTCATTTTTAATGTATGCAACTGCAATCGAGCCGCCTCCGGCTGAAAAGCAAATGTCAAGCAGCCACTCGTCGCTGCACTGAGAAACTAGTTGCAAATCTACTCCTATTGATTTCAAAGATTTATTTAGTCTAAAAAACAAAACATAAAACCCAGGTGTAAATTTATAGGTATGTATGTAAATACTGTATTGGAAATTTTACAATTCATTGTTCGTTTTGATTGTAGCTTTGTATTTTGATTAATCGTATACAAAGGTAAGGATCTTAAATTATAAAACATTATACACCATGTTGGTTTCAACCATGAAAGAACGACTGTGTTATTCAGTGTACCCCTCGTTTAACAGCCTTGTTTTTGACATTGCGCAGGAAGCCAAGGAAATTGTCAAGGATATTGGGTCATTGAAACAGTAATTGCTTATGCCCTGATTAGCGTGAATGTAGAGAAACATCGCGTGGATCTCAGGAGAGAGAATATGAGGGACACTTACCGATTGTGAGGCAGAGGATGGCACCGAGGAGCAGCTGGGTGAGCTGGGCGCCCTGCAGGAGCCGCGTTCTCGTTTCGAGTGTTTGCATTTTGGATCGACTGCGACTTTTCCAGGAGCGCATCCCCTCCCGCGAGGGAGCGAGAGCGATAATGTTCAGTTACGCGGAAATAGTGCACAGTTTGGTACTTTCACTGGCCTTTACTGGTACTTTCCAGCGGCGGATCCGTGGTGGACTGTGGTCGGTGGAGCTGCAGCTCCAGCTGAGACTGGCGAACGCATTTAACACCTCTTGCAAAAATGCAAAACTGCCAACACGGCGTATACGCAACGAGTGCAAACGTTTGGGATTTTCTCGGGGTAGCAACTTTTTGCGAATGTTCACAATTTTACTTTCGAGTGACTTCGCTGACGGTTTGTCAAATATTAGTTTTCCTCGTTTATTGTTCGCCGCGCGGTTTGAACTATGTTTTTATGGCCAATTTTATTGCCCCACAATCGCGCTGCTGCTCATAATTTGTTTAATATTTCTTTGGGTCTCGGTCTTGGTTTCTCGTTGCTTCAACAGTGATTTCCTCCACTCGGACCATCAATAACCATTGGCTGTGGGCCATGTTCACTTATTTCAGAACAGCAACATCTGTCCTGACTCTGGGGCTAAGTCCCACTACCCCTTTGATTCAGATTGGATTTTGGTCGTTTTCGGATTTTGTTTGTTTAGCGCATTTATCTGAAATGAAACAAAAGGCAATCGGGGTTTTTAATGTTCCGTTAATAGAGAATCGATTTATTTTAGACTGCTAAATGCCAAGTGATTTACTGTTGGTCCTTTGTGCAGGATGTGTGTTTGCAGGGCCAGAGGGCCCACACACACAGACACACACACACAGACACACAAGCGCACACGGGTGTGTGGCAAGTATTGTTATTGTAGATAATTGCTTTTGGCCGGCTCGGTTCGGAATTCGTGTTTAGTTTAGCGCTCAATTAATTATCTCAAGTTTCGCCATTTGCCAGCTTAGTTTGCCGAGTATTGGCCTCGGGCCACATGGCCACGCAATTTGTATTCAATGCGCCAAATTGCTCCACTCGAGCATCTCGAACAGTTGTCAATTAATTTGGTTTCCCCCCTTTTACAAAGTTCCTTAACTAGTAGGGAATTCATTTAAATTAGCCGAACGTTCGCTCGAGGGAGACACAGTCACCATTAAAACATGGAAGCTATAATATTGCATAGCATATTTTCTATTTCTACATTTGCACATACAATGTTTCGCAGAATGCATATATACGAGCCTTAGGATCTAAACATGGCTCCTAGATTAGATAGCTTAGTAATTCTGTATTCTTCTGTATTCTGTATTCTGTTTTACTTTTCTTTCCACGACTTTAGTTTGACTTACTCAATAATAAGAAAAACTAATTTTAAGTCCATTCTGCCTCCCTGGTGCTGTTCAACTTCTGGTCGCTTTAAGAACTCCACTCAGCTGAAAACTATAGCCAATACTTCACTGGGATTTACTCGAGTAATTTTTCATAGAATTTTTCGTGTCGGCAACAGCTGGCGCCGCCAAAGTGGCACACGACTGACGCTCTTTGGGGCGCTCGCAAAATGCAAAAGGCAAGAGGAAAAAAAAGACAAACACAAATTTATCTTCATAATTTTCCACACGTTACTGGCAACTCATCTGCATAAGCACGCACACTCACTCGCAGTGGCACATGTGATGTATGCAACGCTGCAAAATGTCACCGAAAGTGAAAGGCGGAGGCAGTAATGCTGAAAGTACACTCCAAGCCCCATTTTGCCCCCCCGCCGAATGTAGGCCACTGGCGGCAGAATGTTGACTTTAACGTTGTCGGCGCAAGTGAAATTTATGCAACTGACGGCCACTCAGGGGAGAGGGAAAACTGGCGGAAAATAGGGGCTTTTCATCTAGGCAGCCGACTTTAAAGGTTTTCCAGGGTCATATGTTTTTTTTTTTTTCGGTTAGGCCCTCGGCTACAAGATTTATGGGGGGCGGGCCACGCTGCGGGCACCGTAATTAAAAAGTTAGTCTAAACAATTCTCTAATTAAATATTATTCGTCTGAATCGAGAATGAAGGAAACTCTTTTGCTTTAGCCGGCGTGTGAATATTAATGACTTGACGTTTCGGTTGAACTTTGCGAGTGAGGAACGTGGCCGCAAATGTTGCTCAATTTCGGTCGAGGGTTTCCCTTGCCGCTGGTGTTGCAAAAACGAAACGCAATTAAAACGCCGCCTCTTGCGGAGTTCTGAACCCTTTAATGGCTTAATGACGAAACCACGAAGTACTACATAGTTCAGAGGCCAAATTGAGCAGCACTTACTTATTCCGAGCGAATGGAGTCCAATGCTCAACATCTGCCCTAGACTTAACTTCGCAGCGAGCGAAAGTGGAAAAGGGGATGTGGTGTGGTAATTGAAATTAAATGGCATTTGAAAGTTTATTTGGCTGGGAGTTTGTCATCTCATTAGCCCATTGATCGATTCAAGTTTGTAGTTACTGCAATTGGCGCCATCTAATTTAAGTTGGCGCAGCATTCACAGTCTCTTCAGCGACTAACTAGGTATACCAAGTAAATTCGCCACAGCCAGCAGCAGAAACCTACATCATTCTTTGCGCTACTCCATTTATTTCCGAGTCCCGGGGGAAATTTATCTAAATGTTGTTTCAAAACTTTAGCTTCAGCTTCTGCTCTCTCTTTCAGCCCTTTGTTTTCGTCCCCCTCTGGCTGGCACTTTTTTCGCACTCTCTCAAATTCAGTTTTACCGAAGCAGCTCTGCGCTGGCGGCCCTTCCCCCAAAAAACTTGTCACAACTAAAGACATTACACAACAGATTACGTATACGCCGGGTGGGCGATGAAACAAGAGGTGATTGGGCACAGTTCCCATTAAAGTGTGCCTCCTCCTAGTTGCTAGCAGATTTACAGCAGCAAATTTTTATGTTATTGCCTAGCGTGTGTGCGTAGCTTAGAATGTGTGTGTGTGTGTGTGTGGGAGGGTGTAGACTATACTCCACTTCCTCCACTGCTGATTTAATGTCTGTGGCCCCCAGCAGGCGTCGTCCCTTTCATTTTCTGAGATGTTTATCCTTACATCTATAAAAACACATTCTGCGCACAGCCTTACACTCATGTGCCCCACTGTCCAATGCCCCAGCACTGATGTAGTCTAGTCAAAATAGTTGTCCCAACTCCACATATTCGTACATATGTATGTATTTTCGTTTTCCTGGCTGTCTGTCGTCCTGTCAACGCGTCTGAGTGGAGCTCCACTTCTCCGCTCTGATGTTGCTTTTAAAAGCTTAGGCTGGCAAACACTTTTCCACATTCTTAATGAGTGCTGGCTTGGTTGCTAGACGCTGCTCTTCGAAAACTACAGATTTTGTTTGCCATTGTCAGAGAAAAACATGGTTAGAACTCAGCCAGGAACCCAAGATGTTGGCCTTACACTTAGTTCAAGTTGTAACTGGTAAGAAATATTTTTACTTCACACGGAAAATAAAGTAGTCACAGCTGCTATTTGAAAATAGAGTAATTTCTGTTCTTTGTGCCAGAGCTCTGTGTTCATTGTTTAACGATACGTCATCGAATTAGTTATTAGATTGCCTTAAAAGAATTAAATGACTTACTTAAATATGTATCTAGGTTTCTTTCTGAGTTAGACTCAATTGCTATGCCATGTTTGATAAATATCTTAACTTTTGTTATGCGTAGTATTGTTCATAAAACTAACTCATTTCAACTTTATTAGTAATAAATCTTCGCTGTATATCTTTCTTTTGTTCTGCCATAACTTAAGTATTGATTAAAGGCAGAGAAGTATTCCAACAAGGCAATGGCAGAGGTACGAGCAGACTTTTTATGTGCCTTTATCCACACAAGCAGTATTTTCGACCACCGAAAGTCATTTTTGTTTTGTTTTGCAGCCAAAATAGTATCTGAAGGGTCACTCAAGCACATACAACCGCCACGACGGGAAACGGAAACTATTACGACGGGCAGCGAAAAGTCTATAAAAGCAAATGCTGCCTTCGCCAACGCCTTGAGATCCCTTCCCCGACTGAAAAGCTAGTTCGGAGCACGGAAGGCAGAAAATAAAGTCGACTATAAAAATCACAGGTTTATATACATTTTTTTTAGGGCGGCCAGTTGCCGGCATCGTTATTTTCGTTGCTGCAGTGCTTGTTCTATATCAGAGCAGAGTTCAAAGTGGTTTTTCGAAGCACCTAAGTCCGCTTCAAACAGCGATTGACTGGATGCCTTTCCGAAAAACTTCCTGTTTCGGAACAGGAACAACAGCCGAGGACCTCCCAACGATTACGTCAGCCAAGAGTTTAGCATCTTGTCACTGGAAAGTTAATCAGGAAAAGTGGCAAAACCAGTTTCTGGCTTAATCTTCAATTGAAACTTTGCACACTTCCCAAATAAGCTAAACGATCGAAGAGAATAAACAAAATTATAACTATGGTAAAGCGAAAAGTTTGAAAATGCCTCACCATTTTTAGCTAACTGTGCCAAAGGTCCTGGTTCGTGGCATCTTAGATGGTTAGCCATAAATCAGTTTTTACACACACCACCACGACTGCCATAAACTTTGATCTGTTAATAAATTGACTGCACTTAATCATCGCAGGTGGGCAGAAAGTTTCGAGATGTAAACTTCTACGTAAGTTGAAAAAATATCTGCCTCATTTATTCATATGCCAATCTGAGCGAAACTTAAGCACGCAGTCGGCTCTGCGAGTTATTACTGCCAACTTGGTAAAAATTGAAGTGATGCTCCGCATCGATTTATATGGTCTCCCAGCTCGTTTTGGGCTACAACATGGACACCAAAGCCCAAACGCAATTAACGCACACCATCAAAAGTCACTGGCTAATCTCCTTATCGCCCCAATTGCATGCCCCTAAATGGTAAACCCGGTTGCATTCCAGGTTGCATTCCGGGCACATTGCGTAAACTAATCAATGCAAGTGCATTTGTTCTTGGCGGCTGCATTAAACTAAGCGCCAGTTTTTAGCCAACACAATTTACAGCTGCCTGCATATTACTTTGCTCATTTGTGCGCTTAGCCTGCTCAGTGTGCACTGGCGTTTTGGCCAGGTTTGCACAGATGCAACTAAGCTTTATTTGCCTGTTTACCCTGGCACGGCAAATAGAGATCAAGTCAAGTGCAGCACAATGGCAGTGGCAGTTCCAATAGCTCGTTAAGCCAATACCAACGACAATGTGTGCTGATGCAGCAAATTTTCGCATTAATAAATCTTTTGTTTGCTAATAAATTTCTAAACAGCAGACCGTCTCACTCCTGCTCAGCTCAATCAGTTCGCAGTCTGTTTACTTATACATTTGCCTTGCATCCTTTCAACTTTTGCTTCCGTCACCTGGTATGTGAGCAAACATACCGAGTAAGCTCCAATATTATGTCAAATTTAAGTTGAAGACTTTAACGCACAACATATAATCAGTAGATTTCCCTCCTTGTTTATGAGAGAATTGGACTATCTATCCGTAGGGCCTCTGGAGTCTCTAATTGCCATATGTGAGAGCAACAGGGGATATTTCCATGCAAATCAACCCAGAAACGCACTTCAAGGCAATATCCACAAGGGCGGCAAAAAGTTCAATCAAGTAAATGGTTCGTCAACCAAATTGGGGCGCAAAGGTAAATCACAACACACGCAAGCCCTTTCGGGGTGGGAATTGCGGTCGATCTAAATAACTACGTTTGTCCTTGACTTCTGATGGAGGACATTATTCAGCATCAGCCTTGGAAAGGGCTCCGAAAAAATCGGAGGTAATCTGGGGTATCTCTAATAAAAGTGAGAGCAAAAGTGTGTCCGGCTTGTAAAATATTTTTTATGCGTTTACCTCTCCTAATTACATATGTATGTTTGTTATTTGGGTGTGTATACTACATATAAGTACATTGGATGTTACAATAACTCATATCCACAAGAATAGTGTATTTCCAAATTGTAGTTCCATTAACGACCTATTAAATTTGTTTTTAAAAATATAATATATAAAATATATATTTTAAAAGTAGACCCCTACAATTCTCTAAGTTTATACTATACCTCATTTTATTTATATTCAACTTATATATAGATACCAAATCTCCATCAAATTGCAAATGCTTGGGTAATACTGATTCGATCAACTTTCGTTAAGAGAATGAATCAAATCAATTGACCAGCCAGGGGCCAAAGCAAATCCCAATCGAAATTTGCGTCAATTTAGTCTACGTAAATTTGTGCGTTTCTATTTGCGTATGCATATTTGCACAGATGTATCTTCATGGTTTCAAAGTGGGTTCGGTCATTGTGTGTGCCTAATCACACATATATTTTTGAATATTTTATGACGCAACCGAGCGCGTTGTCATTGCTTTTTAGCCCTTGTCACTGAACCCCAACCCCTTCGCTACCTAACCCTTCCCCAACAAGTTTGGGGCACTTTGTTGTAGAAATAAAAGTTTAGCTTTTCCCACGTGCGCCTGCCGACTCTTTTTTCCTGCGTCCCAGCTGTCAACTCTTTACACAAATTATTAAAACATTTTCCCACGAGTGTCAACACTTTCGGCGGTCGTCATTTTGGGCCGCCGGGGTGACGCCGCATAGAAAAGGGGCGTGGCAAGTTGGAAGCGTTGCGTGGTATGGGTGTGTTATGGGTGTTATGGGTGTCTCAACTGGCAGCACCGCAATGAGCCCTCTTTAATATTTAAGTCGAGTTGAAAAATGCAGAAGACAAAGGGATAAGGCGCAAAGTTCAACCGTTTCGCGGTTAAGTGTGACAATATTTTATGGCGAGTGTTAAGGGTGCTCCAGGGGTGGATAAATCTCTTCCGCCAATGGAATGTATATAGCCCGGATTAACCGGGGAGAGTGCAATAAAAGTTAAAGACAACCTACTGCGGACTGCCGACTCCCCAAAAAGTGGCAGTGTAGAGGGAAGTTCGTGTGTATTTAGGTCGCTCCTGAGGGCAGACGGCTTCATTAAGATAAACCAATAGCTGCTAAATTGTTAACATTAGGCATACATAATGAATTACGTCGCTGGGGCTCCTGAAAAATTGAAGTGAGCTACCCACGAAAAGGGGATATGCGATGGGAGCACAAGGTCCTGGCACCCGGTTATCTATGAGCTCGGAGGCGCATTTGTGCGGGATCCTTGTCTGCTGTTTAGTCATTCGTTTCGCCTGTTAACAATTTCCTTCTAACAGACAGGCGACAGCAGCGAGGACTTAGGCATTTCACTCAGCTGCACCTTTTCGCCTGTCCCGGTGAAGTGAAGGTTGAGTGGGGATGACTGGCAGATTCCCGGGAATTCATAATTTAATGCCAACTTACACGACACTTGCCGTCATTTCGCATCGTTTAGCTCAATTTTCGAAGCGCTTGCACAAACAGGTTCTTTATGAATTTGTCTCAGTTTATCGGAGCCCAAATAACTGGTTGATTGTTAAGATGGCTTCCTATTTGTCTCATCTTTAATATCGCTATTAAGAGAAATAGTTTTGAAATTGATATTAAAAGCAATAGTTTTGAAATTGATATTTTTAGGCGTATTAAATTTAAATATGTGATGGTTTCTTAAAAATCACATTTTCTTAGCATAAACTGAGTTTTAAATATGTACATATTTTCATTAGATTATAACGAGTATAGTATACAATTTTAATCTACGAGTAACGGCTACGAGTAATTGGTTGCCAAACCACTATTGTTATTGATTAATAATATTAAGGAAACCCGGGTAAGAACATCTATTATTCAAAGCAATTGAAATGAATTTCTTGCCAAGGTGGGGAGTAACCTTCTCGAAATGAGAAGCCCTTTAGTAAACCGGCGGAAGTGACAGTGGCAGAATGGGTTGCATCCTCAATTTCTTGCGGTGTAAGCGTCTTGGGCTTCGACTTGTTTTGTTGTCGTATGTTCATTTGCAGTTTTCGGTTTCCCTTGTCTGGGCTGCCTTCAACTTTGCCTCCTTGTGGCCTCCAGAGGTCATGTGCTGCCTCCCCCTTTCCGCCCTGCTTTCACTTTGTCTCCGCTTAGACAATTTGTGGGGTTCTGGCCCCTGGCATCCACTTTTCCATCCGCTTTCCCACCGCTCTTTCCCGGACCTCATCCGTTTTTCCTTTGGCCAGGCTGCTCTGGTGTTTTGTTGCCTGACTTTTTACATAATTTTGTCGCTCGACTGGCTTTGTCCTCCTCTTTTGCCTGCTGGCCTCCACCTCCGCCTGGGTGCCTACTTTTTCTCTTTCCTCTTTCCTCTTTCCCAGCCCCAAAACCCACAGTCATCCTGTTTGTGTTATCCTATGTGTTATTTTCATTGTTGTTGGCGGCATTCTGTGAATTCGTTGCGGCCATTTCAGCTTGTAATTCACTTAAAACCGCACACAATGACAAAATGTAGCATTTGTTTCAGCCTCAACATGCCAGCGAGCCAAAAAGCAGAGCCTTTAAATTATGTTATTAAATTTTGTTTACCGAAGAATTCGAATACCCTAACCCCTGCCATCTCGCCGCCATTTGACGCACAAATCCTGAGGCGTAGTTCAGTCCTATTTTAATTAAAGCCAAGTTTCCAGTAAGTCCCCGGCCTAATCGAATTGGCAAGTTGAATGGGTATGGCTTGTCGGAACTGCCACGCCCGCCGAGACGCTAATACCTTAATCCACCCTGAAATCCCGAGCACGCGTTCCGGTGGCGATGATTTCGCTTGATTGCTTCGATTGTTCGCAATTTGCCGCGGCTTCTCGTGACTAAGTGGTCCTGAAAACTTGAAAAGCGACTAGGCTGTGATGGAATGAAATGGTGGAAAACATGGAAATGGTGGCAGCTCACTCACGACGCGGTTTAACTTTAATTGGCGAGGGACGCGAGACTAAAAATTGTCTCATTTTTGCGCGACATGAAAGCGTCACATTATTTAATATAAAACTTGCTCCGCCTGCCTTGGGAACAATGCCTGTGCGCTGAGTATAGACCGGAGAATGGCGAATGGAGAATGGCTTGGAAACGAGGCTCAGGGCGCTATTAAATATTGACGCGCCACACAAAGGCGGCTAAATGCCACAAAAGAACTCATAATGGCGACTTTGTGCCACTCTAATGCCATTTTATGTGCTTTATTAAGGACCAGAAATGTATAGGTGTCGGGCGGGGACTGAAGATTCGGGGAGACTATTTTAGGCGATTCCCCAAGTTGTACAACATCAAACGCAAATTTGTGTCAGGTGAAGCATTAAAATTGCCAATTACCGCACAATACCAACTCATTTGCCCACAAAGACGGCATTACCTTCGTCCAAAAAAGCCACACTGCACTGGGCTCAGGAAATCTTAATTAGGATTAGGCAAACTAGTTATTTCACTTATGTGGAAAGTCGGCTTAATCATAGTCGAGTGGCAAATAAGTGTATATTTCCGAAGAAGCGAAACCATAAAGCCCGTTAGCAGTATATTCAAAAAGGCCTCAATTTAATTAGGAAATTATTTCAATAATTCAGTATACGAATTGTATCAGATGCATGTGCTTATTGAATCAGCCTGAGAAAATTTTAGGAAAGCCGAAATACCACAAATCCTAAATATTTTAGAACTAAAAACGGAAAAAAATTGATCATAAAACAGGGGGTCCCCAGCCTCGAATAGCGTCGAGAAAAGCCAACTTTATGACTCACTCTAACCCCAAGCGCCAATTCTCATTCAACACCTCGACCTCAACTCAACCCCAAAGAAAGTTTCAGCATCCTGGCGCTGGAGTATAGATACGGATGTATGGACATTATGGTGCGTACGGTCAATTTATTGCGTTCCCGCTTTAACTGCTCATGCATGGCTGCACATTAAAAAGCAGATTTAATTAACTTTGGCCAAACTTTTATTAATATTGAACGCGTTTATGGTGGGAGGGCACAGCTGACGGGCCCCACCATTCGGCACCCGGCGCCCGATAGGAAAAATGAAAAAGGAAAAGGGCGTTAAACGCGCTAAGCAAGTTTAAGCCGTAATAATAAAAAGTAGCGCACAAGAAAATAAATAAATAAAAGACACACCATCATCACGCATTACGTACACAATTTACTTTATTGCATAAACTGATTATAGTTTTAATGCCGCACAGGGCGAACTCGGTGAACTGGGTGAACTCGGTCACAGGCCCCGCAAAGAGGGGAATCCCCGGGGGCGGATACGTTCGACATTCAGTCTGGCGGGCAGGAAAACTTTAATATCCTGACGTTATTATCATTATTAAACTGTGAATGGCATAATAAACGAACCGGGTAGCCGCAGTGACTCGCGCACAGGGCGCATTTCCAAGTTTTCTCAACTACAATGGAAGGTTGCGTTAAAAAGTGCAGAGAATCTTAATTCTAGAATCAGAGAATCTTAAGAAATATTGCACTTGGCAGTTTCCAGAGACTGCATAGCTCAGGCTTATTATTTCATACCTATACCTTATATGTCAAATGCTTTTATGAAATATACAATTGCACAGTTTCTTGAAAAGAAATTTAAGGAAAGTTTTTAAAAAATTTTATATATGTTACTCGTAGATTAAAGGAGTATATTAGATTCATTCAAAAGTAATAGGTTTTGACCCCGTAAGGTACATATTTCATAATCAAAAACAAAACAGTCACTCTTGAAAAATTTTAAAATATTTTTTCATTTTATTATTTTCTTTTCCCAATTTCTACCGATATTTCAGAAAAATGTTGAAATTTCTCGTTCGCACTTTCACTACGTGAGTAAAGGTTATCTCAGCTATAGCGTTCTCTCTTATTAAATTTGATATCTATATTTATTTATTTGATTGGTAAATATTCCACAATTCATAGGGAAATATCGAATTGGAAATATAACATAAATTTACTGATACAGCAAACCATTATTGTCTTCGCTAAAATGTCTTTAGACCTTAAAGAATATTTCACTAAACATTAAGTGGGGCGGCAGAATGTTGTGTTTACCGTCCACACTCGACTAAAGTGCACCAGCTCAGGGCCCAAAGACAATACGCCTCATATCGATGTGCGGCTTGAAGTTATGGCCGCGTAATAATCTATTGAGTTGCGTTTTATTGCGCATACGCCGCGTACGCCAGCCAAGGCAGTGCGGCTGCGGAGTCGTAAGCACTTCCATGGCCCTGAGCTGCACTTAAGATCCACATGCAGTGCATTAAGAGCCCCAATGGCATTCGCTTAATGGGGATTGGATGTGTGGGGGTGGGGGATTGGTGTGGAGAATGCTAGGCCAGGCGAATGGAAGCGGAAAACTGTTGCTAATTTTGAATGTCTGACGGGATTGAAAAGTCTGAGCTGGCAGCAGCGGTGGCAGCTCTCGGACACATTCCTTCGGCATTGATTTCGCTTCGCAGCTTATTTCGTTCAGAGAACATGTGGGGCGGTCACTAATTAGTCGTTAATGATGCATTTCCCCAGATTGCATGTCTCGATTATTTCGTTTCACTTCGTTTGGCTTGGGCCATCCACCAGAGCACGCACATACTTTCCAAGTTAATCTTGTATCTGAAATCCCGGCAGACACGCAATATTGAAGCCCTGCGGTAAGTCAACAGCAAGCGTGGATAAAATCTTCTTACTCACGTCATGAGTCGGAGTTTTCCCGTTCAGTGAAATCTTTATCCTTATTTACCTGTAAGGAGATAACAACAGCGTGGTGGGAGGTGAAAAATTTGTACTTGGCATTTCAATTTACTTTGCATATAATTATTATTGTATTACGCATACGCCCATGTGGCACACACTCACTCCTACATTGGGAATTATTCTTGCGTGCATAATACAACTTTTCCAACTTTAGCCACCGGATTTCCTTGTGAGTACACAGGGAAAAAAATTTGCATAAATCCAGGACAAATATTTGCATTGCTCAGCTTCCCTCTCCCCATTTTTTGCCAGCACTTAAGCCATTAATTTGCATTCATAACATATATTGTCTGATATTGGTTTTAGCCTTCTGCCAAAAATATATACCTTGAAGCATTAGAATCTTCAGCTGCGCTGCGTTTGTATTGTTTAATTAAAAGAAGATGATTGCCATCGAAAATTTTAATTTTAAATTAAAAATACATTTATTTGTGGAAAAGCTCATCAATTCGTTGTAAATTTATTGCCCATCATCTGTGTATATTCAGAATGAGAATTCCCGCCTGACGTCCTGAATTGACATCTGGACTTAATCATTAATTTGCTTCGTTAATGTGAAAGCAAACAATGTGAAAATAGCGCGAAGTCATTATATTTTACATTGTAATTAAAATTATGCCACTCCATACACAAGAATTCTCGATAATGCTTATGGAGGACTCAATTTGTTGTTACTTAATTACAAGAAATAACACCGCGGGCCATTTCATGTGCAAACAAAGCACAATTAAAATCATTAAAATGTACAATGTCAATGGGGTTTTTCACTAAAATCACTGGCACTTATTAATGCAGCACCAAATTGATATCTTGCCGTCACTCACTTGGAAATTAGGCCCATTTCCCGCCCATTCCATTTTGAAGATTTAATTTTAATTGTGCTGCCGGTATCTTTTCCCAGAATCTATGCTCCTGTACGTGAAACTCATTCGGTGCTCAGTGAACACCGAGCTAATTGATTACAACAAATTCGATTCGCGTTTAATTAAATTAAAATTTTGATTTTATCGCAACTTTGGCCCGCAGCATATGTTTATACCCTGGGGGCTGTAGTAGATTTTAAATGGAAATTTAAATGGCATTCCAGGCAGAACGAAAGTGAAACTGCTGCCTGTTAGCAATTAGACCACCTAATTAATGATCAGCTAGGCCGCAAGTACGTGCTTCACTAAAATTTGTGTGCTGCTAACGCATTAATTAAAGTTTCATAAGAGGCAAGCAGAAAATGCGAGAAAAGAAGGCCAAACAAGGACGGCTTTTTAAATATTTATTCCAGTCATTTGTACTGTGGAAGAGACCCCGAGACCTGGAGACAGAAATTGCCTTCAGCACACAAATTGCATTTGCGTGTCAACCGCAGTGCGCAAAAGGGGGCGGGAATGTCCTGGAGGCGCCCCAAAGTTTGAATGCGACTGTGTGAGTGAGTGAGTGAGTCTCTGGAACATGCGAAGCGTGCGTAAGTCGGCAACATGTAAACGCGTATTAATTAAGCCAAAACAAAGCGCCGCCGCTCAAGAACCAGACGAAATGCGAAGACGACGATGTCGGCGGCGACAAGGACATGCAAAAGGAGTGGCACGTGGGCGGCGGTGGCTATGGCGGCGGGGTGGCAAATTGTCCTGCGAGTCAAGAGCTCACTCGCTGCCCTCTCCCCCATGTCAAGGACTCAATGTGTCCGTAGGAAATGGAAATGCTCTTATAATACGCCAGACGTGGTACATTTAATTTATATTTTTTGTGTGTGTGCGGCTTTCTTTGACTGATTCTTTTGATTCCAGTTGTACATTCTAATTACAAGCACCTCACACATAACTCGCCTATCTTGCTGTACTTAACGGGCGTTTCATTTAAATAGTCCCTTAATAAACAACACCAGCTCGCCCAGCGTTTGTCCCCACCCCACCAGCTAAAACACCTCTCGAAGTTATCGGGCTGCAGACGACAACTCTCCGCCATTGTCACAGCTGTCACCACCAAGTGGTCCGAGCGATCCTGGCTGGAATAAGCTTCAAATCGAAAACTACAACAAACAGTAAGGGAAACTATGTACAGGGTTTAGAAACAACACTTTTGGATTATGCTGTTTGTTTGTCAAAAAAAAAATAACTCACTGTGGAAAGCCATTTACGTAGTGGCAATGTAGGAATGTGTACTTACTTTTCTAAAAACATTGTATAATCAGTTTATATTCTTGCAACGGATGTATTGAATTAAGTCATTTGCCAGTCAAGTCATGATTAGTCTGTCTGTCTGGCGTCTGAGTAAAGGGTATCTAATAGTCGGGGAACTCGACGATAGTGTTCTCTCTTGTTTAAATTTATATTTTATGCTAGTGTGTATATCTTCATATATAGATTTTACAGTCGCCGATTTTCGGCTTAGAACATTTAAAAGCGCGTGATAGATATTCGTGCTCACTTTAATGCCAATTTGTGTTAATTTCGCCGACGAAACTTGGTTTAACTACCACTTGAGGCGGCCAGCTGCCACTTCATCGGTCATTATGGTCAGCCATAAACAAATGGGAAAACAAAGTGGCAGCTACCTGCCACCATTCAATGGCCACGACGCCATTTTACACACCTACTTTTCGCACAAATTGCACATTGGGCGCCACGAAAGTTGCGACGCCAAGAAAAGGCAACCGGAAAGGCAGGCTGAGCGAAGAAAGCGAAGGGAAACAAAGGAAAGAGCGAAGGAAAATCTTTCATTACGAGGGTCGTTTGATAAGTCCGTGACTTTTTGAATAAAATATATTTTTTTCGTCAAAGAAGCGTTTTATTTCTCAACATAATCTCCTTTTAGCTCTATACATTTAGTCAGCGTTTTTCCAATTTTTTTATTCCTTCCAAATAATAGGTTTTCTCAAGGCCCTCAAAATAGTCGTTTGTTTCTGTGATGACCTCTTCATTTGACCCGAATCTCTTACCGCCGAGCCATTTCTTCATGTTTGGAAACAAAAAATAGTCACAGGGGGCTAAATCTGGAGAATATGCTGGATGGGGTAGCAGTTCGTAGCCCAATTTATGAAATTTTGCCATGCTGACTACACACGTGTGCACCCGTGCATTGTCCTGATGGAACAGCACTTTTTTTTTCGCCAAATGCGGTCGTTTCTGCTTCAAATCAATATCGAATCTGTCCAAAAGCTCTGAATAATATTCGCCGGTGATCGTTTTACCCTTTTCAAGGTAATCGATGTGAATGATACCTTGTGCATCCCAAAAAACTGTGGCCATGACCTTGTTGGCCGACAGACCCACCTTGGCCTTCTTTGGTGCACGTTCACCCGGAGAAACCCACTGTCTTGATTGTTCTTTGGTCTCTGGTGTGGTGTGGTGGATCCATGTTTCGTCTACGGTAACGAAACGGCGCAAAAATTCGTTTGGATTGCGGTTGAACATCGCCAAACACTCCTTTGAAATGGTCACACGGTTGCGCTTATGGTCGTGTGTGAGCAATCGCGGCACCCATCGCGCGGAAAGCTTTTTCATGTCCAAATATTCATGTAAAATGTGATGTACCCGTTCAGTTGAGATGCCTACAGCCTCAGCTACCTCACGCACTTTCATTCTCCGATCATCCAATATCATTCCATGGATTTTGTCGACGATTTCTGGCATGACGACCTCTTTTGGGCGACCTGAACGTTCGGCATCACTTGTACTGGTACGACCACAACGGAACTCAGTAAACCATTTCTTAACCATTGAAATTGATGGTGCAGAGTCCCCATAATATTTATCAAGTCTTTCCTTGGTTTCGGTGATGGATTTTTTACGCAAAAAATAATGCTTAATTAGCACACGAAATTCACTTTTTTCCATTTTCGTTAAAATTCACGAGATCGTCTGCTTTCAATGCCTATAAAACGCAAACCAAAAAACGCAGCTTTCTCAAAATTTTACAGTCAGCTGTTAATCGATAACTGCTGACAGGAGCAGTGTTGTATTTAGAGTAGGTGCGCGGCAAATACAAAAAGTCACGGACTTATCAAACGACCCTCGTATCATGTCACGTCAATCGAAAAGAATCTAATGACTGCACATGATTTCTATCTCAAATAGGTTGGTCGGGCGTCTAGGCAGGGGACAGAAGAGGGCGGGAAATCGCCCTACATCCACACATGCCCACAGAAGTGGTTGAAAAGTTTGCGGGCAAACGATTATTATGCATTAGCCATGCTTAAACGGTTAAATCAACTGTAAATCCCTCTGCCCACAATAAGGTCGTTGGGGGCAGCCTTGGATGGGCGGTCAGCTGCACAAGTCAAGTGTGAACTGTGTGTGTGGATGAGTGTGATTTGATAAATCACTGCGATACAACGAGGCTCGAGGTATCTGAAACCGAGATACCATGGCGGACACGCATTTCCAGTTGATTAGGAAGTGCGGCTCAAACTTACTTTTTTGAAGACTTTAGGTTTTGGATAGATTAAGTTCTCAATTGTAATACCTGTTACTCGTATATTATTTTATTATTATTCTCCTTTTTCAACTGATATCCCAAAAAAGTTTGAAATTTCTCTTTTGCACTTCCGCTAGCTGAGTAACGGGTATCAGATAGTCGAGGAACCCGACTATAGCGTTCGGCTTGTAGAGGCGGTTATTGAAAGGGAACAAACTTAACAGGCTTTTTAAAATCAGTTAAGCTTACCTCCTAATATTTAAATCTATATAGTTTCTAAATTTTAGGAGTTTATAGTTTAATGATTTAGTTAGTACCAAAACTACAATACTGTCTATTATTATTCCTAATATAAATATGTCCGCATTCGTTTACAGCAGCAGACCCACAACGTAGGTAGTAAGATAGTAAGTACTGATCCAGGTAAATTAATCTTTTCATTTTTAAACAGTATTAGCCTTGAGGAAGCAGTTCAATATATTTATCAGTATCCTCTGCTGCCGACTCCACTGATTGATTATGGATTTATACACAATCTGGCTTGCAAGAAACCTCGGGATGTCAGTGTACCATTGATCCTAGAAATTGAGTCGGAATTCAAAACCAAGGATAGTGCTCCTGAGAAGCCAAAGAAGGTGCCCAGGCTGTCATACCATTCCCGATCGAGTTCTATGAGTGAAGATGAACCGGAACCGGAAGTGCAAATTAAATACCGATGGAACTCGCCGCGGCTGATGATTCTCTGCGAAGACGGAGACATTAATTGCGCTGTGCACTATCTGGTTGAGTCCCTACACGATCCCTTTGCATGCAATGCGGTGGCCACTCTTTTCTTGCAGGAATCCATTCTGGAGGAGTTCGTGGATCGAATGAAGGATCGCATGGAACCGTTGAGCGCGGTTATCTCTGAGCATCCGGTTTATGTAAAGACACTGGAGAGACTAAATCAGTTACAGGCAAAAACAATAGTGGGAAATCCCAAGACGGTTCCTGGTAATGCTAGTCCCATGCTGGTTTACGACCTGACCCATCGTTACTTGGCCGATGGACCCACTGGTGTCATAACCCTGCACACCTTTCGCACCATGAAGGATGTCGTTGAGCTGCAGGCTAAGGAACCACTTACTTTTACCTCCGTCTGCATTTGGAACGAAAAACTGGCAGCCGCCTACGAACTGGTGGCCCGATTCAGTCCGCTGATCTTTACGATTAATTGTTACTACGTAAATCTAAACGAAATCAGCCTGCCCTTCATTTGCAACTTTAACTCCGCAAAGATCATCGACGGCTATCACTACGAGTCGTTGACCTTTCAGGGAAAGCGCAAAGTGGTTGTCCATCCTGTTGGCACCATTTGGGCAAAGTTGTACCGCGACTCACTCGTCTAGTACTGATCTCTCCCATTGGGGGAATTTAAATTATTAGTGATTGATATTGATACTGATACTGGTACTGACTAATTTACTTTCCGGTGGGGCAACTAAATGATCTATTTAATTGCTTTAAAACGTTTTACGGGGAAACTTAACACGCCTTTGCCCGAGCATGATCACTGGAAATTATGAGTAACTGTAGTGCGATATTAAAAATTCTTTCTACGAAATAATTCACCCAACGTGCCAATAATTTCAAAAAATTAACTTTGCCCATTGGTCTACCCCGATTTTCCCGCTCTCCACAAGAGCAGAACAAAGGCAACAAAGGCGGTTCGTGTTGGCAACAAAATGTTGAGGCTCTCAGGTGAGTGGGTGGCGGTTCGGTGGTTGGGTGGTTGGGTGGTTGAATGGCGGGAGGAATTTCGAAAATGCCATAATTACTCCACTTGCCCGATGCTCAGGGACGGTGGTGAAGCGGGGCCACTGGGCGGACATATTAGTGGCACATTTTGGCTTGTTGGTTGGCCAAATAATACGGCAATGACGTTGGCAAACGGGGGATGGGCAGCTTTATAATGTACTTCCGTTTGCTTTCATTCACATGGCAGTGGAATATCAAAATATTTGACATTTGCATAAATAACACCGGCAACGACGCAGATCCCGGGCAAGTTGAAAGGCAAATAAGGCTCGAATTTTTCGCCCAGCCCCCAAACCACACACACATATCATGCCTGGAATTGGGCAAATTTAAAAAACCCGGACATGGAAGCGGAGCGAAATATGCAGCGCAGGCAGCGAAAACAAAACCGTGGAATTTCTGCCCACCAGCATGGGGAGTCCTGGCCACGGACTCCGGCGGAGGGTGGGTCCTGTGGCTATGGGCAAATAAGATTTGCTTGGAATCCAACTGAATTCGGTTGGCTACCAGGGTTCTGGCCCGCTGTGTGGTGGTATAGTATAGCATGTCGACAGGCTGGGGCCGCTCACTAAATAAACAAATTCATAAACAAACAAGTGCGAAAATATGAGACTTTACTTAGTCCGATACCCTGATGGAGCCATATAAACCAATTGTGTAATATAGGCAGACTAAATATGAAAAACGACGGGCAATCTTAACATGGAAAAAATGTTAACTATAAAATGTATGTATTTTGAAATGAGAAAATATAAACCAAATGTAAACAGCTAGTGTTATACACAATTTGTTCTACATTTATAAAGAAAAGAGCATACAATTTTAATGCTACACACATTTGTTATTAATTCAACGCGGCTTCCAGTTTTCAACTACCTCATGTAAGGGCATATCAAAAAACATCGAAAAAAAACGAATTTGGGAAAACCCCCAGCGCGAAATGAAGTTTATTTATCCAGCGAATGGGCAAAAATTAGAAGCGGCTGCATGCAAATTGGCAATTAGGAAATCCTTTATTTTATGATTTTTTTTCCAGAGTGCCGATTTCATTTTCTTCATGTTGGCTCGTTGCGCCGGTAGGGCTTAAAATGCAAATAAGTGACTCCACCTCCGCCTCTACGTCCACTTCCATCTCAGGGCGTTGAAGCCCCATTTAGGACTTTTATTCGAAGGGTGGAGTGAGTCAGAGTTCCATTTTGCACGTTTATTTTTTTGGCATTTTATTTTGGTAACGTATTTAATTTCATTGCAGGTTTTTGCCGGGTGATGTGGAAATGAATTCCGTTGAGTGGAAGGTTAGCTTCGGCAACTCGGGATGTGTACAATTTAAATGAAATAATATGGTCGAATTCTGAGTGCTGTTTTTATGGGATTATCTTTGTGAGCAGTGGCAACTTCAATGGCAATTGCTGCAATCAGAGATTTAATGAGTTTCCAAGAGGCTCGCTGTTTTTCCTGCTCATATATCACAACTGATTTTTTCTTTTTTGACTTCCTCAAAACAATAACAAACTGACTGACCAGGATCGAATGCGGATATCTCTTGAAAAATAAATTCAGAAGCGAAGATTTCGGCATGGGGAAAACTTACGAGGTTGACCTGGAAACCATTCACTTCGGTTCAATTCCATCCGAGTCTCGTCCACTGGTAATTGCAAAGGTGAGAGCCACAAAAAGAAAACACCCAAGCGACCGGCACGAAACAAAACAAAGAAAAGCTGAAAAACCCACCGAGGACGAAGTGGAAATCTCGGTTAAGTTGAAAGATTACATCCTGTGTGGAAGGACGTGGGTTGCCCAGTCTTAACTAAAAGTCAATTCCCAAATCAGCACAGCCAAATGACTGCGAAAGTAGCTTATTTCAATCGAACATTTTGCGGGGCTGTGCTTAAACTGCTCAAATCCTTTTATTTGAACGACTTTAAACTTTTCTATTGTCTGCGCTTTCCACTTCTGCTCCTTTTTGCTCCTTTTTGGTCCGATTGTTTGGCATTGTTTCATGCAAGTTTGATTTTCAAATCAACTGCAGGTTGCCCTCGTCCTCGTCCTCGCTCTCGCCCCACCCTAATCCTGCCCCTTGTCCCCACTTTGTTGTTGTTTTGCCTGTTGTTGCTGTTTCGCCCCATTCAGTTGTCAAAATAAAAACCTGGCAACCTGTTGCTACGGAGGATTACTCGTGCGTTGAATGCCCTCCTCTCGAAAGTCTCGCCCATTCCGGCCCCACTTCCCCACTTTCTCCAACCCCCTCCCCCACGTGTAGAGGAAAAGTTTTCGCTTTGATATTTGATTTCTCTGCTGGCCTGCAATGGCAGAAATCACCCAAACGGAAAAAGGTTCAAATTACCGCGAGTTTTTAGCCGTTTTCAGTCGCCAACATTTTCGACCTTCTCAGTTCTGTTGTGACGTTTTTCGTTCTCATGTTGTTTGGTGTTGTGTGCACTTCACTTTTCGGCTTTGACTTTTATGCCATGCTGGTCCAAGTTTCGACCCAATCAGGACGTGCAAGGACTCTAAGCCACTCGGGCGGTGAAGTGGGGTATGAAAGTTTTGACAAATATGCCGGAAAGTGGAGGCCAGTGTATCAGCGGGACACATGGGCAAAAATCACAGGGTGCGCACTCTTGCAGTTTTAATAGAATTCATTTAAGATATTTTAACTACGTTAATGACTTCATTAGGTGCTTAATAAAATAAAATGGCGAATAAGAGAATTCTTTCTTCTAATGATTTCTAAAAAACTGCATTGAATATTAAATATTACGTTAGAACAATTCTTTTCAATAATTCCCCTTTAAAACCACCGCCACTTTGACATCCGTTCAATATCGATTTAATTAATTTTAGATACGTTGGGGCTGATTAAATATTTACGGAGCCGACGTATTTATGCATGTCGAATGTCGAGTGAGTGCCAGCCCCCTTTGAGGGATCCTGGGGATCCTGTTGTCGGCTGTATCGCCTGACAGCCATTAGGAATATTGATTTCCATATCGCCACATTAACCAGCGTCAGAAGGCAACAAAAAGTCGCATTCTCGGGCAGAAAAAATTGAAAGTACACCCAAACACACCGACAAGTTGGATATAGCAACGCATATACACACATCTATGTACATCTAAATGCGCTGACGTAATGTGAAAATTATGCGTTGTAATTTGCGCCATCAGAAGGAAACGGAAAGGCGGAAGACGACGCACTCAAACAAACAGTGGCGGCGGAAGGCAAAGGAAGTTGGTAGTGGGTAGTGGGTAGTGGGATGGATTGTGACATGGAGAAGAGGACGTTGGAAAAAGGAAAGGAAAACAAACGCAGGGCATTCCGAGGAAGAAGCCGATATAGGCGGGCAAGTAGACACATTTACATATGCATAGCTGTGGACATGAAAAATTGGAACACTTTAGCAGTCAAAGCTGATTCCCAGTTCCTATCTGCCGGCCCCAAAAATGTCCCTGTTGCTGCTGCCCTTGTTGGTTTTTCGGCACTTTTTCACCATCATCCTATTCATCCCACTTTTTTGCTCGAATCCCGAGAAGAAGTTGTAAAAATAAAACATGGCACGTTTACAAGTCCCCAGAAACTCTCGATGGAGTGATGCGATTACTTGGGTTCCGACATAGGAATACCCACTGTATTATTAGAAATAAACAAAATATATTAACTGCTCTGTTGGATTATATTATATGCTTATAAAAAACGAAAGTATGCAAACATGTGAGTCTGAAAATAATACATAACTCTACATAAAACCAATGCAGACAGATAGATTTCGACTTTGGGTAGTTCGGTGCACACCGAAAACAACACATCCTTCCCTCTTCCACGTAAAACAAAAAGGTAGGAAAACAAATATGGGAGGGAACAGCCCTTAAGCGAAGAAAAATAACTACAAGAAAATTTGTGGTCGCTGAAGAATGTGGCAAGCGAAACCCAACGAGAGGAGCTCAAATTTGCGGGCGCTAAACGTGGCGTGTGGCGAACTTAGCATCAGCATTTCAGGATACCAGTTCCCAGTTCCCAGCATCTCAGTATCCCAGCTTCCTTATTCACTGCTCCACAGCAAAGCCACGTGTGTAAATGCTGCGAAATAAATTTGTGTCGCTTGCAGCGTTGGCAAAAAAGAAATGGAAATAAAAATGTGTAACAACGGCAAGAACAAGCAAAGCCTCATAAATGTTTACACCTTGTCTGGGTGGAAAATCAGGCTCCGGTGGTTGGTTGCTGGCAGGAGATGGGTGCTGGGTGGTGGGTGGTGGGCGGTATTAGGCTGCAGCACGCACAAAACGTGTCAATGACGCAGGTGAAAGGGGGTAGTGTGAGGTGGGCGGTTCTGCGAGTGCCCCTGATAAACGTCGTTCTAATAATGATAATGGCTGACGTTGCATCCTGTTGCACAGTGGAGCGGAAAGGTGCGACTTCCAAGGAGCTAATGAACTCGGTGTGGCCTGCCTGGCGACACAGTGAACTACACTTCCTGTCCTAGTCAGCTCAAATAATGAGCCATAATTACAAATATGGTCATTTGGGGTAGCTAACATTTGGGTATTTATAATATAGATGTTTTTAACTCAATATTACGGCCACCCGAATGGCATTCAATGGTCTGCTATGACCCTATATACCCTTTCATTCAATTGATTATACCAAGGATTCTAGAAATCGTGAAATTATTCCCTGTTTATGAGACACATCATCAATTCATTCATATATGTATGTACAGATATGCATCGCAAGAACACAGTATTAGTTACATTTGAAATATTTCTCGAGAACTACATTTTTCCACTGTGCAACAACTTTTTTTTTGCACATTTGAATGATTAATTTTTCCGCCCCAAAATGGGGCGGTTATCCCACAACTTTTAGCTATTTTATGCTGTGCAGATACAATGGACAGCGAGAGACATTTAAAATTTTCGACGAGCAGAGTACATAATTTATTTAATGGTGATTTATTGTCTGGCTCTGACTCTAACAAATGGTAAAAAATTGCAAATTCTTGTACTTTCTTTTTATGTGGGGAATGTGTAGGATTCTTTGTGGCCCACATTCATACACTCGGTGTGTGAGAGCTACAGATTACATTCACTTGGGTCGGGTTTTTGAGCTGCTTTGTATAATTTTTTAGGTTTTTATTCCTTTGTTTAATTTTTTAGGTTTTTATTCCTTTGCTTCATTTTGTTTAATTTTTTAGGTTTTTATTGTTCAGGCTCATTTGCCATTTTACCTTAGCCCATTTTGCAGCAGTTCCCGTTTTCATGAATTTATTTAAAATTATTTTTCTATCGTTTAATGCGCTCAACTAATTTTCAGTTTTTTTCGACAGGTAAATATGTTGCAATTTTTATGCCTGAGAAAACTTCAGTACGACGACGGACTAATGAGGATGAGTAATTAATGATAAAAATTAAATGTCGCATTTATTTTGCAGTGAGAGCGAAATGTGGCCACTAGAATTGATAGCTAATCTAGACATGTTTTAAATAATTTAAAACATTCCATTATTCGTAATAAGGGTATTGAAAGAGTACTTTAACATTTACAAACATTAAAAAAAAACCATAATGAGTCCGGGGCCTGCTTGTAAACAAAAAATACAACAAAATAAATAACGTCAAAACCAACATATATTGAAATAAAATTTGTTTGGATTCCCAGAGGAATTTGGCCCGCATATTAAAGCAAAGGCAACAGCTTGAAAACAATATTCGGCAGCGCGGTGTCGTAGCGTACTGAAAATGAAATTAATATTAAACAATGCGTGACATTTTTGCAACAAAGCAGAGAGGCCACGAGTCCGTTTTGCAGGATATATGGAAGCAACAACCGCACCTCGTTAAAATTGTATGCCAAAATGGCTGCATACATGTGTGGCCCGAACAAACAGCCAACAAGAAGCCGCTTCAAAAAGTTAAACAAGCAAACATGGCAAAAAAAAAAAAAAAAACATACATCGGAAAAGAAACGCAATATAACGAAACAAAAGGAGAAAAGGCAAAATCCAATGGAAAATTAAAAATTCAATTCGGCACAAGCCCTGGGATAAAGTTTCTTTTAGATTTCGTTAAGGGGAAATAAATACGAACAAAAAATGTTGCACTCGAATGACTAAAGTATCGCGTCTAATTATAACCCTTAAATTTGAATATTAATCAATGCCACACATACCAAGTCGCCCACCCAGCACTAAATGTGTGACAAATGAAATATTTAAATAAATTTCAGACCCGCAAACATTTTGACATTTTTCGCACTGACAAGTGCCGCAAAAAGTTGCAAATTGTGGTTATTGTGGGGACAAAACACAAAAACTCAAAAAAGACGAGACGAATAATTTCAAACGAAACGAGCACCCAACTCGATGACTTGCATTGGGGAATGCGTTAAAGTTTTAAATTCGGAAAAAGTTGTTACCCAACGCTCTGAAAAACTTTCGAATCATTATCGTCATGGCGATGATGATGAAAAGCATCGGGGACACTGGCATGTAGACCTTTTTTGCAGCATTTGGAACGGAAGTGATTTCATCAAATATTCATATTAACTAATTGGATTTGATGCCAGTTTCCATATTTTGTGTGTATCCTTCGTAGCGGATATTGCCCGTCGAGCTCATCAGGCCGCCCTTCCGTTAGGGACACTCGTAATTTAATACACAGTGTTTATTTTAAATTAAAAATGTATTTACCCACATGTCATTGAGGGGCGAGCCCTTAGAAAACTAAATGCGTTTCCAGGAGATTTTCTCCCACGCAAATGCCTACCTAAAATCTGTAATTAAATCTGTACTTGTAGGAGTTCTTGCTTTAAACTACAATAATAAATGCCAACAACAACAAGCAACCAGATTTCATTTTGGAACATTTGGCATGTTAACAAGTGTTAGTCACTACTTAGGAGAGGTGAGTAGAAACTACCAAGAAATGATCCCAACTTTACTGAAACTTTTCATATTTCTAGAAACAGCTCAAAGGCCTGTGTCCTAATCAAACTACTCCCTACCTTCACTCCCCCGTTCTGGCAAACTTGGCAGGAGATGGGAACTTTAATTCCAGCCTTTTCATTAGCATTCAATGCGGGCAGCGTTTTCCCAGCAGAAGCGTTGAATAAAATAACAAACATGGCGAGCGGCGAAGAAAAACAAACCTTCAAAAGGCGGGTGGGGCATAACCAGGCGAAAATGTGTCAGTTAAAGTGGCGTATACACAACATGTGGGCGAAAGCAATGAACTCCGCGGAAAACTTGGCTCGGCTCTTGACTGAACTCTTTTGGGCCAACACTTCGCCCTTTTCCATTAGTTGCACGCGCCAAAAAAGAGCGAAGAAAACGGGGCGAATATTACAAAATATTAAAAACGAGGAAAATATAGAAAACTCTGCTGTGCCAGTGGAACAGCGAACGGAAAGGATGAAGTGGAGCAGAGAGGAGCAGCAAAAAAAAGCTACAAAATAGCATAGAAAATTAATAATCGCGCTATTTTTGCGCCAGTAAACAATGAGAAAGTCTTGGCTCGTTAGTTTCCTCATTATTCTGAATTTTCAACTTGCTCTATCTGCCTCCACGAAAATTTCCCCGCTCCTCCGTGAACTTTTCTTTGTGTTCTGCCTCTTACAGTTCCAGTCCAAATCCTCGAAAAGGACAAAACGCAACGCGCCACTGAAAATGGAACGCCGGCCAACGAGCCTTGAGGTTGTGGGCTTGGGTTTCGGACTTGCTCTGGCGACTGGAATTTCATTCGGCTGGCTGGGACAACTGTCTGACAAGATGAAGAACGCGATTTTACCGGCAAAATAATGAAAAAACCGATTTAATATCATTTTTTATAGCTACCAATTTCGTAAGTCGCGTCTGCCACTTCGCGTCCCTTTTTTGCATCATTTGAAGTGCAGTGCAAATGAAGTGTTGTAGCTAAAAAGTTTAAGGGTCTCTAATGGATTTCAGTTTTGTCATATTTCAGAGCCAAAAAACTCGTGAGAAATAATGCAGGACTATGACAGCTTGAAATTTGAGTGCGAATTTTATAGGAATATTTGTAGCCAGTACATACGCTTGTAATTATAACCCAAACAAATAATATTTTATAAAAAATATATTTTATAAAAATAATTAAAAAATTAGGTAGATATTGAGTTATATTAAGTAATACCAGTGTAGTATTTTAAGAAACAAGTGAAAGAAACCTTTAAATACCCTTTGTAGTCGTAGCATTTATTTAACACTCACAACGAATCTTTATCAACATATGGCCAAGTTTGCTTAATCAGACAACCTATTTTCAAGTCCCGCAAACAGAAGACGAATGGACCGAATTTAAAAGGCACTCATGCAAATGACACCGACCTGAAAGGGGGATTCCCATCCCGCAATTCCCATCGAGGCTGCTGACCAGCGGAGTACAACCGAAAACAGGGAAACAAAATCAAATTACAAGCGGGCCAAAAGGGCAAAGGGAAAATGGCAAGCGACCAACAAGTTTTCCTGGGTGTCGACTCGAATTCGCATTCGAGGCGAAACGACAACTAAATTATTAATGCACAATGAACTTGAAGCGGAACAGCTCGGCGAGCGGCAAACCAGAAAATATGTCCAGCGAAAAGTTGAAAAATATATGTACGGATGGAAAGTGGGTATATGGTCGAATGCAAATGACATTAACTTCGTCGAGAGTAGGGCAAGGACAAGGGCAACCAGCAGCGGTGTAAAAGAATGCGAAAAAAAAAATGGGGAAAAATTATAATACGTGGACAAATTGCGTACAGCACAGCAGGTCCTGCTTACTCTTTGTTCTCCTTGCTGTCATCTCACTTTGCATTTTAAATCAACATTTGTTTGTTAGTCACATTCCGGCCCTGCTTCTCATGTTTCTTTTATTTGATATGCATTAAAAACTTTTCAACTTATTTATATAATAATTTCATGGGAATTTCACCTTTTGAAGTTCAGATATGAAATGCGTAATGATTTTTCATTGCTGTTAAATAAACAATTGAGCAGGGGAGTTTGCCAAACTTTTTCACCTGGGGAAGATACTACAGCCCAGAGAACCCCTCATTTATTATACACTCAGCCGGATGAGAAGGCACCCAAAGCCGGTTGCGTGTATGGGTCTAATCAAATTCTGTCATTTAATTTGGGCAACTTACGGGGCATAAAGGTTAAATGCTGCTAATGCGAAAAGGCTCAGAAAACCACTGGGGTGACCATTAGCCATTTAATGTATAGCCGAAGTCTCAATACAGGCAAAAATAATCATAAATCTTTTGCTAATGTGATGTGAATGTTATCCTTTCCCTTTTATTTAGTGATCCTTACAGTCGGAGTCTTTCGAAAGAACTCAGCGTCTAGTAAACCTTTTGCATTTGGAATTTATTTACTGACTATTTATTATGATAATTTTGAATATTATACAAGTATTTATAAAGATACCCCATTATTTATTGCAATAATAATAATTATTCTGTACAATTTCTTTACCTTACAAAAATCGAACAGCTGCCTTTTTAATTATTTTGTTTTCAAATTGAACGGAATCCTTTTTCTTTCTAAATCAGTTTGTTTATGAGCACAATTCATCTTATTATGTATAAATAGGACCCTATTGGTATGAAATAAGCTGCAGATAAAGGTTGTTAGCCCTGACCTGTCCAATAATCTTTTTTTTTATTTATTTATATTCTGCGAGGGCTAATGTTATTGGCCGATCATCCGCATAGTTATGTCCTCATGGCGCGTAAGCTGCTTAACTATTTTAGTTTTCAACGTGAGAGGGTACTATGTTTCATATGTAGCGAGGATTGGGAATTGGCTCACCTCTGTGCAATTTTTCAATAAATTCCCGGACGGGCGGCATCAGAAAAAGATATCCAAAACACGTGACAAATTTGCCTGACTTATATACGCATTACACACACACAGGCAGCAGCTCACTACCACACAGCCACCACACTGCACACCAGCGAGTGTGTAGATTAACTTCAAAGGAGGGGCACAATTCAATGATGGGTTTGTTGTTACTTTTTGGTTGGTATCCTTGAGGATGCACTGCGAGAACTTTGCCCGGTTCGCGTATTACAAATGAAGCATACGTTAGGGCGCCACACAAATCAAGCATACGCCACCGAGACGCACCACCGACGGCCGACAGTCACGACTGGAGTCACTGTGTCACAGTTTTGGGTCACTCTCACTGGCAGCAACGGCACACACTGAGCGGTAAGCACAACTGAAGCCCACGACAACGGCATTCGAAGTGGCGACGGGTGACTTCAGCAGTCACGACAACCCCGCAAAAGCTCAACCAACTCGCGGGAAAAGCCGATCCAGCCAGCTCGGAAAACGGCTGTCTAAGAGACTGGAACTCTCTTCGGAAGAGAGTCCTTTGGGTGCGACTGCCGGCGGACATGCGCAGTGGGGCATTCACCAACCGGCCAATTGCCCACTTGGGCTCTTCCAGTGCCTTACTTTATACGTCCGTGGACATGTCCCAAAACAAACAGCAACAGCTGTTCCGCCTGGCGGGGAACACCCAGACCCGAACCCAGACCCAGAAAGCTATCCTCCTGCTCTGACGCACTCTCCCGGTACTACTTCCCGATTTCTGGATATATATGTGTGTGTGGTGCTTGGCGTGTCTTAGGTCAGAAACGTCGGCCGAAGTGGTCGAGGTGGGTGTGGGTACGATGAGTTTGATGAGGGAACCTTTGCCGCTGTTGGTAGAATTTTTAATTATGATAAATGCCCATTCATAAAAATGAGTGGCATACATTTGCGTTGCGTGTTTATTTGTATACTTCGCATATCTGGTATATTCTGCATAATTATTATTGCCATTATATATCTCCACTGTCTTCTTCACCGCCTGCTTTTTGTTTTTATTGTGTTTTTTTTTTTTTTGTTTTGCTGTCACTAATTTGTTAGCTCCATCTTTGATGGTTTCTCCCCTTCTGTTTGCGCTTGACAGCCCAAGATTTATGCGACTGCAGTTGGTGGTGATTGCTGGGGAATTGGTAAGTGGGTTGCGGAAATGGTGGGTGTTAAGTGGCCAGAAATAGGGAATGGGCCACGGATGATCGACTGCCGCCGGTTGCAGGTGTTGATGGCTCAGATGTGTCTCAATCACCATCAGCGTCGGTTAATAAAATCACAGGACGGCATTTGATGAATGGTTGCAATTCATGCCCCTGACACTTTTGAGGGGCAACCGATTATTCGACTATTATCCAAACACAGGCCAACAATTACTGGGCTGGAGGTTAAAGAACTTTATGGAGTTTGTGTTTGTACTTATATCAATAAATACATTAATTTAAAATTTAAATAACATCTTCAATAAACTGTTCTAATACTCGAAATGTTAAACATATATATTTCAATTAAATGGCATAAAGACATAAATTAGGTTTATTAAAGACAGAATACCAGATCCGAGCACTCATCAAAAACCTTGAAGGAATTCCTGTATAAAGTGAAGGCTTTGTTCGTATAAAGCATTGTTACGAATTGGATTGGGGAATGTAAGGTCCAAGAGTCTCCATCTCAATGCAATGTCCGAGCACTCGACAAAAACCAAATTGACCAAAGTTAATTTAACCACTGTAAACAAGCAGGGACTCAAGTACCCGGGCACTTGAAATGCTTCGCTGCCCACCAGCAGAGAATAAGGTGCAAAAAAAAAAGACTGATCTGGGGGGGAAATGGGAATTGGGAATAGGGTGGAGGGGTGGAGGGGTGGAGAGGTGCTGCAACATACGTATACGTACTGTACTGAAAATCAATTGAAGCGCCAACAAACGCTTCAATCAATTTTACTTTGGCAAACATTGAGTGCAAAATAAATCACAGCAGCGACTAGAGACGGTGTTGGACGTTGGACTCTTTCCCCCAGAATCCTGGATATCCAACCAGGGATAAGAGGAACAGTGGGTCCTACCGCCCACTGAGATCATCCTTGTGTTTATCTTATTTATGCAAAGCTGTGGCAAACACCAACAATAACAAGCCAGAATGTGCGGCGAAGGCAGCTAAAAAATGAATGAATTCAATGAAATCTGGGTAAGAAAAACTAGGGAACAGGAAAGATGCAACGAGAGATTCAAAAGGAGTGCAAAAACTGCAACATTCCGATGGGCGATGTGCGATGTGCGATGTGCGATGTGCGATGGGGAGGACATCATGCTTCTTAGAGACACATCAAACATCTCAAACGGAATGAATAATTTATAGACGCAAAAGACGGAAGGAAGAGACAGTCGCGTAAGCCATCTGCACTGCGAATCCTCACACACGCAAGGGCGTAGACACAATCTCTTTCGGGGCTCGGTATCACTGGAACCATATTAAAAACATGTATTTTGAAATTCAAATATAAGAGAGAGCGTTATGCGAAACCATCTCTCATGATTAGCCAAGTATTCTATGTGAATAATACGAAACAGGTATAGGCAAAACAAAAACTAATTCTATGTCATTACTAAGCAAACAATTACCGCTAAAATGATTTGTAACTTCTAAGCTCATAGTCTGATGCAAATAGTTGTTGGTTTAGTTAAATATAAAAGTTACAGAAGGTGTTCCCAAGGATCCCGTATAACACATTGTGTGCGCCCCTGCATGCGAAGGCATCTCTGCGGAAGCCTCGCATTAGTTGGCACACACCTTCCATTCATGGACTTCAATGCGACCGACGAAATAAAATGGCAATGCCAATGCAGAATGTAAATGCCAACTCGAAGTGCCCGGGATAACTTTGCATTTATTTTCATTTTTGCACCCGCACTCGCCTTGAGTGAGGTAAGTTATGCAGCATAATTCCCGCAAAAGGAAACTTATTTGGAGCACAAAGCAGCCAAGTGCCAGTGATGCACTTGAAGCATTCTATATTTACGGGAAAGTCAGGTTTATGTGCCGATTGCCGCTCAGTGCAAATGCGATTAGCGCGTTATTAAATTCGCTTTCTGTCCCACTTTAAAACCAACTTATATACCAGCCGCGTCAAACGCAAAGTTTAAATAAGTGACTGCAAAAACTTTGTCAATCTGATGGAAAACAAGCGGCATGGAAATTCAGCCCAAAAGCAGCGGAGTTGACTTTGATGCTGGTTGGACCGCACTGAAATTCGTCAATTTTCGAAGTGCCACCTAAGAAATCAAGGCGAAACCACGCCTCGTGGTAAATATTAATTTAACTTTGCACATTAGCCGAGCAATGAGACTTGACTGCGGAGCATCGTGGTACGACACCGCGTTGGAAACTGGCCACAAATGTTGGTGGAACACTACACCCAACACCGCTCCCAAAAGCACCCACCCACCCACTGGGGTTAACCTCAGTTATTTGTCTATTTGCCTATGCGAAATTTGATGCGCAGTCTGCCTGTCTGTTTTTCCTCTTGGTGGCGATGCTCCTCGCAGTGTCTCTGCTGTTTTGGTCCTCATTATCGTAAATTTTTATGCTAAATACATTTCGTTGTCGTGCCCAAAAATACAAACACCAAATCCGTAAGCAACATAAAGAAAACCGACGGCACCTGAGCGTCCAAATGGGGATACTCTATTAAAAAATCTCAAATTGTACTATAGAAGTTAAAAAGTAGAATGAATGAACATAAAGTATGGGCAGAAATAATATTTACTGCAGATTTCTTAAAACCGTAATATTTACCATTTCTTAAATATATATCAGCAGCGTACAAAAAATATATAAATAGAAATTAGAACATTTTGTATATTATTTTCGCTTCTGGCCGTACAGGATGCTTGTAAGAAAATACATGCCCTTCCTAGTCAATGTACAGTTGAGTACCACCATTTGTGGCAGATGCCGCCACGTGGATTCGACTCCTCCGATGACCAACACAATCAAGGAATTCGCATATGGAGGGCCGGCCCGTGGATCCTGACAAATTGAACAATTTAAAGAGGGCTTTGTGGGTTTATTGTCGATGAACTAAGTAGGTCTGTGCGGCGGTGGTACAAGAGCTTGGTATTCTTAATGATATGCACAGATGCTTGGTGTTGCCGCCTTGAAGTAAACCAAAATGGAGTTTGAAAAAACGTAAAAATATTAAGGGTCTGAGCGAATGGATACACTGTAATTTTTTAGGTTCTGAAAAATGTCACGTTTTTTGTTATTTATCACGTTTGTGAGATGATCTTGCAAATTTTCCGCGGACTTTTTTAAAGAAATTGTCACTTTAGCGGCTTCCCTTCGAAAAGGTATGTATTCATTTTTTAATATCTGCTTGCTGAGGTGAGTTCTTATCATTTCATTACTCTTTTCTATATATTCTTGGAACTCCCTGCCACAAAACTTATCTTGGTTCAAGAACCTAAACCGTTGAAGACATAGTCCGTGATGCTTTTCGAATTTGAGCTTAAACGATTCTAGTTTCTGAATGCCAATCTGCAACTGATCACCTAACTTCTGAACTCTGCAATAGTCATCCCGTGCCATTTGTTTGGCCAGATTTGATGATTTTGTGACGGATTGCATCTGAGTCAGTTGCTGCTCTAGTTTATGGTTCGCAATCTTTATCTGAAGAATGTCGGGGTGAATTTTCGCCGGATTCATCAAAAATATTTGATCACCCTGGCAGAGATCGATGTTTTGGCATTCCGGTATATTGGTACCAAGTTGATAATTGAGTCGACCAATGCGCCGCTTTAAGCTAAATACTTCCTCGTAAATATCCTCAAGTTCCAAATTGCTCTTCTCGTGTGATTCTTCCAGCACTTCCTCACCGGCACAGGTATCTTGGGATTGGATTTCACTCTGCTTCTCGCAATGGAACACTTTTTTTGGGCCAGCCTCTTTGAATTCAAACTTTGATTGTGCTACTTTCGTATCATCCTGTTCAGAGTCTAGCATTTTACTTATTCCTACTGCCTTGCATGATAAAAATGGTAATTTTGTTCCGCCGATTGCACTATTGGAAATGAATTCATCTTGATCCATTGAAATTAACCAATATCCAATTAACGGAGAACGTCAGAACGGAAACGAACTGGATCCACAACGAGCACTTGTAGTATTTCTATGTGATCTAACAGAATTCTCAATGAAGACTTAAATAAAAGAACGCATACATATATCGACCAGTAAGTTGGTATGGTTAATTATGTACTTATATAAATTATATTATTATTATGTATTTAGTCAAGTTCGCAGGCAATGTGCGGTTCACATTGAACGACATTCTAAGCCGATGCTTAAGTGCTCAAGTAAACATGCACTGAGAAAAAAACAGCAATTATGTGCCTTATCCAATTGCTAGTTACCACTTGGGGCGTGTGTGAATAGATATCGTGAAAGGCATTGAATGACAGCGGAAATCTAATTAAAACCCTTTGCTAAATCACAATTGTTAGGGTAAACTCACGCACACCTGCTCACAAAACTCACGAGCACACAAACACTGACACAGACAGATGGACAGACACCGGCGATTTCCCATACGCAAACAAATAGAGGATCCCCAATCCGATTCTGAACCCGAGGGGGGGGGCGTACCTGGCAGGTGAAAAACAGACGTCAGCTGTCCAACTACCCGAATGCAGAATCTGGCGAAAACAGAGCAAAAGTTTTGACCAGACAAAAAAAGGCAAGGGGAACGGTGTTCTCGGCTTTGGAAGCCTCCACTATTTAGTGATGCCAAAAAGGACCTATGACAGATATTATTCGGCTACAGAATGGTATAATATGACAGTTCTTTTATCAAGTGATTATGAGAAGAAACAAAAATGTAAACTTAGAAGAATACATGGATATCACCAATTAATCAAGTGATTTTGTGAAGAAACAAAAATGTAAACTTAGTAGAATACATGGATATCACCAATTAATCAATATGGTCCGAAAAACCATTGTAAATTCAGGGATTTTTTTTAAACTGATTAATCTCACGTGTGAAACTTTGTGCATCGGTAGCCATCAGTTGAATGTTTCAACAATGGTAATTGCAGTCAACAGAACAAATTTTATGCTTATTAGAGTAATTTATTCAAAACTTCATAATTTGATTGTAACTAATGGCAGTTTGTTGCTTTAACAAATTAGTAGCTCAGCTTTTTATTGCGGCTTTTTGATGTGAGTTAGTTAGATTAGTTAGTTGTTTAACCTTTTTATACGATTTCTGGTTGGAACTGTGGCATCTCTAATTTGAATCTGGATAATGCCACGGGATGTGGGGGCTGATAACCTCCAGGAGCAAATAAAACGCGCTGTTGCACACGAAAAATAACAAGCTACGTTGGTCAATTCATCGAATGTCGGTCAGGGCTGCCACCGGTTAGAAAGTAGACTGGGCAGTGGGCAAAGGCAAGCCGGAGCATGGAGCGCGGAGCATGGAATAGGGTCGAACCACCTGGCAGGAGGTCCATGCAAGCGGCGACATAAAAGTTCGCACCCAGGCATTTGGCCATCATTGTCCAGCAAAGCCGGTGGGCCGGACATGCTGTGTTTGAATTAAAAGAAATTAGTTTACTTATTCCAATGTTCCCAGCTCCCTGGACTACGCCATTGAGTTATCGGCCAGGCAGGATGCGGTGCCGGTATCAGGAGGCCACTCGGATGAATTGCACTTATTATGGAAGGTTTCCCTTCCAATTTGAGTGTGTGCTTGTCCTAGGATGCTTGGAATTTCAGTAAAAAAAGAAAAGTTTTGCGTGATGTCGTTTAGCCATTATGTGGCATGAATTTGCCACTTTCATTTAAATGCTGCTCTTGGCAGCGAGCCAACTCTGAATTCCTAGGGAATGTGCTGAAATTATGACTGGATTTAAGTCTAAAAGTTTACAAAACTATTTTAAAAGTATGAAAAGAGCGGAATATTAAAGACGTCTTACAATCGGTTGAATACTGAACCAATAAACCTTCTTAACTGCACGTAAGAGCTGCATGTATCATTTAATTAAAGTTCTTGTTTATAATAAAATCAGAAAAATTAGTTTTTTAGTGCTTTTAAACATAGAATTTATTCTTAAGTTAGGAAAACTGCAGAGGCGCCATCAACAATGACGAAACAGATTATGCGCATGCTGGTATCATCGAAATTGATAGTGGAAATATGTGTGCTGAATGGGATATTTAAGCGCGCCTATCAAATACGAGCACAATAAATCTTCGTCACGGGCCCAAATTGACATTTTACAGCCAAAAGCCAAAAACCAAAAACCAGAAACCAAAGCCACGCAGAGGACAAAGTAAGTTCCACTAGTCCGTAGTCCGTGTTCCAGCTGCTTTTTTGCTCCTGCGGCTGCCGCTGTTTCGAAAGCCACTGATATTGTTGTCAACAATGATGGCCCAAAGCATCAGCCACATGTGTGGAAGCCACAGCTCGTGAGTCCCTCCTCAAAGTGTCCTCGCACATTGATGGCAAAGCCAAACCTTTATTGCCACAGCTCCGTGGAGCAACAGGACCAACAGCGAAAATTTAATATCTGGCTGGGGCGTGGCTCCATTGGAGCTGTTCCGTTGCCGCTGACGATCAGAACTCATCGCATTATCCCCTGGCCTGGTGGCGGTTACTCGCTCAAAGTAATTGCACACTGCACCACTCGTATGGGTACAGTTAAATTATTATTACCATTTCTCAACCGACAGTGGTGTACATAAATGTAACTACACACTATACAAATTTTGAACCTGGTGCACGTCACTTAGCATATACAATTTTCACCAAAAAAAATTTATTTTTATTTTTTTCAGTGTCTCTTTGGAGTCATCCGTCAGTACCCTAATGCAAAAAGCATGATATCGCCGGGCAGCTGTCAACACAACAAGCCAGTTGCCGCAAAAGCACCAGTTTTGGTGCAAAAATAATCTATCTGTATGAATCTATCATCAGAAGTATTAAATAGGTTAAATGTACAACTGGTTTGTTTTGAAAAATGATAAGCTTTTTAAACCCAAAGTTAGGGTAATGAAATCGTATTGAAGTTGAGTAAGTTTCTCCGCAGCCAAGGCAAAATTCTATCAAATAAACTTTTGTCTACTTTGTCTCTACAGATATAGCAAAGCCAACTTTGTAGTCATCATTAATCTTTAACTCACTGTATAATCATGTCACCAGAGACTCGAAATATTTGAATCAATCAGAAACTTGGAAAACTTATCCAGATATTGGCACTAAAAAAATGGGTTGGGTGAACATACTGATAGTAATGGCTCTGTCTTGGGTATAATTAAATATTCGATAGCATCAAATCTATTCTGATCTATTCGCCTGTATTCCAGTTAGTGGTGGTTAAAGCTGATCTCAAGGAAGACCACCTAGAAGAACATAATCGGTTGAGAAAGAAGCATGGAAGTCCGCCACTCGAGTTGGACGACGAACTCACAAAGGGATGCGAAGCATATGCCAAGGTATGTCGTTGGCTAATAACATTGTTAAATTTTCTCACTTTTAATAACAATACCCTCGAACAGGTACTAGCCGCTAATGCAAAGCTAGAGCATTCAAAGAGTGCCGGTAAATACAGTGAAAACTTGTGCATAAGGTCAGAAGAGCCTCTGCAATGTGTTCAAGACTGGTACGACGAAATCTCGGACTACGACTTTGAAAAGGGAGAGTTTGTCATGACAACCGGCCATTTCACCGCCCTCGTTTGGAAAAATACGAACAAAATGGGTGTGGGACAAGCCAAGGACTCAAATGGTAACTACTGGGTGGTAGTAAGATATTATCCACCAGGGAATGTGAACGGTCAGTTCAAAGAAAATGTTCTCCCACTGATAGATGAGTAAGAAAATTCTTTAATCTGTAGTTATACCCAATACACCCACTGTGACGGGTAATAGTCGGGCAACTCGACTATAGCGTTCTCCCTTGTTTTTTTTCTTTAAATTTATACCATTGCAGGGAAGGGGATGGCCAAGAAGGCAATTTTAACATGGTTCAAGTTAACACCATTATCATCTTTATCATGCTTTGGGTTTGCTACCACAGCACTAATTAAGGTCAACATTACTTTGGAATTCTTTTGCCACACTGCTTGTAAATTTGTAGTTTACCAATTCAAAAATCACATAATTATGTAAATTTATAATAAAATTTGGATTTTGAAGTAAAGTAAGGAAGTTAAGTGCTTCTGTAAAAGCAATATTTTTGCAACATTTACTAAACAGATTTACCAGAGTCATTCTGCCTAGATTCAAAGCCAACTTGGTTGTCATCATTAATTTTTAACTCATTGTAAAATCAAGTCACCAGAGACTCGAAATATTTGAAAAAATCAGAAACCTGGAAAACTTGTCAAGATATTCGTACTATATATATTCAGAAAAAACATGGGTTTGGTGAACATACTGATAGTAATGGCTCTGTCCTTGGTATAATTAAATATTCGATAGCATCAAATCTATTCTGATCTATTCGCCTGTATTCCAGTTAGTGGTGGTTAAAGCTGATATCAAGGAAGACCACCTAGAAGAACATAATCGGTTGAGAAAAAAGCATGGAAGTGCGCCCCTCGAGTTGGACGACGAACTCACAAAGGGATGCGAAGCATATGCCAAGGTATGTCGTTGGCTAATAACATTGTTAAGTTTCCTCTCTTTCAATCCCAATACCCTCGAACAGGTGCTAGCCGATAGTGGAAAGCTAGAGCATTCAAGTAGTGGCGGTAAATATGGTGAAAACTTGTGCATGAGGTCAGATAAGCCTCTGGAATGTGTCCAAAACTGGTACGACGAAATAAAGGATTACGACTTTGAAAAGGGAGAGTTTGGCATGAAAACCGGCCATTTCACCGCCCTCGTTTGGAAGAATACGAATAAAATGGGTATGGGTCAAGCCACGGACTCGAAAGGTTACTACTGGGTGGTAGCAAGATATTATCCACCAGGAAATGTGGTGGGTCAGTTCAAAGAAAATGTTCTCCCTCCGATCAAAGGGTAAGTAAATTCATTTGTCTGTATTTTTACCCGATACACCCGCTCTAACGACCAGAAACCGCTAATATATGTCAGTGTAGAAACTTTTCCTTCACACTGCCACCAGCTGAGTAACGGGTATCCAATGGTCGGGCAACTCGACTATAGCGTTCTCCCATGTTTTTTTCTTTAATTTTATTCCATTGCAGGGCAGGTAATGGTCAAGAAGGCAATTTTAATATGGTTCAAGTTAACACCATTCTCATCTTTATTATGCTTTGGGTTTGCTGCCACCACATAAATTGAGGTCCTTATCACTTTGGAATTCTTTTGCCACACTGCTTGTAAATTTTTAGTTTGCCAATTCAAAAATCACATAATTATGTACCCAATAATAAATTTTGGATTTTAAAGATAACGTGCGGAAGTTTAATGCTTCTGTAAAAGCAATATTTTTTGCCATCGCTAGTTCTGTAAATCTATATCTATATATAAAATAAATTTTTAAATTATTATGAACTACAAATTACAAGTTTTCTTAAATTGTATTAAAAATAATATGTTTTGATTTTACTTATCTATAAAAATCAGATCTGAAACGACGCAGCACTAGTGGGCTTGTGAGATGGGTTAATTTGAATTCGTGCGATAAGGATATTCAGTTTTTTCACCAAGTGCGGGTTGTTTTGGCCTTTTTCTTTTCTTATTCATTATTATCTTTTTCGGCAATCAGCATCAGCCAAAGTGAATTCCCCATTGACTATGCTGGTGTCAACAAAGCGGCGGGAATGATTTAGCTATTTATACCCTTTTATTACTATAGCACTCCACTTCTTAGATGTTTTAGATTGTTTAACAAATATTTATATAATTATATAAATTAGTCTAGTTTTTTATTGTACTACATACTCAAAGGTTGCGACTAATCTACGGGTATCTCTAATTCGGTGCAAGCAACTAGAGCTCTACTTTTATTTCAGGCTATGTTCCCTACATGCCTGTTCCCAAGTTGAAGTCGATGTCTGGGGCCCAGCAGCTGCCGGGAGCGCATTAAATCCTTAAGCACTCATTATTATTCAATCAGATATGGAGTCGAATGTCTTTTTGTGTGGTTCCTACTTAGCCTCGCTTCCTGGCTGGCTGCGTCCCGCGTGGCCACACCTAATGACATTCAAATTGCTTCCGTCTCTGTTGGGTTTCAATTGGAACACCTTTCACAAAAATTAATGGAATTATAGATCACAGCGTCTGGGGGTTGTACGCTCCCCAGATATATCTTTGACGTCTGGTTGGGTTTTAATAGTAATGAAAACAAATTCTAAACGGATTTGAAAGTGGGATATTTACACTCTTCTTTAAGAAAATAATGCCTGTCATTTGGAAAATAGTTTTTATTATGCATACCTTCAGTGTGTTTGTTTTTTAAGGCTTAATAACTATCTTCCATTGGTCCTTTATTTCCCCCTTGTCACTTCATTATGGCTTGGATTCGACGGATAGCCGAGTTTATCAACTATTTACAACTTGAACTTGGTCGTAAAATTTATGTGCATCGTAAAGCCGAAAGTTTGAGCAACGCACACTGCGAAAATGTTGTGAAATCAAATTTGCACACAAACCATCCCTAATGACCTAGCCCTCAGACAGAACGGAAACGCAGAGGCGCCGTTCCGGAAAAGGACGAGGCCAAGTCGCGGGACGTTGTGTCTCGTTGGCAGGACTTCATTCGCGGCCTGGAAATGATTTCATTTCGCCCTCGCTTAATTATCTGCATGGTGCCGGGTGCTTAAATTATAATGGCGCTGACCTAATTGAGTAATAATTAAAATTAAGTGCATGCTAAATTGTTATTAATTATAAAGCGCACGCAAAGATGCCACCAACTTTCATCAATAGCGTGCTGAGGGATACTTCAATTAAAGGGGCAAGGTCTAGTTTGATGCAAGTGACACAAATCATCTATGGTCCATCTAGACCATTCACTAAATCCTTTTTTTAATCAAATAAAACTGCCGGCCAAAAGTTAATTTAGTTTTCGCGACGAGTAATAACTTTGGCCAAAAATTAAATGTGGTACTGGTAACTAATGCAATCACACCCCCACATTCAGATTGAGAGACTGCAGTAGTTGCAGTGACATTTCAATATAATTTATTGTCAATGGGAGTGGATAAAACGTCGCATGTAGCCGGAACATAGAAACACCGAACAACAAATATTCTGGCTGGTGGCAAAACAAAAACAAGCAAAGAGCGTTATTCATCGTTAAAGCAACTGAAGGCTAGAGCGATGACGACAGCGGCGGACGGCGAGATGGATGTACGGGGCGTATGCGCAATGCGATATGCAACAAATTGCTAAACAAATCAAATTTATTGCCAGAACTGCGCGCACAGTAGCATTTGCAGTACGTCTGTAAAGCGTCGCCGAGATAGCAGAAATTAATATGGCTCCGCGCTCCTCGTTTGGCTATCAGCGTTGCTATAACTTCATTTTGCAACCGCATTGGTCCAGTGGTGCATGATGCTTGGTGTTCGGTCCTTTTGTAGACATTGCATTGGGTTTGCACAGCTCCTGATTCATTCTTTTCGGGTAAACTGCATTTTTGCAAGCGCAGACTGCATGCATAACAACATGGCGGTCGCTCTGACCGGAAGTCCGACTTGTGCGGCGTTAAATTTATGCCAGAATGCGGCTTTACCTCGCTGCAGTTGCAGCTCCAGCTGCAGATCCTTTTCATCCTGAAGCTGCCGTTTCCCCACATTGGTACAATGGGTTAAATGAGCTGCAGACGCTGGGGCCAGCTTATATACCATTTTTTCCTTTTTAAGCGTTACCTCAACTTTATAAGAATATCCATTCCATATACAAACTGGTGTTAATCTCTAATAGTATATAAATCAGTAAATATTATTATCTTGTGAACAATGATAAACTAACAAATTCAAAAGCATTCCAGCAGTCATTCTGTAATAAAGGCATAAATAAGGAAAAAAACAACTATAACCGCAGTAGTTAAATGACTATAAAATACCCGTTTTCGTGCTGAAAGAAGTGCAACGAGGGCAATGGAGAAATGTGACAGCGTTTCACATGGATGAGCCATCTGGCGGTGGCTACAAAATTGGTCATATTTTTCCAATGATTCGTCCGATTTGAACAATGTGCTTGTTAATGATAGGCAAACCATCACTTACATTTTTATTAGAACAGACATTTACAATAGCCACTTCCAAAGTTTAATTTATGAAATTTTTAAAAAGCTAAAAGAGTTTGTCATTTGTAAAGTCTCCGACTTTTGACAGAGTTCTGCCCATTGTCGTTGCTGAGGCAGTTATCCTTGCTGTTGATTTTTATTTTCTCAATTAGGAAGCTGTTTTCATTATTTTTGTGCGCTGCGTACAGTTAAGCAAACTAAACATGGGGCAAACACGGCCACGCCCACTGGTGGATGGGCGGGGGCCTCAGACACTTATTCATCAGGCGGAAGTTTGGCTGCGTCTCTCATTGTTGTTGTTGTTGTTGCCTAGCAGACTTGTTAGTTGTTCGTGGGTGTTTGCCGCCTCATGCAAATTGCATAAGTAACGAAAGCCTGGGAGAAAAAAACGCAAGCAAAAAGAGCAGAAAAAGATGGGCAAGGCGAAAAGGCAGAAAGTAAAAAGTAAAAAGTAAAAACCGACAAGGAAAATAGAGGCAAACAAAGTTGCTTTCGCCAAACTACCCCGCACACTCGTATATATTTTTTGAATTTATATTTAACTGTATTACAAGGCAGTGGGTACCACGACCCATCCACACGCCCATTTACATTCCCATCCAAAGCCAGCCAACGGAATCGGAAGTTATAGTTATGCCGCTCGCGCGGACGCATTCTGCAAATATATTTTTGCCCGGAACAACAGCAACAAAAGTTTATTTAAAACTTTTGCGGTTAAGCTTGTTACTTGCCAGCTACTTTTGCAAACGCCCTTCGCCCCCAAATGCTAACTCGTTTAGCTCAAGAGTTCCGCCCTAGAAAATATTCGAGCTGCACTTTTCCACAGCTTCCAGTTTTCCACAGTGGGCGCCATAAACATTTTCAAGCAGCACGTGTAGCCCGTCGTTGGTCATAAAATTTATACAGACTTCGGCTTTCACTTCCCCATTAATGCCAAGAGGTGTCCGACCCCGGGCGTTCCTCAATCTCGTCTTAATCAGCTGGCGGATTAACCAACTTTATGCAGCTGCTTAAATTTTCAGCATTCTATTTGCCATCCTTGTAGTGGCATCATAAACATTTTTAATTTCATTTGCCTCTCGCAAAGAACAGGTCCACAACTAGCAGCAAGAATCCGGAGGCGAAAGATTCGGGGACGAAATAGCAAGGAGCAGCGGCAAGTGCAGGATGCTGCTGGCATATCGATGACGCCCACCCCTTTCCCGGAAATGGAGGATTCTCCTGCAGAAAGGCCAGCAGTCCACCACGACAGACCGGCCCAATAAAAGTGTCGAAGGCTGCCTGACAAAGCGCCAGCCTGCTTTGTATTTATGATGAGCCATCCGTGCCAAAGTCCCTCGTCGTGCCAGTCCCGTGCCTCCTCCTGCGGGTCACAAAGTTCCTTCCTGTCCCAGTCCTTGCACTTGCTTGCACTTCTAATCGGAGCTGACGCCATACGTTCCATTGATGGCTATTGATGGTTAAAGTCCATCTGCGTATATCAGTTAAATTTTAACATACAACTCAATAACATTTTGTACATAAATCATCGAAATTTTAAAGATATTGGAGCTGCGATGCCTTTACTTCAATTAAGATTACTTTTTGATGAAGTTCATTGGTATGATGGTAATCAAATATTATTCAAATTCAGTTACTTTTTCATTACATGTTTTTGAAAAGGCTAGCGTTTCCTTTCCTTTTGGTTGAGTTGGCTTCCTTTCGTATTTGCCAATTCGCATCACTGATGTCCAAAGCATGTCCTGCAGTTAGAGTTCGTGCGGGTCACAGTGGGATGCCTGCCATGCGAATTGGGAACAGAGGAGTTCCTGCATCGCCATTGATGGAATTCCAATAAATCCTCCTCTCAGCTGGCTCCTCTTTTTCCCCACTGTGTGTGTGTTTCAACCGCAGCTGAAGCAGCAGCTCTTAGTGCCATATTTTTGTTGGCCATCTGAATTTTGAGCTCTGTGGGCTGGTGTCTCCTCGCCCGTCTCCATGGGAAATAAATTATGGCTTAATTTAATTTGAGGTGCCTGCCCGGTCACCGCCTGCAACTGTGGTGAAATCTGTCTGTGGTTGCTGGATTTATATGCATGTGAGTGCGGAGGCCTTAGATTAGTTGCCAATTCGCTTCAGTCCCTCTGTGATGCATGGCAAGAACGATTTCCAAAAAAAGGCATTTCCTTTTGTTCGGTGACGCAAGGCAATCTTGAGTCTTGAAAGGTAATGGTTAGCAAGGTTCGGAGAACCAAGGATTGGTTTTCTTTATTTTCTTTTATATTATTTAATTGGACATTTTTAATTTTGCCTCCTGAATGTGATGTTTGCCACAAGAAACAGCTTGATCGTAAGTAAACCCGTATAGGTACAACTTTTGAAAATAAAAGGCACACATTAGAGATTTTTCCTTTTCTGCAATTTAAATTGTTTTAGGAAGTACAATGGTATGCCCATACATTTGAATTTACAATTTAATTTTCTTTTCACTCCATGAAATCTTGTCTTTAATATAGGTACTTGAATTGCTTTTGTTTACGCCTAAGTGCCTAAAGCCACCTTGGCGATTCGATTGCCACCCTCGTCAACAGTCGTCCTGAGGGCATTGGACATGGCTCTTTTCCTTGCTACGTCGACAACGGCGTAATCCCCGACGATCTCCACCAAATGGGTCAGAGCATTGGTGAGTGAACAGGAGTTATGGTTTTCGATAACAGAAGACGCAAGGATATACCTTTTCAGGGCGGTGGCCAGCATCTTAGATAGTTTTAGGAGAAGAAGGAAACATTGAAATATTAATTTTACCGAAATACATCAGGATTTCTAACAAAAGTACTCACCCTCATGTAATCAGGATCGATGCCATTCTTCAGATGTGTGGGAAGGTTCTCATCCAGGGCCAAGCGAAAGGCTAGATTGCAGTCCAGCGTTTGGACCAGCCTTGACATCAGCTTCATCATTGCCATGGAGTGCCCATGCAGCTTACTTAGGTTAATCTTGCCATCTTTCCTGAAAAAGTTTATGAGATCCTCGTGTCTTGTGAGGAAGCTAAGTCGCTCAAATGAGATGTCAGCGCAGGTACGTAGATGTCAATTTAAGCAGTTTAGGATACCTGTAGAAATTATCCTTGCCAAATCGGCGCTGAAAAGGCTCAATTAAACGCCATGCATTCCGCAAGGATGCCTTCTCCACCATGGTGAACTCATTTTCGTCAGGTCTGTAGCTCACATCTCGATCGGGCAGCGGTTTTGGATAAACCGGAAGATTCGCATGGCGGAGCTGATCGTCATCACTTCCCGCAGACTGATTGGTTTGGCTGATGCGGCTCACTTGGCTTAGCTTGCTGACTTGGCTCATTTTATGGCTTAGACTTTGCTGTGGGCAACTTTTTATTTAGTTTCTACATATGAGCATTGGGCTTTTTACTGGCTAAAACTGAAAAGAGTAGCAGTGCTTACTGCGAGCAAGATATGAAATTGAACTTTAAAATATAATCAGTGCTTTATCCTCTTAAAAGTATCGACTAACTATTAACACCTAATTAGTTATTAAAATAAAAGTGTCACATTTTCCTGGACTTTCAATGTGAAGTTTCAATTTGATTCATGAACAGTCTAAAGTCTCCAAGTTTCTTCAGTGTTTTTAACTCCCTTTTGTTGGAAGGAAATAATTAATGGTGCTTGTTTAAAAATACGGAAGCATAGCAGCAAAGTAATTCGAAAATAAAGATATGAAAGCGAAAGTTGGAAGTTGAGCAGCGGCAGCAACAAACAAACAAGCAAACAACGCATCAACGCAAACAGCATGAAAAGCGCGTGGGGGGAAAAACTTTTTCGGACGAAATTTTCTCATTAAGCGCAATGCAGTTTGCCACTCCCCACGCCGCTTACCCCCTTCACCCATCCCCCTTCCCTTAGTCCTGCTGGCTAACCGGAAATGCATCAGTGTCAGTTTCGCTGGCTGCGCAATTTCGTTAAGAAGTGCGCAAAGTTGTTAAATTTTACGATTTAATTGCGAAACTATTAAAAATTACGTCGCCTTTCGCTGGGCGCGAGTTGCAGTCGCTGTCGTCGTTGGAGTTGCTGCTGCAGTTGCAGATGTTGCCGCCGCTGCTGTGGCTGCCACAAGCAGCGATGCCGCAAAGTTTTAAGTATCAAAATGGAGCTTAATGGTGCCCCATATTTACACAGAAAAAAAGGAAAACAGTAACAGAATTTGTAGAGTTAGGGCTCATTTTTATTGGATAACTTTCCAAAAGGTAATTACCATTTCTTATTGAATAAATAGTAAAACGTTTAAAACGTGCCAAATTTATTCAATGTGTTACTTGTGGGAAATGTTTTTGTTAGAAATGTTTTCAGTGCACTTGAACAGTCACACCCATGGCCGCGTATCTTCTTGGGCACATTGGCAAAATATGCTGCCTACCCCATTTTCAGCAGCCGCCCCACTTTCCGTCAATTTTTCCGCACTTTGTGACCCTCGTAAATATAATTTGTGCAAAGAGTTTATTAAAGTTGCAATTGATAGGGGGAAGTACTTGGAGCCCCTGCCAGGGGTTCGCGTAATAAAATGACAAAATGAAATGGTTAAATTAATGTGCAGCGTAATCAACGTTCGCCTGCTAGCAGGAACATGATGAATAAGTTAAAATCTCTGGGCCAACGGCCCAGATAAATTAACTTAATTACTCCAAACCGACTGCGAGGTTGGCGAATGCCAGTCCCCTCACAGTTCACAACTCGCCCGCACTTGCAAAGGTGAAAATTTCACATGGCACTTAAGGAAAGGGAGCCCTACAAATTATTTAATCAGAATATTTCTGTATTTTTGTTGCATTTTCATATTTTATTTTAGGTGTAATTTTATTTTTATTGCAGGCGTATTTTGAACTCAAGTTGCTTGAGAGTAAAGCTTACGTCAAATGGCCTTTTATTTCTGTTCCTCTGGGCAGATTGTACCATGGAATCAATTTTAATTACTTAAATTTGAACCCTTTATTATTAGTCGAACAATGAAGAAATTATTTAATCGTTAACCGTAGAGATTCGTGTGGAAATGAAAAGAAAAAGTACCTGTGTTTCAGTATAACTTCACTTTTGTTTACCAAACAATAGGTTGAACTCTGACTTAGTTCAATTTCCCTGATTGCGCAACACAACTTCCAATAAAATAACATTATTCATCTTTCCAGCCAAACACACTGATACTGGCCTCTTAATTGGCTTATACTCATGTTCATTTGAAATATTTCGATAGATTGCAATTGATATAAAAACCTCGACTGCGGTTAATTTGTATGGCATGGTAGATAAACAATAATTACGCACATTTAAACACACGCAAATTAACTTGAGCGCACACCCATATAACCAACTGGATGTCCAAGTGTTTGGATGGCTATATGGTCGGTTGGTTGGTCTGCTGGTCTGTTGGTCTGTTCTGGTCATTACAGATTTATCGCAACATAATGTAGGTGTGCACGATTTATGCCCAGTTTGCTGAGAGCGACAACAGTAACGATGCCAACAAATCACAGTCGGCAGTACAACAATAATGATGATATGGCACGGCCACCAAGAAACGCAGCAGCCGGAGGAGCAGCAGCAGCATCAGCAGCAGCAAACACAACAAATGCCCTCAACATCAGTAGCCAACAATGCCCAACCGGAGGCGATGTGCATGTGGGGGTGCTGATTGCCACCTATTCTGCTACACGCAGAATAAATGATTATTTTTCTGTACTTAACAAAGTCGATATGTTGATAATGTTTACGGAAAAAACACTCTACAGAAGCCTACATTTTGTTCAGCGTTTAAAAATGTTGTTCACATAGGCATTATATATAGATCTAGGTACATATAATTTATCTATATAATTTTACTATATTACAACCTAACAAATATGTTTTAATATGCTATAACCAAACCCAGTTAGAACGCTGATCTGAGTGTAAATTGGCGGAGTTTAGCTTCAGAAGCAATCAGCTGAAACTTCGCCCAAATCCTGCCTTTTAGGTGAACTGCCGAATATTCGGGGAACGTGGGTGTTGGGATCAGCTCTTTGCGTAAGCGGAAACGACCCACAAATCTTGGCCTAATGATCTGGCCATTATTTAATTAATTGTTGATAACAGCTTCATTCCCAGCGGAAATGCGTCACCCATGGTTGCCAGCCAATCCTTAACTGTGTGCTTGCGGTGGCTCAAATGTGAGCCCAACTCCCTTCGGCGCTAATTTAAATCGAGCCCAATTACGACTGGGTGGGAGGCGCGGCTCCAAATCGATCTCACAGCTATTAACGCTGAACATTACTGAGATTTTTGTTTGCCCGATTTCTCGGCAATTTCACGCCACATGCGATTCAATATGGACGTACAGACCACCACGCAACCGTCCAACCATCCGTACTCACATGCCACACAATGGATAATTAAAATGCTGGGCTGCAGCATCAATGGGGATGCCCGTTTAACTCGTTGTGACGACCTGGAGACGAAGGATTGGTCAGGTCAGGGTGTCCCAGTGTCATTACAATGCTATTATCAGTTACAATAAAAACGGCCACAACTCAAAAATTTAATTGAAGCCCACGCACGGGGGCGTAATTGTTAACTTTCATTACGTAATATCCGTAACGGGGCACGGACCACGAACACGGATCCGAATCCGAATCCGGAGCCAGTGGCCAGTGGCCTTGGCCTCTTGGGGGATTATGGGGTAAAGTGGCGGCAAAAAGCTGAAAAATTGCAATGCTTTCATTACGCATCCCATTGCATATATTGTTGTCGATATTCCCGGTGCTCTTTATCTCCGCACTTTGCCCTCGCACTCCCACTGGCCGCCAACTGGCAATTACGCCAGCACGCATATATCAATTAATTACTTTTATGATTCCATAAAACCGATTCGAAGCATTGGGCTATGCTCTCCCGCCCGCTGAACCCAGCCAAAGTAATGACAGATGCAAATGTTTGGGCGATCCACGAATGGAATCGTGGGTCGATAAATTGGACAAAGTAAAAAGTCAGCCAGGTGCAAATGGATTTAACAACAGAATTCCGGAGAGGCGTCGATTCAAGAATTTTACAACAATTATATTAAAACCAAAGAGTATGCTATAGTCGAGTTTTCCGACTATCTGATACCCGTTACTCAGCTGGTGGAAGTGCAACTACTCGGTTGTGATTCTGATCACGAATATGGGTAATACTTTGGCTTGGAAGCACATAATCTTCCTCCTGCATCCAAGAATCTAGAATACCGCTTTCCTTTTTGAATTAATATGCAAAATCACTCCCTGACATTTCCTAAACATACTTTTAACAGCATCCCATACAGCTACGAAATGTTATGGATCCAGATATAAAAGTTCATTGCATGAATATGTATAATGCAAGTAGCGGGCTTTCACTACTGACACGGTCAAAGGAACTCTCATTTTAATGTATTCCCTCGCACGAGTATCGTTTGTCTTCACTTTCGTTTTCCTCATGGAAATGATCCAAATGAAAATATTCCCCTCCTGCAATCGGAGAAGTGGAGTAAATGGAGTAAGTGGAGCCCAAAATTTCTCAGCACTTTTGCCAACTTCTGGGATTTTAATGCAATTACACTGCATTTTCACACAGCTAAAAGCTGTTAGGTTGTTGTCTCAAAAAATTTGTAAGTGGCCCATTGATGCCTTGCCATTTGATGTGTGATTTTATTTGGACAAACACAAACACAATAAGCTAACAACATTTTTTGGTAATTGAATTCAAATAACTGACTTTCGAGTGCTTATGGTAATTGACAATTTCATTTGAATATTTTCAAAGAAATTCAATTACTATTGGATTTACACCTAAGATGTGTTGATGTTGCGTGTTGTGCGACGTTGTGGGAATTTGTTTTCTTTGATTTGATATTTGTAATTATTTTTGTAATTCATCATAGCAAAGTGTTCAGTCTCTGCATTGTTTGCAATTCCCCCGGCAATGCGCAATCGAAATTTAATTAAAATGTAAGCCCTGAGAGTGCAGAGCTTTGACTGAATATTGCAAGCGCTTCAATAATAATTACGGCAAATCAAGATATATAATAATAATTTGACAGGCTTTATGGTTTTCGGCGCTGAAAAATATCCAATTAACACAATTGATGTGTCTAAATTTCTGTTGCAAAAAGAATTCAAACACCTAGAACAACGCACTTCCATATGCTATGTGTTCCCGATTTGGTTTCCCTGCTGCTCCTGGCCAGTAATGAACGACTTGGAATAAATAAATATATAAATTCTTCAAGATTATAAATTTTATGCAGTTGTAAACAATTTCAGACATGCGACCGCAGGCTGGGTTGGGTATCTCATGCGAGTCGGGGATGGGAGGATGGGAGGCTATTCCATGGAAAAAGAGGCGGATGTGCCACAGTTGCATAAAATTGCATACGGAAAACTGAATCACCACAACTTCTGGGCCAACGTCGATGGCTGCGACGACGTTGTGGCTGCGGAAGAGTGGAGCAGCTGTGGAGCGGGTGGTGCAGAGCCGAGTGGGCGGTGGTGGTGGTGGTGGTGGTGGGTGGACTGCATCCTTTCTTGGCGGACATTCCGGTTGCGAGGCACGTTTTAAAGGCTTGATTTATGCGCACTAACTTGGATTTTACAGCTCCCCGCTCGCAATGTCCCCCTCGGCCAGCGAACTCGTCTCATCTGCGGCGGCTGCCACTGTTCTCTGTGTGTTCCTTTATTTTTTGTGTCGCATGGAAAGGATTATTTAGAGTCAGCGGCGGCTTGCGAGAGTCTGAACGATAAGGGCGCAGGATGAACGACAATGGCCAGGACAGCGACTTTGGGATGCGAATGGGAAGGCGATAAGGACGAGGATGGCCGTCTGATGATGGTAAAAGCGCTGCGATCATCGCAGCAAGACAAGTTTCAGGGATGAAAAATGGAAATGGCGCTGAGGTCCCGGGTGGAAACGAATACAAGCCACAAACACCCAAGTTCTAAATCAGGGGAAATGGAACCCCATAGTCACAAAATAAATTGATAGAAATTAATAATAAAAGTGTTGTATTTCTGTAGGAGTTAAAAAACGTTGTTCGTTATACGTTTATTCTTAGTTACACTTTTAAAGGAAATCAAAACTAGCTATGCTACCCCAACCCACTGTGCAATTTTAGAACGGAAGCCAAAAATGTGTGCGTACTGCATCGCCGCTCTCCACCCAAAAATATCAGCCACTTTCGCCGCAGATAAAGCTGTCCAGCCAACCGAACGGCTAACCTAGATGGGCTCTTTCACGACGACCCTGCCAAATCCCAAATGCGACTGAGGAGACGTCATAAAGTGCACCTCGACGACAACAGTAACGCAGCAGGCGAACGCAAAGAGATTTCGGCGTCAGTGCGTTGTGCTTATAAATTTTGCCATTTAATGTGCATCTCGGCTGCATTTGCTTCGGTAAATAATTCCGGAAACATTCCTTGGCCGTTGGCATCCGGAAAGTGTGTGTGTGTGGAGGCCAAATGCCAAATGAACATCCGTTTTGCTCTGCTAGATTTCACCATTGTTAGCAGCAATTTCATCAGCTCTTGAGAGGATGAGCACGTTCCGGCGAAGCTGCTAACCAAATTCCGAGCAGAGTCAGAGTTGCATAAAAATAGGTAACCGCACGATAGCACATTTTTTTATTCGTCTCGCCCGGAGATTACAGGGGGCTATCCCAATTCGCAGGCTCAAAAGAAGACATTTTGGGCTGCTTCTAAGATGATAGTATGAATATATTATTTACCTGAAACCTCACTACTCGAAATTTGACCTATTCCTATATATTAAGATGAAAACAAATTATATTTTATAATTAAGAGATTATTTACTTAAGACAACATTTAGGTTAAAGGCTTTAATTGACCTGTTCCTGAATAATATTAAATAAAGATGTTAATTAATTTTAAAAAAAAGCTCTTTATTGATTGCTTTTTCTGTTAAGAGCCAGGTACATTACATACATAAATATATAAATATTTGATAATATGTTTTAATAAAGTAGTTTATTATTTGCTGTTAGCAATCTCCTTGTAAAATTGTAAGTGTTCGATTACCCAACTGTTGTGTGGTATTCCATTTTTGGAATTTATCGCAAAACTAACAAACTGAAATAGCTCAAGGCTCAGATGAACCTGTCCAGTCCCCGCTGCCCTAAAGGTAAATTTCACTTTAGGAAACGCCCCAGGGCATTTTGCCGCATCTTACTCGGACACTTCCTCTGCGCAAAATATGAAAATTAATTAAAACTTTCGCAAGACACGCACACGGTAAAAAGCAGGAAAAACGGAGCAAACAAACAAACAAACGGACAAAGCTAAAAGACACCAACAGAGTAGGAATAAAAGTGGCGAAAATTATGATGACCATGATGAAGCTAAAGGTAAGGAAGTGAGGAAGTGAGGAAGTGTCCGGGGCAGGAGGCGCATTCAGGACCTCTTATTTTGGACTGGGGAGCTTCCATTGGGATCAGCGCGTGCGGCAGACGTTGCTGCTATTAATCCATCCAAACTCAAACACACGCACAGAAATTCCCGGACGGACACAAGTTCATAACGCGAATATAAAAACGCTGCAGGATATCGCTACAACAGACAATTTCCGGGCAACTTAAACTTGAAGACGTCCCCCAGATCCTTTGCCCACGCATCCGGTTTTGTTTGCCAAGTTTCTGCTCGGATGAGCCTCAATGCTCTCGCTCAGAGCCAGGACCAGTCGGAACCAGCTCTATCCACGGGCAGCAGCCCGGCTGTATAAATTGTATATAGCTGCTGCCAATGGACGCCGATGAGTTCCTGGCCAAGTTGGGTGCACCAAAAAAGAAAAAAGCGGGTGGTGAAAAATTAAATTATTTAACCGTCGCCGGATGTCCATTGGGCACAAGACAGGGACTCAAAGGAATCTGTCGCAGCTGTTTACGATGTTGTCCCCCGAAAAATCCTCTCAAGTGAGCGACTTCCCGACTAAAGTCGAACCAAGGAAAATTGCAAGGCCAGCCTAATTTCCGGTCATAGATAGGATCGAACAATCCACTAGAGATCCGGCGCGGTTCTTAATGCTGCGCATGTCTCAGTAACTAGATCAGGCAAGCCTCATACGCGACCAACTTAAATTAATAAGCTTAGTCTATTTTCTGGTTAGTAATACCCTAAGTATAACAATGGAAATACACTTCAGGTAGCAACCTATGCTGTCCTGAGCATTTAAATAATTCATTTGGCACTGCATATCATCGATAACCTGACAATAAATTAGCAAAATTAGCAAACAGCGAGGGGAAAGTGAAAGAAGAAGTCGCAAGGACTTTTCGGCGGCAACAGATTGTTAGGCCTTAACGCAAATATACCAGAACATATTGGTATGTCCATGTACCATATCCAAATCCAGCTCATGGGTGGCTAAGAAAACACACATGGAACACACACTGTGCCTGGCAGCCACTTTATGGTATTTAGCAGCCTGCGGATGAACGTAACGGATGAACGGATTCATTAAATATTGTTGCATAAATCTCTTAGATATTTTCAGATGAAATTAATTTAATTGAGTAGATTTAACATCACCCTAAGCCAGTAGTTCTTTGACTACCTTACAGGGGTGTTACACATTCTCCTTTCAAATAGAAAGATCCAACAGACACGTTCGCATACGTTTAATGCAGATTTCGTTTTATTTGTAATCCACACACTCGAGTAACCCAAAAAGTATGCTACGAAAATGCAACATTCGTCGATGTTATCAACTAAAAGTGGTTTATGCTTTGTTTGCGTAACATGCTCCACATCCACAAAGTCTGACCGCATTCAGAAATTCCTTCCAAGCACATTTCAAAGCTATTCTTTGGAAGTTTCGTAAACTTCATTGCGGAAGATGAGGAGCCGTGTGGCCAAAGAACAGGTAACTATTAAATAGCCTGTCATTCCACACATACATGACAAAGTTGCATGCATAAGCGGCTGGACATGTGTGTGCTATTCTTTCAATGGGGCAGGAGTGCAATAAAGAAATGACAACGGCAGAAGTACAGTAAAAGCTCTTTGTATGCAAATGCAAGTCATGTTGGATCTGGATCCACTTACAGGTGCCCAGCACCCAAGCCCAGTACCCAACCCACCTATTACCCCATTTTGGCCACCCTTTTCGATGCAGTTCTATGCTGATTTTTTCCCGCCACTCGAGCACTCGAAAAGGCGAGCCAGACCACTCCACCTGGATGACCACAGAAAATAAATGAAATCTTCTTTATTATTTGCCTGAAGCCTACGGGTGAGGGCTCTCCTAGTTCCAGGGCCTTTGTACGTCGCTCTTGTTTGTTTGTTGAGTTTCACAATTTATTGTTACTCGCTATATTTATCGTTTGGCTTCAATTTTCCCGCTTAAAAGGCAATGTAGTGAGAAGTGAGCACAATGAAATACATGCAAAATTTTACTCAAAACAAGAAGATTAAGACGCTGTAAAAGAGTCGGTACAGGAATTAAAGCTGCTTTAAAAAGGATATTTAGTTTTAAGATGGGACGTTTGGTTTTTTAAAGGCATTGTTTGCACTTAAAACTATTATGAATTGTTATGATTTTGCTTAACAAAACTAAACTCATTTAACTTAAATCTTTTATAAATATAAATATTTTAAATAAATGGAAAATGAAATTTAGTTTTGATATCAATGGTTTTTTACGATAGCTGATAAAGTTAACCATTACTTGTGAGATATTATCTTAATGTATATTTTATACGCGTTAATTGCACTTAAGAAACTTTAGTTGACCATTTAGAGGACCAAATTAAACCACTGGGTATGTAGGTGTTTCAACTGCAGTTAAGCATATCTTGGCATTCTTAAGAACCATTTCGGCTGTGCCACCTGCCTTTTGGTAACACGAACGTGGACACTCACATAACCACACACGCGTGAGCTGGCGTCCTGGTACTTGGCTGCTCTTCATGGCTGATTTATGCGCTGGTAGTGCAGCGGCAGCCAAAAGTGCTGCCTGCTTCGAGGTAAGAGAATGCTCGAAAAGTGGCTGGCCACGCCCACTTTCGGGGCCCCAGCCTAAGTGGTTTATACTCGGCGAGATTTTGGCCGAAATACCTATAAATTTTAACTCGTTCGTTGTCTAAGTGGCCAAATACAAGTTGCCGCATTCTCATCCGCATCTGCAGCCACATCCACATCCACATCCACATCGACATTCGGCATTTTTGCGAACATCCTTTTTCTCCACTGCCGCTGCTAGGACTTGCAGAATTTGTGAAAAGTTTGCGAACTTGTTGTCTAAAAAGTTTCTCCTGCGGTTTCACGTTTTTGCTTTTTTGTGTGTGGGCTTGCGTTAAGCTTAACGCACAAATTATTTGCTCAAGTTGGCCTTGCTGCACTCTTGGTCGAAGAACATGAACAAAGAAAATAAAATGTTAAGGGCCCACGGTTAAGATCCAAGCTACCTTTAAAACAAACATTTTAAATAAATGGCAAATTGTGTTTAACCGAAAAGGAGGAATTCATTTAAACGCCATCAAAAGGGAAATCTGCTGTCCCAGGTCCTTCAACCACTGCGGCCGAGGGCTTAAAAGGAGGACTGGAAAAAAATCTGGCCACATAATCCCTTGTAATCATGCCCAAATCGCTTAATTTTGCAAATCCACCGCGATAATTAACTAAAAGTGTCATTAAGTTTTAAGCAGAAATAAGCAACAATGTGCGACTCGAGTTGGGACTCAAAATCTGCAGAGGAGGGACTCGATGGCGATGGGAATGGTGACGGCAATGGCGATGACTTTGTCAACAATAACAAGCAACGTAATTACGCTGGATCTAAGACTGGACCCAGAGCCGCCACAAAAACAAAAGCAAGCCAAAGAGAAATTAAGCAAAACATAAAGGGGACGCGGCCAAAGCTGCGAACAATGGCGAGTGGCGACAGGAATGCCCGAGTGGAGAGATCTAAGTAGGACGAAGGGAAGTGATCCAACTGTGGGATACCCAGTGCTTTTCAGACCAACAGAAAATTACATTTACATTGGTATATTTAATTTTTTTTAATACTTTGCAACCTTAGTTAGAACTGCAGTTGACAAAATCCATTTATTGCAAAATATATGTAACTGGTATTATTTTAAAATTAAATAACATGAATTATTTGTAAATAAATAATAAAAGGTTTTTTTTAATAGGTTTTTTGTGCTTAAAGTAATAGATTTTTTTTGGTCTTTATTCGTCCTAATTAAATGTATTTAGTTGCTGCATTTGATAAGTCACCTTAACTACCCGAAGCATAAATAATGCATTGCCTTGTAAGAGCTTTACGCTAGCATAGTAAGTCCCTTAGTGCCCCGAGTACCCTGTAAAAGGTAAGGGGCGAAACGGCTCGACTTACACCAAACATCCATTTGGGAATTAGCCGGCGAGGCGAAAGCCACCCAAAGCGTGCCACCAATTGCGCCCAGCTGGGATGCACGGTGGCGTATCCGCTAAATTCAGGACTCGCAGGACTCCCGATGACCACGCTAAGTGCAGGTTTACACAGACCAATGATTGTGCGCCCGGCGATTGCGTCGGGGATCCTTATTACAGACCGCGCTAATTCCCATTTGAGATTGTCGCCCCTGCTGAACGACCTCTTCTTCGTTCCGAGCTAAAATCCTGCGGGCTGGAAAAGCGCATCGAAATAGTGAGGAGTGTGGGCGAGGATGGAGGAACGTTGCGAGGAGCAGGGTGCAGGGAGGAAGCAAAGGAAGCAACAGCAACCGAGAACTGCTAAACACGGAAGCGCTGTGAATTGGTGAAAAAATATCTGAAAGTGCCGTCTTTGTTTGTCATCCTGCCGGATTTCTGCAGCGGGTGTGGACGGCACGAGGAAAGCAGGATACAAACATGGGAAGCAATCTACTGAATTTTACAGTGCATTGGAAGACACACTGCCCGAGGCACGTATCATTGACCCAGTGGATGGCACAGGATAATAAATAAAGTCAACAGATGTTTGCTATTGGGAGAGGTGATGGTGAAAATTGAAAGGGTGCTTTAGAGTATATAACTCACCATAAAGATAATTCCTTTTAAATATGGAGAACAATTAAGATTACAAATAATAAGAGATTTGCAATATCATATTTAACTAGTGGACCAATATATTTTAAACTTAATCAGAAACTTAATCACTCACAAAATAGTATCCCATCAGTAGAAGGAAATGCATAGGGTATATAATGGTTGCCTAGTAGGAAATGTACAACCCCCATCCAGTGAAACATTTACGGCCCAGCTTGCACCATTGCCTGGATACTTTGCAGCACTTTCGGGGCAGCTTAGGGAAGCCATTAAACTTACTTAAAGCATTTTGAAAAGCTAGCAAACGTCAACGTCAGTCGCAGTCCTCGGAGCTGCAAGTCCGAGACCAAATCCAAGAGTCCAAGTCCGAGTCGGAGCTGTCAGAGTGGGCCAGTTGCAGTGCAGTGCCCAGAAAGGACTGTAAATAAGTAACAAGGATATCCAATTATTCCTTCACCGCAGCCCACTGGCTGGCAAAGTGGCCGGATCGCAGGGCAGTGGGCTGCAAGTACATATACAATTGCACATAAATGCCAGGGCCTTCAGTAAGGAGCAACGATTAAAATGCTGGGGTCCTGGCCCCAAAGGCTTTCATAAATTTGCACATAATAAAACGAAATCTTTGCCTAAACTTGGCCTATTAATGTTGGTACACCACACGCACACGCACCGCACACCCACACACTCGCACACTCACATGTCGGCTTGTTCTGCGATGGACAGAAAAGGACACAGGCTCAGAGACAGGGACGGACAGAGAGAGATAGATAGAGAGAGAGAGAGAGAGAGGGCGAGACGGACAAAGTTTATATTCAATTCCCAGGCCAAAATGCGAAAATGCCTAGAAATCCATTTACGTAAATTCTCCATTTAGCATGCATTCGGGGCATATACTGTTTTTTATACTCTTTATTTCGTATCCCCACAGGCTCCACATATTCCAATTCTGTCATCGAATTTCAAAGCTAAGCTGTAGTTTATTTTGATGGGCTTTCGCTCTGGCACCCAACTTGTTCCACTTGCTGACCCGTTTGTGTGTCCTGCGGCACTTTCCTTGGTTACAGCACCATCGCTTCCTTTCTCTTGTTATCCTTTCTCCCACACGAATATTATCGAATTTCGATTGTCTTAGGAGACCTACGAGTTTGAAAATGTAGAAAAAATGAAATTATGCACGTTAAGTTGTTCGCCAGACCCAAAAAAAAAGGTGATGCCAAGATATTTATAATCATATGTATACATATGTATTTATATATAGATTTGCTTGTGTGTTTAAAGCTTTGCATGAATACAAAACCCAAACATGGATCCCTGAGCTCAATATATTGATATTAAGAAAGGTAACGAATTTCCGGAAATTTATTTTCGGGGGATTAAAGTTTTACTTGCATTTTAGAGTTAAAACCACTGCCAAGTGCTTCCTCCAATGGCTTACGGGTCATTACTTGACTTCGTGTAACGGAGTTCGCCAACAACTTGAAGTCAGCTTAAAACTTGAGAGCTGGCCCAAACACACACACACACACTTATGGATAAGTCCGCCAGTCCTCGGTGTGAGTGTGTCTGAGTTTGCCACTGTAACTATGTCATTGCGGTTTCCTTAATTCATTTTGTTTGTAGGCGTCACTGTCATCGTCATCGTCATAGCCATCGCCATCGCCATCGCCATCACCATCGCCATCGTCATTGCCAGTGGAAACCGCAGTCCACTGAATGCCGAAACACCGCCGGCGAAAGAGACGGGAATATAGTCAGCGAAAGAGATGGCAGCACAACTATAAAACAAGACACTCAAAAAAAGTTAGGTTTATAACTTATGCAAAAATTAAATATATATGTCAAGCTAAAACTAAAAGAGACTTGCATTTTTTCAAAGTGTAACAAGTGATTGAGTCAGACGAAAAGCCTTCACCAGCTGTTGTTCTCGGCGTTGTTTTTAGTTGAATGGCAGCGCTAAGCGGATTAACGCTGTTATTTTAAGTTCAACAAACGAAACGAAGAATAAATTAATGAGTTTCCACTGTGGTCGAGCAGACGGCATTCGGCATTCGGCACACCAAATGGGTTTAACAGCACAAAGCCAAAAGCCCAAACGCACACACAAAGCTCCGGGATTTCCTTTCCCTATCGAAATGTGTGTGGAAATGTGGGTCCATGGACCAAGTCCCAGCCATTAAGGGCACTCCCCAAAATCTGTAATCTTTGCCGTGTTTGGCATACTCTCGAATGCTGGTTATTCGATTTTTAAATGGAGGATACAATTACTATTCAAAGTATGATACCAGAAAGTGAAAGTGCTGAGAAGAGCTGAAAATTGCTGCATTACTAATTTTGATTAGAGAAAAAGTGCAATTGATATTATAAACGGAAAATGTTATAAGGGTGCGATCATCCGCAAATACTTTTATAAAAATACTTTAAATACTTTAATAAACATTAAAAGAAACTTGAAGTAAGGGCTCCCAAATATGCAAGCTCTTAAATTTTATTTTTTTGGAAAGTTGCTTCTTTTCCCCGTTTTTCGTATTTACTTTTGTGTTTGAAATTGTTATAGCTTTTGCATTGATTGTGTCTTTGTATGTGAGTGCATGAAATGCGACGGACAGTAAAATTGTAATTAGTTCAAAATTTATGCAAACACACTTGTGCATTTTTCCCCATCGAGGATCACGTTGGTACTCTGAGTTTTTTATGTTTGCATTGCCGTTGCCACGTCCTGGCAATTATTATTGGTGTATATGTTTCTTTTTACTGTTTTCATTTTTCCTTTGTTTGTTTGCTTTTTTATGAAAATTCTATGAATTTCCAATCCCAAATCGGATTACGGCATCTGCCGTACTCAGTGCGCTGAGAGGCACCGCGAAAAATAGCAATTACAAGGGCAACAAAAGAAAATAAAACTTTCGAAGGGCTGAGGGTTGTTGGCCATGCCGGGAACACAAAAACTGCCAATAATTTGAACTTTTATCATAATGATATGCAACTAAGCCGTCAATGAAAAGATATATACAGGCGTTTAGCTGGTTCGACGTCGAGAGCAAAAAAGTTTGGAACGAAAAGCGCAAAAAAAAAAAAGGGGAAAATGGCAAAGGGTTGCAAAATTGAGCTGCGATGCAATTACGCAGTTTCCGACAAATTGCCATCCAATATTTCTGGCCAGGACAAGGCGCTAGTCCCCGAGACCCCTAATCACCATCTACCTCGCTCCCACTGCCAGGATGCATCCGCCAGCTCATCCGCTCCGAGCTTTGACGAGCACAGCCAAGCGGATAATAGAAAGCGCTCCGCCTTTGACGGCTCCTGACTTTGAGCTGCGCTCAGATGGGAGCTTCACTTAGTCGCTCTAAGTTGCCCGACATTTTTGTATCGCATTGCAAAATTTGCCACAAAATAGGGGGTAATTAGCCAAAGTTCTGAGCTCTGGTGATTAATTCTGGGAAGTGCGCTTGTTAGTCAATGGAATTGATAATTAGCATATTGAATGCTTGAAGTATTATCAAGCTCTGAGATTGGAAAGACAGAAAAGAAACTTGGCATACGGACTTATAGTACGCTTTATAAACATTGGTAAAAGGATCTGTGGAACTAGAGGAAAATACATAAAGCTACAACTGTAAGTTTTCTAAAAGAGACCTACTATAATATCGGGACAATGACCTTTTCAGACCCTTTTAACGTAGATATGTTACTCAGCAAAGTTTTTCACAAACAAAAAAACCTGAAGTAGAAAAACAAACATTTTTTCAGCCACTGCCGTAGATACAATTGGCAAACGCTATTGCCTCTTAACCGGGTTTGTTTGTGTTTCCCATCCTAATTTGCCACCCGGAATAGTACGAGGACGAGAATGAGGACGAACGAGAGATGTGGAGATGAAATTTACTTTAACGAACTCAAATTCCGTGAAGCTTTGAGATGGCCAGAAATTAACTCAGTCGCTTACACTGTCACACAGAAAGTCAAAGCCAAAAGCCGGTGCAGAAATGCAGCAAAAAATACTTGGCTTTGATTCCTTGGCCTCCTGTCTGTGTGTCCCTTTGCTTCGGTTCGCTTTCCTTGTGTTTTATCTTGCCGGCTCTTCCATGGCATTCATTATGCCAGGAGCCCCGCCCTCGTCCTTCATCTTCCCGCACCTTCCTGCGGTCCCTCGATTCGCCTTCATTTATCACAGTTTGTGCGCATTTGTCGAGTCGCCTTATCCCGAGTGGGTGGCCTAACTTCCGTTGCCGCTTTGACAGCCCCCAGATCCCCGGGGAAAAGCCGGAGACAAAACGGACATTTCTCAGGGGAGGGGAGGAGTGGAGTGAAGGAGTGGAGTGGAGCAGTGGAGGAAGTGGCAGTGGCGAGTAAGTGAGGCAAGTTGTCAAAGGGAACGCTTGGCGGAAAAATGTCTTTTAATTAGTGTTTAATTGAATTGCAAACTGGAATTTTAATCGAAAATTGCAGCGGGTCGACTTTTCCGTCCCGTTTGGCCCCAAAGTTTGCATTGTCCACTGAGCTAAATGGTTTGTTTGCTTAGCCAACTCGGCTTGGTCATTGATAGCCCAAAAGTCACTTGTCGCCATTACCAAAGACTGCCAATGGACTGCGGCTGATATCCGAGATACAATTTGGAAATTGGGGTTTCTCGACCTAAGCTTTACGGGGGTAAAGACATTTGGAATTTTTAATCGAATATAAAAATAATCAAACTATCCTTATGAATATTAAGAGCACACAAAGGTGCAAACCAAAGGTATGTATCACCTCTCAAAAGCTCTAAATTGCAGGACACCATTTGCCCGCCCACCTTAATTGATTATAATTACATACATGTCCTAACGCAATTCATCAAACGCGCATTGTCCCCGGATCTCTAGGACAACTCTACTGGTCTTCACTTTCCCGGCTCTACGCTGCCACGGATCTCATGGCCTCCGGCGGAACGCCCTGCACGCCTTTGACGACCATAATGAGCGTAATGACGCTGCCGGGGCTGCTGGCCATGCGGATGCTGCTGTTAATGCCACAATAAAGACAGCAGCATGGATGCCGATGGCCTGAGGAGCGCTAGCTCGGTTGAGGCTCAGGCTCACGTACAAATTGCATGATTACTATCAGGGATAATTAATGTTGATGCCACCGAGACTCCAACATGTTAGCCGACGGCCGACGTCGAACGGCGGACTGTTCAACAAAAGGCCAACTGAGGGAAGCGGGAGTTCTGGCCAACTCAAGTCCTGCGGCCACATGCTGGCTTAGAACGTTTATATGGGGTTTCCACACTGGAAGTTGTCAACTGCAGCCTGGCGAGTCGATCAAGCCAACCCATTTTCGTAGTTTCGTAGTTTAAATGAAACTAGAAGTGGCTGTGACTCAACTATGGTGTCGAGTGCAGATTTGCGGATTTGGTGAGAAACTAAGCCGCCCGCTGGCAGCAATTAATGTAAATCAATTCGAATCACATAATTCCACTGCATAAATGCCAAATCATGCCAAATCAAGCCAAATCATGCCAAATACGTGAGCATTCACTGGCTTAGCCGTGTCCCAAATACTTGCAAATGCCAATTGAATCGGAGCAGAGCACATTACACACAATTCTCAAATTGTTTGGACTGAATACCGCACAAAACCGTACGTAATGTAATCAAACGTATTGAAGTTAATGAGCTACTTAACCGGCTTCCACTTCCGACACTGGCACTGGAATCCCATCCACTGTGAAATGTGCGGCTGTGGTGAATCATATAATTATGGGATGCCTTCAACTGGGTCGAGGACCAACCACACATGCCCGCAATGAAGGTGAGCTTAGGCCTCTTTAAGCCACGCCAGGAGTTGCCGCTTTAATTCACATGCTGCTGGTCAAAAAGCAGTATTTAAAGTGGTATTTTTAGACCTAAATTCAAAAACAATAAACAACTTTTTTGAAGAGCACCAACATAATATTTAATTCAGTTTAAGTTGCAGGTTAATGCAATGGGCCATGAGATCTTTGTCCTCCTTTGACGGAAATAACCAACCCAAGAACTCGACTAAAATTGGCTGCTGTTCCACGACGGTAGAGTAGTCCTCGTAGGAAATGACTCCGTCCTTGTCCAGATCAAACTTCTTCATGAGAAACTCGGTCATGTCCTAAAAGATCAAATAGTCATTAGTACCCAATCAGAAGTTTAGGTTACCAGTTAAGTTTAAAGCTTAAACTTACCGCCTTAAGTTCGTTAAGTTCATCTTCGTCTTCACCGTAAAAGAATTTTTCACAAGCCGTGCCGACTTGCTCACGATCAATAACGCCAGTGCCTTTGGTATCATATACCTGTGGAAATACAATTTGCAATGCAAATATACAAAAGAACATTAGGACTGACCTCGAAGGCGAATCGCATTCGCACATGAATGTCCTTGGTTGTGTAGAGATCGAAGAGGTGGATCCAGGCCCTGGGGCTGACATACTTAGTGTCCTTTGTGATGGCGAGCAGAGTGCGTTCAATCACCTGGACACTGGCCACGTTGAAGAGCACCAGGAAGATCTGATAGAACTGCTTTTTGGTCATTTGCTTGCACTGTGGTCCATTGGCCTTTGAGAACTTGTAATAAACGACGAGTAAACAGGTGATGTCCGTCTGGGACAACTCCGAAGTTAGTGTTAACTCCTTGATCAAACTCCCGTAGAGGGCCGCAAACCGACTGTTCTCCATGGTATCTATGGTGGCGTCTAGGTTTTCCATAACTAAATTCTTTTTAATTCTTTTTTGAGTTTTTTATTTCTTTGTACTGGTTGTGTTTTATTACTTTTTCTACTTTTAAACTTTTTATTTTGTGTGTTACTTTTTTTCCGATTTTTTTTGTTATTTTTGTGTTGTGGTTGGTTGGCGATTGATTTTAAATGACAATGTTTAAAAACTATTTCATATAAATTTCAAGGCATCCTGCGCCTAATTTTTTCGGTGTTGGGTTTTGGAAATATGTACTTTATGCTCATCCATATATTTCCGGTACAGTTGCAGAGTATAAACGATAGTTTAAAATACTCTAACGACTTTCATATACTAAGTTAAAGAGCACTTTTTCAGACGGCATACGCGAAACATTTGCTTTATTTTCAAAGTGGTGGAAATTTGAAATATTATAGCATGTTTATAAAAATTATTAATGATTAATTTATAATCATACAAAAATTTGGGCAACTACTTAGGTGGCATCCTCGTTCATGGACTGTCGTTCGATTAAGCTTAATCATATGACAAGCTTATTTTGAGTCCGGGTTACAATAATTAAGCATGGAGTCCATGTTGATAACATGGGCCATAAGATCCCTTTCTTCGTTCGACGGAAATAGCCAGCCCAAAAACTCAACCAAAACGGGCTGTTGGGAAACAACTGAGGAGTAGTCCTCAAACGAAATGACTCCATCCTTGTCCACATCAAACTTCTTCATGATAAATTCAGTCATGTCCTATGAGCAGTAAATCGCATTAAAATATTCTAAATTGATAAGTAAGCTTACCGCTCTAAGCTCAATTAGTTCATCCTCGTCATCGCCTTCGTGGAAGAATTTCTCGCATGCCACGCCCACCTGCTCGCGATCGATAACTCCGGTGTTCTTGGTGTCATACACCTAAGAAAGAACCCTATTAAAACCCTTTAAAAGTGTTTAACAAACTATCACCCACTTCGAAGGCAAACTTCATACGGCGGTCAAGGTCCTCGGTGGTATACAGCTCAAAGAGATCAATCCAGGCCCGTGGACTAACATACTTGGTATCCTTTGTGATGGCCAGAAGGGAGCGTTCAATCACCTGAACATTGGCCACGTTGAAGAGCACCAAGTAGATCTGGTAGAACTGATTCTTCTTCATCTGCTTGGCTCCAGGTCCGTTGAACCTCACGAACTTGTAGTAAACGCAGAGCAAACAGGTGATGTCCAAGGTGGACATTTTCGAGTTTGCAGCGATCTCCTTGATCAATCCGCCGTACAGGGCCGAGAACCTGCTGTTCTCTGTGCTATCGATAGTGGAGTCTAGATTTTCCATGGTTCAGCTAAACTAGCAGCTTAATGACGATGAGTTACTACTGAATGTTTGTTTTAATATATGCTTATTGATCGAGGTGTTCTAATGATTTAACGGATGTGTCTAGTGCGGTTGGCGTATGTTTCGTGTGCCTGCTTTTCTTGAATTTGAAAATATAAGCGGTGGTCCTCTTTAAGCGATTTTATAAAAATTAAAATGTTTCCGACTTCGTTTCCGCGTCATTTGTCTTACTTAAGAAATTTATTCCAAAAGTCTCTTCCAAACACCATACGAGAAATATATCAATCAAAACTCTATACCAAAATCCATCCCAGCTCGGCTGTAAATCCGCCAACACTTGGCGATGTCAACTGTAGAGACATTAAGGAGCGTGAATCCTTGCCGCCCTTTCTCCTTTCTCCTTCCACTTTCCTCTTATTTTATTGTTATTATGCCGTGTCGAGCTGCTCGGCCGCCTTCTCATTTTTTTTTTTTTTTTGGTATTTTGGTGGGCGTGGCACGTGTGAGTGTGTGTACTTTGGAGGGGGGGGGGGGGGGCATACAATTACACAACAAAGGGAGGAAGATTCCGAACATTTGTTACCCCAAACAAAATGGCTACACAGCCATTTCCGCTGAATTTCCACATGGAAGGCTTTACACCCATCGCGGCGCTTTTGTTTGGATTATTATATTCGCGTTTCTCATGCGCACAGCTTTCAGCTTTTGCTTCAGCCTCAGCCTTTGTGCGTTTCAGGCATTTCAGGCGGGTTTGTTTCAAATATTTATTCGAAATGGGGGACAGATGTAGTCCATGTAGCGTGGCTGATGTATTTTTTATGTCGCGGCCTTGTTTTATTGCTTTTAAATTGCGCTCGTTACATTCGCTGCGAATCCTTGGGCCGCGGCTGCGACTTACCCAATCTATTTGCAATTTGTCTTGCATAACCCTCACCCTTTTAAGCAGGCCAGAGCCTCATAAGTTAAGCATTTTCATCACACACACCCGAAACACACGCCCCATTACACAGCACTCTCTTCAAAACATTTTTAATAATAATTACTTGTTTACAATTCCCATTGAGACACAATGAATCGCATCGACCTTACCCTGGATGACATGGCCAACAACAAGTTCCTCACCATGTACAGTACTCTGATCAGGAGATTCGCTGCCTCCACGGAGTTTTCCACCAGCGAAGTAGTCAGCCTGCTGATCGTGTTCTACAAATACGCCCTCAACAACAGATCCCGCATGATGTCCACCAGCCAACTGTACAATCTATTCCTCGTCAGCTTTGGGATCTTCGACGTCACCATCATCGACCGCATCTCGATGAATATCACGCAAGACGGCCGCTCAGTCTCTCCAGAAGCCTGGATGCGGCTGTTCTGCGTGTTCTTCACCGGGAATCTGCAGGAGCGTATTAAATTCGCATTTGAGGTGGTTCCTCCGTAATCGTGACTACTTCCTTATACAATTTCCTTATGGACTCTAGGTTTATACAAGTGGTGGCACGGTGGTTCTGAATCGCGAGGTGGTCGGCGTGGCCATTGAAAAATTCTTCACTGGCGATGACGAAGACGAGGTTAATGAACTGCGAGCGGTGAGTTGCTATACTGACAATTATGTTTACATTTCAGCACCGTTTTCGAGCAGGACATGTGTGAGTTTATATTCGGAAAATTCGACACCGACAAGGATGGAGTGATTGCGTTTGATGAGTATGCCGAAATTGTACACCATCAGCCTGGACTGCTCGAGTTTTTGGGTAAAATATTCCCGGATGACAAGGACCGATCATTGGTGGCGTACTGCCACAACATTGAGTCTATGTTTCCGCCAGAAGTTGAATATTAAAAGAAAGAAATCTTTTCTTTGTGTAAAATTGTTTCGTATTTTACATAATTGTATACATTTTCAACCTGCTTGCGATAGGCTTCATAAAATAGCGCAAGTGTTGAAAATTGGCGCTTAGAGGCCTGCACGCCGGCTTACAATAAAGTCATTTTCCATTAAGTACACACTGGGAAAAGTTGAAATGGCCTCCGCAGACTGCGACTGCCACTGCGGGCTCCACTGTTGTTTTATTTTTTCTTGTCCCGAAATCTGTGTCTTGTGTTCATGTTCCACTCCTTCCAAATGGCTTTCGATTGTGTGTGGGCGGTGCGGGTACTTTTGCTTGTCTATTTTGCGGCTTTGTAGAGCAATTAAATTTGCGCAGCACATGCGGGTTCCGGAGACAAAACAAGAAAAACTCACAGACACAGCAATATTCTAATTAAGTTCCCCCAAAAATTATATGTATGGTGGATGGAGATGAAAGGGAACGAATTTCATAGCTATATTACAAAATGTTCGCACTTTAAGCAAAATAGATCTTCGAAATCTGGGGTTTGCTTCTAAAACATACATACATACATACACTTTGGTTTTTAATTGTTGTTAGCATTGAAGTTCATATATGATAAGCTGGAAGAATCTGAATAACTAAACTGAAAAAAGAATTTACGGAACCTAAAATATAAACGGATGATATCCGAAGGCCATTCCTGTCAGCTGAAATTTTGTGGCAGTTCCTCGACAATTAAGCGAATTGTTAAAGAACATTTCCCACAAGAGACACTATAAGTTCTATATTGTGGTTGCCTTTCAGATTTATAGCAATCTAACAATTGCTAAGCGTGCAACGAGGCGTATGGGTAACCTCGAAATCGAGAGCACAGAACTGAATGTTGGCCATCAAGTTGTGTGGGGCAATCAGAGAGATGCCAGAAATCGGATTGCCCGGGACAACAATTTGGTGACCCAGAGTCATTGACACGCCTCGTTTTCGGGGCATTGGCTGGGCATTAAATTCAGCGCGTGACTTTCACCCCAGACATTTGTTGCTGGCCCACACCAGAAAATGTGCAGAAAATGCGGCACGAACCCGGTCTGGGATAATGAAAAAAGGATCTGAAAAGGCTCAGTAGAAAGCATGAAAAGTGACCGCGACATCCAGCTGGGAGCTGCCCCACTCCCACTCCTCCGCCTTCCCTTTTTTTTTTTTATACTGGAGTTCAGAGTTCGCCACGACTTCGCCACTTTGCTGCAAAAGGGTCCTTGGCTTGTTGTCCTTTTCAGCGTTAACACGCGGCCTCCTGTTGCATTTCAGTTAAAATTCTGAGGGCCAGCGATCCCTGCTCCTTTTTTCCTTTGGTTTTTGTGGCTGGAGTGTGCTCCCACCGAAAAACAATGCCACTGAGCAAAAACGCAAAAGGGCAGCAACAAATTGGGCAAAAGCAAACATGCTCCCCCACATTTGTATTCCTGAACGATATATCCTGCTGTTATCCTTTCGCGTTCGTCAGTCCATTTATCGCAGCCAAACTTTTGACTGGCAACGGTTTGTTTTCCTCCGCACTTTTTACCGACTGCAGTAAATCTTGCGGTGCAAACGGTTGGCATTTTTATGAAGTTATACCGCAAACTCAGATGCATTCCGATCGCCGCCCAGTGCATTAACACATGCCAGATGAAAATGTGCATTTTCCAAATGGAATGAGCGCAATGCGAGCGTGGGTGGGACCAAAAAAGAACCATCTTTTTACCATGTGATGGGCCTCCGACTCTCGGCTTCAAATATGATTAACCACCGCTGGGCAACAATTTATGCTTTTTAAGCGGTACAATACAGACACTATTCTCCACATTCAACAGATTAACTGAAATCAGTTGAAAGCATGAAATGACATCGCTGTGTTCGGGATATTAAAGTGACTTCTTACGGTTGTTCTAATACCTATATTTTGGCTTTCTCTGAATTAGCTTTATATTTTATTTTCATTAGAAATGCGAAATAAAAACAAACAATTCGAACTGAAAGATGGCAATCATAATGCAAACAAATTGCCTTTTTAGAATTCAAAGTGCCGACAAGGCGGACTCTAATGCGTTTATGCCCCGGGCAAATCTGCGAATCTGCCTTCGAAGGAAGAGGAAAATGCGCATTCTGCCTTTGCTTTTACGATAACGATAACAATGATAATAATAATTCGATTCACATAACATCAGGCGACGGAGGACGAAGGGAGAGAGAGACCCTGGAATGCCAGGCGACCTGGAATCGGTTTGATTGTCACATTGTCATCATCTGCATATTAAGTACAAGTGATTACACCCTCGCACTCGGGAGATACAGCTATAGATACAGATACAGGTGAGCACATGTCCTTGCGCTCTGTATGCTGTGTGCTGCATTGACAATTCGGCATTTAAATCCAGTCAAGCATCAGGGAATAAGAAAAACTCCGAGCACAAAAGCCAAGTATCTAAGAGATACATATGTATCCCCTTTGTTAACGAGCACGAGTCGGAGCAAATGTAAATGTTTTCCAATGTGTTTTTCGGGGCGATGACGATGGCGATGGCGATGGCAAGGGATCCCAACACGTTTGACACGGCGGCATGGAGAAATCAAATCAAATCGGTTTTTGGGCGAGCAAGGAAATCGGAAACGGATTCCATTTCAGGCACGTGAAGTCGTTTGATTATCCTGGTCTTTGTGCTAATGATAGAGCGGCGAACCCTTGGGTGAGTGCGGCTCCATTGTTGTGCTGTATTGTGTATTGTGTATTGCAACAATATTCTCCATAATCTCTCACGTGGCACTGGAGGGGAAAAACTCATTTGGAGCAACACAAGCTCCAATTAAGTATGACCAACTTCCACAAACGACTGTGCTGCACTGAATTAGACTTGGAACTGCACATGTACCGTGGTTCTTGGACTAGACATTCTATTTGTGTCAGCATATTTTTTGTCTTGTATTTTTAACCCACTTACCATTTTGTAACCTATATCCATAGTATAATAATTTAGAACCATATTAATTTTTATTTTAAGGACATTTATTATACTTTAAAGCGCGCACAGGTATGCCACATATTTTCCAACAGACACTAGTGTATCTCCAACTACGATTTCCACCCCAGGCAGCTGCTCACTGTTTCGTTTTCTTTGTCTTTGGACCGGAATTAATACTAAGCACTTCGGAGCACACAACTGGCACAAGCAAAAGCCAGACAATTGGGAGAGCTGGGGGCTAAAAAGGGGAGTGCCGGAAAAGCTGCAGAAAACTCATACTTGAAAAATCGTAAAATTGAAATTATATTTGCCACTGCAACTGAATCGGAGCGGTTCTTCGTTGTGGTTCGCTTGCTGCCAAAGATGCTCTAATTACGGCCCTAAGTGGCTGGAATCATTAAAATGCTGCTCAAATAATAATTGCCCGCAAACAATTTATTTCTCCATCGCTCTTCCAATTGTGGTATCTTAAAGCATGCTTTAGAGCGACTCCTGCGACTCCCTACCTTTCTCCATTCACCAGGGAGTTCCAAGAGCTTAGGCCACCAACCGACTTCAGTTGGCAGGCGATGGTGAAGTGCATGTGGCATGCCGGATGTTGTGACAGTGCCAAAAATATATTTCCACTTTTTTTATTCCCTCAGAACCCAGCAGGGATAAAATGCAACCCTGTGCCCTGCGGCACTTTCAGTGCTCCACAATGCATTCATTCATTTTTTGTAATCCAAATTCGGATTCGGTCAGTCGTTCCACTTCGCTCTTGTGCGCTGACATTTCTGCTAAATATTCAAAAAAGTTTGCCCGCTTTGGTGTCTCACTAGTTTTTTGATGTCGAGCGGATTTTTATACCATATCCGAATGTTTGTCCTGCACACCCTTCCATTTGAGGTACAAATCAGGCTGATGGCTTTCTGTTTTCCGTTCGATAGTTTCGTGCGACAGCTACACACGTCGCCAGGACACCAGTACACTAGGAAACCAGGACACAAGGACACCAGGACACCAGGACACCCGACAGTTGTTAGCCCGGAGTTTAGTTTTCAACTGCGTTACGCAGCCAAATCCACGTAGGGAATGAAATGGAATGTGAATTTAATCTCTTCAACGGCAGCTCGACTAAACTTTCAATAGTATCCGTGGGCCTGGCGAAAATCTCTACTTTAAATGTCAGTATTCAAAAAAGATTTTAATAAATATTATTACAATGCATTTTTTCTTTGCTTTTAAAGCATACATTATTCGTTAGATTGGATTCGTTAGATTGTAATTGTCAATAGAATGGATTAAATAATACATTTGTTAAATATCTAATATTAAAAGAATACTCCTGAAGTCAGCAGATGAGCTGATGGCTATTCCTAATATGTTAATTAAGGATGTTAATGAATATAAGAGGAATCAATCCCAATTACTTAGCATCTTTCCCTCACTTTTACCAGCAAATCAGACCTTAAATTAAGTTTCTTCCATTTCAACAGCTTTAAATATCACGTCGTCTCATGTGCGAACATTCATTTCGCATTTCGGAGTTATCAGAAAAGCACCAACACTTCAGATTTCAAATTATTTTTAAGTACCCGAGAGCTGTAAATTGCACAAAAGCCAATTCTTAGCATTAGGAAATTGTTTTGTATTTCTGCGCATGTGTTTGTGTCTTCCCCAGTAACAACGATAAGAAATCCCAAATAGACAAACGTAAATGTGGCCTCTTCTGGGGTCCAAGTTTGTGCGTCGATTCCGGATTCGATTCCCTCGTATTGGTGAAGCTCCTGTAAGCCGTGCCTTAGATGCACTGTAAATAAAGGTTGAACCCGAGAAACATAGTTACTTTAAGGCTTCAACACACTATATAGGAACATGGGAATATAGAACGAACTATACGAACGCATATACGTATGATAATGTGAAATGTATAAATAGAAAATACATTTTGCGCGTATGCCTAATTTTAAAATACCATTAAGTAATATACTATCGTAAACGTTAAATGACTAGTTAGGTATTGTATATTTGTACACATTTGTATCAATTGTATTAATTTAATGCAGCAAACGCATAGTGCAATTTTGTACACTGCACAAAAGACGCAGGAGGCGCTGTGGAAACATGAACCAAAGTGTTTGTTGCATGCAACTGATTGCAAAGGATTTTATGGCTGTGGCTGCTGCTGCAGTTGCCCTTCGTCCTGCGCCCCGTGTCCCTAGTTTCCCTTTGGCAGGGCGATGCAAAAATACACAGCAGCAGCAGCTGCCGATCGCAGTAGCAGCATCAGCAACAACAGCAGCAACACCAACAACAGCAACAACAGCAACAATGCTTAAGAGCTGCAGTTTTCAGGGGGCGAGGAAGCAAAAATGGGGACGCAAATGCCCTGGCATGGGCTGAAATGTCTGCTCCGGCTTCCTTGTTGCCACAGAAGGTGTCGCTGCACTAGCAGTGGTGCGCTGTTGTGGCAAAACACGAGCCCGCATCATCAACAGCAGCAGCAGCAGCAGCAGCAGTAGCAGCAGCAATGCCAGTTGCAGCAGCAGTGGCAGCAGCAGTAAAATGTCGACATCAGCATTACATGCGAGAATTGCTCGACTGCGGATTTGCAGTTTAATGGCAATGCATCCTTTGCCAGTCGCCTGGCAAGCCGTCGTTGCAATCGGCAGGCAATCGGTGACGGAAATATGCTGCGGTGCCGTGTGATGCGGTTACCATCCTGTCATCCTCGTCCTCCACCATCCTTCCCACCGCCCGTGTGATTAGCTGTTAAGCGAAGGTGTGGGCCAAGGTGCAATTTTGCGCACATCGAACTGGGGCTTGGCAGCCTTCAAAACAGTCCCGCGATATTCGGCTGAGGCCTGGCCAAAATAATTTGGAGCGGCACTTAACCGCTACTCAAATCCTCACTGTCAGCGGCACAATGCGCCGGTAATTGCTTTGGGACATCAATTGCAGAAAAGCCTGGCGGATTCGAACTTTTGGGGCTTTGCAAAGGCTGTGTACAAAATATATGGTTCGTTCCTGAACGGGGTCTCTTATTTTTATATTGCATATGTTTTTTGGCGAAAATAATTTTGTATAAATTATACCAAATATAAACTTAAGCACTTAGTTGCTAAATGTATATTAATAGCTTTTGGTTAATTGAGTAGTAAGTAATTTTGATGATAATTCCTCGCGTGATTGCGAAAAGAAATGTTTTCCCAGATTCGAATTCAAATTGCTACAGATGGTAATGAGAACTTGATTTAATTACGCAGATAAAAATGTTTTCATAATAGGAAAACTTAGATACATGACTTTTATTAAAACAACGAATATGATTCCGAAGGCCTCCAGCCATTTTTTCGTGAAGGATATACAAATATGCCGTGCCAAAAAAAACTCAACAAGTTTTCCAATAAAATTAAAAGTTTTCCGGCATGCACAGATTTCGCAGATTTCACAGAATCCATTGAAAGTAACAAATACAAATACTAACGAAAAATAGAGAGAGCTTGTGATGGGTGGAGGAGTAGGTGGTAGGTTGGAGGTGGTCAGGTCCAGCGCTGTTGGCAAAGTTTTGATTGCCAATAAGGATTTACAGGTGATAATACAGCATAATCTGGCCACGTTCCACGTGCCGCGTTGGCAGGGCAACATTCTGTTGTAAAATTGTATCTGGAATCTGGTATATTGTAGTTACCTTGTGCTCCCGGCATTTGCCCACTTTTCCTTTGCGAGCTGCATGCGCGAAAAAGAGTGGAGCGAAATGCATTAAAATGGATTTCAAAACTTTAAAACTCAATTTCAATTGCAGAGAAAAAGTTTCGCTCTGCGATTTGCATATTTACGTGAAAGGGAGCTGAAAAACAAAATCATCCAGCAGCAGCGAAAAAAATGTGTGAACTCCTAGGTCCACCTGGGATGTTCAGAAATTAATTAGTTTCGCTCGTCCCCAGATCTTGGCTCTTCAACGTTACCTGCAGCTGCTGCCGCTGACTTGGAAATGAAAAACAAAAAACAGAAACAGAAACAGAAGAGGGTTTCCTCCACTTCTGCCAACTGTAATAATTTGAAAAGCCATTGGCCGCTGCTGGGACGCAAAAATTCATTTGAAAAATTAAGTTTTCTCACGGACAACGCCGCGTCAAACCGTCGGCCAATGGGGCGTATGAGTGACCTGATTTCAACTTCTGTCTGCACTTAATTACAAAATGAGAATGCATCCAACGGCAGAGCCAGCAACTACAACAAAGCCCGCGCAAACAAATTTCAATATTAAAATTCCTTTTGCCCATAGTTTTGGCGCCGCGAAGGAGCAGGACGATAGGTCCGAAGCAGGGTGCTGAAAATCGGAAGTGCGATGTCGGATGTCGGATGTCGTGAGTCAGAAGCCAGGAGTCATGGAGACAGCACAGCTGGGTGAGTGCAACTGCGTGATAATTAAAATCAAAGCTCTAGAAAGAGGTCAGGACTTTCGCTTGGATTGCAAAGAGGACCCAAAGACGAATTCTTGAATACAATGAGGCAGGAGTGTCTTCATAACCGGGTTAAATAAAATACAAATCAATGAGCCATTGTCTAAGAATAATTAACTAAAAAGCGTAAACTAAAATAAAAAATAATAAAAAATAGCGTATAACGCTATGCTTAAAAATTCCCATTTTCTGTCATTTATATTTTTTTTTGTTACAAATACCAGAACGAACTATATGCCCAAGTGACTTGGTACCGCACCCATGGGTCAAGAGCTTTCTAATCCCTACAGTTGCACCATTCAAGAGTGAAGAGGGCAATGGAGTGGGTAGCTGTATGGTGTGCTATCAAAACAATGAGGAGCAATTAAAATTCACCCCCATACAATTTGTGAGCTTTGGCGAAAGGACGCATTTCCCTTCCCTTTGAGAGAAGGGCGGGGTGGGACACATGCTCATAAATAAATTTATGTTTGCTAAAGTGTATTGGGCGTGGCAGGATACCACGTCGCCTAAACCCTGCTTCCAGTTAAAGTTGGCCATAAATTTCTTGCTGTTGTTACCATCTCCGACAGCTTAGAGACAGGTTCAGAAAAAGAGATGGAGCGTGTTTCTCTTTGCAATTACAGGCACATCTATTTTATAATTACGTTTTGTATCTGGGGAAATATTGGTACTGGTCTTTTGAGTTTTTACAGTTTGACTAAATCAATTTGCCTAGCAAGTATGTCATCAAGTTACAGGGGAAATTAGCAGCCATTTAAATGCGTGCTTTAAGCCGCTTTCCGCTGTATGTGTTAATCATACTTCACACTTTTCACAAAGTTAACCTTTGATTCAATTTATCAACTTCAATAAGCAGTACAGCAATAAAGGCAACACACACCGAGGGGCCGCAAAAACCAAAGAGTGAGCAGGGCTTCGCAAAAGTTGCGCCTGCGAATCGCAAAGGACTAACGACATCCTTTGAACGCTCGCAAATAATCCCGCAAAAACCGAGAGCTTAACTTTTTCAGCACTTATGGGGCGGGGTTGGCGTTGCATTCGCCCACATTTGGGCTAAAGCCCTTTTTGCCATTCATTTTTGCCCAGTTTAGCACAAAGTTGAACCGTCAACGCTGTCTGATTCTGATCGTATGCCACCAGCAAAAGCATCGCAACCCACAAAAGCAACATTGTATCTGCCACTGATGGATGGATAGATTCCTGGATGCGCCGATGGATGGATATGGATGGATGCGCTGCACGAGGTCGAGTTCAGTTAAGTTGGTTTCCAGGCCCGCGCGGTTTTGAGGCCCGAATTTTTCGCAATGCTCCAGCGATGCGATTGACCACCAAGCAAAGGCGCTTTGCTACAAAGTTCGGTTGAATTCTGCATTCTGGTCTTCAAGCACAAAGTGTAGTAGGTCTTACAGAATAGTGAAAGTTTAATGGAACCCAATATTTATGCATCTAAAATAAATGAATTTATTTATTCAACTTTTATGTGCCACGGATTTATCTGCAAATTCGCTCGCTGTATCTAAACTCGCCTCTTTTATATTGGCCTCAGTTTATCCCGAAGTAAGTTGTGCCATTGAAACCAAGTCAAATATTGGTGCACGACGTCCTTCGGGAGCTTCTGGATCTGTCGAAAGTTGTCATCGCTTGGCTCTCCGTCGTTAGCCCTGATTCCCTGCGCTGGGAAATGTCTTGCTCGCTCATCAATTCATGTCAATAGAAGGACAATGTTTGCCTACACACGGAGGCACAGATGCAGACGGACATATAAATATCCAAGAAGCCTGAAATACAACCCAATCCGGTGCTTCTGCTGCTGTCGGGCAATCCTCTACTTGTTTATTGTAATAATATTAGTTTTTGCATTTATGCATGTGCGATTGTGTACTCACAAGAAGCATCTTTTGTTTTGCTCATCTTTCTCCGGACCTGGCCACTCCGGAAGCAAGATTAATGCAATTGGGAAATCCATGCTGGAGCAGATGTGTTGGCTCCTCTGTTTGCTTTTGTCTCAGCTCTGGCAAATATTGGGAATGATGTATGCATATTTATTTATATGATAGTATTTCATTAATTGTGTATTCGACTGCCTTTACAAGTGTCCCGCCGCCACACTTGAGCAGCAGATTTATTAAACAAGCAATCGAATTGATTGCAATAGGAATTACACATCTACTTGCCAATGAGAAGTGCATGTACATGCAACGTCAAATATTTTATTCAGCTAGACTGCACTTGATTCGAATTTGATTGGGCATTACTGAGGTGAACGGATTGGGAGAACTGGGTGCCCCTGATTCTAGTTGAAACTTGTACAATCGAGCATAGAAAAACCTTTCAGAACAACTCAAAATTGTTGAATTATTAAATGCCAAAATTTTAGTAGTGAGACTCGCGCTGAGCCTCTTTTCACAAATAAGTATGCGTGTAATTAGTATTTTAGTACTTGTGTTTTTGGTAGCGATAAGCGAGGTACTTGACAAGATTGGCGTGCCTGTAACATTTTACGATCCAACATCTATTTCAGTTTGATCGAAGCTTTGCCGTAAACTATCGCAATGCCAAAATAGTTTGGAGGGAAATAAACCAGAGGAGAGTCGGTCATGGAGTCCCAAGATTGACCTTGAACAAAAAGCTCAGCCAAGACTGCCAACTTTATGCTGGGGTATGATTAAAGTCTACTCGTCTAACCCCACTTACCTAAGAGGTTCAATTACGCAGAAACTTGCCAAGTGGAAGAATATTACCTATTCGGACCCTACTAACAAGCATTACACAGAAAGCATCTGCAAATTTGATGTGAAGAGGGGAGCACTTACAAGGTGTGTCCAGAACTGGTACAGAGGTGTAAAATACGATTTTTTAGACTGGAGGGCAAAACATTTTACTGCAATGATTTGGAGGTCTTCACATTCCTTGGGTTATGGCGACGCTAACATAAAGTAAGTGCCTATTAGAAGATAAAATACAGATTTATTCGATCAAAAATTATCACCTTTCTTTAGTGCTCGACAAGGCGTTTTCGTGATCAGATATAGTCCACCTGGGAATGTGAAAGGATTATACACGGACAATGTTCCTCCCAAGAAACAAAAACGGACATATACACAAAGAATTAAAGGAAAAAAAAAGGGCTGTGCCACTCGTCACTATAATCGATGTGCCATATTGTTGTCGATTCTTGTTTTGGTGTCTACTAATTGGCCAAATTAATGTCTACTATCTGGCAAACTGGCTTATCATAATCTCATTAATAGAACCAAAACTAACCCCCATTCCAAGAGAAATTATTAGTGTAAGTAAAATATTAGTAAGCTGGACGATGTAGCAATGTGTATTCTATCGATCATAGAAAACTAGTTATTGCTGTGTCTTTTAATATCATAATTAATAGGTCTGCACGTATCTATACACATACCGGCTTTCACTTTCAAGTGGAATACACAATATGTGCCTTCTAGTCCACATAAATCTCCAATAAAATATGTAACTTCAATTTATTCCTTCATTTGTTTAGTTTTTCTGCTTTGGCACTTCGTAAGCTCTGAACTCTTGGATATGTTCCCTGACTCGGACCGCATTGATGGCGATGAATCCACCCGCATCCTGCGGCACATAGCCGCCATGGACGTTCATCGATACTTCGGGATTTCAGTCCCACAAAACGATCTTTTACGATGTCAATCCGTTAAAAGCCATGAGATCAAATTTTGATGATGGTACGTACGCCTTTTCAAAAAAAAAATTTGTAAAGAAAATTTGTAAAAAATTTGTTTTTTGAAAATTATAAAGTGATTGGGATAGTTAGCTATGTTTATTGGCTGTACAAATCGGTCTTCATTTTAGCTCTGCCACCTTTTTTGGCCAAGTTATAGCGAAAACCCCAATTGAAAATATCACGTTTTTCGCCAACTAATTTTTGTTGTATTTTTTTGATAAAAAATAATCACTATTTTTTCGTTAACAATAAAAGTAGTGGTTCAAAAGTGGAATGTCATACTTCGTTGAATTCGTAACAAAATTTTCTATCCTTCTGGACTCAAAACAGGCTATTCAAATTTTTCCCAAATTTTTATCAAAAATGCGAAAATTTGTAAAAAATTTGTTTTTCGAAAATTTTAAAAACAGGGATTGGGATATTTAGCTATGTTTATTGGCTGTACAAATCGGTCTTCATTTTAGCTCTGCCACCTTTTTTGGCCAAGTTATGGTAAAAACGCCGATTGAAATAATCAGGTTTTTTAACAACAATTTTTTTGTTATTATTTTGATAAAAGCAAGATTAATGCAATTGGGAAATCCATGCTGGAGCAGATGCTTGCTTTTGTCTCAGCTCTGGCAAATATTGGGAATGATGTATGCATATTTATTTATATGATAGTATTTCATTAATTGTGTATTCGACTGCCTTTACAAGTGTCCCGCCGCCACACTTGAGCAGCAGATTTATTAAACAAGCAATCGAATTGATTGCAATAGGAATTACACATCTACTTGCCAATGAGAACTGGGTGCCCCTGATTCTAGTTGAAACTTGTACAATCGAGCATAGAAAAACCTTTCAGAACAACTCAAAATTGTTGAATTATTAAATGCCAAAATTTTAGTAGTGAGACTCGCGCTGAGCCTCTTTTCACAAATAAGTATGCGTTTAATTAGTAATTTAGTACTTGTGGTTTTGGTAGCGATAAGCGAGGTACTTGACAAGATTGGCGTGCCTGTAACATTTTACGATCCAACATCTATTTCAGTTCGATCGAAGCTTTTCCATAAACTATGACAATGCCGGAATAGTTCGGAGGGAAATAAACCAGAGAAGAGTCCGTCATGGAGTCCCAAAATTGGCCTTGAACAACGAGCTCAGCAAAGTATGCCATAGTTATGCTGGGGTATGATTAAAGTCGACTCGTCTAACCCCACTTGCCTAAGAGGTTCAATTACGCAGAAACTTTCCAAGGAGACAAATATTACCTATTCGGACCCTACTAACAAGGATTACACAGAAAGCATCTGCAAATTTGAAGTGAAGAGGGGAGCACTTTCAATGTGTGTCAAGAACTGGTACAATGGTAGAAAATTCGATATTTTAGACCCGAGGGCTAAAGATTTTACTGCCATGATTTGGAAGTCTTCAGTTTCCATGGGTTATGGCGACGCTAACATAAAGTAAGTGCCTATTAGAAGATAAAATACAGATTTATTCGGTCAAAAATTATCACCTTTCTTTAGTGCTCGACAAGGCGTTTTCGTGATCAGATATAGTCCACCTGGGAATGTGAAAGGATTATACACGGACAATGTTCCTCCCAAGAAACGAAGAAAGAAAAAGAAAAGGAAAAAGCATAGGCATAAACAAAAACGGTATGGTTTTCATATGCAGCAAAAATATTTTTTATAGTTAAATTTTGTTACAGAGGCTGTGCCAATCGTCAGTATAATCGATGTGCCATATTGTTGTCGATTCTTATTTTGGTGTCTACTAATTGGCCAAATTAATGTCTACTATCTGGCAAACTTTCTTATCATAATCTCATTAATAGAACCAAAACTAACCCCCATTCCAAGAGAAATTATTAGTGTAAGTAAAATATTAGTAAGCTGGACGATGTAGCAATGTGAATTCTATCGATCATAGAAAACTAGTTATTGCTGTGTCTTTTAATATCATAATTAATAGGTGTGCACGTATGTAAATACATACCGGCTTTCACTTTCAAGTGGAATACACAATATGTGCCAAATAGTCCACATAAATCTCCAATAAAATATGTAACTTCACTTTATTCCTTCATTTGATTAGTTTTTCTGCTTCGGCTTTGACTCGGACCGCATCCTGCGGCACATAGCCGCCATGGACGTTCATCGATACTCCACGGCAATATCCAGGGGCCAGTTCCACGGTGACCTTTCCGGAGACGCGCTGCTCGGCCAACTTGATGCATTTACGGTCATACGTTGCCTCGGGACTGAACCAGAAACCATTGTACACGTAGTCGGCCATGCGATCCCGCAGAACCTGCTTGGTGCGGAGTACTTCGCGGTCCAAAGCAAACTCTTCAAGGTCCTGGTGAACAGCAAAAAGGATTGTGCCCCAGGCGTATCGTACACCCCTCGGGATTTCAGTCCCACAAAGCGATTTTCTACGATGTCAATCCGTCCAATGCCACCTTTTTTGGCCAAGTTATGGCATTTTTTTGATAAAAAAATAATCACTCATTTTTCGATAACAATAAAAGTAGTGGTTCAAAAGTGGAATGTCATACCTCGTTGAATTCGTAACAAAATTCGCTATCCTCCTGGGCTCAAAAAAGGATATTCAAATTTTTCGCAAATTTTGAATTCAATGCGTATTTTGAATTTTTTCAAAAATGCGTAAATTTTTAAAAAATTTGTTTTTCCAAAATTATAAAAACAGTGATTGGGATAATTAGCTATGTTTATTGGCATTAATTATTTTACTGCCTTCTTACTTCATTTTATCTCTGCCACCTTTTTTAGCTAAGTTATGGCGAAAATCCCGATTAAAAATATCACATTATTGGCAAAAATTTGTTTTTGTATTTTTTTTGATAAAAAATAATCACTATTTTTTCGATATTGCTAAAGTGTTGTTGCCCAAAAGTGTAACGTCATACCTGGTTTATTATTGAAACAAGATATGGGTAGAACAACATGACCTATGTATGTTAACCAATCAGCGTTTAAGTGGCGTTTAAGTCATTGAGGTGGGCCCTCTGAATTATTTGTTCTGGATTTAAGTAGGTTAAGGTTACTTTAAGTGATGCTTTCGCGGTGATCCCATTGTTAATGAAATATTTATTACTTTAATTAAATAAAAAGCTTAGTTTCAACATTCTTCCTGATATGTACAAGTATGTAAAAATGTATATATATATTTTATAGCCTATCTTGTTATTATATTATTAAAACAGTGGGAATTTCTGAGGGTTTCCATCACAACTTACACTTTACAAACACATTTATCAGTTCATTTAAATACTGGAAATTTTTCCCATTATAAAAATACCCGCACTTTAGATGTCAATTGTAACGCACTCGTTGGCAGTTTATGATTAAGAAAAACAATGAGTTAGTGGGGTTATTTATTTTATTAGAATATTATGAAAAAACTATTATACATTTTTTAGAATGGTTAAATCCTTTTTTCTATTACCATTTTAGTTGAGCTTGAGTTGCAGAGTTGTTGTGCTCCATTTATTTGAGACTGATTATTATTTCCAATGAATATAAAGGCCGCACCCTGAGCTGAATTATTTTGGTAATGAGCTGTGTGTGTGTCATTTTTCCCCAATGCTACGAATTACTTCAGGTGACACATCTGTGCATATAAGTGTGACATCGTAAATTACAGCATTCTTCAGCCCGGGAACACTGAAAAACACGTACATATTGTGGGTGAAAGTTTTCCAAATCGATAAGGAGGTAAACTTACGGGTTCACCAACATTGTGGCATTTTGCGGCAGAATAAGGTTGAATTAGTGTTGAATCAACACTAAAAACATCATTCGATGGTTCTGACTCATTAGGTAGACCGATAACTTTCACCTCATCATTGATTGATTTTGATTGTTCTTTCTTGATACTGGTGAATTCGTTTGGGCGCAAATAGGTTTTTGTAAGACGCTGCGCCGGATAGCCGCAATATGAGCCGTAGGTTAAGCATCTTCCGCTGCAGCAATCCGTGTGCATGTTACACTGCAGTTAAGTAATTATCAGTTAAATTAAGTAATTATCCATACCCTTACTTACAACTCCGAGCATGGGACTACATTTTGTGCTATATGCATGCACATTGCTAAATGTGATAAAGAAGAAAATATACAATCCAATGATCGTAGGTAACGACGACATCTTCTCGCTGGCAAAGTGAATACTCAACTGACTCAATCTGCTTTCAGATGGCCATATATAAGGGATCTCGATTTTGCGAGAACGAAGAGCGAAGAGACAACGAAAACAGTGAGTAATAGTACAGCGGTATTGTGACTACCAGATACCGTCTATTATTATTCCAGTTTATTCTTATGAGACCATGCTAATGACGGTTTGAAAATAAGATTAAGCACGAAGGTGAGATATAAATCGATATTTACTATGGCGGGGGTGAGGAGGGATACTCTTGATTATTTCATATATGACAAATGGGTTCTGAGAAGCAACCAAAATACTTGTAAAATAAATGGAAAACAAATTTAAGACTTTTTGAGAACTAAGGTAATTTATATTGAAATACTGTTGCACTGCAAGAAACTAGTGATCGTGTACTAAGCATACTTAGGGGTTGATTTTGCTTGTCCTGCCAAGTATTGTAGCTTCAGGATACTCCGGGAATGTGCACCACCACCTGCTGTAGGGAAAGAGTGCGTTTTTGGTGGAAAGCCCGCATTCGGGGTGTGTGTTGTTAGTGTGCCAAGGACCGTGCCGTGACCTGCTCAATGCTGCTCTCTCGAGTGTGCGACTCACACGAAGCGAATCGAGTTCGAGTTGTTTGCCCACTTACGAATATATGTGAGTATATGTGAGTACAAGTGAGTATACTCTTATACGAGTGCCCATCGATCAGTCTTCCCGCTTATCTAATCGGGTCTGGTGAGGCTTTAGCTATAACCATCGGCATGCTCGTAGCCGTCGCTCAGTTGAGTTGCGGTTGCCAGGGCGCGAGCAAATACAGTTTTCGATCCGATTCACGATTTTCGTATCATCATGATTGTGCCGCCGTCGGGAGTGGTGGTGTTGGTGGTGTTGGTGACGACCCTGGCCCTGCTGGTCAGTGGGTCCATGGGTGAAAGGCAGCGATCCTTGCGACTGCCCAATGCCACCTATCCGCTGTTCTACCAACTGCACATATCCACCGATATACACAAGGGCCAGCTGCTCTTCAGCGGAAATGCCACCATTGACGTAGCCATCCGGCAGTCAACGAATGAGATAGTGCTGCACGCCAAAAACCTGTCTGATATTGAAATTACTGTTCGCCGGCTGACGGACGAAGGATCCGAGATCGTGGACGATCTAACACATACGCTGCATCCCACGGCAGCCTTTCTCATCATTCACGCCACTGAGAATTACATGGCCTTCGAGGAGGGACAGCAATACCGACTGGAGATACTATATACGGCTATAATGGCATCCCGTCCCGCCGGACTATACTACATGGATTATATGGATGAGGAAACCAACCGCACCGTGTGAGTGTTTTATCTTTCGTAGCAACACAAAAGCGGATAATCCTCCAGTTGACTTTGCTAAATTTAGAAAATATCTCTTGGTTTTTTTGTTGCATCTCCTTTTTTGATATCTACCGGCTACTTATAGTAGAGTGCGATAACCTTAAGGAAGAGCTGGATATCTTATCCGCTTATAAACTTTTTAAGCACACTATTCTATTTGAAGAAAGACCCAGTAGCAAGCACGCGCTCATTGAGATTATGAGTGAGCCCATCTTACATAATCCGCAGATAGATTCGGCGTGCATTTTGTGCCGGGGACGGGAACTTCGGTTTGCCTGCGCTCTCACTTTTATTTTGTTATTATTTTCATTTGTTTGGCATTGCTTTTTAATTACTTTGCTGGCGTAGACAAACGCTCTCGGACTTTATCGCTATCAGACATATGTATGTACATATATGTATGTATGTATATATGTTTGGTAGAAGCTCATCGCACATATGGCGAAGTCAGTTGATCCGGACGCGTCACCTGGGTGACGATGTGCACATTAAGTTTTCTCAATGGGGGGATTCTTCATAAAGGGGAATGACTGTGTCAGCCAATGGGAGTCGCATCTTATCAGTGCGCGGTTGATAGTGAAACAACAACTTAAACGAACAGTTGTATTTGCTTTAGAACGCCTACTAAGTCCCCGATTTGTTTTGATTCCGATTGGGCAACATATTCGCATGACCCACAACGACTTGCGTTTGGGAATAACGAGCCCCGATTGTTCCGTGGATGTGAGAGCAGGTTCTCCATGTGATTGATCATTCCGGCAGCCGCAGGCTGTGACTGGTTTTTTTTTTTTTTTTCTGTTGAGCGTTCAATGATCTGCAAATGGGATTGGGAATTTTGAACGATGAAGCGATTTGGTTTTTCTTGGTAATTATAATTTCTAGGCAGACAGCAGACATCGATTGCTCTTGGCAACAAGTACAATAGTACTTGGACGTGTGTTATAATTATTATATATGTTTTGATTTCATTTTACGCGCACACCTATTGACCCAATTCAATATTAATCTTACAGATACGTAGCCGCCACGCAATGTGAGCCGACATATGGTCGTCTAATCTTTCCCTGCTACGATGAGCCCGGTTTTAAGTCGAACTTTAGCATTAAGATAACCCACGGGAGCAGTCACTCCGCCATATCCAATATGCCAGTTAAGGAAGTACTATCTCATGGGTAAGCTAATAATTACTATATATTTTGCAATCCTCCTTATTATCCACTTGTAAATATTTGCAGTGACTTGAAAACCACCTCGTTTTACACAACCCCACCGATTTCAACCTACCTTGTGGCTTTCGTCATCTCCGATTTCGAGAGCATTTCTGAGACATATCGTGGCATCACGCAAAGCATCTACACCTCGCCCACTTCCAAGGAAAAAGGTCAAGTTGCGCTGAAAAATGCAGTGCGAACTGTGGCCGCACTCGAGGACTATTTCGGGATTTCCTATCCTTTGCCAAAACTGGATCACGTGGCGCTAAAGAAGAACTACGGTGCAGCTATGGAGAACTGGGGTCTAATCACCTACAAGGATGTTAATTTACTTAAAAACGTATCGTCGGATACGCACAAACGAAAGCTGGACACGATCACCCAGAACCACGAGATCGCACACCAGTGGTTCGGCAACTTGGTGTCCCCGGAGTGGTGGACATACACTTGGATGAATGAGGGATTCGCCACATATTTCAGCTATGTGATTACTGATTTGGTTAGTGATGAAAGATTATCACTACTATATGCTACGTTCCTTCTTTATACAACTATTCTGTTTCCTTTTAGATCAACCCTGATGACAAAATGATGGACATGTTTATAAACCACGAGGCAGAAAGTGCCTACAGCTACAACAGCTTCTTCGATGTCCGTCCACTGTCCCATTACGTGGAGGGTGAACAGGACATCATGGGTGTCTTCGACATCATCTCCTATAAGCGGGGTGCATGCGTGATCAAGATGTTTCACCACGCCTTTCGCCAGAAGCCCTTCGTGCGTGGCATCAGTCACTTTCTGGAGAAATAGTAAGTTGAGTGAGAATGGCCTCTCGAACTGATCAATTGGAATTCATGGGTCAAGGTGCTCTGCTCTTTCGCCCAGTCGTTATAGCGTGGCCAATGAGCTGAACCTCTTCGATGCCCTGCAGTCGGAGCTCCAGGAGGATGAGTACTTCTCACAGCAGCCGTGGTCGTCCCGGATAAGGGAGATTATGCTCTCCTGGACGCACAGCGAATGGCTGCCCATTGTGATGGTCACTAGGAACTACGAAAACAACACCATCACGTTTAGCCAGCGATCGGTACACATGAAGGATGAGCTATGGTGGATACCAATCAATTTTGCCACCACCAAGTCACCCAACTTCGCGGACACCCAAGTGGATATGTTTATGCCACCGCAACCACGGTATACAGTGGCACTGGAGGATCTGAAGATCCAGGTCAGCGGCAAGGATTGGATAATAGTGAATAAGCAGCACACTGGTTTCTATCTCGTTCGCTACGATACAGATAATCTAATGGCCATTGCCAGGCAGCTGCAGACGAATCACTCGGTCATCCATCCCATAAATCGACTTGGCCTCTTTCGAGATCTAGGTCCCCTGATCGAACATAATGAGATCGAGCAGGTGGAAGTGGTGTTTGAGATGCTAAAGTACCTTGAGTTTGAGGAGGATGTGCTGATTTGGAACCAGGTGCAGGATTCGATAGAGTGCCTAATACGAAACTTGCATGGCACCTCCTCGCAGAGTCTCTTCAATGAGTTTGTGCGCCGCCTGATTGGCCCGACTTTTCGACGAGTTTACGTGGAAAACGGTGTAAATTTACCCGAAGATGGGATGTCACATGGAATACTTGAAATCGCCTGCTCTGTGGATCTGCCCGAGTGCCTGGAATACACACGTCGCCTGGCTAAGGAGTATATCATTGATAAAATCTATTTAAGAGTTGAAGCGGATTACCATGCCGTAATCGATTCCGTGCTGTGCATGGGTGTGCGATACCTAAGCGATCAGGACTTCCAGAGGGTTATTGATATGATGCAGGAAATTGATCGCGGTTCGGTGTACTACGATGACATTATATATGCCCTGCGTTGCACGCAGAGTCATCGTCATTTGTTATACTATCTGGAAGGGCTGATGGGTGAAAATTCCACCCATATGGTACTTTCCGAACTCGAAGATTTAATGTATCTCCTCTACATATACAAATCGAATCTGGCCTCTCGTCCGATCATCTGGCAGTATATCGAGCGCAACTACAAATTCCTCTGTCGGGCACCAAACTTTTTGGAGCACTTTAAACAGCTCGCTGGATTTGTGCCCAGACATCAGAGATTACAGGTAAATAGGCTCTCTATTTTATATCAAAAGAATAGGAGTTTGATTGAGATTTATTTACTTTCAGTTTGAGAGGCTGCGGCAGACTATTGCGGACCACATGATGCAGGAGGGTCTGAATACGAACCAAACGCTAATCGCTGCCGATTCGCCGCTGGTGGGCAAAAAGATGAAGATCACCGAGAATTTCCAGGACAAGTTCGAGCAGCAGATTCACAAATGGCTCCTAAACGAGCTTCCACAGGCGTCCGGCAGGAGTGATGCCCTTCTGTCCGCCTCCCTCAGTGCGGCCAATGGGTCAAGTCGTCCTCAAGGTGTCCTCAAGGAGGCGACTCGTGTGTTGCGCAGTGCGTTAAGGATAGTAGATATGTATAGGTGACTGCAGGTTTGGTCCAACTAGGTAATACTTAAGTACAAGCTTAATTACGAATAAATTAATTCTTCCAAAACAATGCAATCGAGTCCAATCATTCAACACCGAAGAGCTTTTCAACACATTCTGTACTAGAAATTAACTACCGAAGGGGAATTGATAAGCAAGTATAAAACACAAAAGTCATCGATAATAAAAAGCCGATCAAACGACTACAGCTTTTCGCAGAGGCTAGTAATGGGTAATGGGTATTTCAGACACTATTCATAATTTTGTATTTTCATGGCCAATAAATCGATAAAATACTTGAAGAACTTCTATGAATATGTAATAAACTGAACACAGCAATTATGAACATAAGTTTGAATGTTTACTTACAATAATAACTGCATATTTAGATGCATTTAAAAAGCAATTATGATTACTATTAACAGTTGTGTATTTACATACTGTAAAGTTCTGTAAGCTTAAGTAAAATATTTACTGATTATACATACACATTGAGTTATTTATTTAACATTTAGCCCCTCGCCAACTTAATTGATACTTTATGTCGTTTTTCACGAGTATTTATGACTGTTTTGATTATGGAGCCATAACAACTTGCACTTTTTCGTACTTTAAGACTCTTACACGTCCCAGACGAAGCCATAATTCAAAATTTTACTGCATTAGGCGCAGTAATGAAACTAAAAATACAAATTCGATTAAACAAAAAAGCCTTGTTATCCTGCTAAGTGCTTGTGATAAGTCCTACGCTACTGAATCATTGAAATAGTGGTTGGTGAGGGGAATTTTTTGCACTATTGAGCACCATCTTCAGATCTTTTTGGTATCGGCGTAGAATAATCGTTTTACAGCCCAATTATACTTCACATTTTGACTTGGCCCATTGCAATCTGGGCCAATAACCGGGACTTTGCCGGTTTTATCGAGTATTGCGCAACAATCTTTATGGCGATCGGTGCCGAGGATTAGATATGGCCGAGTCCATAAAAAAGCCGTGTCCAAACGGCGGCCGCTCAATACCAAAGTGTCTTTTCCGGAGCAGCCAACATGGCACGGTGGCTGCTAAACTCGTTTTCACTGATCCTGCTCCTGGCAGTGGGCAGCCTGCAGGCGCGCCTGATCCTGCCATTATCCTTGGACGATGGCCAGTTGGAGACCAAGGGTGCAGCTCTCTATGCCACTCCGCGCGTGGATGATAATAGTGCCGGCAATTACCGACTGCCGAATACCACCGAACCGGAGTCCTACAACGTTGAACTCTGGACAAATGTCCATACTGGCGATGACCAGTTCAACGGCATCGTCAATATCGATATACGTGTGCTGAACGAGACCTCGAATATAACGCTTCATTACCGCCAGACGTCGAATTTTGAAGCCTCGATTATCAGCCGGGATGTGGTCACGCCCACATCAATTCCACTTACTGTAACCACCGAGTTGCAGCGCGAATTCCTCGTCCTTACGCGTACAACCGCTGGTGAGGCATTTGGAGCCAACACCAACTGGACTATCACCATCAAGTACAATGGCACCCATCGCACTGATATGGGCGGCTTCTACCTCTCCAGCTACACGGATGATGATGGCAAACAGCAGTAAGTGCATGTCTTTCAAAAGTTGTAATAAATAATATAAGTATTTACAAGCACACTTAAGCCTCTGAGCTTAGCCTTAACCCTAATAGTAAATAGCCTTCTTATGAACTGGGACATCATTTCACAAGTGCATAGGCTTATCGTGCTATTAATAACGTATGTACTTTATTGAGTACTTTCGACTAGTTTCATTTCTTATCAATAAACACAGTTTGGCTTATCTTTATAATCTGTGATTACTACGATGATACGCGATTCGCAAATAAAGTTTAACTATCGGTTCAACTGAGACGTAATGATATCCGTACAATATCCTTCAGCTTCCTGGCCACCACACAATTCGAGAGCACCAACGCCCGTCACGCATTTCCCTGTTACGATGAGCCTGCCCGCAGAGCCAACTTCACGATTACCATCCACCATGATGCCTCCTACACGGCCATCAGCAATATGCCCGTGAACACGGCTGCCAGCAGGTATGTACATATTTAGGAAATTTATACCAAGTATAGCTATACTTTCATCAGCGAAATATTACTCATTCGCCGTGTTGGCAGCGCTAGGTTGCAATGCATTTGATAGGTTGCCTGTAGTAAGATAAGCAAATAAACTAATTGATGGTTTCGCCTTCCAGTTCGGGAGTCACCGTCTTCCAGACGACGCCCAAGATGTCCACCTACCTGGTGGCCTTCATCGTCTCCGATTTTGAGTCCACCACCGGAGAACTGAATGGTCTCCGCCAGCGGGTTTTCTCGCGCAAGGGTAAGCAGGATCAGCAGGAATGGGCCCTTTGGTCCGGATTGGTTGTGGAGGCCAGTCTCGCCGGCTACTTTGGAGTTCCGTTCGCGCTGCCCAAGCTGGACCAAGCCGGTATACCGGACTTCTCTGCCGGTGCCATGGAGAACTGGGGTCTGGCCACCTACCGTGAGCAGTACATGTGGTGGAACGAGCAGAACTCGACGATCAACCTGAAGACGAACATTGCCAATATCATTGGACACGAGTACGCGCATATGTGGTTCGGCGATCTGGTATCCGTGAAATGGTGGACCTATCTGTGGCTCAAGGAGGGCTTTGCTACCCTCTTCTCGTACGAATCGAACGACATCGCTTTTCCACTGTGGGACACCTATCAGATCTACCACGTGAACGACTACAACAGCGCTCTGCTTAACGATGCCCTGGCCTCGGCTGTTCCCATGACGCACTACGTCCAGACACCGTCGGAGATCTCCAACCGGTACAACACCTTCTCGTACGCCAAGCCCGCCAGTGTGCTGTACATGTTCAAGAACGCCTGGTCGGACAAGGTCTTCCGCACTGGATTGAACAAGTACCTGACTAAGAAGTGAGTATATATGAGTATATATATAACACTATATATAGAACAGCATGCTCATGTATTCTAATTACTTGTTTTTCACCCAGCCAATATACTTCCTGCGACGAATGGGATCTATTCGCATCCTTCCAGGAGTCGGCCGACGAATTGGGCTTCAAGCTGCCCACCACTGTGGACAACATCTTCAGCAGCTGGTCCCACCAGGCTGGTTATCCCCTGCTCACAGTGACCCGTAATTACGAGGCGGGCACCATTACGATCACCCAGAAGCGCTATGTGGCAAACAAATCGGACACAAATACCGCCACCTGGTATGTGCCACTCAACTTTGCCACCGCCAGCAAGTACGATTATCGCAACACGACTGCCACACATTACTTGCTAAATGTGACGGAGACCGTGATCTCCGATGTCGACGCTTCCAGCACTGAATATATAATCGTGAATATTCAGAACTCTGGCTACTTCCGCACGCTGTACGATATACCGAACTATGGTCTCATTACGTCGGCTTTGAAGTCCCAGCCCCATAGGTTCCATCCGCGGAACAGGGCTCAACTGCTGTACGATACGTACATCTTTGTCACCACCGATCGCCTGAGCCACAGCATTCTGCTGGAGCTGCTCGGTTACCTGGTGAATGAGCAGCAGTATGCTCCTTGGTCCACTGCCAACACCATTCTGACCGTCTACGATCGTTACTTGCGTGGCGATGATTCGTACTATCACTTCCAAGATTTCGTCAGGGGCCTGATCGAACCTATCTTCGATAAGATTGGAGTGAACGAGATTCCCGGCGAGCATTATCTGAACAACTATCTGCGCATCGTGCTGGTCAGCCTGGCCTGCCAGGTGGGATCCAACGATTGCTATAGCCAGTCGGCCAAGAAATTGTCCGAGTACCTATACAATGGCACTGCCATTGAGGCCACTCTCAAGACTCAAGCCTACTGTGCTGGTCTGCGCTCCACTACCAATGACATCTACAGCAGAGTGCAGTCCGATCTGCTGAGCTCCACGGATTCCACCGATCGCAGCCTGTTCATCTCCTCGCTGGGCTGCTCATCAAGTACGAGCCAGCTGATTGGTTTCTTGAACCTTTCCCTGAACACCGCCAATAGCCTGAGCAGCTCGGAGCGCTTTTCCCTGCTGAACTCGGCGTACTCCCGCAGTGAAATCGGTGTTACCGCTAGCTTGGAGTTCCTGGAGGCCAGCTGGTTGGATTACGCAAAGCTTTCGGAGACTTCAAAGCCCCTCGATTCCGCCCTGCGCGGCATTGCCACCTATGTGGTCAGTGAGAAGCAAAAGACGAGGGTATGTTTATTTTTTAAAATTTATAATTCGAAGCAAACTTTTAATTTATAAATTATTTAACAGCTTAACGCTTTGGTGGATGTTGTGAAGGCTGAAGGACCGAGCTATGTCAACGATGATCTGAGCGACACCATTGACTCGAGAATCACAAGCAACTTCGCTTGGTTGGAAGTGAATCGTGATCCAGTGCTCAACTGGATCGAAGATTCCCTAAGGGAGAACGGCAGTCCCTCCTTGACCGCGTCCATCACCACGATCCTGGTCAGTGCGATGGCTCTGCTGCTGTTCAGGCTATAATAAGACAACTCATGTGGTCAAGTATTAAACATAAATTCAGTAAAGTAACATGAATCAACATTAAGGATTGTGTGTTCATTGTAGATCGAAAATAGAACTGATAATACAGGGAATTTTTGGGCTGAATGGAAGGGGAGTCTCCCGGTGGGAGAAGTTCAAAGTTTCACACTTTCGGGATTGGGAAACTGAACTGATCGGTTTATGGCTTAGTTGCCACACTTTGCTTTGGTCAATCTAATCGCGATTCTGCGAATGCCATTGGCATCGATAAAGCACTGATAGTTGGGCTTCGCACGGAATTCGATTATCAAGTGGATATTTACAATGGCCGCGATGGTTTATGAAGTTCACGTGCTCATATCAGATTGTGATTTGGAACTTTCAAGAACAATAGCCCATTTTGTGGCTTTCAGCGCATTGAATGGCTTCTTAATCAATTTCAATAGCTTTACCATTTATTAGCAGATGTCTGGCTGTTGCATAGTATTGCACACATTGCTTAGTAATTTCCTACGGATTAATGGGCATTTACTTATCTCAAGAGCGAACTTGAAGAGTACATTATACCATAATATAGCAGTTAACTAGGCGTGTATATTTCACTATCATATCAGCACATATGATAAGTACACGCCAACTTCAGTTTCAATTGGTAGTGTTCAAGATGTTGTTTCGTTTAGAAATTATTGCTGTTTTCATTATTAGATAATGTTCTGTCATAACTTTCAATTAATTATAGTAATAGTGTTAAATAATTTTTAAAGGTGAGTGAGAACATTCTGTTATAATCAGCTAACAATATCAGATCAAGGCCAGTTCATCAACTTGAGACTTTTATCAGGGCGTCTATCTTGAAATGCCCACACTTATTCGCCATTATCTGAGACGTGATTGTTACTAACCCTGCAGAAAATACAAATTCATCAAAGGCTAGTACCATACTTGATTTACTACCCAAAGTAGTTTATACCACAGTGCTTGGCTGGTAACGGTGGTCACTCTAGGTAACAAGATTGGGGTAATCTTTATGCCTGCTCCCAGATAAGATGCACTGCCTCGCTTAAAAGTGGCTCGCCGGACTTTGGCAGTTTAGTCTTTCCGCGTTTTCGCCATGGGTCGCGTTCAGGTCGGGGGCATGTCCCTATTCTTGGTCCTTCTGTTGGCCATTTCCGCCACCCAGGCGGCTGTGGTGCGCCAATTCCCGGTCCTTGACCACCTGCAGCATCTGGAGAACCCCATGCAACGATCGGTGGTTCCCTTCGCCGACGAGGATAACTACCGCCTGCCCAACGATACGATCCCCAGTCATTATGCCGTGTCCTTGAGCACAAATGTCCACACGGGCGACACCGTGTTCGATGGCACCGTGGCCATAACCCTAAGCGTTTTAACGACCACCTCAAAAATTGTGGTCCATGCCCGCCAGCTGGAGAACTTTACGGCCACCATTATTCAGCAGGGAGTCACTGAAGCCGTGGCCCAGGATTTGGTATACGAATATGAAACGGAACGCGAGTTCCTTACCTTCAGCAAGACGGGACTGAGTTTTCCCGAAGACACCACCTGGATTCTGACGATCAAATATCAGGGACATCTGCGCACTGACAACGGCGGATTCTACCTGTCCACATATACGGATGAGGAGGGAAACACCAAGTACCTGGCCACCACCCAGTTCGAGTCCACTGACGCACGCCACGCCTTCCCCTGCTACGATGAACCCTCGAAGAGGGCGGAGTTCACCATCACCATCACCCACGATCCCAGCTACAATGCCATCAGCAACATGCCAGTGGATAGCAGCAGGTTGGTAATTCAATTCAATTAAAGTGCATACTCATTTAATCATTTCTGCTACTCAAATTGGTTGATATGCATCTAAAGATATGGCAGTTTTAAAATGTTTATAACCACTTAAGTATGTCACTGCCTCTTTGTCGTCATGGGTTTATGACAAAGATACGGCGATATCAGTGGTTCTACAAGCACAACCGCTTGAATGAATGCATAATTTAATTGCCATTTTCCGTAGCACCTCTGGAGTAACCGTCTTCCAAAAGACCGTGAATATGCCATCCTATCTGGTGGCCTTCATTGTCTCCGAGTTCGTCTTCTCCGAGGGTGAGCTGAATGGCCTGCCACAGCGTGTCTTCTCCCGCAAAGGAACCGAGCATGAGCAGGAGTGGGCTCTGACCACCGGCATGCTGGTGGAGAAGCGTCTGTCCGGCTACTTTGGAGTTCCCTTCGCACTGCCCAAGCTGGATCAAGCTGGTATCCCTGACTTTGCCGCCGGTGCCATGGAGAACTGGGGTCTGGCCACCTACCGTGAGGAGTACCTGCTGTACAACACCGAGAACTCAACCACCAGCACGAAGACCAACATTGCCACCATTGAGGCGCACGAGGATGCCCACATGTGGTTCGGTGATCTGGTGGCCATCGAGTGGTGGAGCTTCCTTTGGCTGAAGGAAGGTTTTGCCACCCTCTTCGAGAACTTGGCTGTGGACCTGGTACGTTTATAATCGATAAACTCTCGGTTGTTTGTATTGTAATTTGTAATTTCGATTACAGGCCTATCCCGAGTGGGATATTTTCCAAACCTTCCATGCTGGTTCCTACCAGAGCGCTCTGGTCAATGATGCCAGCGCCAATGCCCGTCCCATGAGCCACTTCGTCCAGAAGCCCTCGGAGATTGCCCTGCTCTATGACTCCGTATCGTATGCTAAGGCCGGATCCGTTCTGGACATGTGGCGCCATGCCCTGACCAACACCGTTTTCCAGCGCGGTCTACACAATTACCTGGTCGACAAGTAGGTTTCTAGTCTTGAAGTCAAAGTCACAAGTCACTAATATCTAACTACGAATCTATCCAGTCAATTCACTGCTGCCAATCCCAGCAAGCTTTTCGATGGCATTGCCAAGGCTGCCATCGAGGAGAACTATTCTGTGCCAGCAACCGTGGCCGAAATGATGGGTAGCTGGACAAGCCAGGGCGGAGTTCCTTTGCTGACCGTGACCCGTAACTACGAGAACGGAAGCTTTACGGTTAAGCAGTCGGTATACACCAACGATAAGGACTATACCAGTGACAAGTTGTGGTATGTTCCCATTAACTATGTGGACTTCTCCAATCCCGACTTCCGCAACACCGAGGCCACACATTATCTGCTCAACCAATCCGAGATTACCATCAATGCTAGCCTGGACGCAACCAACTTGCTGATTCTGAACAAGAAATCCACTGGCTACTATCGCGTGCTCTACGATGCGCCAAACTATCAACTGGCCATCAACGCCTTGATCACTCGTCCCCACAAGATCGATCCCAGGAACCGAGCCCAGCTGATCAATGATTTGTACCGCTTTGCCACCAGTGGCCGCGTGCCCCATGCCACATTGCTGGAGCTGTTGACCTACTTGCCCCAGGAGGATCAGTACTCTCCCTGGTCCGCTGCCAACACGGTGATCACTCTGCTCAATCGCTACCTGAGCGGAGATGCCGATTACGAGAACTTCCGGTTCTACGTACGTGAACTGGTGAGCCTGCAGTTCGACAAGTTCGGTGTGAATGACTACAAAGGTGACCAACATCTGGTGCCCTTTACTCGCAATGTGCTGATTAACCTGGCTTGTCTGGCGGGTCTGGACAGTTGCCTGAAAGAGACGACGGCCAAGCTGACGGCTCTGGTGGAGACGGGCACCAAGATCGAGCCGAATCTGCAGTCGCAGGTGTACTGCAATGGACTGAAGCAGGCCGATGACAAGACCTTTGACTTTGTGTTCAACAAGCTGCTGAACTCCACCGATCAGGCCGAGCGTCGTCTTCTGATCTCCGCCCTGGGCTGCTCCCAGAGCACCGCCCAGCTGGAGAAGTTCGTCGCCAGCAGCATTGCGTCGGAGGGCTTGAGGGATCAGGAAAGGATCACTGTGCTGAGTCCGGTCTACTCCCGTGGCGAGGTGGGTCTCCTGGTCGCCATTGAGTTCCTGCAGAACAACTGGGAGGCGTATGGCCAGCTGAACACCGGCTTTGGTGGTGTTAATCCGCTGTACAGCGACATCGTGGGTATCTCCGCCTATACGGTCAACGACAAGCAAAAGGCTGCCCTGCAAGAATTGGTGGACACTGTCAAGAACACCGAGTATGTGCCCAGCACTCTGCAGGCTAGCGTCGATAGCAACGTGAATGCCAACTACGCGTGGCTGGCTTCCAACAGGGATCCTCTGATGACCTGGGTCGCCGGTTTCCGCAGCGGCAGCTCCGCCCTGAACGCCTCCATTTTGGCCATTCTTGCCTGCCTTCTGGCCGCCAAGCTGTTCTAAGACGTAGATCCTAAGTTATAGTGATAGATGTGCACTTGTGCGCCCAATAAATTCCATTAATTCCATAATACTCTTGTTTTCATTTCCTGTGAATTTACAATTCCCTTCACAGGTTTATGGACGTGAATTGCCAGATCGAAGTCGATGGTCAGATAAGCGCGATGATCTCATAAATTTCCTAATTTGAAACGTCGAAAACCCCTGTTCCTACGACCACAATGGAGCCATAAATACATGCTTAATCAGCCTTGGCAACTAAATCCATAAGTGTGCACGACATCTTAGCCAGTAGTTTCCCAAATGGCCGAATTTAATTTATTATTTTGCTGAATGAGAAGTAGGCAGTTTTAACTGCAGTTGCAAAGAAAAAGACAGCAATTTCTTCAGTGTTTTTTTATGACTTCATATAGTAACTCAGCGAATACATTTTTATAAACTGCGGTTTTTACAATCTACTTGGGGCGGTGTGCAGATTACTTGGTTGTTACTCATTCATATGGTTGAAAAATAGTTTCTTTTTTTAAGTTTAATAGCCTTACCTTCGATATCCTATTGTGTCGTAAATAAGCGTCAAGTTTTGATTTGCTTTGGACAGTTATCAATCAATAATACTCATTAAATGCTTCATAACAGGAAAAAGTAACTAAACGAGCACAATATACTTAACAGAATGCGGTTCATTTGTTGATAAGCCATTTTGCGATATTGTTAGTTAATCCAGTCGAATACATGGTAACATGGACGAACCGACAATCTGCGGGATGTACATTACAAATTTCAAATAGCTTATAAAAGCAACAAACCTGTTCATTTTTATTTCATTATTTATGAAGTATCTTGCATTCAATCAAACGCCGGGAATAATTCCCCTTGAAAGACTGCAACTCACGCTCGATAAGATTGGGTGCAATGCACCATAAGGTGTCAAAGACGCAGTGCAACGTATGGCAAATGTTATGGCATCGCCTGACAATCTTCAAAAAAAAAAAAATAAAAAATAAAAAGAGAAATAATGTCAGCTTGGATTGGTAGCCAATGGCGGAGTGTGTAAATCAACGCTACGACTCCTTATCGCTATCGCAGCTTAATCTATAGACTAGGCGAACTTTATCTGGGCCGAAATAAAACGTTAAAGTTTGCAGATAAGCCGCTGATAATGGCCATAAGTCGCCAAACGCTTTACACTCACCATATATACCGGGCCCAAAGCCAAAAGTCACTTAGTTTTCGAATCGAATCGCTGGCCGAGTGGCGTGCGAAATACTAATTCTAGTCCAAGGTTCGCGATCGAACCCTTGAAAAGTGAGTTAAATGCTGGTTATATAAGTGGCGATCGTTCTAGTGAAAACTGATCTATTATCCTTGATAAATATCCTAGAAAAAATTGAACAAATTTGGAGTAACTTTAAATAACTGCACACGTGCCAGGGATAATGTTTTACAAAAGTTATATACATGTTTCTTGCTTTGCAAGTTTGTAAATGTTAAACAAAATGTAATTGAATTTGAAAATTATTAATTATTATATTCCTTTTGCTATTTCTTTAGCAGGAAGAATGTTTGCCCTGCGAGTGGCAGTTCTCCTGCTGGCCTGCGTGTCCTTGGCCTCGGCAGGCACCCGGCAACTGGCCGTGGATGTCCAGCCGCCGGCGACGTTGGCCACCGAGCTAGCGGATTACCGCCTGGCCGAGCACATCACACCGGTTAACTACAACATTACGCTGCGACCCTATTTGCTGGAGACCGATGGCAACAAGAGGTACACCTTCGATGGCGAGGTGTGGATCGAGGTGATTGCCAACCAGACCACCAATGACATCTATCTGCACACGAAAAACCTCACCTATTCGGTCAGGGAGTACTGGCAGAAGCCAACGACCGGCGTGGCCAATCCCACGGTCATTCAATTCAGTGCCACCAACACAACGAACTATGATACGGATATTGTGAAGCTTACGGCATCGACGGCGTTGACCGCCAATACGGCATACATTCTGCATTTCGTGTACACCGGTCTGATGGAGGACGATATGCACGGTTTCTATCGCAGCTCCTATGTGGACGACAACAATGTGACCAAGTGGCTGGGATCCACCCAGTTCCAGACCCACCACGCTCGTCGCGCCTTCCCCAGCTTCGATGAGCCCCAGTTCAAGGCCACCTTCGATGTCACGCTGAAGCGCCACAGGACCTGCAACTCGGCCAGTAACACCCGTCTGATCTCATCGAATCCCACCACTGAAGAGTAAGTACTTCCACCACTTAATTGTTATTCTGTAAAACTTACATTGGTGGCCAATCGATCGGTAGTTACTTCTTGTTCTAAATATTATGTTTGATTTCACTCGATTTTTAGGGGATATTTCGCGGACGTTTACAAGACGACGCCCAAAATGTCCACCTATCTCCTGGCATTCATCATTTCCGAGTTTGTGGCCCGTAAGGATGACGATTTCGGAGTTTATGCTCGTCCCGAGTACTATGCACAGACCCAGTACCCCTACAATGTGGGCATACAGATTTTGGAGGAGATGGGCAAGTACCTGGACAAGGACTACTATTCCATGGGCAACGACAAGATGGATATGGCCGCCATACCTGATTTCTCGGCCGGAGCCATGGAGAACTGGGGTCTGTTGACCTACAGGGAGCGTTCCCTGCTGGTGGATGAGTCCGCGACTACGCTGGCCTCCCGCCAGTCCATCGCCGCCGTGGTGGCCCACGAACAGGCGCACATGTGGTTCGGCGATCTGGTCACCTGCAAGTGGTGGAGCTACACGTGGCTGAACGAGGGATTCGCTCGCTACTTCCAGTACTTCGGCACCGCCATGGTCGAGGACAAATGGGAGCTGGAGAAGCAGTTTGTGGTCGATCAGGTGCAGTCGGTCATGGCCATGGACTCGACCAATTCCACCAATCCGCTGAGCGATGAGAACACCTACACGCCCGCCCATCTGAGCCGCATGTTCAACAGCATCTCGTACAACAAGGGTGCCACCTTCATCCGTATGATCAAGCACACCATGGGCGAGACTCAATTCCAGAAGGCTCTGCAGGAATACCTAAAGAAATAGTAAGTAGTGGGAAAACCAAATGGCTTAACACACGTATACTATGGATTACTCCTTGCTTACAGCGAATACCAGGCGTCGTTGCCCAAATATCTTTTGGGTGCCTGGCAGGCGCAATGGCCCAACTCCAGCTACAATGCCAGCTCCGAGGATATATTCAAGAGCTTCACCGAGCAGGTGGGCTACCCAGTAATCAATGTAAATGTTAGCGACAAACAGGTCACCTTCAGCCAGAAGCGTTTCCTGCTGAAGGAGAACGACGGATCCAACGCATCCTTGACATATACTGTGCCCATTTCCTACACCACCAATGTGGAGAATAACTTTAACAACGCCACGCCAAAGTTTATCCTGAAAGCCAACGAAAACAAGACTGAAACCCTCAACGCAACAGTGCAATGGTTGGTGGCCAATATTCAGCAGACCGGATATTACCGCATCAACTACTCGGTGGACAATTGGCATGCCATCCATCAGGCTCTGATCACCGCCAACTGGGGAGGAATTCACGAGAACAATCGCGCCCAGATCGTGGATGATCTGTTCAACTTGGCCAGAGCTGGTTATGTTACGTACAACCTTACCCTGGACGTGATTGAGTACTTGGAGACGGAGACCAACTACATACCCTGGACATCGGCCTTCAACGGCTTCAACTACTTGACCATCCGTCTCGGCAACGATACGGCTGATTTCAATTACTATATTCAGACCCTGACCAGCAAGGCCTACAATCAGCTCGGCTTCAATGAGGCATCCAATGATACTGCTTTGAATATCTATCTGCGCACCAAGATCCTCTCCTGGGCCTGTCGCTATGGCAGCTCCGATTGCATCAGCAAGGCACAGGGCTACTTCCAATCGCTGACCACCGTGCCCAAGAACATCCGCGCCACCGTCTACTGTGTGGGTCTGCGTGAGGGTGGTGAGACCGAGTTCCAGGCTCTGTACAACAAGTTCAAGAACGAGACCGTGGCCACCGAGGAGACTCTGCTCCAGAACTCCTTCGGTTGCGTGAAGACACAGGCTCTGATCGAGAAGGTGTTCGATTTGATCATCAGCGATGAGATCCGGCGACAGGACAAGTCCTCCGTGCTGGCCACTCTCTACACCGAGAACAACGAGAATGTTAGTCCGGTGTTCGCACTGGTCACTCAGAAATACGAGGCATTGGCTGAGGCGTAAGTATATCCTAATATATGGGATTTGACATTGATTTCATAATTAACTTCTTTCTGCAGCATGGGCGGCTATTCCGCGGTGGCCACTGTGATTTCCAACATCGCCGCCCGTTTCACCACCCAACAGCAGTTGACCGATCTGGAGAACTTCAACAAGGCAAATGGCGCCAAGTTCGGCACCTCGCAGGCCACTTTGACTGCCGCCGAGGCAACCGTTAAGGAGAATTTGGATTGGGCAACGGCCAAACTGGGCGTTTTCCGCAGCTACTTGAGCAACTATCGCAGTGGTAGCGCCATGGTCAACGCCTTCAGTGCCCTCAGCCTTCTGATGGTGGCTCTGGTCACCATGCTGCGCAACTAAGCAGGAAGCAGAGAGCAGGGAGCAGGGATCAGGGATTAGCGATCGGGTCACGAGTACTCCTAAGGCCATAAAGTATTTGTACGCAGAGGAAAACGCACCCAATAAAGTAAACCCCATTTTGTAGATAAGCCGCTGTTGTATTTTATTATTACTGCTAGTCGAGAAATCGATCATAAAATAGGCTTAAATGACACCCATGGCGACAAAGTTTACAATCTGATTAGCGCCAAAATGGGCGGGTGATTCAGTTCGGAATCTTGAGGGGATTTTATTAAACTCAAGTACAATCGATCACTATTTGATCATAAATTCGCTTCAGAGCAATAAACTATTTTTCTTCCATAACGTTTTACAGACATTTCAGGCGAAAGGTTGTTTTAGTTATTTGTTTTATTGGATTGTATAGGCCATAAGTGGCGCCAAATAAATCAAACTAAGCTAAGCCATTAGGGGAGTTTTTTAATTTGTTGGTTTTTCTTTTAATGCAACGCAAGTTCAGGGTTAAAAAATGAAAAGAAAACGACTAAAATATAGCTGAAGCTCACACTGACCGACATAACTAATAAATTACAATCTTTATTGCCAGCTCTTTTACGACGTTGTCTTGCAGATATCGATCTCAGCACTAGTTCTGGCTAACTAAGTTGATTCACAATTCGTGGAATCCAATTGAAAACAGAATCTTTATCGCATCTTATCAATTGTAGTATTCAATGCCACTTTGGACTTTCCACCTTAGTGGTGAATGGATAGCAGAGGGACTTTTTTGAAACGTTTAATCTGCTAAAGGAAAAGGTATTATTATACCCGTTACAACTAAAGAAATATAGGATATAGGATCTTGATTAGGATCACTAGTCGAGTCCATCTGGCCACGTCCGTTTGTCCGTCTGTCCGTCTGTCCGTATAAACACCTCGATCTCAGGCACTTTAAATGCTAGAAGTGCTAAGCTATTCAAAATGGCAATAGATTCCCTGACAAAAACTCATTAAGCAGCTGTCAGTAGCAATTAAAATGATAATTGGCATTTAGCATTTAATGAGCACCCAATGGCGCGCTGATAAGAATATTTTACTGAGAGAAGTGTGACGACATCTCGAATTATTGTTCAAACATTCCACTATCTAATCATCTGCGAACAACACCTGTTTCGCGGGGGGGACTTTTATTTGATTTGATTTTCGGTGATTTTGGCGTTCTAGCAGAAGGTGTCCGAATCCAACACTCCAGTATTCCAGCTGCGATCGCCATGAGCAGTTCGATGTTTGGGGCCTTTTGGCTACTTTGCTCACTGCTGCTGATCATCTGCGTCACGAATGCCGCCGATTATCGACTGGACGGCAGCGTTGTACCCACGCACTACAACCTGACCATCGGCGTTCTGCGAAACTCGGCCGAGCCCACGGTTTTCGATGGCGAAGTGAGCATTACGTTGCGGGTGGTCGGTACGTTGGAGGTGCCACAAATCATTCTACATGCTGATACGCTGGACATTACGGCATGCTGGCTTTTGGATGCGGCAGGTGTGCAGCTGGAGGCCATCGATATCAGCCGGCTTAATTATGAGGCCGCCACCCAACAGGTGAAAGTTCCGCTGACGCAAGCCATGCAGCCTGGCAAGAATTATACGCTGGGGTTCACGTACACCGGGCACATACGCACGGATATGGCCGGCCTCTTCTCCGCCAGCTATGTGGAGAGGGATAGCAATGTGACCAAGTGGCTGGCGCTCACCCAGATGCAGCGCATCAACGCCCGCTTGGTGCTGCCCTGCTTCGATGAGCCCGCCATGAAGGCCCACTTCCAACTGCAGATTGTCCGGCCCGACGGCTATCGCTCGATAGCCAACACCAAGCTGAAGGAAACGACAGCTATAAGGTAAGTTATAGTTTACATAGGCAGTATTAGTAACCGTTTTTCACACGATTTTAGCCAAGATCGTTTTGTCGATCACTTTGAGGAGAGCCCCGTCATGTCCACATATCTGCTGGCCTTCATGGTGGCCAATTATTCTGCCCGCGGAAATGAGAGTGAATTCGCAGTGCTCACTCGTCCGGAGTTTTATAACAACACAGAGTTCAGCTACCATGTGGGTCAGCAGGTGGTATCGGCCTACGAGGAGCTGTTCCAGAGTCCATATGCTGAACTGGGCAACGATGTGCTACAGTATGCCAGTTCGCCCAGGTTTCCGCACAACGGCATGGAGAACTGGGGCCTCATCATCTACAGGTGAGTAAGCTGAAAGTTGGAAGATTGCAACGATGAAAGATTGTAATTAGTTTTTTTATTGCTACTGAAAAGCGATGCTGTGCTGATTCAGGAACCTGGATACTCGGATGACTGGTCGGATAAGGAGTTCGCCATACGCATCATCGCACACGAGACCTCACACATGTGGTTCGGAGATAGCGTGACCTTCTCCTGGTGGAGCTACTTCTGGCTCAATGAGGCCTTTGCCCGCTACTTCGAGTACTTCATGGCACATCAGGTGGGAACTCATATATACATATATATATTTGCCTGCACTTTAACATAATCAATTCAGCTGTATCCAGAGTATCACTTGGACGAGCAGTTTGTGGTGCGCCAAATGCAGCTGATCTTTGGCACGGATGCCCGGAACAGCACTCAACCCATGACCAGTCCGGAATCGGAGATCCAAACACCCAGCCAGATTGCCTACAAGTTCAGTGGGATCGCCTATGCCAAGGGAGCTTGCATTGTAAGGATGTGGCGAAATCTCATGGGAGCCCAAAACTTTGACACGGCCATCAGGAATTACCTGCAGCAATAGTAAGTTGAGTCTATTTCTGATTAGAGGCGAAAACCTTTATCTTGAATATAAGTCATTGTCAATGTTTAGTTACCATGAAGAGTTTCTTAATATTGATAAGGAAATAATACTATAATCTATTTGCAGTCACCTGACCAACACTGTGCCTTATAACTTGTTTTACCATCTCTTTGAGCACTGGCCAAAGAATCAGGATGTGGATCTGGTGGACTTTTTCACCGATTACACGGACCAGGTGGGCTATCCCATGCTAATTGTGAAGGCTTTACAGGGTAACAAAGTCGTCACTGTGGAGCAGTCGCGATTTCTGCTTAACAAAGACGATGGCAGTAATGCTACCCTGTTATACACAGTGCCAATCACTTTCACCACCAATCTGGAACGTAATTTCTACAATCTAACGCCGTATAAATACCTACACAAAACCGTGAATGTTCTCTGGCTGAATTTTGATAATCAAATTGAGTGGATTCTACTTAACCTGAGGCAGTCGAACTACCAACGAGTGTTTTATGATGCCACCTTAAGGGAAGGCCTTCGCTTGGCCATCTCTGCAACGAACCACAGTGGCATACCTGTTGAGAATCGGGCACAAATTATTGATGACCTCTTCAATTTCGCGCTAGTTCAATATGTGGATTATGCTGATGTATTCCGGTTCCTGGAATACCTGGCCCAGGAGGTGGAGTACGTGCCCTGGTATGCCGTCTATGAGAACTTGAATACGGTGGCGAAGCGATTGACGCCCGAACAGCTGCCCGACTTCCGCATATATCTATCCAACATCACAGCGACTGTCTTTGAGAAACTTGGAGTTGCTTGGAACGCACAGGACACTCCGCTGGATGTGGCCAATCGCAACAAACTGATTAAATGGCTGTGCAGATACCAGGTCAGCAATTGCAGGCCAAAGGTCAACGTTCAGTTCGTAACAAGTGAGGAGGTGCCATCGCCGGATTACCGGGAAACCTTCTACTGTGCAGCCAGTAGCGCCGACTACAATGCATACACCATGGTGTGGGGTCAATACAAACTCGAAAATCGCACCAGCGAAAAGAATATGCTCTGGTCTGCAATCAGCTGCACGAGGCAGTACGAAACCCATTACCACAAGATGATCATCTCTGGTCCGGAGAGCATTGAGCAAAAGAAAATTGCTATAGCCCGCATGTACGAGGAGAATCCTGACTTGGTTCAGCCCATCTTTGAAATGATTACCGAGAACATCGTGCTATTGGCGTATGAGTGAGTACTCAACCATTATTTAACAATCAGTTAGTTAAACCTTCCTGCTTTTTAGTTTCCAGAGTTGGGCGGACACGGCCGAGGTGATCAATGACATGGCGGAGTACTTCACCACCCGCGAGCAGCAGCAGTTGCTCAAGGAATTCTACTATAGCAACCATCAGCTTTTCGGTGAATCGGAAGAGCTGCTCGCCAAATCCTTGGTGACTGTGGAAAATAACCTCAACTGGGCGCATAACAATCTGCAGAATCTGGTCGAATATCTGGCGGACAGAAATGGCAGCGCCTGCCTGGAAGCCACTTCCTTGGTGGTGCTACTGCTGTTGGCAGTGGGCAGCCCGTTGTTGGCCTGGCGGCTCTGATTAGCTAATAAGTTGTGGGGGAAATAAAGAGATTGTCGTGGTCATGCGCTGCGGGATAAATGCCCTTTTCGTGTACGCAATTACTAGGCAAAAAGGTTTGGACGGCTCTTGCTTTATTAGGCCATAATTTACGCTGTCGAGCGGCCATTTGAGCGGCCATTAGAGCGGCATCCGCTAGCCAAGTCGGGAATATAAAAGCCCGCCGGCTGCCAGTGGCGCTTTCCATTCCATTCCATGCGACAGGACACTCGCAGTCGGGCCGACGACGAAATGCTGCGCCACCTGCTCCGCCACGAGAACAACAAGGTCTTTGTCCTGATCCTGCTCTACTGCGTCCTGGTCAGCATCCTGAAGCTCTGCACGGCTCAGCCGGATGGCTCGGTGTCTGCCACCGATAATGGTTAGAAAACTATGGAACTAATAACAGCATATTATACGCTCTAAGGGATTCCGTACCGTTCCATCCAGATATTACGCATCTGGGCGACGATTGTCAGGTGACGCCCGTCATCCATGTGCTCCAGTACCCGGGCTGTGTGCCCAAGCCGATTCCCTCGTTCGCCTGCGTGGGTCGCTGTGCCAGTTATATCCAGGTACGAGACATATCAATTCCTATAAATTCGCTAACCATTTGGCGACCTTAGGTGTCGGGCAGTAAGATCTGGCAGATGGAGCGCTCGTGCATGTGCTGCCAGGAGTCGGGTGAGCGGGAGGCATCCGTCTCGCTGTTCTGTCCCAAGGTGAAGCCCGGCGAGCGTAAGTTCAAGAAGGTCCTGACCAAGGCGCCATTGGAGTGCATGTGCCGGCCATGCACCTCCATCGAGGAGTCTGGCATCATACCACAGGAAATTGCCGGCTACTCGGACGAGGGTCCACTCAACAATCACTTCCGACGCATCGCACTGCAATAGAATCGCTCATCAGTATAGCGCACTTATTACACACATTAATATAAATTACAATTAAAATTGCCGTTTCTGCTTGTACACAGTGAAAAATAATATGTGCCTATGAAAATGCCTGTCAGTAAAATAACAGAGTCAGGGTCAGGAAACAAAAGCAGATACATGATTATTTTAAATTGTAATTTTTATTCCCAACTATCTCATGTCATTGCTACTAGTTCTCTAAATGGTGTGTATCCTGGCCTCACAGGGTATGTATGTAGATGCGTAACTCCGACGAAAAACAAAGGTAATCTTTACACTGCAACTGGATCTAAGAATAGGAGTTCGACTACAAGTACTCGACGATATCGCATTTGATGGATATATTCGGACAACTCTGGCCGACGGCACTGCGGCCCCGATAGTTGGGACTCTTCTCGGTGAGGAGTTTCCGGAAGATGGGCAGTATGGCCGTCTCGCCCTCCAGCAGCTCCGTCTCGCTGCTGGCGCCGTAGATGCTGCTCTCCTGCTGCTTGCCCCGCTGCCTGCTCCGCTGCTTGTCGGGCGCCACATTGGGCGAACTGTGGTGGTGGGCGGCGTGCTGGATGTTGGAGCTGCGGCTCACCTTGCGCGGCTGTACGCATGGCTGACTGTTTGGCGGCGGATCCCTCTCCCGTTCGCTGTCCGTCTCGCTCTGGCAAACGGTGCCCTTCTGCGGTTTTGGCCGATGCTTATTGCGATTCTTCTCCGAAACGGACCGCTGTATGGGCGAGGTGGTGTTCGGGTCATAGGTCATACCGTGGCCGCCATGATGCTCCGCACAGCGCTGCGGACTGGCGTAGTTGCGCGGCGACTGGCGCTGCTTGGCGTGTGAGAGCGTATGCGTGTCCCAGAGGTCACTCTGCGACACCACGAAGTTGGACTTCAGCGCAGAGCCCATGCTGGTGCGGCGATGGTCGGAGGCAGTGGGAGCTATTTCGGATATTTGGTTAATCGATTAAATAGCCTACATTTTTGTAATTACATTTGGGGTTGGGGGAAAAAGAAAACTCACTCTTAATCACAGCCGGAGTGCTGGGCTTCGAGTGCGGACACATGTTGCTCAGCTCCGATTGCGATGTGGAGATGTTGGTGGAGGAGTTCCGGTGCGAGCTACTGTACTTTGGCCGGGCGGTGGGCGTCTGGCTGCCACTGTCGTAGTGCCTGGAGGCGGTCGACTGACGCCTCTCCCGCATGCTGGAGCAGTCGCCTCCGCTCCGCTTGCCCGCCGTGCTGGTGATGCTACCGATATTGTCATCGGTCTGCGCGGACACCGAGTTCCTCTTCTCCAGATGGCGATGATGATGTTGCTGCTGCTGCTGTTGCTGTTGCTGCTGCTGTTGCATCTGCTGGTGTTGCTGCTGCTGTAGGTGCTGCTGTTGCATCTGCTGGTGTTGCTGCAAGTGCTGCTGCAGCTGCTGCTGGATGGGCTGCATCATGGTGGGCGCAGGGGCATGCGAGTGGTGCTCCACAATGGATTGCTTTTTCTTTTTGCTGTTGAAAGAACACCAGAGTTTAAGTGTGTGTATATAGAGATCAGACTTAGAAACTTACGGAGGAAGCGATGGCGCCATCACCGTGGACTGCACCGATACAAAGGAGTTGTCCATCTCCACGTGAGTCGAGGTCACGCTATCCACGGACGTCATCTCGGTAACTTCTATGACAAACGGGTTGCAATGCATGAACATATCTACGCAATGGCCCCACCTCAACCACTCACCTGTGGTGCTGGGCATCTCACGACGCACCGGTGGAGCCGAGAGCCTAACAATATCATCGCTGAGTATGGGCTCCAGTTCGCTACCGACATTGGAGCCACCCGTGCAGCTCACACCATCGATCCATTTGCGTGCCTCGGGTCCCAGCTTGCGGATTAGGGCCTGCAGCTCGTTCTCCTTCTCCATCAGTGCCTTCCTGAATCGACAGTTGGTGTTCTTCACATCCCGCAATCGTTGCTCCAGTTCGCAGACCGAGGAGTCCCGTCGTCCGTTCTTGGACATGGGTCTCAGCGTGGCCCTCACGCGCTTGTCCACCACGCCCTGGGGATTCCGCTTCAGCTCCACCAACTGCAAAACGATTCGCATGAATATTAACCATAGATTTTTTACTACATGGTCAACATCTAGGAAGGACCAACTCTACGGACAGCGAAATAGGACAGTCAAAGTTAAGGCAACAGCAAGGAAGTGGCATTTGATCACAACCTTGCTGCTGCTCTTGGTGGATTCGATATAGTTCAAGTTTATAGTTTGTCTGTAGTGTTATATAGCATTTTAGGATCTGTTTTCGAGTACATGTTGTTTCTGTTTCAAAGTGTATAAACGCTAGACGAAAGATCAGCTCAGCTGGCGCTAACGTACGATCAGTTTGAAGGGTGTAACCAAAAAAAACTGATCGGTCTATTAACGCCGACAAACAACATTCATATTACACGATTATTAACATGTAACATATAACAGCTACAAAAACTACAAAACTTCCTTACTACCAGTCTTACTTTCGGTACGAACACCAAACACAAAGTGGCTGTCGTACAAAAAATGATAAAAAACGAGAGTAAGACAAAAACTAAATCCTTTCGATCCGATAGCACCAGGGATATAGCCGCTCCGGCCAGACAAGTGATGAACACATTATAAACCGAGAAACCAATATGCTTGGAATCGTTCAGAGCCGGTATGGAAACATGTCGCGTTTCCCACGCCAAAAAGGCGCCAAAGACCTATAAAGAAAAATTTTTAATATTTTATATTTGTATACAATTAGCTTATGTTTATTGTTTACTCACCAACAACAGTCCCTTGTAGGCATAAATAATGCTAACGAATATGGTCATGTGCTCGGACTGGCAGTACTCGTTTTCGGGTATCACCAAAACATCATCAATATTCTCGTGATGCTGTGGAAAATAACTTCATTTGTGATTTTCTAGTTCAATTATGTGATATCCATGCACTCACCAAAGGCTCCAACTGCTTAGTCTCGCGGTAAAAGGGATCAGCAATCTGCCAGGTGGTTATAATGGCTATATCAATGGCCAAAAGCACGCCCACAACCATAAACAACTGATAGTCCTTGATCACCTTCTTGTTGAGCTTCAGATCGGTGAATATGGAATGCACACGCCACGTCTTCGAGAACATGGCTCCAAAACTGAGACTAAAGCCAGCCATCAAGATCCAGGCTCGAGCTGTGCAGATATAGGGAAACGCCGCCACGCTACTCAAAGTGGTGTCCAGTCCCAGGAAAATGATGCTCAGGTAGGTCATCATACAGCCCACAATGATCAGGTTGTTCAGATGCGGGCTGGACATCTTGATGTATCTATAAAAGAAAAGATTATTTTATCAATAAAACGAATAGAAATAGTTGAAAATACCATCACAAACACACCTTTGATTGCGATACTTGATGTTAAAGGCCAGAAAAACGGTGGCAATAATCACTCCAATAACTGAAGCACTGGCCGATACGATGTATATGGTTGGGTTGACCTGGCTGTGCTCGATGTAGATCAAAGTGCGATCCTTGGGCGGAGTTTTGCCCACCCATCTGACTGGTTTTCCCAAGCTCAAGTCCAAGTGTGACTTCTGCGAGTGGTATTCCCCGATCTTTTCCATTTGCCCCAGTTGAAACTGATTGATCAGGATGTTGGCCTTGCGTTCGTTGTTGTAGAAACGTACGGGTCCCTTGAGAATGTAAAATGAGTTTTAAATTGAGTTAAACAGTTTTAATGACTTATTTACCGTCACACCCTCGAAGGATGTATTGCGCAAAGCCTCCAAGAAGACACTCTCCCAGTCCTTCACACGATAATCGAAATGGGTTAGCAGATCCTCTCGCTTCTCGGCCACATACTGAATGGCCAAGGCAGCTGCCCAGATGCCATCGTAGGTATAGCCATGAAAGCGGGAGTATTCAGTGCCTCGCAGTCTGTCGTACTCCACCAGATACTCATCAGCAGTCTGGCAAAAATATGAAATTTATCATAAGAAATTTAATAGAAATGTAATAGGTACTTACAATGCCAGCCACTGTGATGTCGCCACTGGTGGACAAGGGCAGAAGATCGACTAGAATGGCGCCTTCCAAGGCCGTGGCTATCTCCTCCACACTGCACTCGCTGTCCTGCGTGACATTCCACCAATCTGCGGAATAGGTGGCCATAATCAGCCATTGATACGCCCTGCCATACATGTCCAATCTGAAAGAGAGTTAAGTTGAAATCGCCATACTCATAAGTTGGTATATCCCACTCACTTAAAAGCCTCACAGAAGGCCTTGCGTGCAAAGTGCTCGTTGAAGTTGCCCAGTATGATCCGCACATCCTTCTCGCGCAGTTTCTTCAAGGACTCGGCCACATCGTTGACAAAGCTCTGCGTCTCCACCACCTCCACCTCCATGGCATCCAGATCGGCCACCATGTGATTGTGGGGCAGCGAATAGCGTGGCTCATTCTGGTAAACAGTGCCCACCCTCGTCCAATTGAACTCCTTCAGCAGTGCCAGTCGCGGCGCATTGAAGGCATTTTCAGAGGGTACCACGCGAAAGAAATTGGGAAACGCATCCTTGGTGAACATGGGATGGGTGTCCGCGTAGCTCAGCTGGGTGAGGTGCCAGTGCTTGCTGGCCTTGGCTATGGGATCGGTCACATGGGTGCACGCGGCGCCAAAGAGCATTACCTTATTGGGACCCGAATGCATCATATCGAAGAAGGACTTTACGCCCACCGCAGCATTGCACTGCAAACGTAATTAAATTCAAGAAAATATGGAAAAGTGCATCAGTAAATGATATATTACATACATAATTCACATATACACACAACATATGCAACTCACCTGAGTGTCGTTCCACCACATGTGCAGCCTGTAGTTGGCCAGTATCTTGCCATGCTCATTAACGTGGCCCAAGGCGAGCTTCACGCTGGGCATAACGCCACGTCCGGTGTAGGAGTTCTCCACGCCATCGCCGTAGGGAAAGAAGCCTGCTATGTAGACGTCCGATCTCTTGGCTGTCCTGCCCCAGGCGGTGCTCCAAAAAAGCAGGAACAGCAGCGGGCTGGCGAATGGAAACCAACTTGGCCGGAACATGTTGTTGACCGCGTGGGCTGCAAAACAATTCTAAATGTGAATGGCGCATATCGAGGACGTGAACTTGGAACCAAGTTGCTGTGGGTGGTAAATGGCAGTGGGTGGCTTTGGGTGGTTACAGTTGAACCAAGGCTGTCGAGGCAAGGCTGCGCCACCCAGGTGGGTGTGTATTTGCTACGTTTTACCTGCGCCCGTTGGCACTCGCATGCAAGTTAACAGGACAGGTGGGGCAAGGCTAAGGCCAGGCCAGCAAAATTGCTTCAAATTGCCGCAGCAATGCTGGCACGTTTTGTAATTATAAAGCAATTTAATGATCTAAAGGAGTCGTGCATTATTTAGTATGCTCGTTAACGCGAAGGAGCAACTCCAAATGCGCTCTTATTTACATATGCTTATAGAAACCTACCAGCTTGTTTAGTCCGAGAATTGGGTTTTTACTTCACTACCGCTGCCATTTGAAGCACTTATTTCACATCAAATCATCAAATCTCAGCCAACGAAGAACTTTTGCAGTGCGAGGGTCCGAAAAATTATGTATCCCCCTGACTTGACACTTGGCTGACAGGAGGAATTTGAGGCAGGAAGTGCGCATGTCCTTAAAACCAAAAGCTGTCACTGCTCCGCCTTGGCCTAGGCTGCTTTCCAACCCCCAGTAATTGCCACAAACCCACTGCGTTTGTAAACATCCTGCAACAGGTGGCTCCGTCAGCTGGTCCTCCGGCATTTGTTGTGGCCGTGTTGCCATGGACTACGAACAGCGATGTGGAAAAATTACCTCGGAAAATTAGCAGCGTGAAAATTGTGTGGCATCATAATGGAGGACTATGCGCCAAGCCGCTATAAAATGCTCGAGAAAATCGGCGAGGGCGTCCATGGCTGCGTGTTCAAGGCCATCGATCTGCAGCGCAACAAGGAGGTGGCCATCAAGAAGGTGGCCCTCAAGAACAAGTTCGGAAACATAGCCCTAAACACATTGAGGGAAATTAAGACCCTGCAGCTCTGCAAGTCCGAATATGTGAGTTAACCATGCATCATCTATTTGCTATGCTTTCAATTATGTAAGTAATTGCAGATTCTGGATATTATCGACATATATCCCGATCTTACTGGTCTCTCCTTGGTGCTGGAATACCAGCCGGACACCCTGTACAACCGGCTCAAGAGCGAGGTGAATCCCCTGAGCCGCCAGCAGGTGCGCAAGTTTGCCCACCAAATGTTCAAGGGGATTGCCTATCTGCATGAAGCGGGCCTAATGCACCGGGACATTAAGCCCGCCAACCTGCTGATCAGCGATGCAGATATGCTCAAGATTGCCGACTTTGGACTGGCCCGTCTGTACTTTCCTGAAGAGGAGGCGCGCCTGTATTCGCCTCAGGTCTCAACCCGGTGGTATCGCGCTCCGGAGATTCTCTTTGGCAGCCAGAAGTATGGAACCGGCGTGGATATGTGGGCGGCAGGTGAGCCCTGACACTTGGCTGGGCTTACATATATCCTGATAGCTAACTACTATCTTTATCCAGGCTGCGTGGTAGCGGAGATGCTACGCGGAGTGCCGCTGTTTGCGGGAACCACCGACATCGAGCAATTGGCCATCATCATTCGCACCCTGGGCAGTCCACGTCTGAATCAGTGGCCGGAGCTGACTTCCCTGCCCGATTACAGCAAGATACGGTAGCTATTCCCTCCTTCCACAATTGCTGAGTATATAACATGCTGTATGTTGATGTAGGTTTCCCAACTCCGTGGGCATTCACTGGGACAACTTGTTTCCCAGCTGCACGCATGCGGTGGAAATCAATTTGGTCTCGAACCTGGTGGTCTACAATCCCAAAAACCGACTCAAGGCCAGCGAGGTGGGTACTACATCAAGATTAAGACCGCTTGGTTATTACAATTGGTAAATTCTATATTTCCCAGGCTGTCGAGCATGACTATTTTCACTAATTATAAGACTATATACACAAACATTGCTAGCAACTAAGAGTTTTCCGATTCTTTGAATCTGCAATTAAGAATGTGTGTGTGTGATTAATTGGATGAAATGGACTATGATAATCAGGACACCTACTTGCACTTGAGGCAGGTGAAGAACACCGTTTGGCCCTCGTCCGCGGAGCGAAGTTGCAGGGTGGCATAGGACATCTTGTCGTGGTTGCACTTGGGACACTTCCTCTCCACGACGGGCCCATCCGCGTCCGATTCCGACTCCCTCTTCGTCCTGTTGAACACCTTGCTGGGATCGTAGGTGTTGAAGTGTATGGTGAACTCGGACTTCTCGCCGCTGTAAACTATTTTCAAAACATTAAACTAATCTAATTTAAACAAATAAAATTCTGTTTTTACCGTCTGGCTGAAACTCCTGCCTGCAATTGCAGCAAATCACGTTGCCCTTCACTTGCAGCTCGGGCAGAATGGAGCCGCAGGAAGGACAAAAGCCCGGGCAATTGGAAAACATATCCATGTCAAATATATTTTTTAAAAATTTTAGCCAACCGTAATCAAAATACAAAAAGCCGCACGTGCTATTTTGGATTTCAGTATGAACGTAAGTGCAACATTCATAATATACCACAGGGTACTAAAAATATACCAAAAGAAACTCGGAAAGGTGAAAAACTAGGATAGGATGGTGGTGGAAAACTTTGATGAAACGGGTGTAACCGTTTACCCGTTTCGAAAACCGCGTCCGGTTCAAATTCGAACTCCAATTACAATAAAATGTAAATTGCCAGTATTAAATAATCAAAACATTAAGAGTTATACTTTTATCATCGTTTTGTATTAAAGTTTAGAAAACTAGTACATCAATAAGGCGCTCTTACGGGCTAGTCAGCTGAAATGCAAGTCAGATGTGTACTCTGGTTCAATTAAACTACCTAAAACTATCACAGGCAGAACATTAACTACGCACTAGAGGTTCCTAACTACAACTAAGCATCTAGGAACTATTGATCCCCTTGGCTGCCACATATCGCACAGTAAATGCAGCTATCGGCTGGGCGGATTCTGCGGCATATTGAGCTCCCAGAGCTTCACATTGTTGTCGAGCACCTCGTGGTACCAGCTCTCCTTCTCCGGCTCCTCCCGGAAGATGGGCTTCAGCGACTTGAGGTCCAGCTGCAGTATGGCATCGTTGCCCAGCAGCGAGTCCAAGGCTCGCAGCAGAGTACTATTACCGTGCAGCTTCAGCAGTGTCACATACTTCACCACATAGTACTCGTACTGCAGCTTCCTTCGCGCCCATCTCTCCACTGTGGCATTGGCGCTAGCCGATCGAATCTGGCCAAGATGCGTGGCAAACCAGGGCGCAAAGTAGTTGTACAGATCCAGCTTGGACAGCCCGTTCAGACCTTTACTCTTGATTCGCTCCTTGATCATGCTGTAGTTCTTCCTGCTGTACACAAACACCTGGTACAGCGAATTCCCAGTGGTGTATGAGTTCACGTAGTGGGTGCCCACGTCCTCCATAAATCGCACTGCAGAGGTTATATTGCCAATTTGCAGTTGATCCATTCTCGATCGCACATCCGGCTCCAATGGCTGGTGTACCGGAATCTCGGCATTGAGACGACCTGTTTCCCTGAAGCGCACCACCCGCACCAAAACATACGAGTAATCGCCTTGGATGAAGGACGTATTGATGCCCAGCTTCTTGGCCGCATTGTCCGGAAACCATCCGCCTGTGAATGCCTCCCACGGCTTGTCCATTTGCTCGATGGAAAAGTCACGGAAATAGGCCTGGAACAGCTGCCTCCGGTTCTCGCAGAACTCCATGTGAAAGTCGCCATGAAAGATTCCGGGTGTGGTGTCTTCATGGCTCTCCGCCAGGCCACTTAGGTTCTACAAGAAAAATACATTAATTATCTGGTCAGCAAAAATTAAATTCAAGTTCTGTAATTAATACTTTAATAATCGTTTGTAATGATTGTTTTCCCATAAACGTGGCGGAAGTGAACAAAAATAATTACAACTAAAAATAGTTTTAAGTGATAAGCACTTTGAACTCGACTTTAAAATTTTGATTACACTCAAAATGATTGTGGTGTTTGTGGTTAAAGGTTAATACAAACAACTCCGAGTTCGTCAACCCCATTTAACTTTAATTTAATGTAAGCTTAATGTGGCTTCAATTCCCTTACCCTGTAGATGTTTTTGGTGGGCTCCTTGAACACCCAGCGATCCGGCTCGGAGTTGTCATTGAGCGGTATCACCCGCATGGAGATGCCCAGGTAGCCGTAGCGCAGGAATATATTGATGGCCTTGCCGATCCGTAGCTGGGACTCGCGACGACCTCCATCCGCCAGGAGCGCCAGGGTCAGCAGCCAGAAAAGGCCAGGCCACGACCTCATCGCTCAGCATTCAAGGTAAGATCTGCAGGCGATAATATAATAAATAGGAAGTTAATTGGTTTTTCAAGCTCACGAAAACCAACGAAAAACCTTTCCTATCATTGCAATAATATCAGACATTAAATATGTATCACCCTGCTATTAAGGAATTTTTAACTGATAAAGCTCACAATTTAACAATAAATGGAATGCAATTTATACATCTTGGTAATAAGGCAGTTCTATTCGCCAATAATTTAATCCAGTGACTAGCTAACTATTGAAGGCAATGTGCATATTGATGACAAGTCAGTAAATCACTATACCATCCGAACTCATAAGTCACTTAGACTTAAACCGGAAAGTTTTTTTTTCCACCTAGACAACTTCAATGGTTTGTTTATATTTTATAGCCAGTGCAGCAGTTGCGATACAGAGGGGTTAACTAAACGGCAATAATTGCAGGGCCGCCGTGTTTGTTTTCCACTCTATAAACTGGCGATAATATAAGCGCGCTCTAATTGGCCATGAACCTTCAGTGGCGCTGAACTTGAACCACCGACCAAGTTGAGTTGCGTCGAGTTCCGTAGAGGCCACCAGCCATCAGCTACCAGCCACCAGGTGATGATCTTCGCAGGAGGAGCAGTGCGAAGCTCCACTCCGATCACCTTAAGTGGTTGCAATTAGCCGCTGGCTCTGTGGCCGTAAAAACAGCTACAAAGTATAGCCATCAAAATTGGTTCGGCTGTCGCTTTGACTTGCAAATTATTTCCTAAAAACATTTTGCATGCCTCGTAACCGTTTTCCTACAGTTGGCCCACTACACCTCAGAGGACCGGTTATGCTGTTTTTTTTTTCTTCTCTTTTTCTTTTGGCCAAGCATTATGGCCGGCAAGGAAGCCAAACAACTTGGCCCAAGCCGTACACATACACATTCTAACAGCTGGGGCAGCGAGGTAGCTTTTAATTCGAGCCGTTATCAGAGAACGAGCGACGTGTTTGATGGGCCAAAAACACAAAGGTTAGCCGGGTGTTAGCCACGTTCGTGAGTCACACCTGTCGACCCGACGCACTGAAGCGCAGCGCCAGACAAAAAGAAATAAACAAAAAAAATAAAAAAGTAGCAGCCATGATGAGACTCAAATTGTTAACAATTTACGTGAACCATAAAATGTAGGCGACGCTAAACTTGTCCAGCAGCAAAAATAAACAAAAAAACAAACAGCAAAAACAGCAGGAAGAATGACTGAATGAAAATTGGCCATAATGAAACTAGCCCTGAATGGAACAAAGAAATGAGGCATTTGTCTACTGCATCTGGTTATTTGCCTATAGTATCTATGCATATTTCTGCCCATGGGCGATTCCAGGAAATATTTGTTTGCACATTTCATAAGCACATGAATATTTGCTAAGTGCTGCAATCAGCAGTCTTGACCTTACAGATGAACCTCACAGATTGCATTCGCTCTACGGATTCTGATATTTCCACATGCTGTAGAATCCGCTTTCGCAGACTTTTCGATGACAAAACTTCTGGCAAACATCTAATGCCCTAATGAGCTTATAAGTTCTCCAAACCGTCGCACAATTGCCAAATTTGAGGTTCAAAATCCGCGTGCCGCTTGAAAGGCATGTGTTATGTGACTTAATGATAGTTAGTTTTGGCGTTGGGGGTATTTACAATAGCGGACGCATAACCTTGTGCAAAAGACCCAAAACCAAAAAAAAAAAATAAATAAAAAAAGAAGAAGCCGCGAACCGGAGTTCGAGATGAAGAAGACGAATTAAATCAAAAATTCAATGCGCGCACTCGGACTCCAAAGCAAAGGCAGCTAAAAATCAACTCGTTCAACTGTGACTCCCTGTGCACTGGGAGAAAAATCGTTGGTTTTCTGGCAAAATAACTGATTTTAGAGGTTTCAAGAACTGATTTCTTCAAGGTGAAGAAATGTTAGCTATTTTGTTTAAGCTTTTTAGAATGGAATTCCAATTGTTTATCTCTTTTTCAGATTGTAATCATTTTAAGCTTAGCCACTTTATAAACTCCAAATTGTACTACTATATTATCTCTTGAATATCCTTAAAAACCCCCATACATTTCTCGCAGTGCACCGCACCGTGGTTGTCCACGGCGCAGTCAATTGGAGATTCTTTATGCGCATTTCATGGAGCTCTTTTGTGGTATAGTATGGTATTGGTCTGGAGTAAACACCGCACGAAGGGCACAGACGTGGGGCAAAAGGTCTGCAGTTTATATCGCGCTTAATTTTATGCTTGCTCCGTGTGCGTTGTTTCCTTGAGCGGTGTTAAACAAAAGTTGTCTCGACTGCGAGGTGGTGCTGCTGGTGGTGCTGCTGTTGGTGATGATGGTGCTGTTGGTGGTGCTGCTGCTGCCACTTTTGTTGTTGTATTGCGTTGCGTAGTATTATTTACCTGCACGAGAACTCGAACTCGAACGCGAACGCGAATTGAAATTGACGTAACCATCGACCACCAGAAGCGGCTTGTTTTTATTTTGGGCAGAAACTTGAAGCTGCGGCTAATTCTATATGCCAGTCGCCACTGATCCGCAGCTCTCGCCACTGGTTAGCCTTATCGCTCTGATACCGGGGGCCATTGCACAAGGCTGACTGACTGACTGACTGACTAGCTGGCTGGCATTAGCATCGTTAAGACTTGGATGTTTTACGCTTTGTGGGTCAGAGGTCGGCGGCTTGGTTGGCGCCCTCAAGTGATAAGACGGATCTATGAATAGATCGCTGTGTTTCGAATTACATATGTACGTTTGCGCGGATTTCAACAACCAACAACACACACACACACACACAGGCAGTCACAGAGGCAGTCAAGTACCCTGAACAGCAAACACACTAAAACAGACTTAAAACACTGAGTAAAACGAGCGACGACGTGCCTTCAATTGCAATTATAAGCCGGATTATAAGCGGCTGGACTGCACTTACACTCCAAAACGCGAGCAGCGCACAACTTCCAGCGCGAAGACTCAAAACCAAACTGAAACTGGCTACCAAAAACTCGATCGCCGCAGAGAACAAGCCGATCCGTTCCAACATGTTGCTGCTGCTGCTGCTGCTGCTGTGCTGTGTGTCGTGTTGTCTGATCCAACCGAGCAACTGGCAACTGGGAACTGGCAGCAGTTGCAGTTCAATGACTGGGCGGCAGAAGTTCTACTCCTCCAACGGTAGTAGTCTCCTCTATGGCTATGGATGGCTATGGCTAATGCTAATGGCCTGGCACAAATATCTATTGTTGACATCTGCCGTTTGGGCGACAGCTTTTCCGCTTATTAATATTTCCAAGCACGTCGTTCAACTTCCAGTTTTCTTCAAAGGGGGCGTGGGGAGAGTTGGAGGGCTGCCCCACAGCGAGGCAGATTGAAATGATTGCAGTTTACTCGGCCCAGACTTTGCGCAAGATTCCCATAGAACTAACTGTGCGGCCGGGCAGTAATCAAAAACTTTTGGTACTGCTTGTGCAAAAGGAAAAAAAATGTAAGTCATAGAAAAAAATAATAATAATAATGAGACCAAAAGTAAGCCGAAAAATAAAAACGAAAACGAAAGTATCAAATTCGCATTACCTTGAGAGCATGCTAACAAATTTGGGTCAAACGTTGAGTGTTGGGCGACAACGTTTGAAGTTCGAGTGTAATGTTTCAATTAGAAGCTCAAGATACAAATGTATCTGTATCTGCAACTGTATCTGTATCTTTATGTGTACGAGTATCTGCTGCTCAAAAAGCCATGGCTGCAGGGCATCCGCTTTGTCGCATTTGCCTTGACTTCCACTGGCCATTGGGTAATTCTGCAAAATTCGCTGCTGGCTTCTAAGAAATGAAAAGGTTCTGATTTTGAGTCTCTTTTCTGCTGCGGATATGGGGTTCGTTTTTTTCTTTTTTTTTTTGGAAGAGGGGTTGGGGGAAGGGCTTCCGAAAAGTATTGCAAAAGCTGGTTGAAATTGTATCTCTCGTATATTTTTCTCTTTTCATATATAGAAGTTCATTTTATTACTTTTGTTTCGGTTTCTGTGTGGGTTTTGCTTTGTCTTTGCAGCATGCATGATTCAAAACTTATGTATTTAAAATTCGGTATTTCAGTGTTTACTCGTTTTTATTTAATTCTCATTCCAGTTTCGTCGGTTCTCTTCCATTTCCATTTCCATTTACGTTTACTTTTTCATTTTAATTTATTATTATTAATCCCATGTTTAAACTATGTATATATAATGACATTTTTATCATTTATTTTAAATGATATTTACTAACACCGCGGCCTTTTGCGCCCCAAACGATCGATCGATCTGCCGATCCATTCATTTCATTCTTCATTTATTATTATAATAACAATTCACTCAATTAGCTCAAATCGCGTCAATCTACACATATTGACATTGGAGATCATAAGCATTTTCAACTCATCTTCACCATCGTTACCCTCTCTATCATATCATCATCATCATCATCATCTTCATCATTGACTTATGAAATTAGAGAAAAATTCTAATTCATTTGGTTTACGTGACCGTGTTCATCTCACTTCTGCTTTTTCATCATCATCTTTTTTTTTATGTAATATCAACAATAAATTTTTACTTAATCTTAGTGTGAAATTATTCTTAGAGTACAGCTACAATCTGCTCGCATCGGCTAAGAAAAAAGGATCAAGTAAAAGTACGAAACGAATTCTTCGAAATCCTTTGAAATCCTAGCTCAATCTCGGGATACTCTCTATCTCTATCGGTATCGTTTTTCCCCCCAATTTGCAATTCTTTTCAATCGTTCCTAATCATTGTAATACCGTAAAATATAAGATTTTGATTTGAGCATTCTTTTTTCCTAATCATTTCATCGATTTTGGTGTTTTCTGGCACACTTAGCCTGGTTTTGGGGGAGCTTCAAAAAATGTACATACGTCCATCTCAAGCCGTGTCTTCTATAAGGTTCCTCCTCCTATATCATCTCATCTCATCTCATTTTATCTCGTCACGTTCGTTCGATCTATCGTTCGCTTTAAGGTATAATACTTAGTTAATTTGGCCACTTGGCTGCATTTGTGGTTGTGGGTAGGTAGTTAGTTCTTCAGTTTTTTGGGTAGGTTCGGTTGTTCTTCTTTTCCTTTTTTTTTTTGGGATACTTCTATGATTTGCATTGCCTCACTCCATTCATCTTCATCTTCATCCACGCTCAGAACCGAAAAGTTATAGCCCAGCGTCTAACGATAATACTCTATGCAAAATTGTTCAACCATTTTGAAACCATAGAATTGTTCTGGATATAAGTATGTTCATCATCTTGTGTGGTGTGCGGTTGGGAAATTCAAGTGGGTCGTGTGGTTGGTTGGGCTCGAATATAAGCTCAGGCTTAAATTGTTTTTTTGAGGGACAGCTAGAGAATAGAGAATTGTGTGGCACGTGTATACAAATGTGTTTTTGTTTGCTTTACTACTAAGTTCGATCTCAAGTGTGTGTCTGTGATGTATCTTCGATGCGATCCTAACCCAAAGTAACTACATCATCAACTACGTATAGTATGTGATTGCATGTGCACTCCGTAGTCGTAGTCTAAATTCTGTTTCTGTTTCTGTTTCTGTTTATGATTCGTCCATCTCAGAAGCTCTATGTGAGGGAAGCTAATAAAAAATTTCAAAATTTCTACTACAGTGAGGGAAAAAAGCGAAAATACTGAGCGCTGGTTGCTGATCATGAAGCTGCACTAAAAAAAATGCCAGGTTTCTTCATTGCTAAGACAGTTTGTCGGTGTCGTTTGTAAAGTATCTCGAAAATTTGAAGCTGCTGCTTGCTTGGGTGGTTACTGGGCCAGTGGGTGTACGATTAATTCAATTCAATTCAATTCAATGCAAAGCGACTTAGGATCTTATTCGATTCGACTCGATTTCGATTCGATTCGGTTTTTGGGTCTCCTAATTGAGTTCTCGTTTTCTTTTTTTTTGGCTGTGGGTTAAAAGGAAGCGCTCCGCTATATTATTCTTATTGAACTTGACTGATTTTCAATGTATCCAACCTGAGTTTGAGTTGTTCGAAAAATATATATATGTGTTGTGTATACATATTTTCTGAATTTCCTACTTTCATCTTGTTTTCTTTTTTTTTTTTTATTTATTTTTCATATATATTTATACGGTTTATCTGCCTGTTTTGCGTTGACCTGCAATCTCCACATCCTTTCGCTAATTATTTTAATTCGTAATTGCAGTTAGTATGTGTGTTTTGTGCTCACTCTATGTTTTTTTCCATTTGTTTAATTTGCTTTTGCTTGAATTAAACGCGGCTGCAATTATTATTATGTATTTTTCGTTTTATTATGTTTGATTGCATTTTGTTTTTTGTGGTTTACTCATTTCTCATGGAATTCAATTAAACGTCAACAATTTGGTATTTTGGTTTTTTATAGGTGTTTTTTTTTCTTTTCCTCCGTGTGTAAGTGTTGTGATCTGAATTAATTATATATTTTTTGTTTTTCTGTTACCTTTCTTTTTTATTGCATTTAAAACGTGCACTTTGCTTCACCACTGTCTTCAGTTGATCTTCCATATGTTATTAATTAGTTCTTACTTGGCTTGAAACACTTGAAATTGCTCACATCGTAATTTGTTTATTTTTTTTTGTATGGTCTTCGTGTTCTTTTTGCTGAGTTGTGTCTCCTTGTGTCTATGTTTAATTATATTTAATTACGTAGTTTTTCTATAATTTACTAACTCGTTCAACGCCCTACCTGCGCACACAAGACTCTTACCGAAAATAATCGTTAGGTAAAAACAATTTTGAGTACTTCGGTTTCCATTTGTCTAACTCCAGTTAACTTAGACACTAACAAGTGCAAGATTTACATAAGCGTTTAATGCTGTTTTGACTAAATGCAGAATAAAACAAATAATACAACAAAACAATAATCGTAAAATATAACACATTGAGCATGGAATGGCAAATACAATCGGTTAAAAATTAATACAAAATAAACATACTGTTAAAACAGAAAACAAAATATAATAGAGGCAAATACAATTGGTTGTCTGTCGTTTAACACACACGTTTTGTCTTTGCGTTGCGTTGCGTTGCGACCGCAGTTCCCATAATACCCATTTATTCTTAAATTATATAGCTCGGCGCCAGGCGCCTTCTATCTTCCAGTCCTGACTGTCATCTCTCGTAGTGGTTGCTGTGTTGCTTCTTCAGTTGCTGTTGCTGCTGCTGCTGCTGCTGTTGCTTGTGCCTTGGTAATACTTTAATGGTGTGGTGGTGTCGTGATGTGGCGTGTATCTGCATCGTCGTGCTCATTTGCATCTGCATGTGTGCCTCAGTACAGGGCTACGTTGGAGGCCTGCGTGTAGGCGTCCCACTCGCAGTCACAGCCCTCGAGGCAGTCGGGGCATTCCAGTTCGCTGTCTTGTCAGTACAGCCAGGACACGGGCACCCACTGCGGGGTGGTGTGCACCCGGTCGATGGCCGTCTCCAGCGTGGCAATCGTCTCGCTAATGTCGTTGTTCACAATCGTCAGATCGAAAAAGTGACCATATAGCTGGCGCAGCATCTCCGACTCCTTGGCCAATCGCTCCAGGCTGCCGTCATACTGCCACCGGTACAGAGGAAAGCAATTAGATGGCTTCGACTTGGTTCTATCTATCATGCTCCACTACTCACGTCTGCTATGTTTTGCAGTGAGGGCGCTGCTATAAAGACAACGTAGGGCGTGAACTCGGCGGTGCGGAGTATCTTCAGTGCCTGCGGCTCCACATCCAATATGGCCATCTTGCCCTCGGTGTGAATCCGCCGGATGGTGTCCAACTTGGTGCCGTACATGGCGTCCTCATGGGTGCCTGCAAGCAGTTAAACGGATGCGCATGAGATTATCGCGGCTATGCGGCATATGACCGAGTTCGTTACCGTATTCCAAGTACTCATTCGCACCGATGTCCGCCATCATTTCATCGTGCGAGACAAAGTAATAGCTGCGTCCGTTCTCCTCCTCGGGTTTGGCAGGTCTCGTTGTATCTGAAATAAATGTAACACCTTTTAGTTAAAATACTTGGACTAAACGGAAACTCATTTCTCAATTGATTACTGCTAAAAGTATTAGCATCTGCATTTTTAGTAATTTAACAACTTGTTCAGTATAAACTACACATTACCAATGAAGTGCGAATAAATTTGTATTATAATCAACCCATTAACCATATTACAATTCCATGTAAGCACCTTTAAAATGCTTTAAAATCGAAAATGAACAGGAAAAACCACCTACTGCGTTATATTAAAATGTATGTTGCTGAAACAAGTACGGTCTATCCACAGCTAGAAATTTATGATGATTCTATTTTATGGAGATGAATACATCGATTTCTGCCCCATTAAGTCGACCAATTGAGCCGTATCTTTTTAACGCGGAAAATGGGCTGATAAATCATAGTAATATTAGTAAATGCCTAAACCATATCTGTATTTAAGAGAGCCTGTTGAACGTGAATTTATTTACAACCAATATCAACTTACGTGGTATGGGATAGGCGTACTTGTCGGGATACTTCGATATCAAGGTGTTCTTGATGTGCCGCCTGCCGACTCCATGAGCACCCAAGAGCACCAACGTCTTGCGCTGAAAGTTCGGGTCGCCAACTGAAAGCACAGGATGGGATAAGAATCAGTGTTTACCTGTGGCCATGTGGATGAGCAGGACGCTCAATCAAACGCACCTGGCACCTTGACAACCTCCTCGTACGTGACCACATCGAGCGTATCGAAGATGGCATTGTGCTTGGCCAGATATTTGTCCCGGCATTGCTTCTTCTTGCGCCCGAAGATGGAGCAGTTAACTGTTGGTTATAATGGAGAATCAAAATGTTATTGAGTTGTTTCATTGGATGGACATTAGAGCTTGGGTAAGTTGAGAGCAGCATGCTTATAGAGCAGGCATAAAAACATGCTGTACATCAGGCATTGGATAAGTTCGATAAGTTCGAGCATGAAGCAAGCACGATTTTGCTCGGCTATGACAGATGAGATCATGATATATCCCTTTGGATGATACATGGATTATATATTAATTCTTTCTTTTTGGGTACTTTTCCTGACCCTCCTGACCTAGAACTTCTTCAAATTGGATATGCGGTGTGTTCTTGCAGCCAGCCTAACGTGCAGTGTTGTGAACATGTGTTGGATGTATTTCTCTTTGGATCATTACAGTTTGGTGGGGCATTACTTTTGGATCATTACAGTTTGGTGGGGCATTACTGTTGGGGATTATAAGCGGGGAGTTCAATACTGTGGGTGTCATAAACAACGATGACTGAGGTGCATCTACTGTTTCGGATGGCGATGGTGAGCTTCCTTGGAGCTGCAACTGCAACTGGGTGGTGGTTCGGTGGTGCCGTCTACATAAGCTACAACTTTCGGGCAGTCGGGTGTTTGGGTGGTTGTGGGGTTGGGTGGGTGGCTAGGTGACTGGGATTAATTCTTTATACAAAATGACTATCGATAGAAATTCTGTTGTATAGAACGAGTAGTAGTAGTAGTAGTAATTGGTTTGTGTTGTCTGGTTTTTTGTGGCATAACAAAACGAGTCTTGGCAGCTCTCCCCATTTGGAGATTCGCTTGATTTTTGTGGTGTGTTGGTGTGTGGTGGGTGGTTTGGTGGTTTTTGGTTATATGGTAACTACCTGCTGATCCATCACACCCATCTGCGTGAGCGGAACATCCAGCACCCGGTTCTCCTGCATTATATTATCATACATACATAGTTTATAGAAATTCTTTGGCTTGGTTCGAGATGCGAGATTCATGGTTAGCAAAACTAGGTATTAGAGTTTTTTGTACAGGTGTGCATATGTATGTCGGTATCATTGGGTCTTTGGATCTTCTGAGTTTTCAGCTAGAAATTTGGCAGCGGGAACTTTGACTTTTCCCATATTTTGGTTGGTTTAATTTGATAAAGGTTTTACCTTCGACTACTTTTTTGGGGCATGCAACTCTCTGTAAGTGTTTTAGTGTACAGATGTGGCTGTGTGTGTGTGGCTGTGGGTGGCGCTTGTGTGTGTTACTGGGTACATGTGTGTGATAGAGAGATACATATATGTATATATAGAGAGAGAGGGAGAGAGAGAGCGCTTTCCCTTTCGGTTAACTACGAGTTCGTCATACACTTCCAATATAAGTACAATTATTCATATAGCATTCGATTGTTTGATTATATCGAGCATCCAATTACACATAGAGAACACGGATAGTTTTTTTTTTTTTGGTTTCGAGACGCCTGCCGCTGGCCAGGATCTTCCCGGTCACTCCACTTACCCTGCTCCTGCTTGGTCTTGTCGACCGTCTGGCAGGCGATCCGCCACTCCTGCAGCTCCGGCGACGGTATCAGTCCTGCCGATCCGCCCACCGTGTCCAGTCGCGCCTGCCACCAGTGATGGTCGTCCTTGCTAATGATCTGTAAGGACATTGCCGTAATTACGCGATTATTATCGCAATGTACTTTAAAGTAGAAGTAGTGCCTACCTGGAGTATGTCGCCCACTTGGAACGATATGCCCGCCTGGGCGCAGGGTATAAGCTCATCATCCAGCGGATTATAATCGAATTGGGCGCGCACGAATATCTGCGAATGCAAAAGGAGATGGAAAATGCACCAGATGAGCACGAGGCGAGTTGAAAATTGCAAATAGTTGCTTGCAGGTCGATGATTCGGTTTTGCCAATACCATTACCATTTCTGTTCACTGTTCACTATTCACTGTTTTCTGCCATTTCAGCTACTTTTACTCGGCAACTGCAACTGAGTTGCGGCTGCCTCAGCGAAATGGCTTTCGGTTTGCGAATTACATGCAAAACTCATTTGCATGTCAAAAGCAGCAGCCACAGCAACAAAATCGGTAGCAACAAAGACACAAACAACAATCTGGCAAGCAGATGGCTCACAATGTTAGATGCCCTTACGGACTGGAAATTATAATGGAAAGACTACATAAACCGTATCGGGCATTTGCAGATTAAGTTGAAGGCTTACAAACTGGCTTCATCAGGTTGCATAAGTTAAGTTCATTTAGAATGTTGCATTAGTTAAGTTCATTTAGAATGTTGCATTAGTTAAGTTCATTTAGAATGTTGCAATTCAAATAGTTCTTAGTTTTGAGACGAAAATTTAAGCCAAATAGATGATAGAAGCCACAAGAAATTCGGCACAAAACAGTTTATCAAATAATTGTCTGCGAAAATGTTTGAATCAAAATCAAATGCAAACATGTAACTTTTTGCAAATTAAAATGCCGTCAAGTGGCAAGTGTTTAGAACAAAACTTTGGCTCATAATCACAGCACATATCCCACACATATCCCCAAACAGGGCATCCAAAAGCCGCTTGCCGTATCGTTGTTGTTGACTAAGTGATGAACATAAATTAGACAAATTTACGGCTCTTGTGTGAGTTGTGCCTTTTGACTTGTCTGTGGGTTAATGAATATGCACATCTACCAGGATGCGGGATGCCCATGTGAGAGGGGTGAGTGGGGGGGTAAATGGGTGTGGGTGGGTGTGGGTGGGTGTTTTCGTGTAAAAGTAATCTCGACTGGGTGGTATTGTATTGTCTTTTGTGGGTGGTGTGTATGGTGGGTGGTGTGTATGGTGGGTGGTGTGTGTGTGTGTGTGTGTGTGTGTGAGTGAGTGTGTTGTGTGCTGTGATTGGTGTGTGCGTGATTTCGTGTATATTGTGGGGAGCGTGATACTTACAAGCACCGGAGCGGGTCTGATCCTGAAAAGCTGCATGGTGGCATGAGATAGAGAGTGGGGTTGTAGGATAGGTAGGAGGTATTTTGGAGTTTGTTTTGGAGGTAGTTTGGAGGTGGGAAGCAGATTGAGAGATAGAGAAGTGTGGAGTTGTGTTAATGCACTGCGAAATAATTGCATAATGGATTATAGCTACAACAACTACAAACACACCGCGAACGGTTCGTTCATTATTATCAGAATACCTCATTGTAATATAGTATATATTACACACCCATACATTTTATATGACTACCTAATATTATACATTATTATGTGCATAATGCACTCGACTGACTTGGTTTTGGTTTCGGGCTCGCATTCCATTGTTTGGATGGAGCAAGTTGCCCATTGCAATTCACTAATTAATCCCTTTTGATATTTTGATTTCTCCAAAATGGCAAACAATATGTGCATTCAGCTGCATCGCATCTAAGAAGTTAATGCTCCAGGCGAAGGAGCTTTTCAAAAAGCATCATTATTTCATTATGCGATGTTAATAAGCAATGAGGTATATAGTTAATTTCTTATTCGATGGGGAAATCATGAAGCTTTTATTATAATGCGAGACATTTATAATTGCTGAATATACTCTTCTTGTTATTACTTAAAAGATATTTATTTTCGATATTTGCTGCAGTCTGAGTAGTAACAAAGTACAAATGGCGAATGGAACACATAACTCAAACGCAATGAGAAGATACGGCCATGACTTGTTTATAGTTTCTTGTATGATTAGTATGGTGATTAGTCAGCCTTAAAGTACACTATACTAGCTATATACAGATATACTATATACTATATAATATATACTCGATCCCAACTTACCTCGCAGGGGGGCGGAGCGCTGCGGTACGAAGGAACTATCTTGAAGGTAACAGAACCGCGTGCCTCGCGCTGCAAGAGAGGGATTAAAAGTGAACACACACATTCAATTAGCGCGTGGACAAAGTCTGGACAGGATTTGGGGCTAATGGGTAAGGGGGGATGGGTGGTAATGGGATAAAGGAGAGCAAGTGAAAGTGGAAGATTGATTGGCGGGCTCACCAGCATTCGTTGCAATTGGCCAACCGACTGGTGCTGCACCGGCTGCCCGTTGATCTCCCGTATCTCGTCGCCCACGTGCAGCGTGGCCTGGCGATGAATCATCCCGCCGTGCATAATCCTGGCCACAATGCACCGCCCGTCCTCGGTCATCTTCAGCGTGATGCCCTGCAAAAAAAAGGGATTAGATACTACTCGGTAGGCGGCACATCCAGCTTACTTACCATGGGCTCGTCCGTGTTCTTCTGGAACTGCACCAGTCGCACCCGGGTCACATGCTGCAGTTCGCCGCCCTCGACGTTGTCCAGCTCGTCGCCATTGAGGTAGGGCACCATCGGGGGCGGGGTGACGCGCAGCGCCTCCTCCCCGTAGACATCCCGGGCCACCACATCGTGGCTATGGAGCAGAGCCTGCAAAGCAGAGCAAACACAGGTGGTAACCAGGTTATATGGCACTTGATAGTTTCGGCATAGTGCAGTTGCACAAGTAGACGGAAAAGTATTCTCTTTGCCGGGATTAAAATGCTTTTTAATGAGCTTTAAGACGGTCGCTTTTTTCCATTTTAATTCTTTGTACTATTTAATGTTGCATATTAAGCTTTGTTTAGCTGATGTGGTGACAAAAAGTACCATAATTTATGGTAAATTATGTAAATTCAAGCGATTTTTGCATGGAAATTGCATTATGGCATGTCAGGCGGTCCTTTTTGTACCCGGAAGTAAATCGTTTGAAAGGGAAATAATGTTGATTTAAACACATGCTAGACTTTGGCAACCCGCTACTCGGTGGTGCAGGCTTCGGTTTAGGGTTAGCCTAAATTATGGCCGGCAATTAAGCTGGCCGTTATGAGCTTCGTTCTGGCCATGTACCACACCATCCAGCTCGTTTGGCTGGGAAATTAAATTTCCGATTTGCCACGCCTGCCACATACATCATAACGCCCAATTGGGGGAGGGCACAACTTGTTTACAACATTAACTGTGCGACATTTGTTGCTCAGCCACACAGTTTCCTAAGGGAAGAGGGGAGGGGAGGGGGAAAAAGCATCGAGAACGACACAAACGAGCTGGATAAAAAACACATGGCATCCATCCAGAGGATGAAACGCCCATTTCGGAAAAGCCGTTAAAAGCGGCAACAGCCACAAACGAGGGCACGCACATGACCCCTAACCCCCTAACCCCGTGACCCCATGGATAACCAGGGATAACCGGGCAACGACAAAAATCTCAACAATTTATGGCAACTCCTGCGCGTTGACTTCGGCCTGGGGAGCTGATACAATTTCGGTTTTAATAAATTATGTTTAATAACGCTTTGAATATGTTGCGAAATTAATTTTTCCTGCCCTTGCCCTTTATTCTGTGCCGTATTATCCTGGCGCAGGAATGTCAGAAAAAGGAACAAACGCAGTTCAGGACCTCAAGCTGGTGATGGTGATGGTGCTGGTTCTGAAGCTCAAGCTGAATCAGAATCTGAGGCATTGGGCTAGGCCATAAAAAAGGATTTTACTGCGATGCCATGCCGTGACACTTGTGCCACTCACACGCACACAAAGACGCACACACAGATGCACACAGACGCACAGCAGGGACGCACGCACAGCGAAAAGGACGATGTGCTCGATGTACAAATTTACACTGATCAAAAACAGTGCCTACTAAGATTACGTCCTTGGGCAGCGAATGGAATATGTATTTTGAGTAACATGTGAGCAGTAAAAGTTTGATTTCCGATCTCAATTTCAGATTGGTTTATTATTTTATGAGTTGATATTGCTTGTAATGGTTACACGATGTATTTATACCACATTTCTGTAACTTAGACTTCTCCATGTGCCGAGTTAAGTAGCTAAAAAAGCAATTTAATTAAAGACTTACGACTTGTGCGAGTTACGATTAGTCTAATTTAAATCAAATCCTTCAAGGGATTAACTCTTGTTGTTTGAGGCATATTTATGTCGCAGCAGTAAGCTTGGGAAAACCCAAAGTTAATGTTTGCCATCTGTATGCGAGTGTACATTTACATATACATTGTTGGAATAAATGTGTATGCCTTGATATGAAATGTTAATTAGCATAAGAATGAATCAGCTGATCGCGGATAATGTAATGAAATGTAATGTAATGTTAAATAACATAATTATGTCACTTGCTCAAAGAATGTAAAACTGAATGGAAGTGCACGAAGCACAAAACAAAAGTATTAATAAATATATTCTAACTGAAATAAAGCAATCCACTTTATTATCAACATGGTAGCAGAGCAAGGTTAAAAAAAAAAAAAAAAAAAAAAAAAAAAAAAAAAAAAAATTAATCCAAGGTTAGAAAAAAATTAATCCAAGGTTAGAAAAAATTAATCCAAGGTTAGAAAAAATTAATCCAAGGTTCGAGAAAAGAAAATAATCCAAAGTGTATAACTAAATCCAAGTTATAAAAATAAATGCTGTTCGAGTGAAGCGACAAAAAAAAAAAAAAAAAAAAAAAGAAAAACGTGTATAAGAAATAAAAAGAGAAAAACAATATTAAAAGTGCGAAATATTAAAAAATACGAATACGTAAACAAGACTATTGACTAATGCTGAACAATTAAACGGAAAAAGATTGAAAACATAAACTAAAAGGATTGATGGAAGCAGATTAAAAATTTAAAAGTTCACGTGCAAGCCTTTTTATTACATGGAAGTAGAAAAGTGTGACCCTATATGAAAATGTGCATGAAATGAATGACATAGAAAGAGACATAAAAGAAGTGTGCGAACAGATTAAAAGTGAAACGGAAAAAATGAGTGCTAACGCAAAAATCGAAGACATTGTTATGCCCATATTCGATGGAGCTAATTTTGGAAGCTGGAAATTCAGATTAATGACAATATTGGAATACAAAGAGTGCAAAGAACCAGCAGTGCGAACAAGAACAACGGAAGATAATGAAACAACATGGATGAAAACAGAATTAAAAGCGAAAACAATTTTAATCAGTACAATATCAGACAAACAGTTAGAATATATTAGTGAGTGCCAAACGACATTAGAAATTATGAACAAGTTAAATGAAATGTATTCGACAAAATCAACAGCCCTGCAAATACTGTGCAGAGGAAAAATCGACGAAATTAAACTAAAAGACTATGAAACAGTGGAAGAATTTTTTATAGAATTCGAGAAAGCAGTAAATAAATTAAAAAACGCTGGAGGCACCATAGACGAAAACGAAAAAATGAGGTATCTTTTAAAAGCACTACCAACAAGCTACAGTTATATTGGAGACTTCTTAGATGTAATTCCGGAAGCACAACGAACGGTAGAGTACGTAAAATCAAAAATAAAAGAAAAAAGTTTAAACAGAGGTCCAGTGGACAAACAAAATAACGTAAGCACATTTAACACCAAAACTAAAAAAGAATGCTATGTGTGTGGCAAAACAGGTCATATTCAGAGGGACTGCTGGCATGCTGAGCAAAATGCGAGAGGCGAAAATAAACAACAACAACAATTCAACAGGCGATATCAGAATACGAATCAAAGAGGCGGCCGAGGCAGAGGTCAACATCATGGAAATGGTCGAGGACGTGGAAATTACTCAGGAGACAGGAATCAAGGAAGACAACAAGAAAACAGCGACAGCGTACAGTCATGGACAACAAGAATGATAAGAAACGAAAAATTAATAAATTGTAATAACAGCGAAAGTAACAACGAAACTACAGTAAATTGGTTATTAGATAGTGGATGCACTGATCACATTATAAACGATTGTAAACTTTTTAAGAACTGTATTAATTTGAAAAATCCTATTAATGTTAAAGTAGCCGATGGCAAACAATTGCAAGCGACCAAGATTGGAAATGTAGAAACATATTTTAGAACATACAACAATGAAAATTTGATCGATATTAAAAATGTATACTTTGTAAAAGGCATAAAACAAAATTTGCTAAGCATATCAAAGATAACTGAAAATAAATGTACAGTCGTAGCCAGAAATAATGATACAAAAATCTATAACGAAAAGAGAGAATTGCTGACAGTTGCGAGTAAAATTGATAGTTTATATAATGTAAAAAGCTTCATGCCAAAAAATAAAAGAAATGAAATATATACAAATGTAACTAAATTAACTGAAAAAGAAAAATGGCACAGGGCATTAGGCCACGTAAATTTTCAATATTTGAATAGAATTATTAAGAATAAAATGTTAGATGGTCTGCCAGATAAAATCGAGAATACCGAAATGAAATGTGCGAATTGTATACAAAGTAAAATGTCAAACGAACCATTCGAGAACAATAGAAAGAAAACTAAAGAGACATTAGAGTTAATACATACAGACTTAAACGGACCACACAGCACAACAGGTTATTGTGGGGAAAAATATTTTTTGACATTCGTTGACGATTTTAGTAAATGCGCGAGAATATATTGTATTAAAAATAAATCCGAAACTGCGAGCTGCTTAAAAGAATATGTTAATTATGTTGAAAATCAGTTCAGTAAAAAAGTAAAACAAATCCAATGCGATAACGGTAAAGAATATTTGAATAGAGAAATATTAAACTTTGTAAAGTATAAGGGAATTCAGTTAACTACATGTCCACCGTATGTACACGAATTAAACGGCGTAGCAGAAAGATATAACAGATCGGCAATGGATATTGGAAGGTGCTTAATGAGAGAAGCAAACATACATAGGCGATATTGGCCAGAAGTGATGAACACAGTAGCTTATTTAAAAAATCGAACAATCGCAAATACAGCAGTAAATAAAAGCCCATATGAAATATTTTTTGGTATAAAACCAAATGTAGAAAATTTAAAAATATACGGAAGTAGAGTTTTTGTTAGAGTTCCAGAAGTACGCAGAAAGAGTAGATGGGATAACAAATCAGAATTAGGAGTATTAGTTGGTTATAATACAAACGGATATAGAGTTTTACTAAACAATAGAGTAATAAACGCAAGACATGTTCAAGTTGTGGAAGAGAAAACAAAATTAATTTGCCTAGAGAAAAACAAGCAGAATGATAATGAAAGTGAAATAGATGAAAATGAAGAAGATGATGAAGATAACGCTAAGACAGACGAACTAAATGACACGGAAGAAGTTAATTCAAAAACTAGCGATGAAAGCGAGGGTGAGGAAAACAAAGAACATTTAACAGTGCAGAGAACATCAAATAGAAATAAAAGACCAGTAAATCTATACGGTAACCCAGTAACACATTTTATTTATATCAATTATGTAAATGCCATTGTACCAAACACGTACGAAGAGGCGATGAATAGTAATGAAAAGAAAGAATGGCTCAAAGCAATGAATACAGAAATGCAATGCTTAAATAAAAATAATACATGGCAAATTGTAGAAAAACCGATAAACAAAAAGATTATAGATGTAAAATGGGTGTACAAAAAGAAAAGTGATGGGACATACAAAGCTAGACTAGTAGTAAGAGGTTTCCAACAAAGAGAACGACTAGAAAATGTATATTCACCAGTAGGAAAAATGCAAACATTAAAAATATTACTATCATATTGTTGTAAAAATGGTCTGTTTGTAAATCAGATGGATGTCGAAACAGCCTTTTTGAATGGCTATGTAAAATCAGAAGTTTATGTAAATGAACCAAAAGGTTACGAAACAGGAGAAAACAAAGTTTATAAATTAATAAAGGCATTATATGGATTAAGAGAAAGCCCAAGAGCATGGTACGAATGTTTGCATAAATATCTCGACAAATTAAATTTTATAAGAAGCAATTACGATTATTGTTTATATGTAAAAAGAAAGGATAAAGATGAAATATATATTTTAGTATTTGTAGACGACATATTGATATGCAGTAAGAACAAAACGAAAATAACTGAAATTAAAGACTGTTTAATGAACAAATTTACAATGAAAGATTTAGGAAAAATCGGAAGTTATATTGGAATAGAAATTAATTATAGTACTGAAAGTAAGAAAATGACGTTAAATCAAAAACGATATATTGAATCACTGGCAATTAAGTATAATCTGGAAAATGCTAAGCTATACGAAACTCCAATGGAAACAAACTTAAAATTAGATCAAGCAACTGAATGTGATGAGAAAATTAAATACAGAAATTTGATAGGTGAATTATTATATATAAGCGCAGGTACAAGACCAGATATATCATATTCCGTAAATTACTTAAGCAGATATCAAAGTTGTTACAATTCAACACACTATAAATACGCGCTAAGAGTATTAAAATATTTATATAAGACAAGAGATCTGAATTTAACTTTTGAAGAGAATAAGAATAATGAATTATTAGATTGTATGGTAGACTCCGATTATGCAGGAGATAATGTTGATAGAAAATCCACGACGGGATTTATAATTAGAATGTATGGAAATATAGTATATTGGAAAACACACAAACAACACGCAGTAACAAAATGTTCAACGTTTGCAGAGTACATTGCCATGTCAGAAGCAGTCACAGAAATATTATTTGTCAAAAACATGTTATGTGAAATATTTAATATTGATAACGAAAAAGCGATAAAGATTTACGAAGATAATTCAGGCGCAGTAGCCATTGCTAAATTTGGTAACTTTACAAAAAATTCGAAGCACATTGAAGTGCAGTATCATTATGTTAACGAAAATTATGAAAAAGGTATTATAGACATTGTGAAGATAGAATCAAGACTTAATATAGCAGACATGTTAACCAAAGCGTTAGACAAACAGAAATTTATACGAAATAGAGATGCTGTAAAGTTAAAGTAATGAAAGAAAATCAAGACAACAAATTTAAGAGGCGTGTTGGAATAAATGTGTATGCCTTGATATGAAATGTTAATTAGCATAAGAATGAATCAGCTGATCGCGGATAATGTAATGAAATGTAATGTAATGTTAAATAACATAATTATGTCACTTGCTCAAAGAATGTAAAACTGAATGGAAGTGCACGAAGCACAAAACAAAAGTATTAATAAATATATTCTAACTGAAATAAAGCAATCCACTTTATTATCAACATACATATATATGCTAAGTACATCTAACGCACCGACAGCACTTTTGCCCGCTGCCCCGACACCTTGCCACACACCTCTCTGTCCCCTGTCCCTCGTAAGCCTCCCCCCTTTAACTACCCCATCAGCTTCATCCCCTAGAAGCATTCATCCCCAATCCACTGGAACTGGAACTGAAACTGGCACTGCCACTGGCCCCATAAAAAACGCAATTTTCAACGCTGATGATTACTCAATGCCACAAACACGGGCACGTAGCAGACCCACGCACACGCACACACACACACACACACACACACGCACATTTGAAAACACACCTACAGCAGTTCACCCACACATCTAAGCCACATCAGACGCACACAAATACACATACTTAAACAGAAAGCACGTTTCATTTCCGCCACAGACATCGACCGCAAAACTTAACTGAGCAGCAGCTCCTCTCTTTTTCGAAGGATATCGCGCTCTGGTTGCGAGTGGAAAAATATATCCCTCTCTATCTCTCTCTCTCTCTCTCTCTCTGTCTCTATTTGGGTTGATTTTCCGCTTTTCCAGCGTAGTGCACTACGCAAGGAGGAGTCTGCACCGAGGACTTGGCACTCAGCAGTTTTGAGTGAATATCCGCAATGGCGTGTGCATAAATATTTCATAATACTTGGGAGCACATCGCGCAGCAGGGGAATCCCCAAAAAAAATAAAAAAAAAACTCAGTTAGCTGTGTAAACAAGGATACGAGTATGATTGCGAGGATACGTTGAGGGGGTTTTTGGCGTTTGGGGGGTAAGTGTTTTGGGGATTGACAGGTGGTAATCGAGTTTGGGCTTATCGGGAAACATCAATTCAATAATTTCGACGTGTTGGATTCGAACGAATCATTTTCCGGGCGGGTAGGATATCAAATTTAGTGCGCCTTGATTTGCGATTGGTAAATGGAAATACCAACATCGAGCATCCTTCAGATGGTCTTTTGATCCCGCCGTAAACATGCCAACCGATTTCATTCAATTTCAAACTGTTTCGAATGCGGATAAGTAACCCTATGCGATGGGGTTGGTATAAATGGTTTTTGGGGCACAGGATAGTACAAATCCTTGAATGGGAAAATTAGAAGATGTTTACCGAATGCCTAAACAAATTACCTAAGAGCCTAAGAGTTGAATATCCATTTGTAGAAACCTTAAAGGATAAGTTTACAGTACTATTCATAAAGGGTTCAAGTTAAATACCATTAAATTCTTCTTGTTCGATGGATGAAGCTCTTTAAGATTCGCTCAGATGTTATTTTCCAAGCAGAATCACATCACGAATTCCGTTTTGTGTCTGTCTGCAATTTATTGTATTTGCTCGTTTTGGCAGAAGTTTGCAATCCAATTACGCCAGAACTTGCAACTACCCATTAATGGGAGTTGGAAACACCCTTAGAAGACAACCACGCCTACCATCAAACCATCAGCAGCCGCAACGGAATTTCACTAAATGAATGGGTAATACAATTTCCTTTTTGCCAAGCCGCAAAATTAACTACATCGAATAAAATTTGCTGAACTTGGCAACTATTTAAATGTGGCAGAAGGACAGCAGGACAGCAGGACGAGGCGTGTTTCCCTGGGAAATGGAGGAAATCCCGAGAAGGACACACGCCTGGTTAGCTAAAAACCAAGTCGGCGCTGAACGATAAACAACGTAATCTGATTTCACTTAAGGCCCAGCATCCTTCCCAATCCCCTCTACTCTCTTCCGCCCGTTGGCCACGCCCACTGACCACTGAAAAGGGGGCTGGGTGGGTTGTTGGTCCATATTTAACACCAAGTTGGTGGACCAATAAAACGGTAAATTTAATAAGCGCTTGACAGGCGCAAAGTTGAGCAGTTAAGTTTAATGCCTCATTAGGCGCTCCGTTTCTGTGACATTGATAGCCAGCGTGGCGAACTTTTGGCCAACACACACACACACACTAACCACACACCCACAAAGGAGTGGGTGTGGGTGTGGGTGTGGGAGTGGCCCACAGCTGCCTCTGATTTCCATGATTAATACTTAAGTGCTTGTTAAAGTTTTGCCGAGCTCCCGAGTTTCCCCATTTTTCCCCGCCTCTTCGGTCTCCATTGCCCCGATCATAAGTATGCAGATGCCTGTTGTTTGCTGAGGTCCTGGCCTAAACAATCAGTATAACCCCATCCCGTGCTGGGAGAAGCCCAGCGCTTTATTTGTTTGCTGCTGAGGCAGCAACAGCAACAGCAGCAACAGCGGCAGCAGCAGCCGCATCAGAGGTGAACTCCACCGGAAACTGGACGGCAGCTGGGATCTAAATGTAAAGAGAAAAATCCGCATTTGCATCCATAGCCAAAAGCAACGACAACTTTTATTAGTCGCAAACAACTGAGTTTCACTCTCACTTTGCACTATTTTCGACCAAGAAGAACCTGAGTGCCGAGCACTGGCTTTTCAATAATTCAAACGGCAAAGTTGTCCATAAATTTGCGCACCAGTCTTTGACATAAAACTAACTTTGCCAAACGAAATCTTGAGCTCTGAGCTCTACACTCTGAATAAGTAAAACTCAAAGGTTCGAGTTGTACGAGTAAATACAGAAGCTATTTTAAACGAAGTAGTGTAATTGACTCGCAACTTCAGCCAACTAATTGTAGTTCACGTCACTTAGGATTTTGTAGTGAAGCAAAAGCTATAGAAGCAAAAGCTATAGAAGCAAAAACTATAGAACCACACGTTCTATTTCTGGCACATCTCTTTCTATTTAATATTTTAAAGGAGAATTAACAAGACATGAAAGTGACTGCTCAAAACAAACTTTGCCATCGACATCTAAAGTGAGTGAAAAGTAGACTTTCAGACTTTGTAAAACTAATACGTGGAGTTACCAGAATGAATAAAGACATTAAAGCTATGCCTAAAGCCCATAATAACTCGCTTAATAAGGTATGATATTTCAAGTTAACTATTACCCAGTTTTGTTGTACACTTTTAGCTATTTTGCCGCCAATTGTCCATCAGCGACAGCTGAGTCAGGTCCATTGTTTGGCGGCCAGCCAGTCCATCCAGGGAGCTGGTCATTTTTCCAGCTTTATGCTAAGCCACTAACCAACGGACCAGCAACCACCGATGCCCAACCACCGACCCCAAAAACCACCCAACCCCACCAACCTAGGACCGCCCGACCACACGAACGTTATTTGTTGGTTTTAATAATTACACAGCATGGCCAAAGGAAGTATGGTTTGGGCACTGCGAGAAAGCCGGATATATATAACATTTTCTTTTTTTTTTTTTTCATTTATGTTGTTGTTTTTTTTCATCTGCTCTAGGACTCGTCGCTCTTTAATATTCCAGGCCACACGTCAATTACACACGTACGCGCGACTGCGAATGGCTTCCGCATCCATTTCGGGATTTCGGAGGTGGGCAGGAAAAACAGACAGCACGCGGAGCAGTTGGGAGCAGAGGACGGCAGCCGTTGACAGCTGAATCATCTGGATTAATGCCGAATTTTAATTAGTACCATGGGCACTCGCCACTGGCAGATACCCAACCTACAACCTACAACCTACAACCTACAACCTCCCACCTCCAAGAACCCCACAGGTCCTAGTACCCCCCTCCCCCAGCTACGTTGCCGTACGGACTTCAGTTGTTAATCCCATTTTGTGGCAAAGCCTGGCAGGATAGTTGGCCACATTTGGCACCTTATCGGGTTTGGAGCAGCGACAACAACGCCCGGAGGTCGTGGCAAAGATTAAGTGCACCCCACATATGTGAGCCGACCGCCAAATGAATCTTCTCCGGCTTAATTAATCCCAGCTCATTGCCACCTCTTCACTTTGAACTTTAAAACAGGTGGGCGCTCGCGTTCCGAACTAAGGATACCTTTTAAAAAGCACTTTGAAAATACTTTTTTGTGAGTGTCAAATATCGAATATTTAGCCATAAAAATAAATAAATAAATGTGACTATAAAAAGTTTGATTTGAATCCGCTTTTATTTTAATCAACGCAAGCTAATTGCAAAAAAATTATATAAAACAAAATATCGGATGTATGATAATTGCTGTTTGCTACTAAAATAAAATGCTGCAATCAAAAGCGAATATATACGAAAATTGCTATTTGAACTTGCAAATTTTAAAAATAAAGCAAACATCATGGGTCAAATGTGTTTCTAATTGTTTTTTATAAATATAAACGAGCCACTGTCATAGTAAATTTGCTAAATAAAGGTATCCAATCAGTTATATGCACTAATAATGGCTGCTTGTTTGTAAAAACAATAAATATAAATAATAATAATAAATGCAAAGGTAAATCATTGTGTTGGGCCAAATGAAACGAAGTGGGCATATTATGTACTCCACTCAAACCCAATAAACCCTTGAACTTGAAGAGCACTCGGTATGGGTGAGCTCGGAATAAAAGCTGTTTAAAGTTGATGGTTGATGGCTGTTGGCTGTGTGTGTGTGGTGTGTATGGTGTGTGTGTGTGCACCAGTCGGCTGTCAAGCTGTCAGGTCTGGCTCACATCTCGCATCCCGGGGCTCAAGTGAGCTCCCAGAGCTCCCCGAGCTACCAGAGCTACCGGTGCTAGCAGAGCTACCAGAGCTACCAGGATATTCCCCAGTTGGCGAACTTCCAGCTCAAAGGACCCAAAACATTTGTGGGCTGGGCCTGTCTGTTTCGTGTCGCGCATTCAACGATAAGCAGCAGCCAGCTTTCCATGGAGTTAGCCCATGAAACTTGGCAGTGGAGCGAGTTGTGCTATCGCTAACTTATCACCTGGCCGAACTTATTGTTGCGGTCCGGCCATCTTCACTTCCATACACATACCATACACATCCGGTTTTTGGCTGCGTTGCGATAGCATTCAATGCGTTGCGATCCAAGTTGCGATACTGAGCTGGTTTGTGGCCGATGTGGCTGATGTGGCTGGTGTGGCTGGCAACCACCGAGACACAGTCTTACAGTTAACATTGGTCTCCAATACACAACATTCACCGTATGACTATGTCGGGGTAATTGAGCGGCATCCTTTCTTCTCGATTTCAGCGGCGGCTAACACTTCCTGCCTATTAGCTGGCATTATTATTGACAGACAATGTCCTTTACCCGAGCAGCCGTTGATGTTTGACGAGGACGAGAATGATGACGATGACGATGACTATGACGATGACGACGATCATAATGAGGATGCTGGCGATGATTATTATGATGATGTCGGTTCGGCGGGGTGGTATTGATTGACAGGTGGGCTCTCGTTTCAGAGGGCCAGGTAATAGTGCGCCAGGCTCCCTTATCAGCCAAACAATGGCTGCGACATCCTCCCACTCATCATTCAATTTACCGCCACGCCGAAAAATCCATACATATATATATATATATTGATATTTTCATAACAAAAGGTTTTTCGTTGTCGGTTTTTGGTGTCGTGTTTTGGGTGTTTTTCCCTTTATTTTTTTTTTTTGCCGCAACTGGCGCCGCAACTGAGGCTGTGTGGCAAACAACCACAAATTTCCGGTGTGTGCGTGCATATTATGCATTTATCGCCGACATCTATCAGCGCTGCAAAGGAAAAAGCGGACTCCTTTCCGTTGGCGAAACATATTGTCATCGCTTTCACCTTGCCACCTCCCAATTTTCCCTCCCATCTGTCTTTCTCCATCATTTCTCCAACCCACTGCCGCACACTCCAAAAAAAAAAGTATGGCTTCTGCATATTAAATATGGGTTTTTTGCGGCCTGAGTGCCGTATGTTTTCAACGGGTCAGCTTTCAATTTTTCCCCCAATCTGTTTTAATTTTCCAGAAAGGTTTTTCCACCTTCATAAATCTGCATGTAATGGTATTGAATTGAAATATTGGTATATCAAGTGAACGCAAACACTTTTTATGACTTTAAAAACGATGGTACTTAATTGTTCGAATGCATTGCATTCAATATTCATTTGTTTCTGTTTTTTTTGTGAAAAGAAATGTAAGCTCCTCTTTAAATTGTACACTTTAATGGTTTGCAATCACAATAAGAAGCTTAACTACAGGAAAATGTATGTCCTTGGATTCAACAACAATTTGTGTGTGTTTTTGGTAAATATACATATATGTATGTATGTGCTATGTAAATCGGACAATGCATTTTGTTGTGAACATGAAATTATGCCGATCTAAGACATCTCCATTGAGGAAATACGTTTCTGTAAGTGTGCCATTTCTCACGCGCTTTCTTTGTGTTTGTGTGACTAATGACGCCGTTAGGTAGGCAACACTTTCTTCTTTACGCACATACACACATACACAAACACCCACGCAACAGGACACTTACATGCACATCTGCATATGTAAATGTAATTTTATAGCGCGCTTTCTTTGCTGAGCTGTTCCAAGGGTGTAAGTGGGTGTAAGTGTGAGTGTAAGTGCGAGTGTGTGCGCACACACATTATTATTTTTGCACACTCGGCAGATTGTCTATGTGTGCGTGTTTGTACATCATGTGCTTATGCGTGTGTGTGTGTGCGGCATGTAAAATTTGTTTATTCAATTTCAACTAGGCAAACAACGCCGCAACGGCTGCAGCGGCACAAAGGGCGATAACTCACTTTCGTAACAAGTAAACTAATTATTTCTTCACTTTTTTCATACTTTCTTTATCCCCTCTCCCCCTTCACACTTCTTACCCCTTCCCCCAATTCCCATTCCCTAAAACTTTTTCTTTGTTTTCTTTTACTCAAGTTGTTGTTTTATGCTTGCCTTGAAAACATGAGAAGACTGTAGATAGAGGGGTCCATATGTCCTGCGCGGGGGGTGGGGATTGTTAAATTGCAAAATAATGTACACACTTGCTGCTTGTAATCGCCGTTGTTGTTGTTCTTACAGGCTCTAACTGCTTGTTTCAGGCCATTGTGCTTGTTCATCATCATCATCATCATCACCATCACCAGCAGCGCACACACACAGATCCTTTTTAGGGTGGACCAACATAGGCCAGAGAGTTTTGACAATTTAACTCGCATTACCTACAAGGACTTGCGCTTTCCACTGGCAATTAACATTTTCTAACCAAATTGAATTTCAAACGAATTTTACAAAAATTACGCATACGACATGTAATCCGTTTAAGAACTTTGATCGTGTTTTGATAAGGCTTTTAAAATTTAGAAATTTTGAAATTTATGTAAATTATGTTTATAGATTGCAAGCATTTTAAACCCCAAATACGACTTGTAAGCTAGGCTATTTTAAAAGTTTTCGAATTTGGAGTTTCGCATTGGGTTCGGAAGTTTAAAAAAAGTTTTAACAAGGCCAAGAAGTGTGCCGAAAATTGGACACGCACTTGGGAGCCACTCTAATGCCACTCATACGAACATCCTCGGGCGCAATTAACGCATTTACAAATGAAGAGTGTCAAGGCTTCAGTCAGTCAGTGGGTTGGCTGGTCCTTCGCTCCTTTGGTCCTTCAATCCTTCGTTCCTTCGGTCCACCAGTTCACCAGTCCACCAGTCACTTTGTCAGTTGGGCAGTTTTCGCCCTTCCATTTTCCTTTCCATTTCCATTTCCTTGCCCTGTCTTCGCATTCTATTCTTCTTTGGCAGCTTTTCTTTTTTTCATTTTTCTTTTTGGGGCCGGTAGCCCGAAAAAAGCGTTGCTCAAGTCCTTCTATCAAGATAAAAGTTTTTGTATGCCTGCCAGAGGGAATGCTAAATGTATGACAACACTTTCGTGAATCTGTGTGTGTGAATGCTGCTGGGTGGGTATTGGGTGGTATGGCTGGCATGGGTGGTATGTGCGGCATGTGGCATGTGCCACACGCTGTGACGGCCACCATCAGGCAGGTGTAAGTTAGTTAGTCTCGAATCTCCGCAATCAGTTGCCTCCTCAGTCTCTCCTCCGCCATGGAAATTACAAATTCTCTCATGCATTGTGGCATCAAATTTGAGGTACTTAGGCGGCTAATGTTCGCGATGAGAGAAATTTTTGGAATCATTTGTCGGATACTTTAGATAAAACAGCAACAATATGTTTACGGGCCCACCTCAGGGGAGTTAATCAAACGAAATGGCTACGACTTAAGGGCTTTCTGGCGGCTAATGAGAACGATATCTACATAGATATGGGTCGTGAAATTTTAGTTATGTTGTTAAACGGTTTTTTGATAATGCCACAATAATATGTAATGTTTCAGTCACGTTATTTAACAAATTTATATTTAAGCCATGTTATTTCCTACATTTAATCCCAATTTTAGCCATGTTTTTCCTACATTTAATTCCTATTTTAAGCGTTGTTATTTCCTATATTTAATGCCTAATTTTAGCCATGTTATTTCCTACATTTAATTCCCTATTTTAGCCATGTTATTTTCTACATTTATTCCAATTTCAGCCAAGTTATTTCCAACATTTTAATCATAATTTTAGCCATGTTATTTCCTACTTTTAATTCCTACTTTAAGCGATGTTATATTCTACATTTAATTCCTCATTCTGGTCATGCTATTTTCTACATTTAATATCTTATTCTACCCATGTTATTTTCTGCATTTAACAAATCAGTTTCAATAAAGAGGTTTCTATAGTAAATCACAAATTATGCGTAAATCTTTTAAAAAGTTCGAAACTCTGATTATTTGTGAGCCCCATTTACCTTTGATAGGTTGTCAGGACAATGTCAACTGAACTACCCATATTAATTGAGCAAAATTATCAAAGATTCCTGTTCGTTCCACCCACGCAGGAAAACTTTTTGAAGGTCTTAGGAGTTTGCCTTTTTCGGAGAGTGCTCAACTTTTGGCACAACTCCATTGCCAGTGTTTAAGTCGCTGCCTAAGCTTTATGCAGTGCTCACTTTGTTCCTTTTATAGTTGGTAGTTGGTGCGTTGTAAAATTTATTTTTGAAAAAAAAAATTGTTGGCAACTCAATTTGAGGCGTTGGTGACCACACCTTTTGCTGGTCGCCCTTGGCGGGATGATCTTTCAGAACGGCAGCATAACGAGCCTATTTGCTATGCCTCATGCCCTTTTGGCCAACGCCCCTTCTCCATCAGTCAGTCCATCAACCAACCCAGCAATCCAGCAATCCAGCAATCCAGCCACCCAGCTACCAACCCACATTCAGTGGCCTGGTCTTGTGTAATATTTATGTAAATTTCTGGCCTAGCGCAAAAATTGAAAGGCGTAATGGTTCTGTGTCGCAGCAACCTTCGGAACCTGCGGAGCCAGCGGAACCTTTTGGAACCTTCACTGGCTTTGGTGGCCCGGGCTGGAAAAGTCCGCCTCCTCGACATTGGGGCAAACCCACTTTGCATATGATTCGCTCCGTAACTTTGCTGCTTGTGCGTGTTTCGGTTGGCTTCTCATAATAAATGACAACGAGCATATTACGCTCTATAATCGAGTGGAAGAGAATTATTTTGTGTGAACTAATTGCATTAGTGACATTCAATTTGACGGCGGAAAGCGTAGTGGTAGCAAAAGGGGCCAAAAAAAAAAAAGGAAAAGCGAGCGAAAGGAAAAACAACGTTAAATGGCAATTGTTACAAAAGGGCCGGGATTTCTGATAGTCGATCCCCTGTTCGCTGTTCGCTGTCCGCTGTTCTAGTTTCTGTTGCCACATCATAGTTTACTCCAGGACCTGTTTTATGCCCGGCGCAGTCAAGCAAAAACCTGCGCCTGTCGCTGATTTAGGAAAAGCGACCCAAGCCCAAACTCAAACCCAAAGCCAAAGCCAAACCCAAAGCCAAAACCAAGGCCCAAAAACCCCAAGCCCAGCGCCAAAGGACGTGGCAGGACCCTCAGCCCAGGCGCAGAAAAGAAAAAAAAAATATATAAAAAGGTAACCGGGTCACCGCTTGGGCAATCATGTGAATCGAGCTCTTTATAATTTGCGAAACTATGTGAGCCGTGGACCCAGCGAGAGTTGCTATGGATGTTCCTTTTGTGTGCGGATTATCTCTCAACAGGCATTGGAATATAAAGCGAGGTGCCCATTTTATGATACTCTTGGAGGCTTTTAAGTGGCCAGTTACCATGGGTTTACTTGTGCCATTCAACTTAAAGCTACTTGTATAAAATACACCTGGCTTACCAAACAACTTGTGCTACATGTTTACAAATAACTTATCTAATCACTTTGACTCCATATGCAATTTATTAAAATATGTGCCAGTCTTGTGGGCTTAAAGAAAATCTATTTATCACTTGTATTTACTTCAGCCAAGCGCAGTATTAATGCACTTGAATGGATTTGTGCAAGGTATCCTTGCAATGCGAAACATAAATAACTTCAAGAGGATTCAGTTCACTTATTTAAGAAGCATTAAGTCGTTCATGTGAGAAATCAGCTTAAATTAATTTGCGGAAATAAGAAGCATCATCCATAAGACGATTACTTGGAATGACCACAATATGTTTATCATTTAAAACATGCAAACAAATAGTTAACAACCCATGAAACCCCCCTCGTTGTCCAGTGTAAGTGTGCACATGCGGTATGCGTATTTTCCTGATCTCGTGTGTTTTCTTTTTTGTTTTCTTTTTTTTTTTTTTGGTCATTTTGGGCTGGGCAAAATGAAAATAATCTTACATGTCGTTGACACATTTCGCAGTACTGCCAAAATGCTGGGTTTCCGCTTCAAGTTGCTTACCTGGCGGTCCGTAAGAAAATCATTCAGTTAGCAAGCGGATTTTGGGGAAGAGAAAAGAGAGAAGAAACAAAGAGAAATAAGTCGAGATGCGATTAGTGGGGCAACTAAAAGCTACTTATCAGATACAATTAATATGTACAATTTCTAGATGGCAACAACTGAAAAGCGCAATAAACATTTTGTGGCAAGCTGAATTAGTCAACGGATTTTAGCGACTGATTTTTTTTTTAGGGATTCTATGGCCGGCATATATGAGCAGGCCATGGATATAATATATATGTACATTTTACGAATCACGATCAGAGACGACAACTCATCCGTCTCATCTCATCTCACCTGGTGTCCGGAGCAGATGGAGCCGTTCGGCACGCGCACACGGAACGGACTGTGGACCGGGCAGGAGGTGCGCGGTCCCCACCTGGTTACCGCCGCCTGCTGCAGCGACAGCGCCGAGCTGCACGGATTGAAGAGCGCCGGCGGCGGCGGCGGTATGCTGATCGAGCTCAAGCCGCTCAAGCTGCGACAATGGCCGCCGGTGGCATTGGTGGTGGCAAGCATGGCGGCAGCATCCGCGGCTGCCACAGCGGCCGGACATTGGGGCACACTCTGACCGCTGCTGCCGACGCCGCTGCCGCTCATACCGCTGCTGCCGCTGCTGCCCAGCAGTGAGATGTGCGAGCCACCGGACATCAACGACTGTGATGTCAGCCCATGATGCTGGCACATGCCAATGGAATGATGGTTTTGTGGCACTATACCAACGCCACCACCGCCGCCGCAAGAGGTCACGCCAACGCCAACGCCACCGCCGATCGCCGCATTGGACCATTGACCCGCCTGCTGCGATGGCCCAACGCCGCCGCCGCCGCCGCCCGCTCCAGATCCAGCCGCTCCAGGTCCAGGTGCCGCCGCCGCTTGTGGGTCGCCGCCGGCGCAGTAGTGATCCACCGTAAAACTGTCTTGGCTACCAGAGCATTGCAGGCGGTGCGGGGGCGGTGGCGACGAGTGGCGCGGGTAAATGTTGTGTCCTTTCGGGGATTACTTCGATTGCACCCCCCTCCTGTGCTGCCCTGCACCTTCTAGCCTTTTGATATGCGCTTTAGGCCAGGAGTGGTTGCCAGTGTGTTGCCAGTGTTGCCAGTGTTGTTGTGGCTTATGTTGCGGCTGTTCTCACTGTTTGGGCCAACAAGCATTGCTTACAGGTTTATGGTTTTAACTCTATCTCTCTCTCTCTGTGTGCGTCTCTTCTGTTTCAGTTTGTTAACAATGGTTTGTGCTTTGTCATGTATCCGTCTGCGATCACAGCTTTTCCAACAACAACTTCTATTTAATTATGATTAATCAACAACAAGAAAGTCTACAACAATTTGGTTTGTCGGATTGGGGTTACTCCTATTCGCTTATTACTGTCCTCTATTATTCATTAATGGTTATGTAAATTCTGTTGCTATCACTGGTAATATAATGTGTCCGATTCGTCCAATATCCAATCTGCATCTGTATCTGCAACTGCATCTGTATCTGTTTCAGTATCTGCATCTGCAACTGCATTCGCATCCCACGCTGAGTTGATGTGGCAATAAATTATTGTATCCTTTTTAATTGAGCCTGCCTGGGCAGCAGATATATACTTTTGTTTCGGTTTAAGCTATTTTAAATGCTTGAGTGTTTATGTGCTGCAATTGATGCAATTAACTTGTTCATCACAATTGTAATTAATTTGTTGTATTTGGTTTTTTGGTTTTTGGGTTTAACTTGGTTTTAATCTTGGCTTTATTATTGAGTTCTCTATATAGATGTGTGTGTTTTAATTTGATGCAACTTTTAGAATTTAATTTTGAATTGATTTTGTTTTGTTTTTGGTTTAGCTTTTATATTTTCAAATTTTCTAGCATGCGATTTCTGCAAAGGAAAATCGTTGAGAAGCTCAAAATTTAACGAAATTTATTCGACTTGCGAAAGTGTGGGTGTGTGTGCGTAGGTGGGGAAAGTGGTTGTGTCTGTGTGTGTGGGATTCAAGGGGTGTTAACTATATACAAACTCAGCACAGCGGGAAAAGGAATTTTGGGCTTAGGGAATTTCAATTTAATGTTGCACGCTGCTGCGAGGAGCCCTTCCAGGAACACTTGTTCTCGCATTTAATACAAATAAATTAAATATTTAATCCCTTAGACACACGCACCTGTACAATTGAAATTAGTGAAACGATAGGCAACCTAGAATCCCCCTTCCTCCTTCCTTCCCCTGAATCCCCAACCCCGAAAGCAATCAACGAAACAGATGGGAACCAAATGGAGCATAATATGCACTGGCGAAAAATCGATTGGGAAATGAAAAGGCCTACAAAATCGTTTCGTAACAGATAATTCTGTAGAACCTAAAAATCTTACAGCCTAGCTCCATTTTCTTTTATGTTTTTACTTGCTAAAACTGATAGAAACTGTCTTTAGATAACAATGATTTTATCAAAGGATCTACCTTTTTTCTAACTCTACTATTCAAGATTTAATCAATGGTTCGCTTTGTTTTTGCGCCCTAGAACTTTGCATTGTTTCGGGTGTAGACAGTTTTCTATTCCGCGCCTCGTTTTAATTAAACTCACTGTCTAGGCAACTGAAAATGTGTATTTTATATGCCTCAGAGATAAAAATAAAAATGTACAATATAAAAACCTGTGTTGTGTCCCCGGGGAAGAGAGAAGCCAAAACCGAAACCGAAACCGAAACAGAACAGGCGAAGGCGGAACGGGGCTGTTTATCTAAACGGTTCCAAAAGGCAATCGTTTGGGGAAAAAGCCTTAAAAATAAAAATAAAAACGGCGGCAGGGGGAGAAAACAAGACTGTGAAACAAAATAAAGCCAAATAAAAAACAAAATCGAGTGAAGAGGAGTGGAGTTGAGAGTAGAGAAAACATGGAACTCGGGAAATTATATGCGCTAATAAAGACAGAAGAGTGAGGGGGCTGAGGAGGAGCAGGAAAAGGACTCCCAAGGACTCCATTGCCAGGCAATTCCCAAGGGCGACTATCGGGACCGCAGGCGGAGACTATTTATGCTAAATAGTTTTCAACAAATTCCAAAAACACACTGACTGCCGAAAGTCTGCCAACGCTGGCATTACTGGCATCGAATTAAATTAAAACGGAATTGTGAATGCTTAAATAATATTCGCATAATAAAAAAAAGAGGGACCCCACGAATTGGGAGGCGTTGAAATGTTTGCTTTTGGCGCAGCTTCCGCTGAATGCTAATGTGCCACATGCCGCCCATAATTGAATGGGAACGTGTCCGTCTCGTCCTGGCTTCTCGTCCTTCTGCTTCTGCTTCAGTTTCTGCTTTTCTTCTGGCTTTCAACTTTGGCTTTGGCTTTCTCTTTATCCTGCGGGGCAGGAAGTCAGCCAAGGACGTGGAAGCCACGTTGCCGTGGTAGCTGGAACTTTGCAGCGGAACATACGCGTTCAAAATAACCAAATTCAATTCATAAAAGATTCAAAAACCAACAAAGAAAGTATGGCGGAAAGACAGAGAGAGCGAAAGAGAGCAGCAAAGTCTGAAAGAAAGCAAAATGTTGAAAAACAAAAAAACAAAAAAAGAAGACATAATAAAAACCAAGTTGAGGTAAAGTGAGTTTTTACAAGTCTATCTGTATCCTGAGGACCAAGGACCAAGGACCAAGTGGGGAAATGAAGGACTTCGTCTAAACCACTGAGCTGCACTTTCCACTCGCTGGCAAGGAGATGCGGTGCTGATGAATTTCCAAGTGGAAAACGGGCAAAAATGGAAAGGAATGAAAATGAAAATCTCACAAATTTTCAAGCACAGTGGTCGCTTCATCAGTTTAGCTTTAATTGTTGAATTTATTCAGTGAATTAAGTGCGCCTTGCATATTTTGATTTACCAATCAACTCAATTAAGACCGCAAATCATTAGAATCTAGCTGAAATTTCGAGCATTTCATTGATTATTTAAGGCTAAAAGCAATCTTGATCCTAATGAAGTCATTTAAGTATTGAAAAACAAACAAACATCGATTTAGCTTCATCCTCTCAACAGCATTATGTCCATAGCATACGTTTTGTATGATAATATTGGCCCATCTGGAGCTGTGTTTTCAATCAAAATAAACCAACCTACAGCTGCAGGTAAATATTCAAATCTAGTATCTTCGACTCGTGCAGAAGCTGAAGTGAAGTAAATGAAAATTCTAATTTCCACGCGACCACTGTAGTTGAATTCTCTTGCAGCTTCTCTTCGGCTTCTCCCCATTTCCCCCCCCACTTTCCCCGCTTTTCCCAGTCTTTGTGTATATATACACATTTTTGATAAGGCAAACGGAAATGGCATAGGATGGCAGGGGTGGGGTGAAAAGGGGGCGGATGGGGGGCGGTACTGTGCTGAGTGGCAAAGTGAAGTGAAGCGAACTTCAGTTTGTTGAGGAATTCCAAGTTTGCAGGTGGGTGGTGGGTGGTGGGGTATGTGGGTGGATTTTCGTTCAGGTGTTCTACGCTTTTTTTTTCTTCGTATGTTAGTACTTACTGCAACGAAATGTTGTTGTTGTGCGTATCTAACTCGTTGTGTAGTCTGTGTTTTTTATTTTGTGGGTTTTTTCTGCTTTAATGAATTAGGGAGTACATATTTTTTGTTCTTTATTGTTTTAATTTATTTAGCTTTTTGCTTGCACTGGCTGTAGTTTTTTTCGGAATAAATTGATTTAAATAAGTTTTTGTTCTGCACCGATTTCATTTGATTTACACCGCATAAATCAGCGGACACACACCCACACACTTACACACAAGCACACGCACACAGATAAACGTAGGCGTAATGCGATTCATTTAATTCAATTCGATTGAGGAGTGAATTTTGGTGGCGCGTTCGTGAAATCATTGATAATCGTTTCTAGCAAATCGATTTGGCAATGCGGTCGAAATGGTTTCTCTGCTGGCGTCGCTGCCTTATCCTTGTTGCGGTTGTTGCTTCTCCAAGAGAGAGCGCTTCAGCGGGGGGCAGGCTCTCTCTTGAATGAGAGAAATCAGAAACTCCCACACATACACACCAAGAGCGAAGAGAGGGAGCGGGGGGCCATGGAAGGCCAGAAGCTGACCGGATCGGACAATATGAGAAAAAAAATTCAACGGGAAACCAGAGAGGCTGCGAAAAAAAAGTCGCCAAAACGACCACGCACACTTATTTTTTTTTCACTCTTGTGAAAATGTGTGTGAGAATTTTCCTTGTGAAAATCAATGCTTTCAACACTTTTTTGTGTTGCCTACTTTTTTGCGCGCAACTTTGTTGGGTAACGAAAGTGTGCACTGCTTGCAATTAAAAAGTTTCTATCGCTTTTTTTCGACTATCCAAAACTTTAGTTGGCCCGCTGTCTTCCGTTTTTCTTCACTTTTCTTGGCGTTTTTCCTGCTTTTTGCATTTCGGTGCGCCGTATGGCAACTCACTGGAGTGTGTGTGTGCGTGTGCGTTTTTTTCGTGTGCAGCCTTTATGCGTGTGTGTGCTGCTGCGGGCGCTGCTTGCTGATGCTGCTGCGGCTACTGCTGCTGCGGATGCTGCTGCTACTGTATACCCGTGCTGTCCAGGCAAGGGCTCGCGTTAAACTGGCACAGAACCAGTCAGCAAGGTGCACAATTATAGACTGAATTCTCGAATTCTGATTCTGTCAGCATCCAGTTGAAGCTCTCTGTCCTGTCCTTGCTCTCGCTCTCTTTTGCTCCGCACTGCTTGTCCTTGCTCTCCTGGCCTGGCCTTGCTCTCCCTCTCTCTCTCTCACTGGCTTTCAGCTGAATGCAGCCCGCTGCCCCCAATCAATTTCCTGTGTGCGAGCGCGACAACTAGTGCTCGCTGACTTGGTGGCCTGACTTCTGTGCTGCTTGCTGAATCTGCTATGGGATGCAGGATGCTGGCAGCGAAGCCAACAGCGAAGCCAACTGCAGCTGCGGACATGCGCAGTAGTTGTCTCTGTCTGGCAGCCACATTCCTCACTCATTGGCAATCGCAGACGAATTTGCAGCTGCACAGTGGGCTAAGGCCATTTGTGGCCATTAATAATTGTAATTTTAAATGGAAGTTCAAATGGAAAGCACTTTAGCAGATATTATTAATACGCAACGTTGACCCACAAATAGTTAGAAACATGCTACAAAGCATAATTAAAAGCCCATCTAAATGGATAGCCAGCCGTTTTAGAGCACACTAATTGGCCAACTAGGCCAGTGTGCTCTGCCACCGCCTTTTCGTCTAACGCACAACGTGGCGAGCGTGCAAATATTCGTAATTTATAGCACAATGTCTGCGCCACGTATTCGCTAACCCAATCATTGCCAACGTCAACGCTGGCGTCATCATCAGCATCAGCATCAACATCATTCGTTTTCTGCATCGTGCTCACCATCATCATCATTATCATCCCCATCCTCATCATCATTAGCGGCAGCAGCAGCAGCATCATCATCATCAGCGTTTCATCAACGTTTCATCAACGTTTCATCATCGTTTCATCACGAACGCTGAAGCTGCAGCTGCAGATTGGTGATGGCGGTGGCCAAAAAACTTGGCCAAAATAGGTGTATTGTGAACAGTAGGGTGGTACCGGGCTTTCGAGTGTAAGTTAAGGTTATAAAAACAGCACTTTCGGTGTAAGTAAGTCATAAAAAACTCATAACAACACTTGCTTTCAAAGTTTATCACTCATACGCAGTGTTGTCCTGTTTTTGTATGTAAAAAACCCGACATACGTGTCGTATGCGTAATATTCTTTTAGGTTCAAATTGATTTTAATGAATATAAGAATGCCGAAATTGTTTTTTTGTGTACGGAACTAAGAGCTGCATACATTCTTCTGCAAGTCTAAAGTATTTTAAAAATATATAAAGTTTTAATTAAATTTTTGGTTGGTGTGAAAACTTGACGGTCTTGCTTTAATTAAAGTTTTTTTTAGACATGACATGGTGAATTCTGATTTTACTGTGTTTAGAAATGGAGAAGAGAAAGAAATTGGTGGGTAATATTCGAGCATATATTTCGGTGGAGCATAGGAAGAGCAATGTGTACTGTGTTCCTAATTACCAACGATAGCGGCTCACCCTAGAATCCTGGCACACAATCACCAAGACACTCAGACACTTGCCAAAGAGGATGCGGGCGTGTGGCAAAAGGATTCATTGCCAAAAGAGGAAGACGCAGCAGTGGGGCAGAAGTGGTGGCAGAAGCGGCAGAAGGTGGAAAACCGCAACCTAATTACATGTGGTAAGGCACCAGCTATCCATTGGGGCCAGGCAAACAGCAGAGAAAGGACGCAGAATGCAGGACGAGTGGGGCAACAGTGGGGGAGGGGCAGAGGGGTGGCGAGGTGGCGAGGGGAGAGTGGCAAATGGACAGACAGTCGGAGAGACAGCCGCTTTATGAGTTATGAATCTGTGCTGAGGCACAGCAAATATTTATGGAGCGCTTGTTGTGAATAGCAGGCCAACTGACTGTGGGCTCCTAGAGGGGGGGCAAAAAGTGTGGGGGGGGACAAAAAGTGTGGGGAGTGTGGGGCAGTTACAAGAATGAAGACCTTTGCTTGCAGCTTCATGGAAAATAGGAATAACCTGCCGGGACAATTGTTTCCATGGCAGCTAAATACGTTGACTATAATGCCACCAGCTTTCACCTTAAGTTTTCGGCAAGTCATTTCAGTTTTAATAAGACATCTGATATCCTTGATATACATACTTGTCCACTTAAATGGGACAAGGTGCTGGGATCATACGAATTGAACTTGCTCAAATCTGGTTGCCTGGATGTGCTCGCAAATTGATTATGTCAGTTTTTGACTGCACTGCCAACTAATGATGAACAAAACAGCACAATGCGCTTCATTTTGCAGGGCATTCGAGTGCTGCAGCGGCATCTTTTCAGCAAAGAATGCAATTCAGACAATCGATTGATGCACAAGGACAACGAACGAACAGCAGCCATGATGATGCGAGCTTAACGCGCTGCATAACGGGCTTTTAATTAATGCAAACTAAAGCACCTATCCACTATCTCTGAATATCAGACAGATTGCACCTCGGAAAAGCAACCATTCACCAAGAAGCGTTGTTATGTCGAGTGATTTTCGGTCGGAATTCATTTGGGCCCAAGGTTCCAGCACAGTGTAGTGAGTGAGTGTAGTAGGTCAAGGCCCATTCGGAAAATGGAGCCCGTGTAATCGCATCCTGGCCATAAACTATTAACTTGCTGCTGTCGCCAGCGTTTTGTGTTGCGCTGCCTGCCACACGCCAATGCAAAATGGAATCACCAGGGGCCAAAAAGGACGCAAAAGGGTGCAAAAGGATACCAGGTGCACTGGACACTCAGCTGGCAGCATTTATCACACACAAAACAGCACTAAGACTCGGGATTTGAAATACTGCTCAAGAATATGAGCGCATAGTGGTAGAAAGTATGAAAAGATTTAATAATAATATATATTATTTATACCACATAGTACAACGGCTGAGTTTTTGTTTCAGTGCATGGAAAAGAGTGAAAGCAATTTGGCACGAATTTGTCATCTCATCGAAGTGGCAACAAATTTGGCTGCAACACAGCAGCAACAATGGCAATAACAATAACAAGGATGATGGCAGTTACAGAGCTGCAATTTTTCGGGGGGCGGGGGCAACCAATGGGGGGGGGGGAGGGGATAGGGGCGTGGCAGGCGACATTTATGTGTGTTGTGCAGCCAAAAGAGTAACCCTAATGTGTCAGTGGGGCAGGTAAAGTGGAGGGCAGGACATCCTCCGCACATCTGGTCCTGTAACTACTGCTCCTGACAGTTTGCTTGCTTAGCCTCGTTGACACGTTTAGTTGTCAGCTAACCCACACACACTAACACACTGGGGAAACACGAACACGTGCACAAACACCACACACACACATCCGTAGTAGTGGCTTCTGTGTATATCCGTATCCGTATTCCGTGCAAATCAGAATCAAGTCAAAGGTAAAACGACCGTTGTAATAATGCTGATGGCATCCCAGAAATCGAGCCAAAATGGCATAGGACACACATGAGAGTGTGCATGTGTGTGTGTTTAAGTGTGTGTGTGGCACACAAAAATGCAAATTCGTTGGCCATTTGGCAAATTGATTTTGCCACTGCAATTGGCCAATATTCAATGAGTGTCCACTGGGCAAAGGACAATAAACAAAAGCTGGCAAAAGGAAGCGTTTAATGTTCCTTGAAGTCTTACTTAAGGATAAGAGTTTCCAGCTCTCAATGTGGCAAGTTTAATACTGCTGCCGAAGTAGAAACTTTGCTTTCAATGGGCTTAGCAATCACATTGTTGCTTTCATTGCTTAAGTGAAGCGCATGAGTTTATTGAAAAAAAGTGAAAAAAAAGTGCAAAATAATTATTAATTTAAATTCATTATAAACGCTAATCAATTTTTTATTGAATCACGTTTTTATTCGGAAACAACGTTTGGTTGGAATTAGTCATTTCCTTTATTTCATTTATTTGTTTACACATACAAACGCACTTTGAAATATGTAATTATCACAAGCGGCGTAAATCATGGACGTTAATTAATGCACTTGGATTTAATTAGTTTAGTGTTTAGTTATGCAAACACTGTACATAAATTTAAATCGCCATATCCAAGGGTGCCAGGATAATTTATAGTTTAATAAACATGCTTATCGTAGAACTTATTGTGATTTATACTAGCCTTATACTATACTTTCTTGTGATTTAAAGTTAACTACAAGACTTCCTGTGATTTAAAGTTAACTAGCAGACTTTTTGTGATTTAAAGTTAACTAGCAGACTTTTTGTGATTTAAAGTTAACTAGCAGACATAGAACGCCTTGCTAGTTAATAGTTGATAGCTGAAATAGTAACTGAAATAGCTACTGAAATAGCTGAAATAGTAACTCAACATATTCGAGCTCACACTACACATCTATGTACGTGCAAATGAGCACATTACATTAATTTGATTTAAATTGAAAAGTAATTAAGTGGTCTGTCAGTCCATCTCCCCCATAATCGTCAGTTTTTGAACGCATTATGCGGGTGATGGTGCTCTCCTAGTTTTCACATTTTCACATTTTCACTTGCAGACCGCACAAAAACAGTAAACAAAATTTAATCAAAGTTTTGGCCGCAACTCAAATGAAAGGCCAACTCCGCTGTGCATTGGGCCAGCACTTTCCCACTTCTGCCACTGCCACATGCAGCACTTGCCCCAGCCATATCCTACATACATATGTATATGCATATATATATATATTCATAATCCCCTGATATGATGATATCAGTGCTTTTCGCTTAACAAGCAGATTTACCTGATGGTGCAGATTGTTGTAGTAGCGCGTTATATATGCGGGCAGCAGTTCGGCGGTCTCCAGGCCGATCCACTGGAAAATCTCGAGGTGCTCCTGGTTGGGCTGCAGTGGATAGTGCTCGTCCAGCAGCTGGCAGTTGCTGCCCGTTGCCGTGGCTGGCCATAGATTGCCATCGTCGCAGCAGCGGCAACAGCAGCACGCATCCTGCTCCTCCGGCTCCATTCAGATTCAGATTTAGATTCAGATGATTCAGTTGGGACACGGCGCCGCCGTAAACTTGGTGGCTTTTATCAATTTATAATTGGATTATTTGCTGTTCCGTGACAAGGCAAGACATTGAAGTTTCTGCTGCTGCTGGCTGGCACAACAACACACACAACACACAACAACACACAACACATAATACATTTGAATTTAAATTGAGTTATGGGCGGCTGACAGGCGGGACGACTGCAGTATTTTCTTGTGCTGCCAATTTATGAGCAGGGCAACGGCGCGTCCCCAGCGCCAGGGTGCGGCCCAGTGCCTGGGATCTCGGATCCGTATCCCAATCCTTATCCGCATCCGCATTCGCATCCGGCTGGCGGTTGCCATTTTGTCAATTGCTCCCATGTGGATTTTGCCGCCAAACACGTGGGCTGTCGCCTGCTGCTCCTCCTGCTGCCAGCTTTGCTTCTATTATTTTCTTGCTTTTTTTTTTTGTTTTTGTTTTTTCTTTTTTTTTTTTGTTTATTTGGTTTTTTTCTTTCGTGACGGAGGTTACGGCGGAAACTCGCGCGCGTAATTGGCACACTCACGAACGCACAGGCATACACTCCGGGGTTTTTTAGCCGGGTCCGGGTAAGCGTCCTGTTAATTGGGTCAAGCGGGATTGAGCGGGGATGGGCAGGAGTGCGGTGTATCCTCTTGAGAAATAGACTCACGGCTCGAACTAGAACTCAAGCTGAAACTCAAACTCAAACTCAATCGCCGCGAAACTGCGGAACTCCAACTCTCTACTGAGCGGCACAACTTGACGAAGGTTTTCGGCCACAATTCTCCGGAGACTCCGGGGGAGTGTGGAGTGGGGGGGGTGGTGGTAAGGCGGTGTGGCGCCTCGTTAGGCGCCATTTTCACACATCAGCGGGCAAGTGGCAAATAAAAATGCGAGGCGTATAAATCCGTTTCGCCGTTTCGACGTTCCCCAGCGGCGACTGCGCCGCAAACTAAACTAAAATCTCGGCTGCGCGCTTTTTGTTTAAGTCAATCACGAGTGCTCCGTTGTTGCAACTTGGCCAACAGTGTTGGCATATGGCCGGGAAATTCATTCAACTCACACTGCAGCTAGGTACTTGCCACGCCAGTTGCAGTACCTCAGTTACCACATGAGTACAGTATTTTACTTGCCACGCCAGTTGCAGTACCTCAGTTACCATGTGAGTACAGTATTCTACTCATAAAACTCTCTATGAGCCGTATATCTCATATGATTTGTTTCATTCTCAGCTAGAAATCAATTTAGTTTAAACTAAATCACATTTGTTTTTAAGTGCCTATACTTTTTCAAAGTAAATATTATAAATATTAGAAATATGCAACTATTAATTAATATTAATTAACGCACTTTGATCGCAACTATATATGATTGCAAATGGAAAAGTAACGATTGTACCTTGGCCATTACTGCCACCACCCACTGGGTCAAGACGAAAGAGATGGCGAGATGCGAGGAAAGAGAGAGGCCAAGCTGCAGTTTGCTGCAATTTGCAGATAGAGAGAGAGAGAGAATGGGAGAGAGAAAGAGAGAGATGAAAGAGAACCGCAGCTTTTGCAGCTTTCACTTGGACATTGGCATTGTTGGTGGCACTGCAGCCCTGGACAGCATCCCAGCATCCACCACCCCCCCCTGGGGGCATCACCCCTCACCACCGCCCTCGACGCCGCTCGCTGAGCTGTGTATATAGCATTAACACATTCGTTCATTGCTTTCATCGTTGGCCTGCGTTTTCCTGCAGTTGTTCATATTTTGTTTTTTTTTTTTTTGCCCACTATTCTTTCATTCTTTGGGCTCGTGTTTTTTCTTATTTTCATTTTTTTCTTAGCTTGCAGATTGCTCGGATTTATGAAAATGAGACTGGGCTTGCGTCACACACACACACAAAAAAGACAGACAAACAGGCGGAAGGACAGTCGGATATAGCCGAGGAGTCCGAGGCACGAGAGGCGCAAAATAAATAAAAGGAGGAAAATGAGGAGGAGGAAAATCAGGAGGAGCAGCGCAAAAAGTGTAGTCTGCTTCAAGGAGCAATTAACGACAGTGGATGGCACAGAGTTATGTTATAGCATTGCGTCCGTATCACACACAACCAGCGAACCAGACACCCACCAAACCAGTCCAACTCCCCAACCTCCAACATGTCCAACGATTTCTGAATGGAAGGGAATGGGTAGTCTTTATACCCTGGAACAGAAAGACACGGAGAGGAAAAGGGGGAGTAAACCAATGAGGAGCTTAGGCCGAGTCTGGCAAATAATTGGATGCTCGGCAGGATGAATCCTTGCGCACATAAACACTCATCAGAGTTGTCCTTTTCAAGTTCTTTGACTGGGCCACATTAAAGCTTACGCCGATGGGTGCACTTCATCAGTGGATATAGAGGCTTTCCCACAGGAAATACCTGCATTTGAATGGGAAATACATAGTTAAGTACATACATACATAGTTACTTATGTCATAGTTACATAGTTAGTTACATACATAGTTACTTATGTCATAGTTACATAGTTAAGTACATACATACTTACTTATGGCAAAATTACATAGTTAAGTACATACATAGTTACTTATGGCAAAGTTACATAGTTAAGTACATACATAGTTGCTTATGTCTGACTAATCGTTGTTATTTTATTGCTTTCACCGATTGAAACTGCTCGTTTGGACTGGTTGCAAGGAACTTATTGCTCTTTTCAATGAGCAGAAATAATCGAAAATGCTGCTGCAACAGTTACAGGTTACCAATCAACTCAGGAATATCCTGTTCGATTTTATGTTGTTTCATTTAAACACATCTTTAGTTGCTAACTTCTGCCCAAGCTCTCCTGTGTGACCAGTTTTGTAGGACATTATGGCATCCATTAGCAATATTACTAGCATCCAATAACGTAGCAATTGAATTCCCGCCAACGTTCACACAGAACTGGCAATAATCTTTTATGGTAAGGATATTTAAGGATTCGTCGAAACAAAACGTAAACCCCTGTCCGTTTTTGCTTATTTATTTTTTGTTTCGCTATCGTTAAATGTTTTTGTGCCGAGTGAAGTGGGCAGTGGGAGTGGGGGAGCGTGGAGCAGTGGGAGGAGAGTGGAGCAGTGGAAGGAGATTGGAGCAGTGGAGCAGTGAGGGATTGAAGGAGCGATGGAGTAAAGGAGTGAAGGCGGATGGCCATATGCCGACGTAGTCGGAACAACGATGGCACTTGAGCCGTGTACTCGTAGCATACTTTTCAGCGCAGAAAGCCCTCGGGCGGCAAAATGGAAGGGAACTGAGTTCGGGAGCCTGCAGGGTGCGGATGTTGTTGCCACAGCTCCTGTTTCCCTTTCTCCTTTCGATGCTGCTGGCGTTTCTGATTCTGATTCTGCTGCTGCTGCTGCTGCTGCTGCTGCTGCTGCTGATGTTGCTTTAGCTGTTGTTGTGGCCTGACTACGTCCGAAATTCATTTCGGTTTATTCTGATTAAACTGTTTGTGTTTGGTTGCATTAGCTGCTATATGTGCTTACACTTAAACAAATATGGTAAACCAACAGTTTCTTATTTACGCATAAGTTCATACTAAAACTTTCTCTAGAGCAGCTTCAAATGAATGGCTTTAAACTGCACATGCACAAGAAACTTGCTATGCCTGTTAAGTGATTATTATTTCCTCTTACTTAATAACTTACTTAATATACAATGATTTCCCAAAGTGTATTTATGTGCATGTACAGCACCGAACGCCGCTGGCATGAGTCTCTGTGGAAGCAAAGGATTAGTGGCTCTGTCTGCGACCGAGTCCTGCGAGTGATGGCTGTGATCCAGGCTCTTACTACCTCGCCGCCGTGTTTGCCCGCACTAAATACATTTCAAATTTGTTTAAGCTTAAGCCAAAGCGAATTGGGCGGCTCGAGTGGACCACAGATTGATATGACCACAGAGGCGAACAAAGAAACCAAGGGAGCCCGAAAGCCCGGTGATTGCCAGATTATTGCGAAATAAAGCTTGCCACAAAATGCCCAAACAGCGTAAGAGTAAACAACTAAGGCAGTTCAGTTCACTCCTCGTCATTCCTTTTCACTGACTCACCTGCATGTGGGGGGCGGCCAGGAGCTGCATCAGCTCGTCCTTGGCATACTTGCCGCCCAGCGAGTTGCCGCCGGACGTCGACGAGAGCAGCTCCAGGACATCGCGACATCGGCCCACGGCCTCGGCAGCCGGTGCTCTGCCATTGCTGGTCACCACTGTCGCCGCGATCCTGTCGAACAGCTGCAGGAACTGGTGCAGCCTGTTGTCGCGCAACATGTCACGCAGCACATCGGCATCAACGTGCGCGTCCTGCAGCGAGTAGATGTCGTCCAGACAGTCCAGGATGCGCTGCACCGCCTCAATGCCCGCCTCCTCGTCGGCCCACTCGTCCGTGGCGCCGGTTATGGGCACTGCAATGAACGGAATGACATATGAACAGATTCTGACATAATTGAATGTGTTTAATCTATAGGCTTATTGCATGATGATGTCTGCAATTTTATAACCAAATTGCATTTTCAGCTTCGGACATTGAGTATTAAAGCATATAAAGCAGCATTGAAAACAATTTGCATCATAGCTTAATTTCTGGAATTTCTTAAGAGCAATCGAATATAGATTGCTCTCCAGGAATTTAATCTGGTATAGAATTTATATTCGTACGAATCATTAAATTCCTATTGATTTAAAGCAAATACGAGACTAAATACTGACTGTCCGCATCGGTGCCGTATAGCGGATCCATGTTGGTGCCACCTGCGATGGCCTGAACAGCACCCTTTAGCTTGCGTCGTGCATTGTAGCGCTTCAATTCCTCCACCGTGTCCGCCAGGTGAGTGCGCTGCAGTTTGTCCCGATCCCGTATCCATGGATGATCCAGCACCTCGGTGATGGAGAGTCTGTGATGTGGATTGGCGGCCAGCATTTTCATAACTAAATCCTTGGCGTTCGCCGAGATTGACTTCCACTCCGGTGCCTCAAACTACAACGAATTGTTCAACATTTTAATGTTTTACTTTTATAAAAAGATTGGGAATGTATTGTACACTTACCGATAAGCGACCGCGTGCTATTGACTGCTGCAACCTCACTCCGGATCCCAGGAAGGGCAATCTGCCGGAGAGCAGGACGTGCAGCATCACTCCGGCACCCCAAACATCGCAGCCTTTGCCGTAAAGCCGCCTGGTCACCACCTCTGGCGCCATGTAATGCGGACATCCAACGCGTCCGTGTGTTTCTATGGTTTCCCGGGTGCCGGGCAACTGAATGGCCGATCCGAAGCCGCCAAGTTTCACCGGCGCCGAGTTGTCGACGGTGGCGAGGAGAGCGCAGGCAGGACGCACATCCCTGTGCAGGATGTCGTTCTCGTGACAATAGCGCAGTGCCTCCAGGATTTGCCGCATGTAGTGACTGGAAAAGTGGATGGGTTAATATTTGGTGTTTCTCATTCAATTCAATTTGCGTTTGCTTTGGGCGGCTACTTAATTGGGAATACTTATACACAGAAGCCATGTATAAAAGTATATGTTAGGCGTAGCCTCGTTTAATTTGATTTGATTAAATGTTTAGTAACTTGTTACTTCTATTTTAATATATGTTACTTCCGCACAGCACAAGTTTAATTGCACTTATAAATTATCTTGGTTGTTAATCTTTTGTATAGACAACTAAATTGGGTTTGCTCAAATCAAATTACTGCCGGGCACGTCCCTTAATTAATTATAATTAATAATTTACTCCCTTTTTGGGCCAAAGCAAACGCCCGATTCCGATTCTCACCAAGCAACCGCCTCGCTATAGACAAAACCGGCAACAGCACGCCGCACAACCTCGAAGCACAAGTCGGAGCCCTCCATGCTGCAAAAGAGTGCAAAGTGCGAAAGGACATTAGGGTTTGGGCGCACAAGGACACCACCGAACCACTGGCAACAACTTACAACTCGAAGACCATGTAGAGCATTCCCTCGGAACTGTACGTCTCCAGCAGCTCCACAATGTGCGGATGCTTCAGCATGTGACATATTGTGGCCTCGCGCTTCAGATCTGCAAGTGGAAAGATGCAGAGAGATGGGGGGCGTGAGTTCTCAGATTGGGCGGCAATTAGTTGACATTGGAATGGGTCAGGAGAGAGTGGGGCACGTGGGGAGGCGCCACCCACTACACCAGCTGGCAGTGGCACTAATGGACTTAGCGCTGACTTATGTGCCTGCCATGTATCATTTAGTCAATGGCCGGATGGCTGCTCCGCATCCACATCCGTGTCCATGTCCATGTCCTGATTCAGGCTCAGGTCCTGGCGCCCTTGCACTTGAGCAATTTCTTTTTAATTGGCGTCTTGGGCTGGCAAACGGGCAAAGGGGCAGCCCTGTGGGGCATGCTACACGTGTGGCAGCGGCATAATTTTGAATAATTGAGCAGCTTAATTATAATTTATTCACACAGCACAGCACAGCGCGCTGGGGAAGAGTCAGGGTCAGGAATCGTTAGCCCGGGGGCCAAATCGAACAAGGAACAAGGTCGTCCATCTCATTGTGCCGTCAAAAAAAAATATATATAAAAGTGTATAAATATATAGGTGTATTGTGTATATAATGCTCACCCGCTGTGCTCAGTCCAGGACTCGCTGTGAACTTGGCCACATCAACGATTTTGACGGCGAACTGCTGATTGGACTCCCTGTGTATGCAGCGCCTCACGATGGAGAAAGGTCCTCTGTAAGAAACATTCCGGAAAGGGAAGGGGAAGGGGAAGTAAATTCGGATTAAACTTCAATTGAAAGTTGATTGTGTCTAAATGGGAGCGAATAAAATTTTATCTCGCTTCGACAAAAAGCAAAATATTTATATTTTCGCAGCAAAACAGGAAAAAAGCAAACAAGATTCTTGAGAATGAGAATGAGAATGAGGAAATTTAATCAACTATGTATTCTCTTTGTAGTGCCAAACGTGGAGTTCAATATAAAAGCTGGCGCTATTATTTCCTTAGTGATGATTATTTCACAAATCCATTTCATTTTTCATTCAAATTCCCATTCAATAATAACTCATTGAGAGTCAAGCTACAAATTTCAATAAACTTGCTTTATGAGCGTGCTTAATTTTTATTGAACTGTGTCAGCAAGCTTATTTTGGAAAACTATTGCGTTATAAGGTCGTCTGTCTGCTTTATTATAGATTTGAAATTGCAAAATTAGAAAAAATGTGCTGCTAAGTGAGTCAACTTTAGAATTGTGTTAATGGAACATTTTCAGCAACAGTGACAAAAAAAAGAAGAAATACTTTCCCAACGAAATGAAACGAAACTAAATGAAACAAAGTTCAACTTAATAACATTGACAGCTTTGTGAATGAACTTCGAGCTAAACTATGATGCTCGTCACAGCAAAAGTAACTAGCACAGAAAATGTTTGGTCATACATTTTTGAATAATGCAAAAGTTGGGCGTTTGGGAAAGTTTTTTATGGGTGGTGGTGGGTATGGGTATGGAAGCTTCGTCCCATGCCAATAGTTGCATGATTTACGGCTTGTGGGTGGTTGGCTTGGGTTGGTTTGTGCTGGGCACACGGTGCGGATACATAATACATAATGAGATAATGGCCATGGATGCCAGCTGTCAGCGGCAGAATCGGCTGAAGATATAGCAAATGGCAAACTTACTTGCCAATGACCTCGCACAGCTCGTAGACGTCGTCAAAGAGAATTTCGTCTTCGGTCATTTTGAATAATTGATGAATTGATGCCTCCTCGACTCCTCAATTGCTTTTTCGAATATTGATGAGTTGTGTCCTGTTCTCTCGTCGCTTTTCCTTTTTCCTTGTTTTTTCCTCTGCCCGACGCCTACTGCCCTCCAAAAACGAACATAAAAAATAAACAAAAAACTAAGCGGCCAGTGTGCAACTCCAAAAACTTTGAACGTTTTCCCTCGGTCTCTTCTAATGATTTGTTGTTAATAATATTGTTGTTGCTGTCGTTGTTGCGTTGCTGCTGCTAATGCTGTTGCGGTTGCTGTTGCTGTTGGTGCTGTGGATGCTGCTGCTAAAAATGCATTTTGCGCTGCAAAAATATAACAAGTGAAAATGGTAGAGGTGAGTTTTTCCATTAGCTGAAGGCTGTTAATCAGATTTATTTGGCGTCTAATTAAGAAGCTGTCAAGAAGCTTTCACGGAATTCTGAAAAGCAGTTGACGCCGTCTCTGGATATAAACAAATTCGTTTAGATTTTTATAAATCTATATAGAAATTAATAAATTAATAGAAAGATACAAAGTACAAAGAAACAAAGTACAAAGATACAAAGTATAAAGATACAAACAAACTTTTATAAATCTATATAGAAATTAATTAATTATTAGAAAGATACAAAGTAAAAAGATACAAACTACAAAGAAACAAAGTACAAAGATACAAAGTATAAAGATACAAAGTATAAAGATACAAACAAACTTTTATAAATCTATATAGAAATTAATTAATTATTAGAAAGATACAAAGTAAAAAGATACAAACTACAAAGAAACAAAGTACAAAGATACAAAGTATAAAGATACAAAGTATAAAGATACAAACAAACTTTTATAAATCTATATAGAAATTAATTAATTAATAGAAAGATACAAAGTACAAAGTACAAAGATACAAACAAACTACTCGTTGGAATCTAACTCAAAATCTGCAAAACATAATTTAACTTTTACTGCAATCAGAAAATGGCATTAGACGTTGAGGCTAATGGGTAGCACTTAGCGAGGGACCACTGTGTCGAGGGTGTCGCAACGGAAATGAGATTGGCCTGGCCGAAACTTGTTTGATATGTCAATCACACTCGTATCAGGTGTAAACCCCAATCAATTACAGGCGGCACACACCACACACACACCACACACAACACACACACCACACACACACCACACAAATGCACAAAGTGCTGTCGCAAGTGGCAGTGAATTTTGCAACGGAAATGATGGCCAGCCGAAAAGGTAAACAAGCCAGCCAGGACCTGCCGAATGTGTCCTTCTCAAAGGGATGCTCGTTCGTGGGGCAAGTGAGGAGGCGGAGGGCGGGGGGCGTGGCGCCTCCACCTTTGTCTTGGCCACACTATTATTATGCCTTTTGGGCCAGCACTTGAACACACTTTTCAAAACTTTGATGGCACTCCAAAAATCCGAAAGGAGCCAGCAAGCGCAAGAGCGAGAGTGAGAGCGAGAGAGTGTGTGTGAAAGAGAGAGAGTGAGTAGGAGAGAGAGAGAGATGGCGAGCATGGATGCCAAGTGCGCAGGCGCAGTGCGAAATTCGTGTAAAGTACCAAAATTGTAATCGTAAAAAATATAAGCTATGCTTTCTTCTTGCCCGGGCCGCATGAATATTTAAATGTGCAACAATTTACGATGCACACACACGAAAGGGTGGGCGGGGGGTGTGGGAGGGGGGGGGTGATGCAGGGGTTGTGTGAATCCTTGCAAAGGAATCCTGGCTGGGCGGTCATGTTTAATGCAGAGCTGCGCATGGGGCGCGGTGTTTTTGGCTCGGTTTTAGTATTCGGGCTCGAGGGTTTTACCTTGCTCTCGTGTGCCGCCGCTGTTGTAAAATGCCTTGACACTTTCCACACGACCTTACCGCCCACCGCCCCCCCGCACTTGCACTAGCACCACTACACACCCACACTCACTGAGTATGTGTGTGTGTGCATTTGGCCCTGCTTTTAGGACTTGTCAGACTCTCGAGTGTCGCACAATTGGCAAATTGATTCTTTGTCCAAAGGATTTGCATTGCTCATGTTCCACGCCCCCTTATCACCAACATCATCACACTTAGAGGGCGCCACACTCACACCACACGCACACACACACTGGCACGAACAATTCGCATATAGTTTTATGTACGAAAACCCACCGATTGGCAGCGATTATTCAACGTCCGTTGGTTTTTGGCATTTTAACGTTTTGCATTAGCACACGATTGTCAAGGTGCACACCACAGATCGCCTGGCAAGCTGATTGCATTGGGTAATTTACTAATTTTAACTTAAAACAAACACGGCCCGTGAGGAATTGATTGGCGAAGAACTGGTTGCAACTGAACCGGTTCGCCGCGAACTAGAACTCCCAGGGCTGCAGGTGCACTGCTCGATTGGTTCGGAACTTGGAGTTGGCTCAGAGTGCTCCAATTAAATGTTGATTATTCAAGCTGTGTTCCTTGAAAAGATTGCTTTAAATTGAAATATACAAGTGATTATGCAGCACATTACTGCTTTTATTCAAGTTTTTATTCAAGAAAGTTCGTTTGAGTCGCGCAACTGGTTATACTGTTAAAATACCGCAAACCTTTTGGTATCTAAGCTTCTCTGTCGTTTTTTAATAAACTTTACTTGGTCCGTTTAAGTTTGCGCGGGAGTTTTTGAAAAAAAGTTTGGCAGGACAAGTTAAATTTTGGATTATGGTTAGGAATTAAGTCATAGTTAGTATGACTCTTAGCTTATATCTTAGAAGATGCATCGAAATTAAAATTAAATAAAATTAATATTTTGCACGCATTTTTGTTAAAGAAATAAAAGTAATACGTATATATTTACCTGCTCCTTTCACTTCGGAAATATTTTGCATAGGCGCTTGTTTGCTTGACTTATCTGCAAAGAGCAGTTGTTTTCCTTTGATAAATACCTACTGCATGCTTGATAAATTTACTCGAAAGTAAGATAATTCATTGCACACTGAATTGTTTCCGCCTGAGTGAAGTCAAATGAAGGCAAATATTTACACGGTACGCAAGTGCATAACGCCATTGTGGGATATTGCACATACGAAATTCGAACACTTTCCAGTTTTATCGACTATATACGATGCCAATTACCCATTCACCAACTGAAGAGTAAATATTATTCTTTACGAACATGATTCACGATTTGCTTATCGGGATTAAGGCAGCAGTCTGTTAATGCAGGGACTTGCACTTCAGAGCCTTTATCAACTTGCTTTATCGCTATGCGCGTTCACAGCCCATTGAAGTTTACCATTACCATATTATTTACATTACTTCTCTTTGCGCGCCATTCAACATTATCTATTATTATTACTATTACCCTATAGCATTTGATAAACCCATTAGAATAAATTAAGATCTTGACATTAATATGCCAGGCACACACACAGGAGTCCCTCAGCCGAAGACGCGGAAAACCCACACACGCACTCCTCGAAAATAAAGAAACCCGTAGGTGCGTAATCTTTAAATCAGCCTCGAAAAGGGGGCGGGGGTGGTGGAAGTGGAGGTGGAGGTGGGGACAGGGGCCAATACTCAAACATAAACATCATCAATTACAAAACCTCGAACAACAACAACAACAACAGAACGCCCAGCAACAACACACAGATAAGGTGGAACAGAAACAACAAGCCAATAAGACAGCAACAAACACAAAACCATCATCAGGCAGATGAAGAAAGAGCTGATGAAAATGAACTCAATATGGCCATATTACAACAGCCAACTCGAAAAGGATAAGCACCAACAGCCATTTCGAGATGAGCAGCAAAAACAACAACAAGTGTTAATGATCAGCCACAACAACAGTAGTCACTCAAGAAACTCTACCTTTTTAAATATTCTTAGCTACGATATATTACTTTTACCATAGGTATCTTTTTTTGGCTATATAATATTTTTATTTAATTTTTTACAACTTTTTTTCATAATTTGTTCCTTAAAATTATTATCCAATCACCACTGTACCCTAATAAAAAAAAAGGACAAAAGCGTGGAACAATACACAACTCACGGCAAGAAGTCGTAGGTCGTTGCTTTGCATTTGTTTGCTGCGTTGGTTGACAATAAAAAAAAAATACAAAAAAGGAACACGGTAAGCAGAGCAGAAAGGAAAATATAAAAAACAAAAAAAGGAAAAAAAAAAACTCGATAAAAGGAGAACAACAAAAGGGCAGGGAAAAAGGCTCAGCCACTCAGGTGAAATCAAAATCAAATTCAACGCCAACGAACGACTCATCCCCATTTCCATTCCCATTCCCATCTCCATTCCCATACCCTTCTCTCTTCCAGTTCCTTGCCCCTTGTGCCGTCTCTTTCTGCGGCGATAGCCCCGTCTCTTTCCCGTCACCGATCCTCTGTCGCCGTTGATCGTCATCATTTGGACTTGCGACTGTCGCGCTTAATGCGTGTGGATGGACATGAACGTGTAGGATTCGAATTGACATTATAAAAACTGGTTTGCTGCCAATATATATTGTCGCTGCCTTCTTCCTCCTACGTTCCACGTCCTACGCCAACGTCCCTCGCCCAGGATTGCCCCCTTCCCTCCTCTCCACTCCGCTATGACTTGAGTACCTGCCTACTGGGATTCGAATCCTGTTCGCTGCCGTCTCTAGGATATTACATACCTGCTGCTGGAAAAGTGCGCGCCAAAAAGATGGGAAAGGCAGGGGATCCTCAACAATGGTAGCCCGACATCCAAAATGATCCGATGATGACAGTTGATAAGGCGAGCCCATCCAAAGTGTCAGATTTGAGCATGTTACAACCTCACTTTTGTATTGTATGACTAATTTCATCATCGAAAATGATCAAAATGTAAGAATAGAATAAATGCATATCTCTTATTTAACTTACAAAGATACAAACAAGGCCTTCTGATCAAATATTGACAGTACAAATTGTGGGGCAATCAAAAGATAGCTCTATTTTATGAAGAAGCAATGGTAAATTTAATTCTTAGAAGCAAATTATTGCCGAGCCCTTTAATAAATGTGTTTCAATAATAATTAAATGTTAACAAGTATGTCTTTGTATTATCAAGCTTAAATGCTTTAAATCTCTTGAGAAAATGCAGATTGATTAAACCTTACTTTTTATATTAAATGCAGAAATATTAAATGCAGATTGATAAAACCTTACTTTTTATATTAAATGCAGATTGATAAAATCGATAGTTTTTATATTAATGATTGTTAATATGCTGACAAAAGTAGAAAGCTAGTATGAAGCTTAATCTTTGTTCCATCCTATTGTTAGGAAATATGTATCTAAACACTATTATTATATGTACATTATTATATTTTTATTAAGCATACTATACATTAATCGTTTGCCCTACTGAAACTGTACTTGGCACTGGGAGTCGTCTGATGGATGGATTACCCACTGACACAGCATCATTAGAGGTCGAGGAGACCCCGCCCTTCTTCCTCCCCTCCCGCGATTCGCCTTTCTCTTTTCGCCTGATCATGTTATGGCATATTCAGTTAATGTAGTCAAATTACATTGCCTGGAAGTGCAACGCACAGACGCATATTCGTTTACCAGACCTAAACTCCCGGCTCCCGATCTCGGATCTCGGATTCGATCCCAAACAGGGCCCAAACCATGACCATGGCCCATATGGCAGCCAAAGCAGCAAAAGCAGCAGCAACAGCAGCAGCAATTAACTGCAAAATGTCATTAACCAGCGTCGTAGGTGAGAGGACGAGAAGAAGAAGAAGAAGAGACGGACGACAGACTGACATATGACAGGCACATCACTGGGGCAGCACTCTGAAAAGTCTGAAAAGTCTGAAAACCCGACCAAACCAAACCGACCCAACCCAGTAGAACCCGGTTCAGCATCACTAAAAACGCCCTCGCTCGGGCCAAGCCCCTCATCCACCCTAAATGCACTGCAAAAAAAAATAGTGCACTATTCCGCTAATGAATATATTGCAATCAGTAGAGTTTAGGTTGCATACAAGTTGAATATAAACGGATGCTTATTTAATAAACAATGAACAGATCATCACCCTTTGATTCCGATATACAAGTATGTTACCAAGTTGTTAGCACTTGATTAGCAAACAAATATTAGTCACGTCAGCTTAGTAATTTGCTGGCTAAATATTTACAAACATAGTTAATAGATGGCATCAAACGAATATAATTAAATAAACTGCATAATGTTTAAAGCAAGTTTTATACTATTGTACAATTATAAAAGGGTCAAATCTTGCAGATACCTATACAAATGTGAAAGGACTCATGTTTGTAATTACCTTTCTTATTCAGGAACTTTAATAGCCACCTAACTGTTATCCTCATAAACGTAAGGTAGCCTTTCTCTGAGTGTATCCACCCCTCCCCTGCGATCACTCCTCATGGCCTGTGTATTATGTTCCCTGGACGTTCCACCTCGGCATTAAACGCTTGATTAAATTTCACTACAAATGGGTTGGGCGGGGGGAAGGGCACACAGTACACACAGCAGACGCTATAGGGATATGTATATGCATATCCATTTATTATTGGAAAAAAGGTCATCTCAGTTTCTGCGTCCATATGTTGCGACCTGGACAGCTATCCATCCATCCATCCATCCATCCGTCCGTCTATCCATTTTGTATCTGGTATCTTGTCGCGTATCTTGTATCTCGCAGCTGCTGCCCGTTCTGACTGTCATCGCAATTAGAAAGCTCTGCTGATCTCTGCACATGATTTGTTATTTTTGCTGTTCTGTTTGCTAGTCGCTAGTCTGTAGCATTTGCATTTAATTTCCCATGGAACAAGTTCCCTTCCGCCGGAAAACGAGGGGTATAAAAATCGAATGTAGAAAAAAGATATAGGGAATTTGTGGGGAAGCCTGAAAAGTGCGGCGCAGCGAAACGCGGTGAGAAAATGTTTTGCATTATTTACATTTTTACTGCAGTTAGTTATGTGCTGCGCTCCGTTTTGTTCTGACTCGTTTTGGCCATTACTCCGCTGCAGGACATCCGTCATCCGTTGCGCTTCCCTTGCTTTCCTGCTCGCTTTTTTTGGATCTCTCGCTTTTTTTTTGGTTTTTATTTTTATTTTTTTGACTTGCTTTGACTTGGTTTGACTCGGTTTGACTTGGTTTGACTTGGTTTGGTTTTATTCGCTTGGCTTCCTGCCGCCTTTGAGCCCTGCTGATGTTGCTCTCATTAACAAATTGTCAGGTGTGCTGGCCGCGTCAGTTATCCGTCATGGTTTGGTTAATCAGCACAGCACAGCAACCCAAACGATCTGAATCTAGACGATTCCGAAATCGTCAAGTAACAACACAGAACATTTCACAAGGCAATTCGCAAGATTCGGGCTGTGCCATTATTAGACTATAAGATACCCATTGCGGGGGTATGCGTTTAGAATTTGCTTTAAATAGAATATCATTTGTTTGGTATCAGCTCATACTTTATCAAGCTAGATCGCACCTATACCAACCCAGCACTTACATGTGGTCAAAAGCATAGCAGATGTCACTCTGCTGAAATACAATATACCCCTTGATGCGTGCAAGTGCCAGGTACAAAAACTGCCGCCCAGAACATGCTTGCAATTCAACTGTAAAAGCATTTAAACGGAAAGTTTGTCGGCTTCCCGAAACTGAACCCCTCCCTTCCCCTTCCCTCCCCTGACTGATCAGCTCCGGAACCCCTTTTGTTCTCCCTTTGTCTTACCCATTTCTCTCACTGTTTACCTGTTGCGCGTAAACAAATGCCGCCTTAATCAATTCGTAAAAACTGCTCAAACTTCAAGTGATAACAAACAAAGGCGAGACAAACGCATGGATGGTTGGAAAGAAAGAAAGTCCCAGGGATCAGGTTCCCCACATCGAACCCTTGCCCCCTTGGCCCACCCCCCCTCTATCACCAATAGTTTTCCATGTTTATGGCCAAGACGCGTCTGATACCGGGATGCTTCATGTTTATTTTCTCACAGAGGCGGCAAAACAAATAAATTCCGTTGCCGTTGGAGAATCGAATTTTGAAAACCTAATCAAATCGAACAGCCTCCCTGCACTTGGGTTCCCCAGCCCATTTTCTTCTTTCGATTGAGTGGGTATCTTGGTTGTGGGATTAAAGAGTAATGGTATTAAAGGGTATGCTATAGTTCAAAGGGTTTGTACTAGTAGTAATGCCTGTAAGTTAAGCAAGTGTGTTAACCAAACGTTTAAAAGGTAGAGTAGGTATTATAATTAACTAGTTCCATCAATGCTTGCTGTATATAGGGTATGCAATAGTCGGTCTTATGAGTGTGCCCCATCTGACTTTCAACTTTTTTTTATCGACGACCACCAGGCCCGAAGATGCCCCATCCGCACTCGTAATTAAATATCCAAATTGAGTGTAAGCAAATGCCGCCGACTTCTAGCCCTTCTTCTTCTGTCAACTATGCAGGGGTTGGATCTGCATCTGGAACGGAGTCGAGATCCGGATCGGGATCGAGATCTTTATGTGGAGCTGTATCTGTTTTGTGGCTGGAAATAGCGACGCATCCAAGTGAGGCATTTTGTGCAACACACGCCAAAATGGCAAGAAGTCAAAAGGGGGTGGGGTTCTGAGACTGGGGGTTGCAGGCACTGCATTTGCATGGGCTGTCTTTATGCACTTTCCAACGCTCCCCGCCCCCCGTCCCCGCATCCGCCCTTCACTCCACTCACTCCCCCACCTTCTGCGCTTTCCTATTTCTGTCTTTGTTGCTGCTGCTTATGCAAACGCATGGGGCATGTCTCCCGCAACTGCAGTGACTCCAACTCCTACACTGCAACTTTTAATCCAGTTATTTCCAATTTAGCCACTCCCAACGATCCTCAGTGAAGAAATTATAAATGCAATTAAATCATATGAAAAATGAAAAGCAGTTAAACAATAAACTTATTGAGCCATAATTTAAATACATGCTAAATTTATGTTATCTTTGGGTAAATTCTTCTGTTCGTTAAATTTAAATTTAGCATTTAGCATATAAATTACCAAAGAAAAAACCTTTTAGAATTTTAAATTGTTATTTTGGTAACTTGTAAATATCTAGATCTTCAAACTTTTTTTCTCAGTGCACTGCACGATCCAACTTTGGCTCCATCTGGCTGCATTTAGTTTTTCTCCAACGGACATAGACAATGAAAAACATTTTCCTGTCGCTGTCTCTGTTTTGGAGTCCCTTGTTGTTGTTGTTGTTGTTCTCAATGTTCCTGTCCCTCACTTGCCGCACCCCCCCTTCTGTCGCCTTGCCCCTTTTCTTGCTCCCCCACTCACCCCCTGCCCCTCGCCGCTCATCGAACATCAACATAAAAATCCCTGTGATGTCGATGACTTTTTTGTTTTGCCTGCTCTTTTTTGTTGTTTTCGTGCTCTATGCGTTGTCGTTGTTTTTTTTTTGTTTTTATTCGTTCTTCTCTCTTCTGCTCTCTCCTGCTCTCTCCGTCACTTACATATTTAAATGTGCATATCCACTCTCTCCGCCCTGCGATTGTTGTTGTTGTTGTTGGTGCTGCTGTTGCGTAGTCGCATGTGAATGCTCTCTAATCTGGCAATGTCGTTGAACCTTTCCTGTACTGTTTTATTGTGCCGTACTCGACTTTATTGTTATTATTATTTTTCGCGATTCTTCGTTTACTTGCGCTGTGCTGTGTTTGCCTTTGCAGATTCGCTCATCTCTCTCCGCTCTTCGCACTCTCTTTTCGATTACTTTATGTCATAGCTCGCAACAACAACAACACTACTACCGATGACAATGATAACAGCAGCGGCAAAAGCAACAACAACTGACAAGGACAGCGATGGAAAAGGGGGCAATGGGTGGGGGGGGTGGTAAAGACATTCTTCAAATCTTAAAGCAAACGCACTACTGTGATCGTAAATCGGTAGTATAAATAAAATATCGTATAAATAAAATAGAATATTGGTAAATAAACCCCTTAAAAGTAAGATTTGCAGTGGCCTCTGCAAAGTGCACACGTGCAATTCTGCCACTGCCGCGGGGCAATTATTTCCAATTTAGCAAAACAACACAAGAGGAGCAGCATGTAGCTGGAGCTGGAGATGGAGCTTGAGCATAGGCATCCAAAGCTATAGATTGGCCCCTGTCCGAGATCAGGGCTTGGCTCTTTGGCTGCGGACCTGCTCCTATTGTCTTTACATCGGTTCATTGCCCGATGCGCAGATGCAGCAGCTCTACTAGCATCATACTATAAAACCACACTGCAAAAAAATTTAATTAAAAGTATTATAAATGCTGGAAAATCACTGCAAAACAATCTAGTCACTGCTCAGCAGCTTTGATTTAACTTTGATTCAGATACATTTATACACTATGTATCCTCCTTAGTTGAAATGCAATGAAAATAATGATATATATATAAGATAATATATTTTTCAATAATATATATGTAGAAACTATTTCTCTCTATATACAATTATATCTTTAATTTGCATGCATTTGTTTTTGTACTAAATTTTAGTATCCTAAAACCTAACAAGCTCTTTTATTGCGTGTTGTGGTTAATTCATTTAGCTTTTAGTTTTACAGCCAGTAAATCAATTTGGATTTGTTCCGGTGCAGCCCCATCCCAAAAGCGATCCCCATCACCAGCTCGCTCATCACGGCAACTGGCAACTGGCAACTTGCAACTTGCAACTTGCAACTGGGAACTGGCAACTGAAGACTGAAGACGAAAACTGGGGTCAGGCCTGCTCCATGGTCCATGCAATTACTCCATGTACTTGGGGACTGTAATAACACGGACGCGAACTGTACGTAAACTGGTTGCAGGATGCTGCGCCCGCTGATGTTGCACTCTTGCCGCATTGGTGACTGCCACAGACCTGGCGACTTGGCGACTTGGGGACTTGGAGCAGTCGGGCAGCGACTTTCTAGCCGGTGTTATCTGTCTATATATCTATCTAGGAAAACCAGTTATTGGGGGCCCAGGCTTGTTGCACGCCCATTTGGAGCCGAGAGTTGCTGCTGCCGCAGCTCCTCGCCGGTTGTTAAAGTTAATGTGGCTGCAGCTATGGTGGCTGTCGATGGGTGCAGGACTAGACCTGTTGCTGGTTGCCGCTTGCTGATCGCCGCTGTTGCTCGTGCTTTGCTGTATGCAACAGCTCTTGCTGCCGCTCCGCAACTTGCAACTTGCAACTGGATTTGCCGAAGGCTGTTGACTCCGTTGTTTTTCTATTGCCAGTTGCTCCCAGAGGCTCCCAGAGGCTCACGACTTCCTTCTTGGGGCTCTTCTGTGCTGGGCTGGGATATTCGAAGGCAACTCGTACAGCTGCGAGTTCGTTGACTTCAAGTGGAGCTATTCTAATGCCCGGCAAACGTGTTTGGCAACTTGCAATCCAATTGGGTGTGGGGGAAAATGGAAAATGGCTGTGGGAGTGGGAACACTGCTCCATCTACTCGTACTCCTACTCCTACTCCCACTCCCACTCCCAATCCCACTGCTACAAACTACTCCCACTCCTCAAATTTCCATTTAAGCAGCAGAAAAAAAAAATAGTAAAAACTTGCCCCGAGAAGTCATCGCCTTACTAATTGCCCACGAGTGAATTGAAATTGAAATGAAGTTCGCATTGAAGCGTTGCGGAAAAATCAAATGAATTGCACATTGAGACTCGTGGGGCACAAACTAAAGCGAAACGAATGAGGAAATCGGGTCGAGGTTTCCACACAGCCAGTAAACTGGATTCCAATGATAAGAAAATTATACACAAACTCATTTAAGGCTTTTTAAATATGTACTCGGATATTATGCTGCTCTGTTTGGATTATTAAATAAATATGTTTATAAATTGATTGAGGCCAAAATAACGCAATGCTAATTAAAGTAAATATAGTTAGTATTTAATTGTGTGCTTTTAAACGTATTCAGTTAAAAAGAGGAATCAAGCTAATCGGTTAAATTGCTCTAAATAACCTATTAATTAAAGCCTAAAATTTATCGATTATCCACTTGTTTTTGGTAAATACAAGCAATTGATATAACATCATTCAGTAAAAGTACAGATAATAAATAATAATAATAAATAAAGAAATAAATATATAAAATAAATAAAGAAATAAATAGAATAAAATAAACAATAATAAATAAAGAAATAAATAGAATAAAAAATAAAATAAAATATGATTCATTGGAATTTTTCCAACTATTTCGATGGAAAGAAACCAGCGGCATTAACCAAAGAAATTTCCTAGGAACACATAGGTTTTCCTACTCATTCGTCCATTCACCTCGTTACAAAAGTCCAATGAGAATTTCGGCCGATTTCGGATGTCCATCAAGCCAAAACAACTTTATTGACACGGGCATAAATATCAATTTACGCCCTCTTTTTTTCGTTGTTGTTGTGCCAGCCGATGATGGTTTTATTTCTCGAGCACCATCTGCTGTGTGCCAGTGTGCCTGAAGGGCACGTCCAAGTGGCGAAGTGGATCTGGGCATGTACATAGGGCTGGGTATGAGTATGAGTCCCGGGGCTGGCCTGTCCATCATCATCGATTCCCGAGTTCCCGAGCTCCGAGTTCCCAGTTCCGAGGCCAGGGACAAAGGGACCAAGGGAGCAGGGAACTGAGAGTCGAGTTCTTGGGGCCAATCAGTCAGCGAGGCACTCAGTGGAGCGTGAATGGCAATTGCCGATATCCACACATTCAATTAATAAAATCAACAGCAGGGCCGATAGCTGCGGCTCCTTATCGCAATCCCCTGGACGCCAGGACGACATGTCCATGTCCACACAGACACATGTCATTAGCCAGGCTGCCACTTCTCTCAGTTCCAGCTCGATTATGGCCGGGAAAGGAGTGGAGAGCTGGTCGCGATTGCTGCTCCTGTGGCTATATCGCATTGCTCGCGGCTTGCTGGTGATCTCCGCGAGCTTGGACCGGGATAAGCTGCAGCTGAAGTCGCCCAAACGGGGTAGCAGAAATCGTTGCCTGAATATCCTGTGGCGCTGCCTTGTGGTGCTCACCTACGTGGGCGTATGGCCCATGTTAACCTCAACCATGGTGGGCAAACGCATGGAGAGCTATGCGGATGTGTTTGCTCTGGCCCAGTCCATGTCGTTGTTCATATTCGCAATCATATCCTTTGTCATCCAAACGAGAAGCGAGAACGAATTCCGAGAGGTGTTAAATAGATACTTATCCCTTTACCAAAGGATATGCCGCACTACGCGACTGCAGCACCTGTTTCCAACGAAATTTGTGGTTTCCTTTCTGCTCAAGTTGTTCTTCACCCTGTGCGGTTGTTGCCACGAACTAATACCTCTGTTTGAAAACACATACTTCGATGATATTGGTCAAAAGGTGGCCGTTGCCTTCAGCACCTACATGTGGCTGGGAACGCTTTGTGTCCTGGACGCCTGCTTCCTGGGTTTCTTGGTATCCGGAATCCTGTACGAATACATGGCCACCAATATCATTGCCATGCTGAAGCGAATGGAGCCCATGGACTCGCAGGATGAAGCATATCGTATGTCCAAGTATCGCAGGATGCGACTTCTGTGCGATTTTGCAGATGAGCTGGACGAGTGTGCCGCTATCTACAGTGAACTGTACCAGGTCACCAACTCCTTTCGTCGCATTCTGCAATGGCAGATCCTTTTCTATGTCTACCTTAACTTTATCAATATTTGCCTAATGCTGTATCAATATATTCTGCATATGCTGAACGACGACGAAGTGGCCCTGGTGTCCATTGTCATGGCTTTTGTTAAGTTGGCCAATCTGGTATTGCTCATTATGTGTGCAGATTACACTGTGCGGCAGTCGGAAATGCCAAAGAAGTTGCCTTTGGACATCGTTTGCAGCGATATGGATGAGCGATGGGATAAGAGTGTGAGTTAGCCATTAGTTGGCCATTTAGCAAATAAATATTTTAATAATATTCACTCATTCAGGTTGAAACCTTTCTGTGTCAGCTGCAAACACAACGACTGGAGATCAAAGTATTGGGCTTTTTCCATCTCAACAATGAGTTTATCCTGCTCATTCTGTCTGCCATAATCTCGTACCTGTTTATCCTTCTTCAGTTTGGCATTACAGGTGGCTTTGCGGCATCCGAGGAGGTTAAAAATCGTTTCGATTAAGCAACTTACACTTCTGTTTAACTTTGTATTCTCTGTGTTCTGTCTGCTTAGAAACAATAGTTGTGTAAAGTGCGCTTTCTAAGTTTTCTCGACACCCGCGCTCTATGGACTCTGTATCTCACTTTAGTTTAACCCCAACCTCCAGCCACAGAAGTTCACCTGAACCGCCCCTGAGTTCATTATCGTTCATTATGTCCCCTGCCACAAGACATTCTGATACAATTTTCGGAGTGCCTCCGAGATGAGCTCGTTAAACGACCAACGAAAAATTAAAGAAATGGGAATGGGAATGGGAATGAGCAACAAAAGATTGAAATTTCACGTCTGACACGGTGTAATTATCATAACTTCAGCAACTCTCGTACTCCCGCTACTTAAGTCTTGCGTCTATTACTCCCACTACACTGGCAAAAAAAACAGAAACCAAAACTTAAGAAAACTTAAAAAAATCTTAAATACTTAAGCCTTGCATATATTACTCCCACTACACTGGCAAAAAAAAACAGAAAGCAAAACATAAAACTTAAGAAAAATTTTAAATACTTAAGTAGTGCATCTATTACTCCCACTACACTGGCAAAAAAACAGAAACCAAAACATAAAAATTAAAAAAAAAATGTTATGCTTTTTTATATATTTATTGCAACTTCAGTTTATTGGGTTTATGAATTATGACTTATAGATTCCCTCAGTGTACGCCCCCCTTCCACCCCCGATCCTTCCATCATCACTTGATCGTCATCGCAATCGCAATCGTCTCGACTCAAGTCTTTGATTATTTTGGGCGTCAGCGGAGCGTAACGCGCTTGTCACGCCTATTATATATGCTCGGAACATATATACATATATATGAATATATGTATATGGATGTATGTAGGGGTGGGGAGGGGTTATAGAGGAGGCATCGGAACTGAACCCGGGATTTCGATCCCAAGTGACCCGTGAGTGCGACGGTGGCGAAATGGAAACAAAGCAAACTCAACGGCAGAAGTACGCGCCTTGGCCTGCAACTGAATTAATTTCCGAGCTCTCTGCTCCGCTGCACACGCCCTGTGTTTTTATTTATTTTTAGTTTTTTTTTTCGGTGCAGAAGGGTTTGGGGGTTAACCAGAGGCAGGGGAATCTTTCAATCCCTGACACTGACAAGAGCACATTCAAATTTTTCGCTTGTTTTCTGGTGTTTTTTTTTTTGCGCGCTCTCGCATTTTGGAGCCAGGGAAGCGAACCTGGCCAAAAGCTACGGCCAAGCCAAGCATATTTCCGGCCAGCGGAATGAGATCTGCGATCTGATCACCGGATCCACAAAACCCACTGGGGTGCCAGCCATTCCAGAAAAGTGATGAGGAGTAGGAGGAGGAGGAGGAGGAGCAGCGTTCCCGTTTCGCTGATTTCCTGCCGTTCGCAACATTTCAGGTATTTTGCAATGTAATTAGTTCGGAAGCTACCGGCACCGTCACTGCGATTCAGTCGAGAATGGTTATCGGAATGGTGCACCGCCTGGCACTTTGGAGAACCAGCTAGGAGCTGGGAGCGGGGAGCGGGAGGGCTGGAGCTGCGGCATTGTCGGGATGCCGCCGGCAGTTGAAAGATGCCGCCGCCAATGAGTCGCGGTTGCATGTACCACCCAATTTACCCCCATTCCAGCCACCCGTTTTGTTGTCTCTCGGCATTTGTACACATGTAACTAGCAATGCAGTGAATACAGCGACCAAGTCAGAACTAACCGATACCCATCAGATTTGACGAAACTAACACGATTATAGTTTATGTTCATGAAAATGTTTAAATGCTTTATTCCTTATCATGCTGTGCAGCATAAGAAGCCAAAAGGATTGTAGGCTTACATACTCACCAAAAACTAGAGCAATCAAGAACAAGGTTACTACGATAATACTTATCTATATAAATATATGCTACATTGTTTTCTATTTCTAAAGGTTATATTTACATAAAGATCTCAGTAAGTCAAGTAATAGGTATGTCATTGAGGTACAACATCTAGCACTCTTCAGAACGAAAGACGTTGGGTTGCCTGGGGGTCTTATCAAGTGGGCTGGGTGGGCAAACACGGCGGCGGCAAACACTTTGACCTTTGTAGAATCCACAGAAGCCGCCGCAGAAGCCAAACGGCAGCTACGTCATGTTCCACTTACTTTCACTTGCGACGAATCGCCAGAAACAAAATAGAAACCACAATCGCAATCAACAAACGAAACGTGATCGTGAGTGTGAATTTGAGTGTGAGTTTGAGTATGAGTGTGAGTGTGTGTGTGTGTGGGGGGGGGCAATAGAAAGAGATCGTGTGTCCATAAACGTGACATAAACACAAAATAACAACTTCATTTGTCATAAATAAGAGCGTGAATCGCGTGGAGGGGGAGGGGGGGTTGTAGTGTTAAATGGGGAGATCGGCAAACAAGCGTGCCCCAATGCGTTTGTTTGAACTTCGTTTGTGGAGCAGCAGGCCGCGGAGTCTAGACATTGCCACTTTTCCACCCAGAACGAAAATGAGAACAAGAACGATAAATTCCCTGATTGTATGAATGTTTTCACTGCGCTACAACTACATATATACATACATACATATGTACATACATACATGCGATCAGAATGCATAGTAAATTAAGTGGGCGACAGATACGCGAACAGGCACAACAATGCCCAAAGAATACGATCGCGAGGAAAAAACATCTGTAGGTTGTGTTTTTGTATCTCGAAGATAGAGATATCGGGTCTGAGTTGCGGGGGAGTGACCCCGACCCCGACTACAATACAGTAGTATCCACACACCACACACACAAACACACACACACCAAAAACAGCAAATGCCAAATACCCGTTTTTGGCCTAAAAACCTACAAAGCCAACAAACAACAAGTTGCTCAACCAGCGAGCAAAAAGTTCTCCGAATTCGTGGATGCCCTACGCAGAAACTTACTTCAAATGTTGTCACAAACTAAAACTGGTCTGGTTTAATATTGGGTAATTACAACGGGCTTTATTGCTGCCCCACACAAATTACAGTTCTTAAATATACACAGAAAAGTTACACAATCTTAACATAACTTAACAATCCCTATGGATATATAGAAATTTTCATTAATTTCGGTGTTCGTTTGTTATTTACAAAAGTGCTTAAGTGCAAGCAGTAGGCTTTGGCCACGATTACAACACTATCAAGCCACACTCAAGTGTTTATCTATATTACAACATCATCATTAGTAGTTCTGAAAACAATTTGAATATTTCAAAGGGGGGCTCACTTGAATGAGGTCAAGAACCCGCTGGGGAATCGATGTTTCGCTATCTTATCTATCCGCCTGCATTAACCGCAGTTGCAAGCGTTGCGACACAGATCAAATAAATTAACCGCTTTCGACCAACACGAGTAGTGCCCAAAATAATACCCTACACAACGCGATCCGTGGCGTATTCGCATTGGCATACGCCATACACTGCGTCATTTCTGATGACTAAAAAATTATGTTTGTGCGTAGGAGAGGGTGGTTTTGATCGACGGGGGGAGGGGCGTTTCCCACACACACACACATTTAGAAAACGCGTTATTTGTGTGTTCGATGAACCGAAATTCGAAATTCGAAAATCGAAATTCGTTGTGTGTCTGACCCACTTTCCCACAATTCACCACGCACTTTATGGCAAATGGAATCCACACACACAATGTTGTTAGAAAAAACATAGGCGGTAGAAAGAGAGGGAGCGAGTGAGCTGGCATTCGAAAACAGAAAGAGACGCAGATACATTTAATAATGGCAAACTTGGCCATTTAATAATTGAGGTCGTCAACAGTCGATCGTAAAAGAACATTGATTTGTAGGCCTTTTACTGCTGTACCTCCTTTTTTGTGCTCCTGCACAAAGGAAATAGATTTTACTTCTTAAATTAAATAACAAATGGTTAGGATATAAAAAAACAAACTAACTTTTAAAATTATTATAACTAATTTTTGAATTAAATACTTTTTTGTATGTATATTTAGAAATTCTTATTAAAAAGTACACACAACATTTTTGTTCTTTGTGGTGGATCAATTTGCTCAGTGTGCTTGCCCATTTGTTGTCGTTGTTTAGTGCTTTTTCAAGCTTCGTGTTTCTCTTATTCTTTCGTGTAATTTACGCAACATTCGCTCGTTTGTCGTTGTCTCTCGGCTACTTGTCTTTGCATTGACTCGAGAGCAACAACAACAAATCAGCAGCAGCAACAACAACACAACATCAGCAGCACGAGATCAACAACATCTGCAGCAGCGCTGCTCGGCTGGCAGTTGTTGAACTTTTTTAGCTTTTTCCCATTTTGCAGCTCCCAAATCTGAAATCACAAACCAGTTTTGAGAGCTGGGCTTGCCACACGTCTCGGCCAAATCAAAAAGCTGGCCAAAGCCAAACGAAAACTTGACGTACATCGCCCCCTCTCCCTCTCCGCTCTCTCTTTCTCTCTCTCTCTGCCCCCATCATGTTGCTGCTGTGATGTTGCTGCTGCTGCTGCTGCCGCTGTTGTTGTAGATCTTTGTGGACTGTACTTTTTGTTGTTCGTGTGTGGAAGGAAGGCTTGAGAGTAAGTTGCTGTTGCTGCGCAGGGGGAGGGGAGGGAGTGTTGATTGAAATCGATCTGTGTTGCAGGGCAGCATGCAACATGCAATGTGCAACGTGCAACGTGCAACGTGCAACATGCAGCATTAGCCAGCTAGCTGCGATTTGACCTTGCTGCAGTGCAACGGCAGCAATCTGTTGCAGCTGCGGATATCTATAATTTGGCTGGGCTTTAAACTGATCTGCTGGCCGTGTAATTAATCGCCCATCTCCCCCCAAACCCCCCCCCCCTCCCTCACCTTCCCTGCTGCAGCTGCCCCTTTTTCTGCCACGCCCAGTGCTTGTCGTTTTGGAAAACGAGCGCATAAATGACGCTTTCCTGTGTACTTAAGGTGTCTAAACTTGACTACCGTGTGGAGTGGTCCCTGCCCCACCCCCCCCTTCCTTGTGCCCCTCCACACCTGCGTCTATACCTACATACATATATCCGTGCCGAAACACCAAGAACCATTCCAAAAACTCAAAATCATCCGCAACCTTGCCCAAGACAACAACTCCGGTTGCTCTTGTTGCTGTTGATGTTGTTGTTGCTGTTGTTGTTGCTGTTGCTGCTGTCGATGACCATTATTTTAGCTGACGGCGATATATTTGCTCAGCTTCAACAGGCGCAGTGGCACTGGGCAACTCGCATCTTTGCGTCTGTCCAAGTCACTACACTCGAAGAAATCTTGCACAGGTAGCACTCAACTATGGTGTGGCCAAATGGGAAGCTACCGAACCTTAAATGTTGTATCTTAAGCCTTTCTTAACACTATTTTTAACCTATCCATATCTGAACGCTATTTTTAACTTAACCCTATCTTGATGCTGATTTTAACTTAACCATATCTTATAGGTACTTTATAATAGGTATCTGATACTTATAGGATTACATATCTATCTTATGATATTTTATATTATAGGTATCTGATACTTATAGGATTACATATCTTATAGATATTTTATTATAGGATTATATATCTTATATGTATTTTATTATAGGTATCTGATACATATAGGATTATATATCTTATATGTAGGTATTTTATTATAGGTATCTGATACTTATAGGATACACGATACTTGTTACGGAGTAACCATTATGGCTAACTTTATCTTTTACTAACATTACTTTTCTTTTCTTTTCTAATGTGTGCACTAAAAATCCACCTTTAATAGCACATTGTAGAGCACAGTTCACCAGTCGAACAGCCCCGAATCCGATCCCAAATACCCTTCAAACGATTTATGCAAGACATGTGTATTTTATGAGATTAAAAATCGAGAACAAGGCTAATTGTCACTTAAATGGCAATCATTCAAGTCAGTCGTGCGCTGCGCAAGGGGAATGCAAAACAAATCTAATAAATAAAGCTGACATGGTTCCATTTTTGCAAGCCAGTTTCAAAGTATTATAATACATATTTTACTACCTACTAAAAAAGTCGGATTTCTTGCAGTGTGTCGCCACAGATTCTCGCTGTTTTCTTTTGGGGTGTTGGCTACCGTCGGACGGCTCATCGGATGGAGCTTTTTGTTTTTGCTGTACCGCCACAGCACCGATGACCAGGCCAGCTGTACAGCCAACGAGCCACCAAGTCACCAAGTCACCGAGCCACCGAGTGGAGCATGACAAACAGTTGCAGGCAAAGCAAATAATTAGTATACATCGATTATCTTGCGCCCAGTGCCAGAGCTCCGACTCCTGGCCCGTGGCTACTGTGCTTCGCAGTGCTTTGTGGCTATAGATTTTGACCAGGTTCTTGATCTGCGCGACTGCTGCCTGCAACGTAAACTGGATCCGTCTCCAGATGGCACGATGGCACATTGGCACGTTGCACACGCGCGCCCTGCCGCCCTGCAGCATCCAACTTTCAACCTACAACGGGGCGTGTGTCGAGCGCCTACGCGTCCCCCAAAACAGCCCACAAAACGGGTTCCCCCTCGCAATTCTCAATTCGCAATCGCGCGACTTGCGACCTGCAACTTGCGGATACGCGATTCGCGATTCGGATTCGTTTTTGTATTGGGATTCGGATTCGCCATATGTGCGCTCGTAAAATGCTGAGCCAGAAACTGTACGCCAACCCAACCAGATCTCGGGCCATGCCCCCAACCCAACTCCATCCCAGCTCCAGCTCCATCTCCATTCTCGACTCCAACTCCAACTCCAGCTCCCAGCTCGGGAGACGTGTGCTCAGCTCGTGCCAATTTCTTTGGGGCCACCAACTTATACAGTCGTTTTGTCTTTACTTGGTTTCTGCATATAAATACGAATATTCACATACAAATAAGCAAGGTATATAGCTACACTAGGGTGACTCGATGTGCTTTAATCTATGTTTTTAATCTCTAATATTTGTCTAGTAGATGAAAGTCTATTCTTAAAGCCAGCGTACTTTTCAAATAAATTAAGTTTCAAGTAAAGCTAGATAATTCTTTAAAGTACGATATGAAATACAGAACAGTTGACGTTTCAAATGTTTTCTAAAAAGAAACAAGTTTAGTATATAGTGTAAAATATCAAAGTTGAGCTTTGGCATCATCAGCTACTTGATTTGCTCTTTAGCTAGTTCAAATTCAGCAAAAGTTATATATTTCATCTAGTCCAAATTCAGCAAAAGTTATATATTTTATCAACAATTCAACTCACTAAATTGCATTATCTTCAATACTTAAAAAGATCCACCTTAATGCAAATAAGCAAGAGTTGTGTGTGCGTACTTAGATGGCAACGCGTCTAGAAAAGGCTGGGCTGCAATTGCAGTAATGTGCCATTTTTAATTAGCTCCATGAATAAAATTGACAACCCACTGGATGCAGAAAAGGGGGGTGGCTAGTTGGAGGTGGGCTCTACATGATTTTCCAGTTCGGAAGGCAATAAAGTGAATTTTAGCCGTGCATTCCGAAGATGGAAAATTCCAATGCATTTCGTGAAGGCACCTTGATTGAATACGACCTAAATTGATCGATGTGGAAGCACATTAATTGGCTTCCCAGCAGTCTAGTTGCGGGTAATTATGAAAAGCAACTACAAATTGGTGTGATAAATTTCCAAAAAGAAAAAAACATTGATAAGGTACGATAAACTTTTACAGCTCTTTACTATCTTTCAAGTTTTTCGTTCAATTGAGTTATAAAGATGGTAAATCAGGGATTTATCTAAGTATCTATAAACTTCAGCGCTGGCAGTAGAGAACATTGAATTTTATAACAATTCTTTTTGCTTATTTAAATAATTTTTAGCTCGAAAAACTCCGAAGTAAAACTTTAATGTTATGATTGCATAACTGCTCCTCGCACACGTAACTTCTCCACTTCTGGTACCCAGAAATTGAAACATTCATGGCCAGATGTTCGCCCATGTAGATGAGATTAGATAAGAGGTCTGCGGCTACCTTAAGCTGTTAGTTATATCATCAAAAAAGTCAGAAAGGGCTTATCATCATCGAGCTGCCAAGTCGAAGCCCTTTTTTTAGCCTAATTGAGCAATAAATAAATTAGAACTAATTACGCCCATTATTGTCGATCAGTGAAAAAAGGGTTGTTTTGGCGTTTGCTCATTTTTTTTTGTTGTTTTCCCATTTCGCCACTCAATTTGGCCGGAATTATAGCAATCAACATTGACCAGCAGTTACATTTTAGCAATTCCCAATGGATTTCCGGGGGCCACGTTGAATGCTCGATTGCTCTTAGGGCTAATGGGTATTCGTTCCCTGCTGATTGCCAAGTTGCTACCGGTTGCCGCTCTAAATCTTGGACTCTTGATTGAAATCGAGGCTTTCATCGGGCATGAACATCGGCAACATCGTAATGATGATGAGATTTCCATCCGCTCTGGCTGTAGCTGTAGCTGTACTTTTTGGCCAGAATGGGTATGGGCCGTATGGGTTGTTGGCCAAAAGTAAGCACCGCTACCTCTACCTGCACTCAAGCTCCCAAGTTCGAGCTTCTACTCGTTCTTTTGTCTAGTGAAATGTTGAAAGCATCATTAATTTTTTTGGTTTTTTTAGTTTTTATTTTTTGTTCGTCTCTCTTGATTCCGGCTTTATGCCTTTAGCTTTGCCTGCCACATAGTTGCAGGTAAGTATGATAATTGCTGAATGAAAGGAGAGAGAGAGAAAGATTCAGTGAAAAAAAAAGTGACCCATAATTACCCGGGCGGCAGAACAATCATGGGAAAACTTACTGAAAACTTGGCTCAGTCTCATACCATCACCACCACCCCTTCTCCACCTCCACCTCTAGACCACCACCCCCTGCCCCTTTCTCTGATTCTCTGTTATGTCTCTTATGAAGTACAATTATTTGAGCAATGCCATGTTTTATGATTATCTTGCCGTTTACACAGCACGCACAAAAAAAAATGAAGCAGGGGGAACTGAACTGAACTGAACTGAACTGAAGTCAAGCCATATTTTTGGTGACAATTCGCCGACTGGGAGATACCCAAAAATGAGTTTGTTAAGGTCATGAGCACTACTTTATTTTTGAGGAAAGAAAATCTCACTAGGCAGGAACTATAAGGCTATTAATTTTTATATACTGCATTTAGAACACATGAAAACCTATAACTTAATTGTTTGGTAGGATCTTTTTTATCAAAAATCTCACTAGCGAAGAACTCTGAAATTAATCATTTTTATATACTGCATTTAGAACAGATCAAAGCCCATAACTTAATAGTTTACTAGGATCTTTTTTATTAGAAATCCCATTAGTCAAGAACTCTAAAATTAATAATAATTATAAACTGCATTTAGAACACATTAAAACCAATAACTTAATGGTTTGAAAGGATCTTTTATATCATGAGATACTATAAATATTTATGCGTTAATGTAAAGCCTGCAAGTATTGCGCTATTTTACGAAACCCATCAAGCCCTACGAGTTACAGGGTATATGGGGCACCCCAGCATTCCAGTTTAAAGAGCAAAATCTCAGCAGGAGCAGGAGCAGAACCGATTGGGTCATTATTCTGGGCCCAGTTCCACACTCACGAGATAATAGTGCTCATCTCATCTTGGGTCCCTGCTCTTGCGGCAATTTGATTTTTTATTATCGCCGCCGTTCGACGGCCCTTTGTCCCCTGTTTTTTTTTTTATATATATTTTTTTTATTTTTTTCTGAACCTGAACTACAAGAACTACAAGTGCAGTGGCAAGAGCAAGTGCACCTTTATGGGTTTACTGTCTTTGTGAGAGGACCGGCTTTGTACCCTAACCTATGCTAATTAGAGCGACGGCCTCGGCCTTGTTTTTATGCGCCTTTTAGCGTGAACTGTCCGCTGATATTGCACTTGAGCCCCCCTTCCCCCATTACCCTCCCCGCCAACCACCGAAGTGGCGCATAAATTTTCTGCTTGACGTCAGCATGAATGTTTAATTAATGCCGCGACCAAGTTTCATGGGAAAAACTGCAGCGGAACAAACGGTTAGCCGGAAATTGGGAATTGGGTCCTGCAACTGCCGATTTGAGCTTGTTTCTTGTACTTTTTGTTTTTTTTCTTTTTGCTTTCTAGTTTTGTTTTATGAAATTCCGTTCTTTATTCATTGTTTTATTTGCGTGCAACCGCAGGACAGGTGGGCAAGTGGGCTTGGCAGGTGTATCGTGTCGCAGTGTTTTTTTTTTTGGGAGGGTGCAATGCCGCAAGCAATGCGTGACCATACGACGTTGAATCAAATTTGCTGCGACTGCATGCCGTACTGTACCAGAAAGACCAGATAGGTCACCATGGCCGACAGGAAGAACAGGGTCAGTTCGTTGGAGACCTCAAAGAGGCCCAAAGGAAACACGCGCAGCTCCTGCTGGTGCAGGCGGCCCAGGAAAAGCTCCAACTGAAGGATGGGAAGTTAATGAAGTTTAGTAGATAATAGCTACTGGACTTACCTTTCGGTGGTAGCTCTGACACTCAGTCACATAGTAGTTCTCGAAGCTCAAACGCCTTATCAATCGCGAACCACTGACCGCTGAATGAACGGACATGGTCAGCAGCAACACATCTATGAGCAGTTTGATCACCAAGCCCCAGAGATTGAAACTGTATTGGCTGCGAAGGATGGCATGGTAGGAAACCATGGACATGGCCAACAGACTTTGTACGAGGCTGAGAAAAAGTGGTACATCGAAGAGTCGCTGGAAACTGCGTGACACCTGATGGATCTCCTCATAGAGATACAAACACTTGTCCAAATTGGAGAGAGCTACTCGTGTGGGTTGCGAATTCAATGAATTATGCTGCCCATTCAGTGATCTTAGTTGGGCTCTCAGTTGGCAGTCAACGTAATTGTTCAAGTCCTTGTAGAGGACACCAATGCTGAGATAGCCAACAAAACACAAGTGTATTATCATGCCCGTGCTGACAGAGGTGTAGAAATCACTCAGCAAAGTGAGCAGCAACCAGGGTGAGGCCATCAATCGAAAGGCCATGAATACGAAAAGTAAGGAAAGTACCTTAAATAACATCAAAAGAAATTCAGCCCTATCACCGAATCGATTCTTCTCCGAATTTGTCAAAGTTCGCATGCGCCGAAAGAGCTGAAGAAATCGGTTGACCAGACTGAGCAGCTCCTGGCCAAACCAAAACTGCATCACCAGGATAACGCCACTGCAGATCAGACAACCCATCAATCGAACGCCAAAGAAAGCCCTTAGGTACATGTCCTCATATTGGCCAGACCATAGATCATAGCTATAGCCATAAAAGCAGCACGCCAAAAGTCTAATAACCAAGCAGATCCACAGGTAACTCCTTCGATTGATGGCCACCAACTGGGCGTCCTTTTGCTCAACTCGAAAGGTGATCACTCCAAAGACAGTTCCGTACAGAAAGCAACTGCGAAGGAGCAGCGCAGATATCCTGGAAACATTCAAACAGCGCAGTATTCGCGACATGACTGACAACCCGGATATCGCAAAGCCATCCATATACTTTATTTACCCATTAAGTAATTAGTTTGCCGACTGTTTGAGCACTTCTCGACTCCTATCTGGATTTGGTCTGCAATTTGGCTAATGACATAGTATATTAATTGTTACGCAGTGTTCACTATATTTATCTCACTTGTAGAAATATTACAATTTCAATTACAATTACATTTCAATTACATCTGCTTAATCTCACAATCGATTTGTTTGAATGCCGTACTGCACCACATACGTAAAATAGGTGATCATACTGGATAGAAAAAGCAAGATGACCTCGTTGGACACCTCGAATAATCCCAAGGGTCTTACGCGAAATTCAAAGAAGTTCAGGCGGCTCAAGAACATTTCCCACTGCAAACGAGAGAGGAACATATGTATATTGTAATGACCAGGATTACCATGAGATGCCTACCTTAACATGCCACTCCTTGTGGTCACTAATGGGGCAGTTCTCCAAACCCAAACGCCGCATCATTCGCGAACTACTGACCGCTTCGTGGACCGCCAAAGTAAGGAGTATCACATCTGCGAAACTCTTCACCACCAGACCCCACATTCCGATTTTGCGGGGATACAGCTCGGCCCGGATTATGACCTCATAGGATAGGATTATAGTACCAAACATCTTACCAAGAAGAGTTATCAGAACGGGCACTTCCAAGAGGCGATGAAATGTGCGGCCCACGCGTTCGATTTCGTCGTATACCGATATACACTCATCCACACGATACTCAACGATCCGCAGTTGCCTGCGACCCACAGGACCTCCGGCAGGACGTTCCAAGGATCGCAATTGCCGCCGCAGCTCAAAACGGGCGAATCTATTCACCTCGGAATAAAGCGCAGCTACACTGAGGTAACCCACGAAACCGATATGTATAATCATTAAAGAGCCAATTTCCAGAAATATTTCACATAGCATAGTGAACAAGGAGAGTAAGTCGGGTAGAGGCCACAGCTGGCACAGCTCACAGTACAGTTCGTAGACCAGGCAGATGAATTTGAATATTAGCAAGAAGAACTCCCGTTTGCCTCCAAATCCAAACCGTTTCAAGGACGACAATCGTCTGACGCGTCGAAAGAGCCGCAGGAAACTGTTGATCAGGCGGAGCAGCTCCTTTTCATAGCAAATCTGGACCACAATTATGCAGATGCCGCATATGAGACTGGCCGAAAGGCGCAGACATTGGAGCAACCACTCGTAGGGATCCTCGATATCCGCCACATGGGGGGCACAGAAACAGCACACAGTCGTGGCACTGATGAGTCGGAAACTCAGACACAACCATTTAAGCTCTGGCTTATTGCGTGCCACCAGGGAATTGTCCGAGGTCCTTTGGCCGATGTCAAAGCAAATCACTCCCAGGATCCGGCCATAGTGGTAACTGCAAAAGAGGATAACTGCGGAGAGAGCTGGCAGGCTCACCTTCTTCAGACGTTCAATCATGACTAAAGGCTCAGTTGTGCCTTCGAAATTTGTAAGTACATAGCTTAGTGATTCATTAATATACTTTATTTTCCATACAAGCTTGGTTTGTTTATTTACTTGAGCCACTTTATAAATGTTATGCTTTGCCTTAAGTCAATAATGATAATTGGATTGGGTCGATTAATAAGCTTGACATTGGTTATTAAAAGTTAACATAACATAAGTTAACAATTCTAAATTCAACTGTTTATAAGCTATTTCACTTCTTTTAGTTGGTTTCTGAAATTCCCAAATAAAAGTTACGTCTGCGATGCAGAATTACACATTGTGTTATAAAAACCAGATAGCAAACCATTCCAGATACAATGACCAGAAACAGTTCGTTGGACACATTGAAGAGGCCCAACAAGTTAACTCTGAACTCGTTTAGATTCAGTTGGCTAACAAACACTTCCACCTAAATCAAACAAAAGTATCTTATGAGCTGCAATATGCCATGATTAATAAGCTTACTCACCGATTTGATCCAGTTTTTTGACTTGCCAACAAAGAAAATATCCAGAGCTCGTTGCCGAGCTTGGCCAAATTGATTGACTGCTTCTTGAATGGCCAAAACAGGAAGGAGCGTTAGCAGTAAGTTTTTAAAAGACATCGACCAAACCCAGAAGTCAGAAAAGCCCAAATCGTTGATCATTTTATACAAAGCGATGAGCACTTGCAGGAGAGTCAGGAGTGCGCACAAAAATAGGTGAACATCGAAAATGTCCTGCAAGGAGCTAACTACAGTGGATATCTCCTTGAAAAGTGCCATCGATTTCTGTACCCTAGCTTTATGTTCTTTCCTTGAGGATGCCGTATGTAAACTTGACTCAAAACGCAGATTTTCGTTTAGCTCGGCGTACAGAATACCCAGGCTTAGGTACCAGATGAAAGCAAAGCACATGATCGAATAAGCGATGATATTCACATATGTGCAGCAAACCCACTGAATAATATGCTTAAGACCACGAAGTTCGCGTGCTATCACCATGATAAAAAGAAATTCTTGAGCTTGACAAAAAACTGAGAGAATGATAAGAAACAACTCTCTACCGCCTCCAAATTGACTTCTTCCTCCGCGGATGTGCAAAGATCTCTGCAGGCGAAATATGTCCAGAAATTGGTTAACCAACTGTGTCACTTCTGGGCCATGACAGATCTTCAAGTAAATCATTGACAAATAGCAGGGTATCGAAATCCCAAGACAAGTCAAGTGCAGCATTTTTTCACTGATTAGCATTCTGCCACAGATCCATTCAGCATACGTATATACATAGATGCAGAGTGGCACCAGTCTCAAGGTAACAGAAATCCACTTCCAACGCGAACTATTACTCCAAATTTCCTCCATCAACATATGATTATCCTTCTGCTTTCTAAATCGAAAGCAGACTAAGCCCATATATCTGGCGTATATGGACATGCAACGCAGAATTCCGACGGAACATTTTGAGGCCTTCATCTCACGAAAACAAAGGAGTTCCTATTTCCATTAATCCCGGCACGTAATTGACCATTCGTCGAGAAAATCATAGACTATCTTAGAGAATTTTGATAAAAGCTTTTCGATAAGGTCTCATTATTGTGTTGACAGGTTGGCGTGTTTATCTCTGCGACAGGTGATGGATTGGAAAGGAAAACAATCCAATCTATTTGACGAATATAAAAAAACCAATGCTGCTTAACACTTTGGGAGAACTCATTAGGAAAATTAAACTTGAGTTCTTTGCCATCGACTTGAAGTACTTAAACTGTATCGAAATGTAGTTACCATCATTTATTACAATAACCTTAAGTTCAGATAAACGTACATTTTAAGCCAAACAAAATACTTTATAATTATTTATCAACCGTGTCTGCATAACAAACTGTACAACAAAAACGAAGTAATTCAGTACTCCAGACATAATTAAAAGGAACCATTTGTTGGTTACGTCAAAAAGATTCGAAAGGCGGACCCTGAACTTGTACAGGTTTAGATGTGTCACGAATACTTCAACCTATGGAAAAAAAAAAAATAATAATAAATAATAAATTTGATTAAGGTTAACTGTTAACACACAATACTATAATATGTACACCCACCGATTTGTTCCAATCCGAGAAATCGCTTGCGAAGAATAGGCCCAAAGTGAACTCTTGAATGCAACTGAACTTATTTATGGCTCTTTGAATGGCCAAAATGAAAACAAACAAACGCAACGTCATGGTAATTATAATAGCCCAATGCCAATATTTTAAGAATTCCCAGTAGAAAAACATTTCTAGTGCTACAAAAATAATATAAGAAAACTTTTGAAATTGATCAAAAAGCAAGTATCCATTATTTACGCGCTGCAATGAAGTAACCACATCACAAATCTCGCTAAAATAGCACATTGTGTGTTTTAGCCTTTTTTGTGACTTATAGCTCAGTTTTATAAACTTCGATTCTTGGTGTAAATCCAAGCATAAGGATTTTTGCACCTCGGTATAAAGAACGCCCAAGCCAAGGTACGAAATAAAATGCACGTTTATAAGCATATTAATTGCAGTAGTGATGTAGCAATGACTTGCCCAAAATGCGATGTCTACAGCACCAAAAGTATTCCAATAAGATACAGATACAAAAATAAATTCATTAATTTGAATACCGAAAAAGATGACAATCATCAGTAGCTCTTGGCCACCTCCAAAACCTAATGCTTCTTTGAAGCATAAGGATCTTATTTGACTTTGAAGGTAAAGATATCGGTTTAGCAACTTAATCAGTTCGTGGCCATGGAAAATTTGTAGGTGACTCATGGATAAGCAGGTCGATGCTAAAACAATAACATGTAAAACATGAACCACCTGAGGAAATATCTCTTCAGTCCAAATAAACTGGTTGAACCGATAGAGGCAAATACAAAGCGGCACAAGTTGCTGGATCACGGCAAACCACTTCCACCACGACCGATCCTCCAAGGATATGACATCCTTTGAGCTCTTATATCGTACGGATACCAAGCCCATATAACTGGCAATAGACAACCATACGCGCACAATATTCGCATTTATATGGGCAGTATTCATTTTCCCAGCTTGGAACTTGACTTGAACTGGTTGACTTAGAACTGCGATTGGAATGGTTATGAAATGCGCACACTTGTTGGCAACTTGACAATCTTTCTTAAACAATCTTTCGTTTGACAATGACAAGTGAGAGTGATATTTCTAACTAGTGGGCTGTCAGAAGGTTTAAGTTCGAGTTCCCTGTGGGTTTTCTAATCTCGCAACTCGATGTCTGGTATTGAAAAGTTCCTTTTTGTTCCCTTCATTTTCCGGACTTAAAAAGGCTACTCAGCTGCCAGGGTCTCGACATCTCAATAACAAGGCAACACGTTTCCATTTTAAGATCACGTTTCAGAGATCTACGAGTACTTATGTATTAGGCTGTCCCTCCCTCAAGAGCCAAGTTGGCCTGCTCATCGGCTCATCTCACACTTTTGCTAGTGATTCACACGCTCACGATCCGCGGCAATGGGATGCGATCCTGGCTCTAAGCTCGCTCCATCTACGAGTTTGAGCCAATGTATATGACGCCCCCATTTCATGCCGTACGTGATCTTCCCCCGCCGTATCTTCTGCGCCACATCTTCGCTGTGCTATCCGAAAAACTGGGAACGATTACAGTGCGCATCTGAGAGATCTTTCGAGTCTGTCAAGCAGGGGGATTCCCCCTCGAGTGGCAATCCCCCCTCTCCACGCACACCCACGTTTGCCCCTCTGGGATTTTTCGCCTTTGTGTGGCATTTGAAAAGAATTTTCACGTTGTATGATTTATTTTTTTCCCCTCATCTTCTTTATTTTCTGTTCGCTTTGGTCGCTTTTTTTCTTTTTTTTTTTTCCTTTTTTGTAGTTTTTTTTTTTTTTTTGAGGGCAATTACAGTAACAACGCTTGGGCACGTACATTTTCCGGCATTGTACGAAAATTGTGGGAACAATCAACGAAATAAACAAAAGTGCTTTGCATGTCGTTGATTTGCCCAGCAAATTGCTCGAACTTGGCCATCTCAAATTGCTATGGCAACAGCAGCATCAACAGCAGTTGCAAAACAAGGCTATCTTATCAGGCCGAAGAGTGGAATACCTCAAAAAACTGAGTCTTACATACATATATCCAAAACTCAAAACAAATGCTGGGATATCCAAAACTTAAAACAAATGATAGGATTGTTTGATATAAAGGATTTATTTATGTATGTACAGGATCTTTTGTATATATCTCATATTAATGTAGTTTAAAATGAGAATTATTATGAGTACGATCATTAGTTACATCGTATTATCATTGATTAGCGTTCAGATAAGATACTGAAATCTCCATTTGATTGTCTTTATAAATTTCTATCATATTATGCATATAATTTATATTATGCAGATGATTCAAAATAACTTTCGATCTACAGCTTTCGAATAATAAAGTAACCGATTAAGTAACTGATAAGCCCGCAATGGAAGGGTATAGCCAATGATCCGAGTCGAGTGGGGCCAAGGCGAAGATGCGAAGCCACAAGTTGGTCAGGAGATTAGAGCATTGGCCGATGGAGCCAGCTCCACAGTGCTCCTCATTTTTTCCCCTTTGCTGACCTCACGTCATGCGGGATTGCCGAAGGTGCGAGCGAGATGGGGAGTGGGGGCACACACTTCAGGGCTGATTGATTTCATTTTCATATGTACATATGTATATAATGTATGTACATGCACATAGATGCAAACATACATGCGTACATACTGACTGGATGTCAGATGGCCTTGGCTCGCTTTTCACGCTTTTCCAGACATTGCACCCCACTCGAATGCAGCCGCTGACATTAATGGTGATTAATGCGAAAACGGAATGCAATTAAATTCCGCCGTTTGGTCGTGCCATAAATTATTGTGATTTTGCAGTGTACGAAAAGTCAAATAAAGTGTGAAAGCAAGAAGAAATAGAGAAGCAATTCCTACGACAAAGTACAAACACCCTGTATTTCGTTGTTTTTTTTTTTTTCAAATATACCGTTATGGCAGAAAGAGATGGCGCGCTCAAATCGACGTCATAAATTTTGCTTTGCAGCTTTGAATTTATTGCGTGGCGAATGCACAAAAAACGCGAATTGCGAATTGCGGCCAACGCGACTTTGCCGAGAGTACAAACACCTTTAGCTCTCTTTCTCTCCCCTTCTCATTCCCGCACACATAGCCCACAATGGCGGGCAAATTAATAGGGCTTGCGATCTTGAGAAACGGCTCTAAAAGCTAATAATCGAAAAGTTGTGCCATTCTGCCATATCTTTTCACTTTTAAATAAGAAAGTCTAGTGATCTTTTAAGGTAAGCTTCTTTTTTCCCTTTTGCAAGTTATTTGAATGGATAATTTCTTTAATCCATTAAGAATCCAGCCGAATTCATTCAATTAATATTAATTTCTCTGATTTATCACGATATTGGGAAATCAACTTATACTTATACAACTTATACTTTTCTAGCAATTTTCAAAGAAAATGTTGTTATGTCTAGAACTTTAAATTCAAATAGTCGCTGCTTATTGATTTCACCTTGAGTGCTATTACTACATCCAGAATTGTACGCCTGAGCTCTGTTGCGTTACGTGAATGCGTATGTGTGTATGTGAGTGTGTGTGTGTGAATGTGTGTGTGTGTGATTGCAATGCGAGTGCAGAGCCATTAAAATCTTGAAATTGCATGCTAATAACCGTACCAGACCGCTAGTTAAGTGGGCAAATATGTTGTACATGCTTGTTACTAAATGCAGGGCATGTAATTTGCCATTCTGCCAGCAGTGCCATTATTATAGCTTATTGCATTCTTGATTCGCTCAAGAGAGCAGTGCTAAATGCTTGAAATGGCAATGGTTGCTAGAAACTTTCTAATCACTACAACTATTTTATCCGGTTGAAGAGCGTTTTTAGTTGCTTTAACATGAACAAATGATTTCTGTAAATCCGTAATCCACATCCGCTTGATTAGGAGGATGAATGTGGGTTAAATGCGAACGTTGGCCAGCATCAATCATCATCAAACGCCCAACGATCGTTTTGTTCGCCGGAAGTCGCAGCCAATCTAATATTAAGTGCCCACTCCACTCCACCAGCTAAACATTGTAGATACAACACACACACATTAACATTTGTACGAATAGCACACAAATTACGACTAGAAAGCATTTTCCGAAATGTCCGCGGGCCAAATGCACATGTGTTCCCATTGAGAGAGCCCCCGATAGCCCACAGTGAAGCCTCTCAAATTGCTGCGCTTGATTAGCGATGAAAGCGAACATGGGAAAGCACACTAATTGGAAAGGGTCTACACTTCCTTTCCTATCCACTTCACTTTTTGATTGCCCACCAAACCTCTGCATCGAATGTAATTAGAACAGTGAGGACTCGAAAAAAGAAAACTACAATTTAAATCGGTCATATAGAAACTTCTTTACATACATATCTAAGGAAAATGGTCATTAAATGGATGTACATACATACTTGATAAAGATGATGATATATAATAATTTTCTACAATTTTATAATAAATGGAGAGTCATCATGCCATTCAGGTAACGTTGGGCGCCACTTCTTCCAATTTCTTCGCTTATTATCGGGCATTCACTGTGCGCGGAAACAATAGAGCGGCTCTTGTCTAATGGAGAAACTGTTGCATCCGCAGCCCGAGGTTCGAAAGCTGAGTCATCCCATCCACTTATGGATCTTTCCATCTTTCCCCGCTTTTCTTTACGCTTGAGAATTATCACGCCATCTCGGCCCAAAAGGGCTCCACAAAACTCCACCCGGCCAATGTAGGCAAATAAAAAGCTTTTAAACGTTTTTTTTTTGTTTTACATTTGTATTTTTAAGAGTTTTTTTGTTTTGGTTTTTTTTTCTGATACTCTCTTTGCTTGAGAGGTACAGTAGAATAGTTTTTTTCTTTTTTCATCTTGCTTTCGTACAAAGTTTTTAAGGAAATATGCACAGTATTTGTTGTTGTTTTTGTGGGTTTTCGCATTTAGCTGCTTGGAGTTTTGGTAATACTCCGTACAATATACACAGTTTGGTTGTTCAATATAGATTTTCGAAAAAGGGGGGGAGGGTTTCTTAAAGGGGAAATAATTTGGCCATAGACACGAAGTTATTATACATAGACAGTACATACAATTTAAAATGTCACATCGAAAATGTACATACAATAAATATGAGTACAGAGTGGGTGGGTGTGTGTATGTGTGTAAAAGTGTGTGTGTGTGGGGTGTGAATGAGAGGGGGTGTGTGTATGTGTGTGAGAGAGTGTGTGTTTGTTTGAGGGCTAAGAAGAATTTTTAAATAATTTCAATTATAATTACATTTAGATAAACAAAATAATAAAATTGTTTTTAATAATTGAGATCATGACACAAAGTAAATTGTAAATACTTTTGGCACACGCGTGCATCTGGACCCGAAAACACGCTGAGAACGCTTGAATTGGTTTGGGTTGGGGTTTAAAGTCTATATAATGGATGCATGGCGCCGTCGATCGCTTGTCTAACATTAGCACGTATCCATAACTTAATAATTTCCATTATAAGACCGATATCGCCATGCATCCGGATATATTACTATTATTAATTATTAATCATAGTTTTGTTTTTTGTTTTTTTTTGCCTGTTTTTGGCCGTGCACGCGCGCCGATCTTTTCTGGGTTTTTTGTTTTGTTGTTGTTTCTGATTGGCTTTTTTTTTTTCATCATATTTTTTTTTTTGTTTTTTTTCATTCACTTAATCATTTTTTTATGCAACAACATTTTGGGACAAGTCTTGGTTTAAAACAAACGTACGATCCATACACAAATGCATCTGTGTATGGCGGGGGTACAAAAAAATAAACAAATTATTTTAGAAATTAAAATTACATTTACAATAAATATCATATATTGCAATTATTGCTCCACCAGGGGCCATTCGCCGTCGTCATCGTCATTCTTGATCCGATTCCCGATCCCAAGTTACTGCTTCTGATCTGCCAATTCGCTAGTACCATTATCCACATTGTTAATCATATTCCTGTTATTGTTGCTGCTGCTGATGATGATGCTGTTGTTGTCGTTGTTGTTGTAACTATTCTTGACGTTGGCTTTCGAAATACCCTTAACGGCCTTGCGAACGTTGTACATGCCTGGAAAAGATAAGAAAAAGGGGGTAAACGTTTAGTATTTGGCATTGTTAAATAGCTAAATAAATTACTATGACTAATCACACTGCAAAAGGGAAATGGGAAAACAAAACTAAAAGTGCCAGCGTCATATTTGACCTTCAGGAGGCAAAAGGGAAAGCAATACAACAAAGTGCAGCGAATCCAATTGGGAATACTATACTGCATACGTGTCAGTTGTCAGTGGGTGTGATTCGTTTCTTCACGGACAGCCTTCTTATCGCCGTGGAATTATGCACACTTGTGCAAGCCCCATGATAGTAGAGCTGTACTCAGAGAGTACAGTAAACCTGTACCTGGTCGGCTGGCCGATATACTAAATGTCATGGTCACAGCGATAAGCGCAATCGGTAAACTGCATTTGTCTGGGATGCAATCAATCGTTATTAAAATTGAAAAAATATCCCAAAAATCATTTCAAGCACATAAAAGTTTCTTTAAATTTGTAACTTATTCACAAAGAATGTCATCTCCACGGTTAAAACTGTCAATTCAAAAGCTAAATGTCAGTTTGAGTTAGAGCGCTGCGACTGTACTTCTATCAAACCTCGATCACTGGCAGCTGCGGTTGCCTCATCACGTAAACCGCTAGAGCTTACACGATCGTACAAAGACGCTCACCAAACCGCAGACACTGCGCAGTGACCTAAAAGCTGAATAGCCGCAAGACTTTCTTAGAAAACCGAATACTTAAGCACACTAAACCATCTATTATAATTATGGTATTAAGAAAAATATGAATGAAAAATTATGGAATTATAGAACCATCATAGAAAAACAATGATTCTTTGAAATTGAAAGTTTCTTGCCATTACGCTTATTTAAAGCCAAGGTTTAATTTTGAAGTTAATGTAAATAAATAAAGTTAAGATGCTGTGCCAAATGTATCCAGTAAAGTGGAACGAAAAGCGCAACAAGTGGAAACCCGAACTTTTTGGGCGTTACAAACGTGTGCCTGAAACGCTAAAGCCCCCGAGAAAGAGAAGGGAAATCGCTGGCAGCCAAAGAGTCGCGCTTCTGGCGATATAATCAAATGTACAGTTATAGAAAATTATAAGCCAGCGACAAAGAACGTCAAGCGAAACAGAGGCGAAGAAGAAGAAGGAAGGAAAAACGGCAAAACGATCGTTTCCATTGTAAAAAGCGGGCGGATAGCAAGAGAGAGAGGTGGGGAGGGCGGAGGGTGGTTGTGCGTTTACCGTTATCATTATGAGCACGCCGCTCCAACTAGTTAGCTCTGTCTCGCTCCATCTTGCACAACAACAAGACGCGTTTTGTTTACGAAATGTGTGTGGAGAGAGAGTCGGCGATGAAAACAAAGAATTCCCATTATAAATATTTATGTGGGAGCCCACGAGAGAGTTTCTGCATGCATAATTAGAAAACATAAATTTCAAGGGAAATCACAAACATAATCGTGCTTTTTGGGGCGTGGCCAAGAAGGCCGAGCAAAACATAATCACGAAAGCCAAATAGACCGCTTAGAAAACATCATTTCCGTATTAATAATAACATACAAACATACATAGGTACAAGGGAGATGCTGTAAATTGTTAGTGAAATATGTAAAATACCGAAGTAGATCATATGAATCATCATAGCATAGAAATATTTCCTATAGAGCGCCAACTGTTTGGTAAAAGTACAGTGGTGACCAAAACATGGCAAAAAAATAAAAAATAGAACAACAACACACGATAGCAAGAAATGGCGAGATAACAGAACTTTTCTTTAATTGATTTGTTTTTGTTCGCTCCGCCTTTCGACGCGTTTTTCGGACCTGCCACAAAAGTACACAGCACAACAAAACACAACATTTGGCGCTGCTGTACTTACGCGAATTGCGCTCGATGGTGTGCGTGACCTTCACGACGAGTTTTGAAAAACATCCAGCCAGCAACGTGCGTGCGTAGTACTACTACGCATAATAACGCACACACACACACACTCACACACGCGGCAAGCTTATCAGCGAAGACGACTAAAAATAAACACGAAAATAAGAAATTCGCGCCAAAACGCAGACAAACAGAGAGAGCGAGAGCGAGCAACACAAAATCTGCTTTCGCTCTTTGAAAACGTATCTCTCTACGTGCGTTTGCGTGTGTGTGTATGTGTGTGAGTGGGCTGACGTCGTCGTATAAGAGCGAGCGGATTGTTGTTGTTTCCCTCTGGTTGAGATTGCGTTTGTCGTTGTGGGTGCGGCCTTTACAAGAGAAGGGGAAGTGGGGAGCCCACAGACACAACTACAGTGAACCCATGTACAGTCGCCATGGTCGTGTGCCAAGTAGTTGATTTTTTGTTGTTTTTATTATTCCTCTGGCAAACTGCAGCAGCTAGCAACAACAAAAACAAGAATCATGAAAACCAGAAGGCGTTGGCGCTGATTTAAATTTAATTGAGGTCTCTCAATTAATTGCCTTTTGCATTTTACGCTTCTTCTGTTCACTTTTCTGTTGCAATCTCTTTTCGCGAAAGAAAGATGGAAAGATTTTTGGCGCGCGATTGTTATTCAACAGTTTTTATTTTGACGTACAGTTTGTTGTTTAGCTTTTTCGCTTTGACACACTGCCAAACCAAAGACAAACTGGCGACCAGCTCGCTCTCTCTCTTTCTGCCCTGCTCTCCCTCTCTCTCTCGCTCTCACTCTCTGATTGCCACGCTATCAGCGAAATATCAGCGCTAAGTAAAGCAGCCATACATACATATATGTATATAACAATATGTCAAAAATTTAAGGTACAGTCGAACGTCCATAAACGAGGCTTTTTATTACTTTTATTGTAAATCAATAGAATTATTTAATATTTCTCTCTTTTGTTGGTAAAACTTGAGGCAATAGAAATTCCTTATGTATATTTGTACATTTTATTGTTCAATAATTTCAAATACCTTTATTATTACAAACTGTAAATGCTTTCAAATAAGTTATAAATAATATTTAAATAATATTTATTAAATATCCATTCAAATTTGTCTCAAACAAGTACAGCAATGGACCTACAATAATACTTAACGTTGTAGGTTTAGTTTACTTTTTTTCAATCCAGAAATCCTAGACATGCAGAATTGATAAGAAGTGTAAACTGTGCGATGAAATCGAAGTGCGAATAAAAACCGTAGCGTTTTTGTTTCGCAAAGTGGTTAGGAAGCAGGGGGCCAAAATGGAGATGTGCAAAATAACAAACTCCTATCAAAACAAAAACCGAAAAACAAGCTTTCAATATAGAGAAACGAATTTAAGCTACTACGAAAAAAAAGAAAACGTGATTGAAATTTGAAAGTTTGTGTGGCGCGTTGATGAGGAAGAGCTGCCAAACAAATCGATAAGGAAAAAGGGGAAACTAACGGCACTAAAGCCAACGCAACACCACACACACACACACACACACCAGAGTGCATTTTGTGTGCACAGTTGTTGCAAATATTGATTCGAGCCCTTAGCTTAGTTAAATAACCAAACAAAGGGCCAATAATAAACACAACAGCACGGTCTGAATGATTGGAACTTTCAGACATCAGAAGACTGCATCCATGTTTTGAAAACTGTGTTTTCCAACTTTAGTTTTCAAGTAAAAACAGTTGAAATTTATTAGTTTTTCAACAAGTAAAAACAGTTGAAAGTTCAAGTGTATTTATTTACAAACAATTACCTATTGAAATACATACATCTATTACACATGAAGCTGTCACAAAATCTGCAGTGAATTTGCTGCAGTTTGAAATACATATGTACATACACCCAAGTAAATAAAGTAAAAAGGTTTATCCATCAGATATGTACATGAATCCCAATTCACTTTCGAGTAACCAAAAAGATGAATCCGCAGGATACGCACGTGAATGAACCCACAACGAATCGGGAAAACTACCCAGAAGCGAAGAGGAAAGAGAGGACAGAGGGAAGTGACAATAAGAATTAACGCAGAAGGGGAATAACGAAATTAGAAAAATCAGAAAACAGGGGTGGTTTTTTTTCGACTAAGCGAACGAATTTTATAAGGGTGAGGACTGTGGCAAAGGACGAGCACAAAACAAGGAGCGCAAGAGGAAGGAATAACGGAAAAGGCAACTAAAATCAGGTGTCTGCTTATTGGACATTCTATATAAGAAGTATGTACATGGACCTTCAGTAAATAGAACCTTTAGCATATATGGAATACATACAAAAAGTGTGGAGATCTATGAGAAATTCAAGGACAATATGAGTCTTTTTTAATTCTTCATGTTTCAATCTATTCGCGTTCTCTATTCTAACATTTACATATGTTGGTGATTCTTGGGAAAATCGAACTATCTATATATCTACTACCATACAAATCAGGGGGGAAAATATAGCGTACCTTTGAGGCCTTGTGGCTGCGTCGCATATGGCTTTTGGCCATGTCTCGTGCTGTTGGCCAATTCCGCACTGCTCTTGCTTTTCTGGAGTATCAGCTGTGCGCTGGCGGAGATCTGGGCGGGAGTCAGGGCCATGCCCCTCGGCGCTTCGCTGACTGCCTTCGGATTGCACTCATCAGCATCGCTGCTGGGTATCATCTGTGTGGTTGGATACCTCATTCCGCGCAGCGCATGGGCATCCGTATCCGTACCCCTAACCGCAGCGGCATCCGCATCGCGACGGGCCTCCAGCTGGATGTCGAATCCGTAGCGCTCCTTGACGTACAATCGCTTCATGTGCTGCTCCTGGGCCAACAGCTGATCGATCTCCGAGTCCCTGGGTGCGGTATTGAATAGATTGCGACGGATTCTCTTCTTCTCCGAGTTGCTGGGCGGTGGGCGTGGCACGGGAGCGGCATGTGGATGACCCAAGCCCATCGGCGGACACAGCATGGCCATGTTTTTTTTTTTTTGTATTACTTGTTTCCTTTGCTTTGTTTAAACTTTAGGTATTTTTGCACTTTTTTTTTTTTTGGTTTATTGCTTTGCAAGTATTCTCGCTTTGTTTCTTTCTGCTTTCGGCTTTCACTTGAACTTTCACAGCAAACACTGCGCGAAACTCACGTACGCATTTTAGGCATTGCAATTGCAGTTTCAATCGGTTTTTCTACCGCTGGCGAATTTTGGTTGTGCTTTTCGTTTTTGGTATCGTGGAGAGCTGTAGCGTAACTTTACGACTTTCACGCGAGCCGCGAGAGAGAGAGCGAGCGAATAGAGCGCAGTTGGTGCAGACGCAAACGACCGAATTCGTGGACAATCGACGACCGAAGTCCCGCAGTGAGCGGTGCTCCTTGCCTTATATACGGTGCAGTGTGACCAGTTTCGGTCGCGCCGATTTGGGCGATGAATTCGTTAACATTACTTTCGCTTTTCAAAAACGGTCACTCTGCGCTCTTACTCTCTCTCTCTCTCTCTTCAGCTCTTAAGGCGCTCTCTCTTACGTTTGAGTAACATTAACATTGGTGGGAATTGTTGTGGGTAGAAATAATAATAAAAGGGAAATCCTTGAATGAAAATAAACTAGATAAAATTTCAAAAATTATACATCAAAATTAATAAAGTTCGTACAGTTGGCTTAAAAATATGTTTCCTAACAATTTGCGGTCTGGCATTTGTGCGCTCTCTTTCACTGTTAACTGCAGCACGTTAGTGCGGTGACGTCATAAATTACATTTACTTCCTTCATTTCATAAAATGTGATAATCTAATTTTTAAAAAACTTAAGTTTTAAATATAAAAACAAAACAAAAGTGAATCAAATTGAATGCCATTATCAGATCCCAAAAATGATACTGTTTCCAAGTCGTTGTATTTTCTACACAAGGTTAGACATAAAACTGAATTGCATCGAAAGCAAACATATGATGAATTCAAAGTAGTTTATAAATGAATTCAATGACGTCATAACGCGCGATTAGTAACTTCACACAATGCTGCAATTCATCTATGCTATCTAATGCTTTCAATCCAAAAGAGATACTTTCCTTCTATTTGTAAATAGTGTTTGTAGACCTACGATATTGGCTCTATTTACATGTAACAATTATGGAAAGTGAATCTGTTTTTTGTGTGCCACTTATAGGCCGTGTAAATACAATTAGTTATGCTAGCGACTAAGTACTAGTTGCTATTTACCCAGCACAAATACCAAGCTAAACGCTAACTAACTGATATGTTAGCGCGTTTGGTGTTTTGGGCCCTAACTCAAGGTCGAGCTTGGGCTTCATGCGGCATTAAACGGGCTAATTGGCCAGACGTGGCTAGAACAAATTGGCAGCGACCGGAATAGGTACAAATTCTGGCTACAATCTGTATAATAGAGGGGCTAAAACACTTTCGCGCTTGCGGTGCCAATTCAAGCGTATCTCGAACAAACGAAAGTGAAAAGAGTTGAAAAACCGCATAGAAATAGTGGTTAGTGGTAGTGGTATTGGTTGGTAGTATACTACCAACTATAGTTGGCAACACACACACTGGCATCAATAATGTGGGCCACAAGTCATTTCAATTTCAATAATGCTGAGTCAGCCGAGCCACCGAATCACCCATCACCATCTCCATCTCCATTTCCATTTCCATCTGGGGAACTGGGCTCACCACTCCACTCCACTGGAGGAGCAGCTGGTGTTACCTCGAATCTTTAGGCCCATTTCGTCTGCTCCGGAGCGATTAGTCATTTTAAAGAGTGCCCTGGACAAAGGCCGCGCCCAAAGGATTGCGATTTATTATTGTTTTCAGGCGTACAGTGGGCCCTCGCAAAGAGAAATGCTAAAAGAACAGAGGTTTTATAAGAAATGCTAAAAGAACAGAGGTTTTATAGGGATTTGCGCGGGAATGGATTCTTGGATCCTTGGATCTTTGTATGTAAATTTAACTTATATCTTTAGATGTATCTTTATCTTAAAATTTATATGTATCTTTATCTTAAATCTTTAAATGTATCTTATACATATACCTTATATTCATATGTACCTTTTACATATACATTTGTACCTTATCTTTATATATAGTTTATACTTTTCAAAACGTACACCTTGTTTTAGATACCAATTGAAAATATAATCCTTTACTGAAGATTATCTGTGGCACATTTGGAGTACTTGACTGCAACTTTAACTTTTATGCATCAAATCAAATCCTATCCATTTGAAGTAAGAGTTTCGCTTCTCCAGCGTCCACTGTACAGAAGATGGATATATGTATATCCACTGCTCATATTTTTTGGCGCGATGTCCAAATTCGGATTGGCAACTACCTGCCGGCGAGGTGAACAGGGGTTGAGGATCAGATGGGATCGTATCGTATCGCATCGGGTGAATCGGTGGCACAGGTCGTGCCACACTACGTGGAACTCTTGGAACTCTATGCAAAAACCAACCCTCGCGCCAAAAGACAAATCCATCTAAAAACGCGCCACTCGACGATCGGCGCAACAATGCAGTTGTAAATGTGTGAAAGTTGGCAAAGAGATTTCGAGCCCCTTCATTCGGTTCATCCATCGATTTTTCCCCTGAATTTCGCCACCCCATTTTCATTTTGCTGCGTCATTTGCACTGCAAAATGCGTTTCAGCTTTGGTTATTTTTGATATCGTAGCTGCGCTGATTTCTTTCACTGGGCATTTTATACATTTGAATGCCTGTGTGTCGGCGTGTGTATATTTTTATCTTTTCGTTGTTTTCTGGCTACGTGTCTGGGTCTACTGATGGGCTACTTTTCCGCCGTCACTTCCGCTGCACGCAGCTTGTCGGCGGAAAACTCAAGCTGTTTTTCCCCCGACTGGCTGGCAGAAATTAGTTTATGGCCCACGTACCACCACATGTAACTCCGGCCCACAAAAGGCCAAATACAGTGAATGATAATGAAAAGAATGAACCCAGAACCAAACTCAAACCCAAACCCAAACCCATTGCAAGCGATCAATGGAACTGTCGCACGCGCTGCGCATGAGGTTAACTGCTGTTTTAGTGCCCCGAACGTACTGCAGCCAGTTTGAGATACAGATACACAGAGGCTGACGTCACGTTCGCCTAATTAATAAATGAGCTCATTAAGGAGCTGTCTCTGTATTTGTGTCCCCTCGCTCCTGCTTTCTCCTCCCCCCTCCCACCGTCAGCTGTTTTATTTCCCATTTCATTTGTTGTTCTTGTTGTGTGCAATGTGCAATATGGGCTGCGCGTGGCAACCACTGCAACAACAACTGCAAATCCGTTCGCTTGAAATGTATCTAGCAGATACTTTGCAGTGGCACATGTGTCGCAGATAAGAAGTGCCCTTAAAACGCATTTTAAACTACTTTTAAATGGCATATTAGACCAGATAAGCTAAAAGTAGGATACTAAAGATTATTGATAGCTATTAACTTGCTTAATCATATTTTAAGCTTGAGAGTTATAGGCCTTGCCAAAAATAGTTAGCTTAGTTTTAGCCAATTTTTGTAAGCTCGTTATTGTATATTTCAAAATCAGTGCGTCATGATTAGTGAATCATAAAGAAGTGAGGATGGGTCTGCAGAATAAGCTGGCAGCCTTGATAAGAATCATAATGAGTCACTGTCTAAGAAGGTGATTGATCCAATAAACTCATAAATTTTTTTACATGCTAGCAGTTTACCTCTGATTAGCAACCAGAAATCTCTACTTCCGCTTTTGAATGCGTTGATATAAGTAGTAATGTATCTTTTCGCTATTTGTAGTGCGTGATAGTATTTTTTTTAGTGGGGGAAGTTGGAGCCTTTCAAATGCCTCACAAGCAAATGGGAACCTGTGCCGCTGCAGTTGCTTTCCATTTTTCATTCGCTTTTTTTTTTAATGGTTTTTGAGGCATCTGTAAATTTTGCGCCAATTTCTGCGGCTGCTGCTGTGGAAGTGGATGTGGATATGTGGCTATATGGATGTGGCTATGTGGATGTGGATATGTGGATGTGGCTATGTGGATGCGGCTGCCCTCATCAACGGAGCCACACGGATGCGAATGCGAATACGAATACGAGTGCGAATACCTGCTGCTGGTAATTTTGAGCACACATATTTTTTGCGCCAAAAACCAAAACCTGAATCTGACACAGCCCGGTGCAATCTACCTCTCTACCTCTCTCCCTCCTCCGCACCGCCTGCTCCATATAGCGCATTCTCTCTTCCCGTTTCCGCACATGAAATACATCCCCATGTGCACTGAGCGAAATTGTGGTAATAAAAGAAATACATCTCTTTAGCAAAACCCAATAATTATTATATGGTTATCAAAATACTGAATGTACCAAGCAACCATTACTAATTATATGAATATCATAAGGCTAACCTAACCCAAAAAAGAGTTTAAGAATTTATCTTTAAGAAAATCTTAAGTGTACTCTTCTGAATAAAGCTAGACTGTAGTAAATACTTTCTAATTATTATTGAGTATTGTTTGATGCCAAATGCAGCTGTCCCTTTCTCGCAGTGTACTGCCACATCCTCACACGCGTACGAATATCTCGTTGAGCTGCTCAAGCTGGAACAAGTGCTTTGCTTTTTCCTTTCTCCCGACCCGTCCACCGTCTTATTTTCGGTTTTCTGGTTTTTTTTTTGTTGAGCAGCAGCCGGGAGAATCGGAGAATCGGGAGAATCGGGGAATCGGTGGAGCGGAGACGAGGTTGGCTCAAAGAATTCTCGTTTTGAGCCGCCAAAAGTAACATCTGCTCCCCAAAAAGCATAGACAGTCCAGGAATTGTCGTTGTCCGCTTAGGGTTTCATTCCTCCTTTTTTTTGTTGTTAAGTTTTATTTTACTTCTTTTTATTTTTCTCTTGGCTTTTATTATGGCCTTGCCCAAAACAAAACATTAAATGAAACGGAGGGGAAAAGGGTTGAGGCATGCGGTTTTATGCAGGGAACTTGGTCGCAAATCAGGAACTTTCCGAGGGGCGATAAATGCGTATCAATTGGACACTCGAGAGATAGAATTACACCGAGGTTTGTAATTAAGGCCAGCTCTTGATTGCTCCCATTGTTCGCGATTGTAATTGTGCTGCATTCACTGCGGCTTCAAAAGAAAGAAAGAAAGAAAGAAAGTTTTTGGGAAAAAGGGTTTGTTTTGATTTTACGTTTGTACGTATGAACAAACGCAGTGCAATCGAAGATTTATTTAAAGAAAAGGAGAAGGAGATTAATGAGCAGATATATTTTATATATTTCTGATATATTTCCAAGTTGATATATATACGGCACCTAAGAGTGTTAGGTATATTCTGATTAAGAGGTATAATTCGTACTTGTATATTTGTATATAGTAATATTTTAATATTATTTGTTGTAATAGCATGAAACCACAATTCATATGATTCATACTTTTTAGTGGGATTTTTCCTGCATACTCGTATGATATATATGCTGCGACATGATTCAGATTCTTCGCTTATGACTTACAGCCAGTGCCTTGTGAATAGCTTGCCCTTTGCCCTGACCCACACCACTGCAACGTGTTCCCTTCGCTGACCGGGTCGCCGAGTGCTAATTTGCCTCATTTATCTCTCCTGCTTGCGGACGGACAACTTGCCCCTCCTGCAACCCGAAATGCACCACAATTACTCTACGTGACTCTGGGGCGCTTAATTGCGACCAGCAGACGGACAGAATGGTTCCAGCTTGAGTTCTGTTTATGTGATTATTTTTTTTGTACTCTGCCACTCCGTCTGCTGCCCCATAAATCTCACGAGCCTCCGATTTCGGGCTGTTGAGTGTCCAGTTGTATAATAGATAACCCCGCAGAAGTAATAGAGGCTACACAGATCTCGGGTTTTCCTTCGCTTTCGCCCAGCTGTCACGGCGATCGTGTGACTTTGGGCAACGGGAAAGCTAATGCCTTGACCAATGCTAATGCCCACTGACCGAGATCATAATTCACGGGGAAAGGAAACCCAAGACAAATCGCATGTGTAAATCGCTTACGGAGAGTGGGTCGTGGGCATAAATCAAATCGTTGGGTCACTTTTGGCTATGCCTCGTTGCTTTAGCTGCTGTTGCTGCTGCTGTTGCTGCTGCTGTTGCATGCAACACGCCAATGTTGTAAGTTGCGATTTGTAAGTTGGCCAGCTCTCAGCTCTCAGCTCCCAACTGACCCACTTGAGTGTTCTTATTTGCCTGGGTGTGTTCGCCATCGCGAGCCGTTACTTTTCACACCCAACCAAACTGGTTGGCAATGCGAAAACTAGCGACAATTGCCGCTGCCACCAATGAAATGGAGGGGGTTACACAGAGAAAAATTGGGGGGAACCAGCTTATGATGCAGAATGATACTTCTCACGAAAAGTTATCAGGTGTTCTAGTAGCATAAACCAAAGTTTGACTATGAAAACCGCAATGAATGTTGGCTGAGTATCAAGTTTTAGCTGGCTAAATCACACATAAAGGTACCCAGTTATTATACAATTAAATTAAATGGAGAAAACTTTATTTCCCTGTGCATTCACTTGGAAAATGCACAAACAATAGCGAGCAACTGAGACCCGCCAGCATAATAATTGATCGCTGCGGCGAGCAACTTTCCAACTGGTTTTCTATAACGAACGCAAAGCACTATCACAGATTTTCCCTAATTTCCCACCATTTTTATCCAGTTTTTATTGCCCTCGTCTTGTAGGCATTGTCTAAGATTTCCTTCCATTTCGTTTTGAATTTTTTATTATTACTTTGCCAGTCGCCGCGAACAAAAGAGCTGCTGCTGCTAGACGAAAGTTTTCCCGTTTTTCCATTTTTCCATTTTCCACCCGACTCGTCGAGTGTTTTTGGATGAATTATGAGCCCGTGGAGTGGTGACCCCGACCGGCTTTTTCTTGTTCGGTTCTTTTGCTTCAGCTTGGTCCGGTGGTTGGTGGTTCATCTGTGGCTTCATTTCATATGCACTTCGATGGGGGGCAGGCGACTGAAATGTGAATGTGAATATGAATGTGAATGTGAATGTGAATGGACTCTATTAATGTGTAATGCGATCTGCGGCGCATGGAAAATCAAATGAGCTGGTCAGTTCGAAAGGCAGCCGTTTTGCTTCGCCTGTCGCAATGCCTGATGTTGATGTATCTCCGTATCTGTATCTCCACATCTGTAGCTATATCTGTATTTGTATCTGCATCTCGGAATCCCCTCGGCATACGAGTGTATGCTAAGCTGACGGCATCTGGTCGAAACTATTTCTGGCACATTGCAGTTCGCGTTTAATGCGTTTAAGGCTGATTACATGCGATGGTCCACCGCAGTTTGTGTTTGTGTGTTTGTCAGCTGCCCAAATATTTCGCCCTCGACTGTCAAACATCCCGCATTGCATCACCCACATACACGCGTGAATTTCAGTTTTTTACGATGAAACTGGCCTTTTGTAATGCATACCTGCCTTTTTTAATATTACCAAAATATATTTTGTTTTATAGAAATTTAAAAGTGTGTAATCTCATACTCATTCCTATTGAAAACTCGACTATTTCTTCTGTCTAAGTGGCAGTAGTTTCTCTGTGTGTCATCGGAGTTAGACTCCCTCGTTCGCTCATTTACTCATTCACTCGTTCGCTCGTGCCTTGTATCTTGTATCTTGGCCCTTTGTCTGTCAGCGGCATTTTGTTTATTTTTATCTGGTGCTATTTCAGTTCGCTTTTCCTCCTGCATTTCCATTAATTTTTGTGCGCGCCTGCGCCTTTTATTTGCCCTGCCTCCGTTTGCATTTGCAAGTCGGGCCGCAACTACGGTGAAACACAAATAAATATTTACCACACCCGTATCCGTATCCCTATCCGTGGCCGTGTATCTGTATCTGTATCTGTATCCGTGCATTTTCATCTGCGCCAGCGATCTCGTCGACTGGCTTCCTGTCCAAATAATTGCGCATCCAGCAAATGCCAACAGATGGAGAAGGAAATGCACGTAGGGCGCTGGCATCCAGAAATAAAGTGAGCGAGGAGTGGCAGTTTGTATTTATATTTTATATTTATAAAATATATATATTATATTTTCCCATAAACATATTACATATATAACTGGTCTTGGTTAACTTTAAGATAAACTCGAAATATCAATCAATCAAGTCATTATTATCTCATTCTGATTTCTATCTGCAACTTGTCACTTGTTTACAATTAGTTTGTTTAAACACAGTAAAATGCGAAAAATTATATATATGTTTATATTTATTATTAAAGTACATTGATTATATGTGTATATGTTTATAATTATTATTACATTCCATTGCTGATATATATGTTTATAATTATTATTAAATTTCATTGACTTCTATTGCCAGTTGTTTTATATATTTATTATATATTACTTCCATTGCCAGTTGTTTTATATATTTATTATTTATTACTTTCATTGCCAGTTGTTTTATATATTTATTAAATATTACATCCATTGCCAGTTTTTTTTATATATTTATTATATATTATAATCACAAATCTTTTGTCAAAGGGAGTGCATATAAGGCAATCCCCTGTGTAATATCGCGTTACATTCCCTCGCTTTTAGATTGGCCGCAGTTTATTAATAGGCATGGCAAGATTTTTCAATTAACAAAGCCATTATGCAATCCATTGAGTTGTATCCCCCGAGTTCGATGTTTGCCCTAGTTACTGGACATATGGCTACACGCATATGAATATGAATATTTGTGAATATCAATTTGTGTGGAAATAAACGCCAAGGCACTGCAAATAAAAATGCTGCCAAAGATATGTACATTTCAAAAATAAAATATTTATGCATAATAACAACTATTCAGGTCATCAAAAACCAAAAACATTTCATATAAGTTTATGAATATGTAACTTAAAGGGTTTTCTGAAAATGAATCCATTTATGATGGAGTAAGAAGGTTATGACTTAGGCTAAAACTTAATTTAAGGTGTAAAATCAGTGGATGATCTGCGGGAACCATTCGAGTGGAGGAACCAGTGGACTACTGGGCGTAATGGTGTCGAGTGCCGCTGGGCATGAGATGGGTATCTGTTTGTGGCTCTGGGGATTGGTGGCCAAGTAAATCCCTCGCTAATCGGGCGATTCTCCTACCGTTAAGTGGTGCTAAGTGACCCATCGCCACGCAAACGGAGTCCCAAACAAATCGGAGGCTTATTAATGAGCCGGACTGGAAGACTGAAAGTCCGTTTCCAATTCGCTCCACTCGCATAATTAATCAGCACAGATATGTACATACATACATATATAGATATGTTTGTAGCTCTGACGAAATTGTCTGAATTCGCATTTTGAATGATTCACGGATGGGATGGAGAGATGGGATATTTAATCAGCGGGTTCGATATCCGCTGGCATTATAAACATGAGTGACTTTCATGGCTCATATTAGCAGCTGATCCGATGACGTTTTCCAATCATAATGATGCGGGCTCATCGATGAAACCCTCGTGTTTCATGCCTTCTCGTCATATTGCGAGTATTTTTCCTCTTTTTTTTATTTTAACCCCGAATTCGATGGGATTGCTGATTGAACTATGGGGGCGGTGGGTCCATTAAACACTAATTGAGCGGAGCTTGTGACAAATGCATTTTATATGAGTGCTCAGTTGGATATCGACTATTGAAATATTGTCATTTGAATAATTTAAATTCATTTATTTAAACGTAAATTCTTTGTATTTACAAAATGATTAACTCAAAAAGTACAATAACTGTTACTTTATTTTAAAATAGATATGTAAATCAGCCCTAAAAGTTATTAGTTTATTATAAATAGACCAACTTGTGAATTTGTATTAAATTTTATATTTTATACATAAATTTCATCCCTCCACGAAATTCAAATAGTTAACATTTGTATTTACAAAATGATTACCTCCAAAAATACAATTACTTTTACTTAATTTGAATGTAGATACATTAATCAGTACTTAAAGCAATTGTAAATATACAGACTTGTGAATTTTTATTCAATTTTATATTTTATACATAAATTTCATCCCTCCACGAAATTCAAATAGTTAACATTTGTATTTACAAAATGATTACCTCCAAAAATACAATTACTATTACTTAATTTGAAAGTAGATATATTAGTCAGTACTTAAAGCAATTAGTTTATTGTAAATATACAGACTTGTGAATTTTTATTCAATTTTATATTTTATACATAAATTTCATCCCTCCACGAAATTCAAATAGTTAACATTGCGCCTAACAGCACCCGTCTGACACAACAGCACACGCTCTGTACGTTACGTGACACTAACCGCAACGTTACGCACTAACGCACTACGTAAGTAAAACAGCTGTTTGCTGTTTTTTGTGATTAATTTTACTCGCGTAAATTTAGCTAATTTGTATTAAACAAATCAACTTAAGCCACAGAAATGCGACGACGTGTGGGCCTGGGAGCCATCCAGCAGCAGAAACTGGCGGCGGAGAAGTACAAGGACAAGGGCACCGACCTGCAGGAGAACCAACTCGAACAAATGACCAAGCAAATGGAGGTTTTCCGCGTAAAACTCGAGGAATTTGCAATGAAACACAAGGAGGACATACGCAAGAATGCGCAATTTCGCAAACAGTTTCAGGAAATGTGCGCCGCCATCGGCGTGGATCCGCTGGCCACCGGGAAAGGATTCTGGAGCGTGCTGGGCATGGGCGATTTCTACTACGAACTGGGCGTTCAGGTGGTGGAGGTGTGCCTGGCTGCCAATCACAAGACAGGTGGACTCATGGAGCTGGACGATCTGCGACGAAGGCTGATCGCCGCCAGGGGTCAGAGTTCGGTGCACCAGGAGATCACCAAGGAGGACATCCTAATGGCCGCCAGGAAACTGAGCATTTTTGGCAACGGGTAATGGTCATTACAACTGCTTGCATTCAAGTTCATAAGTTACTCATTTGCAGCTTTGTGGTGCACAAACTGGGCAAGGGAAAATACATAGTGCAGTCCATTCCCGGCGAGCTGAGCATGGAGGAGACCAACATACTGAATGCCGCATCCAATACCGAACAAGGCTGCGTTACGCAGAGTCAGTTGATCGAGGATTTGGGGTAAGCGTTTCACTTGTACTTTAAACTGAATAGCCACTTGATTTCTGCATTATTCGTCCTCAGCTGGACCGACTACCGTGCTCAACAGTCATTGGACAAGGTGCTCGGCGAAGGTCTCTGCTGGATTGACAAGCAGGCGGGCGATGAGCCAGCCTATTGGTTTCCCAGTTTGTTTCCCGGTCGCAGTGCACAGACAACAGCCGCCACTTAGTGATCTCGTAACAGTTATTTAATATGTACAATAGTAATCATAAAATATATCTTTGTACAACCGTAAAATCAACGGCAAGTTCTAGGAAGGCTGCCTGGAGCTGTCGCCTGCGGCACCGCTCTTCAGCAGTTCGTTTTCCGCCAGCAGCACGGAGTTCTCCTCCATTAACTTGTAAATTTCCGATTCGAAGCGCTGCGTGATGTCCTCCATGCCCTCGCGGTACTTGGCCTTCATCTTCTTGTGCTCCACGAGGCAACGCTCCATTTGCGACTCATAGTGCCGTTTCCTAAGTGGCAATTATTTATATTCAAATGTACACTTAGTAATTTCATATTGTATACTCACATTCTGGCATCTTGAGCATCTTCGCCGTGCACTTCGCTAAGGGATCGCTCCAGCTCGCCAAGTCGCCGGCAGGTTACCTCCAACTCGACCTCCAGCTTGTCGTTCTGCTTGAGCACCTCCTTGTACTTTTGCTCCAGGCGATTGTTCCGGGTCTCCAGCATGTGAACCACCGACTTATGATCGCCAGACATTTTTTTCAGCTAAAATTAATGTAACCCTTTAGCACGTAATCATTATAAGATTATAGAATTGCACCTTCTCCTTGATGGTGATAATCAAAGTGTCCTTCTGCTTGAGCATATTCTTTAGCTGCCCCACCTCCACGTCCACCCGTGTGGATGCCTCATCCATAATGGTGCCGATATTATTGGCCAGCTGCGTGAATTCCTCCTTGTAGGCCTCGGCCAGCTTTGCGGCCTCCGCTTTCTCCTTGTTTGCCTCTTCGCTGAGTATGATGGCCTCCTCGACTTTGAGCATGGCATCCTTTTCCCGTCTGGTGCTCTCCACCAGCAATTTGTGAGTGTGACTCAGCGATAGCTCGTACTCCTTGAGCTGCTTCTGCAGTATGGACACCTTGGATTGACTCTGCTCGCTATCCCTCAGTTGGGCATGCAGCTGCTGCAGTTGCTCACCGTTGTGCTGTTTGTGATCGTGGAGTGCCTTAATGGTCTCCGCCTGCGTGCGTATCTCCTTCTGCTGGTCCACCACCTTCGCCTCCAGCATTTTGATGACCTTCGAGTACCGCTGGATGACCTAAAAGTGAATTCCGAAAATGTTTAAGATTATTTTAGGATTTTTCCGCTAGTCTCTGGTCCCTAGAACATACGCTTTTGTCAAAGCTTACTATAAACTATCAATAATTCGATAGAATTTCATTGTATAAATGGTGATAGTACCTGGTCATCTCCAGACAGTTCCAACTGGACGCGATAGTTCTTCAGATCCAATTCCAAGGTTTCAATGGTCTGCTTGGAGCAGTCGTGCATGCATTGCAGACTGTTCCGCTCCTTGATGAGCTCCTCCACCTGCTTCCTGGCCGCGTCGAGGGCATTGTTGCTCAGTAGAAGGCGATGCTTGAGCTCCTGGTAATCGCCGCGCGCTAGGATGCTCTTGCACTTGGCCAACTCGGTGTCCAGCCGGCGGTTCTCGTCCAGCACACCGTTGAGATGGACCTTTAGGTGAGCCTGTTCCCGCACCAGGCGCTCCACTCCTTCAGCCATGTCCTGCACAGAGCTGCTGGTTGGGATTGGTGGATTGGCTTGCCGATGACTGGCTTTAGTTAACAAATATATATGTTTGTGCCTTCCTACCTGAGAATGGCTTGCTTGTTTTCCTGTTGTGTCATGTTACTAGTGTTGCTGCTTGGAATCACATTTTAAAAGCAGAGCTTCTGTGGCTTGCTTTACATACTTTCATTATTACTATTATTTTTACTATTAATTATTATTATTTATAATTATTCAGTTTATAGTTGCTTTATAAGCTTTGAATAGTGAATCGTACATTTTAGTGTTTGAATTGATTCTGCAATCTAGCAAGCTTTGTCTCTAGTACTTCTCCGATTCTCAGCAACTTAAAACCGTATTTAAAGAACTTTGCTCTACGGATCTAATTGTATCCCTAGTAAATCGCTGTGTTTCACCGATTCTATGCCACTGGCAGCCTTTTGCTGTCCGTCGTCGATCTGTGACAGCCTGCCACCCTTCAAGCAGGTACATATGACATTAAAAAATAATAAAAAACCTGGCACGTGTCCTGCCGCGAGCGCTGACCCCTCGACAAGTGTCCGTTGTCCTGGGCAACAAACGGGCCAAACAAATGGGTAATATGGTAATCGAAATATGGTCAACTTTCTGTTTTAGTCACGTGCCATGCCGTTGTTCAACAAGAAGTTTGAGGCGAAGCCGATTCCAGTGCGCCAGGGACGTTGCAACATTGGACATCCGGTGGCCACCGAGGATCTGGATGACTATCGCCACATATCCCTGACACTGGGCAACAAGGAGCTGCGCTTTGCGGACGGCATCTGGATGCATGCGTCGCGAAAGGGCGACGTGGATGACATGCTGCGGCTGAACAAGAAGTTTCGTGCCCTCGAGGAGGAGAACAACATGTGCAATCTGAAGATTGAGGTGATGCTGGATCTGCTGGCCGAGCATGCGACGGAGCTAAGTGAGCTGAAGCCAAAGGAAAAGTAATGGGAACTATTACAAAATACATATGGACATGCTTCATAAATATGTTTTTATTTGACTAATAAAATACTAAAATCTTAAAATTCTTGAGCTGAAGCCAAAGGAAAAGTAATGGGAACTATTACAAAATACATTTGTAATCTAAAAAAGTCTTAACCGGAAACGCTTCATAAATACGTTTTTATTTGACTAATAAAATGCTAAAATCTTAAAAATTCTTGAGCGTTGACTAAGGCTGATGAGTGTTGGAGTTATCGCTGGGTTCTTTCCCCTGATTCATCCACCCAGAATGGACCTTTCTAAGTCGTGAGCACTCGGCTTCATACTGCTGCATTAGCTCATCCATGTCCCTTTTGAAGCAAACCATTATTTCTTCCTGCACATCCTTATGCCTTTCTACTTGATCCTTGTGCCGTTTTCTTCTACAAAGTTTGCTTAAAGTTGAAGAAATGTTATCATAGGTGATTATGATGGTCTCACAGTTCGGCTTGTTGTTCCTCCAGATGGGGATTGGATTCCAAGGCAGAGTGTTTCACTCGGGCCTCAAGGTTTTCATCCAGCTTCAGAGCTTCCATGTATTTCAACTTCAGGCGATCCTTTTTTCTGCTTAAAAAAAACATTCTTAATTATAGATACATATGCAATTAAAAGCCTTACAGCAGAACTCGAGGTTTATTCTGATTTGAATCATCAACGGAGCATTTCATCTTGTCCTCGGGTTTTTTATCCATCTCAGAATCTTCCTCGTATTTCTCACTGTTTTCAATCTTAGGATCTGATTTAGATTTTTTAATTTGATAGAGCTGACAGGTATCCTGCATGAAATAGGTAGAGTTCGCATTTCGCTCAATTTCGCTTTTGAATCGTTCCATTCTTAGGGCATAATCATCTTGCATAATGTTCAAATTTGAGGTATCATACTGCAACTTTTCAGCTTTATTCAGCAAATCCATATTGTCCTGATTCTTGGCTTTATAACCAATAAACTCGATCAATTTATACTGACTTAAATGGGAAACTAAACGCAAAGGGATCTTGTTTTCATGCATTTCTCAGACTCTTTGAAAAGCCGAACTGAAATCGGATCGAATAATAAGCGAATTGTTTATTTATCGTAAATACCATAAATATCATTTTACCCAAAGTTAACCAATTTCGATGAAGACCCAAACACATACTTGAGATTTATTTATAATGCCACATTAATCAGTTTCACATGCCCATCGGGGAGTTATCATTATTTCTGGCTGGGGGGCTTTTGTTGACCGGCCCATTGGGTATTAATTTGGATTTGTTGCGCATTGCGAGTATTTCGAGCATTTTGAGCATTTGAAGCATTTGGAGCATTGGGAGCATTGGGAGCATTGGAGCTGGTCAAATTGGTGGCATTGTTGTCGCCATTGGTAGCAATCTATAGACGCCATAATTGGTATCGCAGAGTTCCGGCGTCGAGCTGCCGCCGGTGGCTTCTGCTCCATTTATGGGCCACTTTATCAAACGACGACGACGACCACCAACCGATAAGCCACGGCAATCGTTAGGTACGTTGGGTGAGAATACCCAAGGGCTTATCACCGAAAACCAAGCCCACAAGAGCTGTATAAATAGCAGTACGAATTTACATGATATCTGCCATCTATGGTTTAGAAAAGTGTTCGGATTGCCCCGATACCCGATAAAGCTGAGCAGCCCAGCTCTCTAATCTGCGCTGGAAGTTTGATGTGGAAGTGGGTGCGGGTGCCATCAGTGGATATGTACATAGGTGTCTGGCTGGGCTCCTATCGGGCCACTCCATCGACTACTGTATATTTACGCACCGATATTGATATGCGATAAGCAAAACTGCTTATAAAACACATTTATTTTGTTGTTCCCAGCAATGCCAGCACCTAGAGCAAAAGTACACACGAAGAAATTAGAGGTATAATACCATAAATACGGATTGATATATGCAGTTTTTATTTACCAACATTTACCTAACACATATGTGTAGTTTTTTATCTTTGGCATCAAATTTATACTAATAATTTTTTTAAAATTCTGTAACTCATTGAAGTTTCTCGCAGTGCACTGCCCACGGTGGCCGCTGCCGTCGTCACCGAGGGGTAACACTTGTTCGAATCGTGTATTACAGTAGTTTGTTGATAGCCAGCCCCGCGAACGGAACGCATACGGAAGAAAACGATCGCAAGATCGATGTGGCTACAATATTTACGGAGCACAATAGCCAATTGTCGGTTGGAAAGCCAAAGCAATTGGATCTCCAGACGCGGAAAATCTTGAATTTTTTGCGAAATTCGCGAAATTTGTGAAATTTCAGTGACCATCGACAAATTGTGTGTGTGTGTGTGTGGCATTTAAGTAACCGGAGAAGCAGACCCACACCCGGAGTCTCAACTAGTGGAAAAACTAATACGCCGTATCAGCGGAAACCAGGCGATTATGAAGCCTTCGTGTCAGTTGTCCATCTGGTCTTGGACACTGTGAGTGAGTGTGAGTGCTCCTATTTTGATTCCAAAGCGCGATCGGTAAACAAATTGTCTATTAAACAATCAACTTTTCACCTAATAAATGATATCGTATAAATCAATTGAGTCGATGCCAATCAAGTGGGGCAACACAGATAAATCTCCATCACAATGGGTTGAGATCGCAGATCTTGGAAAACGAAATGCATAAACAAACGTTCCTGGTATTAAAAGTGTTTTATGAGCTTCGTGTTTTGTGGTCGACAAATGATTGCTTTGTGACATTCCACCTAAAGAAGATACATTCACCATAGAACGCCAACAGAATATTGAAAGAATATAATGATTTAATAAAATTTACTATTATGCCTTTCTGTATTTCGCTCAATCAAGCAGTATTCAAAAATTAATGCTTATGTTTATTAACCCCAAAGTAGATCCTAAAAGTCTTTGAACAACATATCGTTTTTTGCATCTCATAGATTCGTGCTTCGTGCAGTTAGAGCCCTTCTACGCGCTTCTCAAACTATCGAGTGGCCCCGAAAGTTCTGTGGTAGCCGCCAATCAATTGATAAACGAGCATTATCGCTGCGGCAATGATTTATTGTTGCATAAATGGCACTCACTATTTATTAATAAATGGGAAGCGAAATTCTGATAATTTATATATATGAGCGAGCAGCACCAAGGATTTTGTGGCCCAGTGTTTGTGTCTGTAAGCCAATGTAGAGCACCCGTTCGCTTCGAATGGCCAAGTAAATAAACAAAAGTGGATTTTTACACTCATTGCCGCCGACAGCGCACAATAAAATGTGTGAAAAATGTGCTCGAAGCAGTGGCAATGCAACCGCGTAGACCAAATAAATAAATAGAAACTGTGGAGAGCCTCGTTTGTTTGCTAAGAAATTAAATGAAAATCGATCATTTGGGAAATAAACGAGAATGGCCGGCCAGCCAATGGAATTCAAATAAATAAATGCGAAACCAAAACCATTGTGTGTGCCCCCCTAAAATATAGTAACTAATCAAAGTGTTCGACAGGTTCCTTTTCACGGCGATAGCAAAGTTGGAAGACAATGTCGCGGATATGCTAAGTGAAAATGGAAATGGATCCGATGATTTGTGATCTGTGGTCTGGCCGCATCTGGCTATTGATTCTCATTTGTCTCTGCGGCTTTCGGCAATCGCACGGCTTCTTTGTCGACTACACAGGTGAGCTGGTAAACCAATTAAGATTTAACTACAAGATCATTCAAGATTCGAGTATAAATAAATCGAAGTAAATGAAGATTTTCATTTGCAAGTGCTTTTTGTAACTACACATTTAAAAGTGCTTTTTGTAACTACACATTTGAAAGTGCTTTTTGTAACTACACATTTGCGCGTTCATTCGTCAAAACATTCAGAAGGTTAATCGCCATTTCGGGAAGCACGGCGCTTGATAAGATACTGTCAATTTGGCTATCATTGACACAGAAAGTAGTAAACAATTGCCATTGCCTTGATTGAATGGTTCGGAATTTTTGTTATATCTCTTTCCCTCTTTTTTTTTTTTGCCGGTGCAGAGAACACCGAGTTAATTCAGCAGAGAGCCGGATTCGATGTCAAGCTGCAGTGCAATCTCAAAGGTCTGGTGGATGAGAGTATGCTGGATAACATCAAGATACATTGGTACTTTAAGGTACTGCTTTTACTATATTAGTTAGTAGCTTATTGATAAGATTCACTTATTGCAGCAATGCAGCGAAAACAATTGTCATCAACTAGGATCTGTAGAGGAATGGACTGCACTGCCTTGTGAGCCGAGTCTGTGTCGTCCGGAACTGTGGCTCCGGAATGTGACGGAGCGGTACTCGGGACTCTACAAGTGCAGCATAAATCCGCACATCTGGGACAAGGCTCAAGCTGTGGACGTTCAACTGGTTCGCACCTATCAGCTGGATGTTAAGAGTATGCATTGCTATCATAAAACATCTATACCATATTGAAGCTTACTTATGAACTCTCTTTGTAGACACCTCGTTGGCTGCCCCTGAGTTTGTGGACTCGTATCCCAACAACAAGACCACATTGGTGGGCAGCAGGGTGGTGTTCCAGTGCCGGGTTCACAGCGAGGAGCATCCCACCATCAAGTGGTTTCGCCGGCAAAGCTACGTGGCAGCTCAGTCAGCTGGAGAAGCCTCCTCGGCACCCACAACCTCCAATTTCAGCACCCATATTGTGCGCTACAATGGTCGCACATATGAACTACTGACCACCGATGCCGAAAAACTGATGGCACCACAGATATATCTCAGCAAACTGATACTGGACGGAGTGAGATTGGGGGATGCCGGACACTACGCCTGCGTGGCCATCAGCTATCGAGGCCATAAGATCCGGGAAGCCTTTCTGGACGTGCTGCCCGACGAGGAGTATCCGGATCAGGAGAGGGAGTACTGGGCGGACTACGATGGCACAGATGAGGGTGTACCGACTAGCGATCGGCGGGAGTTCCTGCTGCTCTTTCTGATGCCGCTGGGATTGGCTCTACTGCCACTGATCGTGTGGTTCAGTTACCTGTTGTACAAACGCTGCTCTGTGGGACATGGCGATTGCCAGCGGATAGATTCGGACGAGGATCTGGACACGGAAAGGTGTGTCCTCGGCGGCAACTAGCATGGGTATCGAACATTTTTGAAGCTGCACTACGCTTACTATAATGATGTAATAAAGACTGTCTTTAAAGTTAAGAAAAGTAGACGTACAATCTGAAGTAAATATAAGGTTCTAAGTAAACATAGAAACTAATCAAGTCAACTGAGATGAAATAAATTATAAGCTTTTAAGTAAACATAGAAGCAAATCAAGTTAACTGAGATGCCTACATCAAAAAGAATTATTTTAAACATCTAGAAAACATATTGTTTTGCGCCACTTGGTTGTCTGTGATGGTAGTGTTCGAATGTAACTAAGGCAAGCTATTTAAGCAAATTTCAAAATTCTCGTCGAATGAAATTCCAAATTTGTGACGTCTTCAGTTTCCGGCAGACAAAGTCCGCACTTGGACAGCGCCGCCATCCTCATCACCGCATCTGCTTGCAGCAGCCTGCCTAATCCTCTAGAGAACTGGCACTGCCTAATCCTCTAGAGAACTGTCACTCGATTCACCCAAAACTGATGATCCTCGAACTTTGCCTGCAGTTCCACTTCATGCGGCAATTGAGTCTTTGCATCTACTTTCTGCGAATGAGACTTACCATTGTCAATCAACTGGCACCTGTCGAGGACTTCTCCAACGAGCATTATTCATAAGATCGGGAAGAAATCGGAATTGTTTATTCCCATTTATATAAAGACAAACTGGTCAAAATGTCTGCATCGAGGCAAAACCGCAGCACTTTGGGATACTACGAGTACTTTACGCCGGGGATCTATGACTATCCGGTGATCCAATGTGCTGCGAGTGCCAATCGTTCCTACAATATGATGGACCCACTACTGACCAGTGCCTCATCCACTTGGTCCATTCCCGATGGAAACGCCGCCTATGTAGCCGGGCCAATGGGCGTGATCAATTATCTGTCGGATATGCAAACGCACTTGGCTCTGCCAACCAGCGAGAATGTGGAAACTGGTCTGATCTGTACGACCATCGAGAACCATTCATGTTACCATGAGCAACGTACGGAATATGTTCAAATGGAGGATGAACTCACCGATGATGATGAGGGATACGGCTATGAGATTCCCGAGCTTCATCTATGCTTCAATCATTCACAATCGGAGTCGGGCGGAGCTGATAAATCCGGTGATTCGCAGCGTACATCGAGTAGTTGCTCATCCGTGGAGATCAGCGAGCAGTCAGAATCGGGGGAATATGTTAAATCCGATTCGGTTCCCAGGAAGCGAAGGAGGAAAGTGCCGGAAAAGCGCATCTATACAGCCGAGCAGGGTTACGTGGTTGAGGAACCCACCAGCGAACCATCCGAGGATGATGACGAGCCACTGCCACCCACCAAATCCAGAAAATAGATATCTCTGCGTATTCGAAAAGTTTCAGTTTAGCGTTGAAGTTCGACTATAGACCTATATATATTTTCAGAAACGTTAGCCAATTTGATTTATCGTTGCAATTTGTAGTGATCAAAATATATATATTTTATACATACTTCGTTGTTATACATCAATAATTAGGATCTCCCTGTTGGAAAGCACATATAAAGAACATGTCAAATAACTTGAACAATGGTGCTTTCTTTTCAAATGTTTTTCACATGAGTGCAAATTGGCAGAGGCCCATATAGTACACAGTAGCACCTAGTCGAGACCCAATTTGCACTGCCAATGAGCGACTAATTTAATTATTCGCACATGTTCAACGACTGCTCTCAAAATCACATGGCAAACTTGTCTCCCAGTCTCTCCGTTTGTCTCTAGCTCACTCTTTCTGTTTTGTATTGCCCTCTCTCTCTCGTGCTTATCGCCCCCTCTCTTTCTGGTTGTGGTGGGGCAGTGCTCCATCGACAGCCGCTCAGTTGTTATACGGCTTTTGTGGCCATCGGACGTGACTTGTATTTGTTTATTATTTGTTTCGCAGACGCCCGTCATCGAAATCGAAAACACTCGCTATAAAATAAACAAAAAACTATTTTTAGGCTGCAAATCTGAAATATATTTTCTCGATCAACTGCAGCAGCCAAAGCATAGAGTCCCCCCTTTTTATAATAATGGACTGCAAATCGCGACGCGGCACCAAAATATCGGTGATCGCCCTGGGAAGTGCCCTCTGTTTCGTCATGATGGCATACTTTGTGTTCGGCGACAGCAACGACGAGCAGGGTCTGCGGAATCTACGCATGATATCCATAGTAAGCTGCTGCCACTTTGGCCATCAAGCTGCATGCAACTGAGCACTGTGTTTATTGTTTATCCCCACCAGCTGTTCCGACATGGGGCCAAGAATCCCAGTGGCTTCTATCCGCTGGATCCGCACGCAGCCCACGACTGGCAGGGCGGAATGGGAGCCCTCACGCCGGTTGGTATTCCATATATATATATCCATCTAAAATCCTTTTAATGGGTATCTGTTAGTCGAGAAAGAAGCCTATAGCGATCTCTCTTGTGTTTATTTACTTTGCAGTTAACACATTTTATCGTACGAATTTTTACACTTTAAAAAGTATTTATTCAACGCTGGTCATGTAAATAAGTTCATTTAAGTTTATCTATGACTCCAAACTTATTTGAGTTCCATTATTGATATATAGAACTGATATATACTAATATATGAAAATATAATTTTAAACATATTTTGATAAAGATATTAATACTTAAACAATCTGAATCCACATGGTCACTGGACAGAAGGGCAGCCTGCAGGCGTACAACCTGGGCAGGAATCTGCGCATGCGCTACTACCGGCTGCTGCCACCGAACAGCCTGTACACCCAGCAGCAGGTGCATGTCCTCAGCTCGGCGGCGGAGCGGTGTGTGGTGCGTGAATCGTTGCGATAAGAAAACCTCTATAATCCTCTTTGCTATCTGCCCCGAGATGGAGGTGCCCTAATCAGTTGGCCGTGTGTTATCTTTTAGATGAGCGCCCAGAGCGTCTTGGCGGGCATGATGCCGCCGCTGGAGAACAAGAATGTGCTGCCCATTCCCTGGCAGCCGGTGGCCGTCAATACGCTATCTCGCAATGAAGATATCGTGAGTGCAGTCGTATATCCATAATCCATAGTGCAAGTCATTACAATCACATCTCCTCCATTAGCTATTGGCGCAAAAGAAACCGTGTTTGAAGTACGACCACATTCTGCAGAAGCTATACAAATCTCCGCCTCCTGAGCTCCAGAAACTGAACGAGGACAACCTGGAGCTGTACAAGCTGCTGACCAAGAACACAGGCAAGGTGGGAGAGAGTTGCACCCATATTGGTTGTTACTTCCATTATTACATATTTCTTTCATTTCTAACTGCATATAAATCATCCTTTAGAACATTTCCAATGTGCTGGATGTGGAGCTACTTTATGGCACACTTAAAACCGAAGAGGAGGGTGGTCTGGTGCTGCCCGACTGGACTGAGAATATATACCCCGAGGAGATTAGGCCATTGGCTGAGCGTAGCTATATGCTCTTCACCGAAACAAATCTGATGAAGCGGATTAAAGGTGGAGCCTTCCTAACGGAAATACTCCTCAAAATGCAGAATAAGCGCAAGAGGAATCTCAATCCCGATCGCAAAATATTCCTGTACTCCGGGCATGATGTGACCTTGGTTAATGTGATGAATTCCTTGGGTATACTGGATCAGACTACCAAGCTTCCGGAATATGCATCGGCACTGGCGTTCGAGCTTCATCACAGCAAGTCATTCAGTGACGGAGACTTTGAAGTTAAGGTTAGTAATAGTGTGGTACTATTAACTATGGGATTCTTACCAGCTTGGATGCTTTGTTGCAGTTGGTTTACTATTACAACAGCGAAGACAAATTCCCCAAGGAGCTGACCATTCCCAATTGCGATGCACCCTGCTCACTGACCCAGTTCGAGGCCTCTGTGAAGGCCCTGCTCCTGGATAACTATGATGAGACCTGTGAGAATCATCCGACCGATTGCAAAACATAAGATGTCTTCCAGTGTAAATCGTTCCTGTTTGTTGAAGAAGTGTTGTTCTGGGTTGTTGTTTAAGTGTCTGGCCATTTCCAAGAAACAGTCAGATGTTGTTTAAACTTTAAATAATTGGTTCCAATTAATAGCTGTAACATAACACTAAGTCAAGTAGCCACACAAAGTGCAGAAGTAATGTAAAGTGTAGTTATCTCAAAAAGACAAATACATATATGGATGAGAGAAGTCTTCTATTTACTTGTACTAAACATTATTTACTTGGATAAGAAGCCTTTTGCTTACATTTCACATTTGGCTGTTTCAAAATCACATCAAAAGCTTGAGCCCTTGTCCTCGGCATATAGAAAGTATATGGGAACTTTAACCGTCTCGCTGACATGAACGATCTCCGTGTGACTTATTAGACGTATGGCAGCCAGTCCATAGAAGAGCATTGGTAAGCCTGTGTGGAATTTAAGGATATGAATGTTGTCTCATAGGAGTTGGCTTAAACTTGATAAGGGATTGCAGGGCATATCACCTTTCCGAGTTACCGCAGTCTTATGTAGCATAATCCGGTGGCTGGACTTACCCAAATTGATCACCTTCAGGAAGCGAAAGAACTTGTCCTCCAGCCAAAGATCCTGCACCTCCCGCTTGCTACAGTGGTACTTCATATAGGGATAACAGGCGGTGCGCAGAATGTGGTAGTTGGTTCCACTATCCAGGGTCCAATTAAAGTGCGACATTCCCCTCTGATCGTTGGCCACGTCGTGGAACTGCACTTGGAGCATAATCCTCGTTATATCCATTAAGGGTTAAGGGTTA